>NC_080539.1:54763952-55363952 GCF_028640845.1 Ahaetulla prasina
ACCGGAAGCCAGTGCAGCCTGCGCAGGAGAGGTGTTATATGGGAGCCTCGAGTCGCTCCCTCTATCACCCGCGCGGCCGCATTCTGCACCAGTTGGAGCCTCCGGGTGCTCTTCAAGGGGAGCCCCATGTAGAGAGCGTTGCAGTAGTCCAGGCGGGAAGTGACGAGGGCATGAGTGACTGTGCATAGGGAATCCCGGTCTAAGAAGGGACGCAACTGGCGTATCAGGCGAACCTGATAAAAAGCACCTCTGGCAACGGCCGTCATATGCTCTTCCAATGACAGCCATGCATCCAGAAGGATGCCCAGATTGCGGACCCTCTCTGTAGGGGCCAATGACTCGCCCCCCACAGTCAGTGATGGCAGGAGGGAAGATACATTTCATTGTTGATAGAAACTGATGAGGGGGATGATGATGGGGAATAACCCATACTTGAACATAGTGGGGAAGATGTTTCTTTGGAATGCTTGGGATCAAGGGATCAATATTTTGAAGCAATTGGTTTCTAACAGTGATTTTAAAGACTTGGAGAAGTCTTTTGTTGAATATGACTAACCAAGAATATTTGCTTAACAAATTATACAATTGAAATATGTACTAACTAAACAGTGTGACCAGATGCTTTAGCAATCTATAAAGCACCTGCAATTTCAGGTTCCTTAAGAAATGCATTGCTGTAACAGAAACCAAGAATTTGATTTTATATGGAATATAAAATAAAAAGAAAATTAGGATTACTGCAGTTGTACACCTGAATCATGAAATGAAGAACTGGAATATCTAGTTTTGAAGAATCAATGGATACAGGTGTTAAGAAATGTAACATTTGTTACAATTTAAACATTAATTCATCATAAAATACTACTTCATATTAATCTCACCTCTTGAAGAAAATTTTAAAAGGGATGGAGATTGAATTGTTCATGTTAGCATTATAAAAAAAATGTAAAGGATTTTAACTCATATGATACCGTCTTTATCTAAGTACTGTTTTGTTTTGGTTTCAAATTACTGCATATGTCAGTATTTTGACCAGAAATATACTTAAGGATTTCAGTATGTGTCACTCCTTCAGGATAGGCCAGACTAGGAAACCAAAGTCATGTGTGCTAGTACTACTTTCATTATAAGGTGGTAAAATCTTCTGAGGCTGAATATATACACCCACCCATTTTTTTTTTGTCTGAGAATACAGAGGGTCTTTGACTGAGATGTTTATTTTCAGGTTATAGTTCTGGCCTGGATTTTTTTTTTATCTGACTGCTGTCTTGGTTGCGGCTACTCCTCTTGGTTTCTTGAGGTTATTCCTTCCTTCTGCCTATTACTGTACAGTATGATGGAACTATATTCTGAAAACATGGAAAATGTCATCTCATCAAGAATTTTGACTGTATCTAGGTGGAGGTACAGAAGAAAGATTTATATAATTGGAAAGAAACTTATTCTCCTGATGTTATTGCATGGATTCAGGATACACATTTATTATCTATTTTTAAAAAGTATCTTCCATAAAATTGAGAAGATAACCCAATATGTTGTGATGTAGACTAGATTTATTGATAACCTTAAAGACTGAATTAACTTTATATTGTTGTAAATTCTGACATGGGTCTTTTTCCTGTTTTTTCTTTTGGTCACATTTTGGTTACAAAATAAATAACTTTAAGACTTTCCAGATAGTCCACATCAAAAAAACAGATGCTGCTGGATTTTCAGAAATGCTATTCAGAAACATTCAAAAATTGTTGTAGCATCTTTTAACAGAAACTTGAAAGTGTGTTCAAAACCTTCACTAGTACCTTTTTGAGGTCAACATGTTCAAGTTGAGTCCCTAGTCTTTTTTCTCATGTTTCTACTTTCCCAGGACTTAATAACTATTTTGCATCTCCTATTTTCTCTCTAAGGACATGTTACATTTCTCTACCATCACTATAAAGCCCACAGTTGCTATGATGCAGTTTTTCATTCTAGATCTGAAACTCTACACATCCCTAGTTCCTCCATTATTCTTGTATTAGGTACGAGGGGGGCATATAAGTAATAGATCACAATATTCCCATCAATTAAGCCCAGTGTTACCCAATCTTCTGATGTATTGGGCATTTCCTCCTCTATTTAAACAAAAAATAGTAGAAGAGGGCCGTATAAGCAGGGCAATTTATAATGGATTGCAGGAGAATGGGATGCCCGCACACACAAAATTATACAAGGCAGCAAGTTTTCTTTTCTTTCTTCCTGTTTGGGTTCCCTCTGTCTCAAGCTATGCTTCTGTAACGAGTTTTTTGGATGAGTTATGAATTAAACAAAGTGGTACTAGATAGTTGAAGGAAAATGTATACTGTATATCCTGCGTCTCCCTCTAAATGGTAATCAAGAATCTAATTATTCCTTGCTCTTTCCCCTGACTGAGAACACCTTTATTCAATCTGAATCAAGTATCAACTTGCCTTCCTTTATCAAGGCCATAACTGATATCAGGAATTGTTTTAAGACTTGAACACCTTCCTTGGATGTCAGCCTTTGATAATTGATAATCAAAATATTGTCTAGATCTCCTATTTCCTACTGCAAATAGGAAAACATGACAGAGTCAACTATGACAATTAACTCACTTTATAACCAAACAGAAAGTGCAACTATTTTTAAAGCCTCCAGTCACCAAAGGGTACATCTGAACCTTTCCAACCCTGGTTAACATTAGCAAAACTCTTCAGTATGCCAGTTGAGGTCACAAACATTAAGAACATAATCATAAAGAATCACACACAGCCTTTCCCATGGGGGGGAGGGGGTAAGGAAAGTTTTTTAAAAAGGTAACAGAGATGGAGCACTTAGGAAAGCTAAAGATTTGCGAGACTTAGTCCTTGTCACTGGTTCGAAGAGATAAGTTAGGATAGAGAGACCATTTTTTGGGGTTACTGGAACAGCTTGTGGTGTTTGCACAACAAGCTCCATCTCAATGACTAAATTGAAGAGTGTTTTGTGAGCATGGCAAAAAATTATCCCAGCTGCTAATTTCTCATAATCAGAGCTATATGCCTTGATGGACCACTTGTCCAATGTCTCCAGCCACAGGGAACTACATGCAGGGAAGTGACCTATCATAGGGATTGGTTGGTCTTTAGCATTCAGTACAGATGTTCTTACATAGTATTAGAAAGGGAAGGCCAAGGCTGGGGGCTTCCTCCTTCCCCCTCCTGTACTGGTCCAAGTCAAACTAATACAACCTTATGCAGGCAAGGAATTTGGGAGTTTATTTTCAAAGATTGTTGTAAAACATACCATGAGAAGATGTTGTAATGGTAGCCAATATTTAAGTATATACAGTGAGGCACACGTTGGAGTTAGATCCAAGTTATCCCTAATTCTGTTCAAATTCTAGAGAAGTTGATGCTACCCAGCAGTGATGAAAGTAGTTAAACACACCACACGGCTGTCATATTTTTGACTGTAATTTGACAGCAAATTCCGTGCTTTTTGATGGCCACCGGACATGTACAAATTAATTCTCCGGCTACTAAAACGATACTTGTTCTGCTGTGAAATTAAAGCACGGGAATCTTACAAGGAGAAAAAGCACATCATCACGTCTGAAAACGAGCCGCTTCGAAGGCTTTCAATTCCACTCTATCTGACCACATATAGCCAAGAAGTGGACTTCCTTTTACTGCAACTTAGCGGACGAAAAAAAAAAAGAACCACGAGAAAGGCGATTGGCTATAATTAATACAACTTTTCTTCCGCTGCGTTTGAGAAGGGCTTGAGGGAGGGAGGGACAAACCGGGAAACGCAGCGCCAACTACAAGCCGGTTGGGGGCGCTCCCAGGAGCGGTCCCAGCTACGTATTTCACTCCCCTCCTCCTTCCACACGTTTTGCAGTCATGGCGTTGTGGAAAGAAAGAAAGAAAGAAAAAAAAAGCGTGCAGCACAGTCCCGCACCCTTCTTGGGCTCACACGTTACTACTTGGGAGTGAAAGGGAAAAACTAAGCACACCCAAGTCAGCCTTTCTATGGTTTGGTTTGAATTACATTTACTAGCGAGTAAAAGCTTCGGGGGAATCTATGGGACTTACTTTCAGGTGCCTGGAGATCCTCCAGCCCAGCTTGTGGTGCATTGTGGGGACAAAAGGTCCCTTTTATTTTCCTTTTTGCTGCAGTCAAATATAAATTCATCAGAGACTGCGCCCTGTGCAGCATGGACGGGGTTTACTTTCGAGTAACGTGCTCAGGATAACACCGGGATCTACTCAAATCCACCACCGCCCCCGTCCCCACCCCTCCCGGCATGTGCTTTAGACCTTTTCATGAAAGCAACCCCCAACCGGTCGGATTCAAGAAAGCTCATAAGGGCCCCCCTCTAAAATCTAGTTGCAAGCTGCCAAAGGAGGAAGCGGTGCGACATCCACGCAGTTCTTTTTGACTCTTGCGAGCCCGGAATTAGCCCGAGATCGTTCTCGGTGTAGCACGAGAACGAGCCGGGGCCGCTTACAGGTTAGAGAGCTCCAGCAAACAGGCTTAATTTCGTATGGTGGATCTACAGCTTTTAGGAAGGAGCGAGATATGGGGTAACCGAACCGCACCCCTATTCCAATTACCAATGCGATTAACTGGAAAGGGACTCTACCTAGACGCTGCCCAGCACTGTAATAGCTATAATAGGAAACGGCACCTTACATAGGATACAGTACTCCACCGAGAGGTTCCCAGGTATTATTATTATTACTAGACCTATTACTACAGCAGCAACCGCTGCTGATACCTTACTTCCGGGTTTGCAAACTCAGGACCAGACCCCATCTCGGCGGAGGGATTCAATTTTCTCTTCTAGCCTCCTCCCCCTTTTTTTTTTTTTTTGCTTCTGCTTTCCCCCCCCTCTTTTTTTTTTTTTTTGCACGAAAATAATTTGACAGCGTTTTGCTGACACTGGAATTTTGTACCCGGGATGGGGGGGGAGGGGGCAGAGCTCCATTATACGAAGCACGCCTGGAATTTCTTGAAAAGGTAAGTCTAACTCCCTTGAGTTCCCCCCCCCCCCGCGTGATCTTGCAATTAGTTATTCCACCCTCCCCAATGCAATCGCCAAGGGGAGGGTACATCGCGCGCTGCTCTTGGAGGGAAGAAGCGAAGGAGGAGGAGGAGGGGGGATGTTGAGTATATTTCCTGGCGGAGCGATATTTGTTTACAGGATGAGCTGTAATGTAAGCAAAGTAGGACCCCAGTAAATAGCACTGTAGTAAATTAAAATTGCAATTGCCTTATCGGTGCAAAACAAATTAAGAAAAAAAAAATTGCGCCCTACAGTGATCTTGGACCTGCATGCACTTGTTGCAGAGTTGCACCAGGTAGGCAAACGCTTAAGAACTTCCATTCTTTCATTAACCTACAAGCTCAACTTTTCTTTTCTTTTTTTTAAGTTTGCAGTTTAGTCACTTTCGGTGTGTACGGTTAAGTAGGCGAGGCCCTCCTTCCCTCCCTCCTTGCCGCCGCCGCCTCCTCCTCGCTGCAAGATATCCCAGTAGGAAAAGAGCAGAGCACCAAGGTTGGCATTTTTTTTTTTTTAAGATGTCCCTATTGCTTAGAATTTCCTTGGGCGGTTTGTTGCTTAAAACTGAAATCGTGTGCAGGCGAATGTCTCGAAGGACGGCAATTAAAACTGAAAACGACCGTGTGTCATATTTTAAATATAGTGCGTGTCTATGTATGTGCAAGCTCTTAAGTTTGTGTGCGGGCTGGCAAGCTACCCATCTGCGTGGATCTGACACTTGATAACGCGCTGCTGTACCTGCTTGCAATCGGTGGGAAATTGGAAAGCTAGAGATTTGCATCTTGGCCACTCCCTAACTCCCGTACACCCATGCTTGTTTTCCCTATGGCGTCTGCTGCTTCGTATTCGACCAAGCAAAGAGACACTTAAAGTAAGATGGATGCACTTTTTCTTTTTTCCCGGAGACATGAGTCAGATTCAGTCCCTGAAAATTGAGACGATAATATGGTTGAGGTTTTTTGTTTCTTTTTTATATAAAAGAGGAATATGAAATGTCAGCCCCGAGGCTACAGTATGCCTTGTTTCGAGAGACTGGGAAGTTTGATTCAAGATCCTTCTTCTGTGCGTGGCATCAATAGTGTGTGTAGTTCTGAGTATTGTAATGCAATGATTCCCAACATACTATCAAGAGGTTATGTTTTATGCAACTTTTGGTTGATAATTGCTGAAATTATGGTAAATTATTATGGTGTGAAGTCACAAAGTTTTTAAAAATGGTTCCACTGGTGGGTGTTTTTTGGGGCTTTTTTCTTCTTTTTTTGTAATACAGATAGTTTTAAACATGTGGCAGCTGGTCTTCCTACTGTATTAGCATTTTTTGTTTTCCTGCACAAAAGCTCCCCCCCTTCCCCCAGTGCTTATGGAAAACATTTCCTTTTTCTTTGAGAAATATTTTATTTTCATCCATTGGTCAGTTTAATAAACTCATGATAAGGTAATATAGCTGAATCTAGACTTTGCTTTTACCATACCTAAACTATTACAGTAAAGCAGAGTCACTATTAATTTGCCTTATTGATTTGAATAATTCTAGCTAAATTATAGCCTAGTTGATCTAAAAACAATATGCTGTACTAATAACAATACGCTAAAGAAATCCATGGTAATTGGAAGAATTGGTATCTTTTCTACTTAAATAACAAGCCATTGCTTTATTCCCAAGACTTGCTGTTTTGGAGCCCATCCCCAGTATTGCTGGCTAGGGTATTCTGGAACTTAAGGTTCACAATTAAAAATTTCTGAGGTTGAAAAACATTGCTCTGGGCCATACCTCTTTACGCCAGCTGTGGAGATGACAACAACTGTCTGCTTCTGGTTATGAGCCTTCCTAGAGGCCCTGTTAGCCACACAGGGGTGTCAAACTCTCCACCTGCAGGACAGGTTCATCACATGCTGGCCATGCCCAACCCCAGTTTAGCGAAGGGGGGGGGAAGTCACGATATGTCAAGTGATGACAATGTGACTGACAAGTTTGACATCCATGCACTACAGATAGTCCTTGACCTACAACCATTTGTTGAATGACAGTTCAAAGTTACAACTGTATTGAAAAAAGTGGCTTTTGACAGTTTTTCGCATTTAGGACCATTGCAGCAACCATGATCAAAATTCAGATTCTTGGCAATTGGTTCATATTTATGACAGTTTCAGTGCCCTGGGGCCTTGTGATCACATTTTGCAACCTTCTGACAAGCAAAGTCAATGGGGAAACCAGATTCAATTAACAGCAGTGATACTTACTTAACAACTGAAGTGATTCATTTAACAACTATGGCAGGAAAGGTCATAAAATAGGGCACAAGTCACTTAACTGTCTCGCTTAGCAAAATAAATTTCATGCTCAATTGTGGTCGTAGGTCAAGGACTACCTGTATGTGAACAAGGAAGCTGAGGTAGATACACCTTTTTTCTTTTTTTAAATCTAAATAAGTTTTTCTCAGCGTAGTGACCTCCAAATGTATTCACCTGAAGTTTACACTGTCCCTAGCCAGAGTTGGGGAAGGTTAATTTCAACAATCAGGACTTAAGGGAAAGTAGCCTGAAGATACACATAAATGCATTTTATATATTCAGCCTCAAGATTGATCTATATAGTATGGCCCCAGTTTGGATGCTCCTCTCAGCTACTTCTGTGTATGCCCATGCTTGTATGTACAGTAGTATGCATACACAGTAACAGTTCACTGTGGCTATTTTAACATATGCTAAGCCCCAATTATGCAAAATATGTTCTACAATGTTAATAGACATAATGATAATATAAGCATCATGATAATAATCAAATGGTAGTGCAGACATTGTGCTGAACCATAATTCTTTTTGATTCATGAGTTAATAAAACCCAGTCAGAATGGATTGTCACAGAAGATTTTCCTCACATTTGACAGATGCTCCCCACTGCAATATCTCACATCTGAAGACAAAGGCTACATGAATAGATTTTAAATGACCTTTTTGTGGTAACTGTACCATTTGCTTTTAAATGAATACTAATTTAAAAGTAATTAACATGTATTAAATTGCATTTTGCTTGCTTGATTACTGAAGCCTTTTGAATTTCCTGACAATACAATCCTATGCGCCTGTTCACGTGAGAGCTCAGATCAATGGTGCTTCCCTTCCAGGTAAGCATCAGTGTGGGATTGCTGCAGTCTTATATCTGTGAATAAGCTCTGCTGAATTAATATGGGACTGATTTGGAAATAGACCTGCACAGAAGTCACCCTTAAAGATTGCAGCCCTGTTTGAATCTAACATCTATATGGGGCTCATTTGTAAGTCATTAACTCTGAACTCCTTCAGAATTTTGGTCTGACTGTTCCTAATTGACTATAACTCACTTTTTAGCAACACAGCCAGTTAGCGTTAGTAAGTTTTTAATGTGCTTTTACAAATATACCCATGGCTTTCTCCCTCTCTTCCTCAGAAAATGACTATTTCAGTTCCTTCTTATTTTCAGGTTCATGTATTACACGAAGATGGGCTTTTTTATTTCCATCTTTGAAGAAAGCTTTGTAAAATTTATAGAATTTATACATGTGTGTCAGAGGTGGGTTTCAGCAGGTTCTGACCAGTTCTGGAGAACCAGTAGTGGAAATTTTGAGTAGTTTGGAGATCCGGTAGTAAAAATTCTGACTGGCGCCGCCCCCATCTATTCTCTGCCTCCCAAGTCCCAGCTGATCAGGAGGAAATGGGGATTTTGTAGTAACCTTCCCCTAGATTGGGGAGGGAAAGGAGATTTTATAGTATCCTTCCCCTGGAGTGGGGTGGGAATGGAGATTTTACAGCAGTGGTAGTCAACCTGGTCCCTATCGCCCACTAGTGGGCATTCCAGCTTTCATGGTGGGCAGTAGGGGTTTTGAACTGAAAGTACTGAAAGTACTGAAGTACTGAAGCACTTTCCTTTTTTATAATTTAATTGACTTTTTTTACAAAAATCATAGCATTATTTAAAACATTTTCATTAGGTTTTCATAAAATTCCCTGTGACAATTTAAATTTCTGAAAATATACTATTTGTATCGCCCACGCATAAGTTTAGTTCACATTACGTAAGTGAAACTAAATGGCGCTATAGTGCAACTGCAAACAAAAGACCTCATCCCAGAATAGCTCGCGTATCTCCCCCCACACCACCCAGCTGTAACACACAAGCAGAGCTGGTAGCCGGTGCCCCCCCCCAACCCCAATCCACGATGCATGAGAGGCATGCACAGACAACGATACACAGCACATTCCTGTGGGCGGTTAGAAAATTTTCACTACTAACAGAGATACAAAAGTGGGCAGTAGGTATAAAAAGGTTGACTACCCCTGTTTTACAATATCTTTCCCCTGCCACGCTGATCAAGCCACACCCACAGAACCGCCACACCCACAGAACCGATAGTAAAAATTTTTGAAACCCACCACTGATGTCTGTGTGTCTGTATGTAAATGTATGTAAATGTGTGTGTGTGTTTAAATAGAATTATTTGTGATGATTTTGGTTTATGAACTTGGGTTTATGATAAGAAAAGCTTATAAATAATCATATTGTTACCAGGGCCTTTAAAAGGACTTTGTCATGAGCCAGAGTTTCACTTTGAAATCAGACAAGAGTGAAGTGCTTGATTTTATGAAATCCTATGCTTTTGGCAGAATCACAAACACCCTTTTATCTTCTAGTATATCTCTGCATTTAATGCATTTTTGACAAAGTGGATTGGGAGCTGATTTCAATGTGTGTGAATTCTTCAGCTAATAAATTTTTTTTAAAAAATCATTGGTTACCACATCTTGTACCCACATAACATAAGAAGCCATTATATGCTTATGCCCGAGTTATTCAGTAAATCACAATTGAGTGTGCACAGCATGCTTAGTCATAAAACCATGGTTTGCAAAATAACTGCATGGTTAATGCCACAGCTAAATAAACTGCATTATTTTTGATGTGATGCTCGTACTAGATCTTTAATAAAGGTGTACTTTAGAAGAACTGGAATAGGTCTGGAAGAGAGCAGTGGAAATATATCCTATAATAGATGGTTGACAAAAATAGCCCAGAATGAATATGGTAACATTTTTCAACTATGAGATAAGTTTTCTTATAGAAGAACAGTTTTTGTTCTTTGCCTTCTGAAAAGCAGGATTTAATATAATACTTTTAAGAGACAAGTCCTGTGGCTCTCCCTCATCGAAAGATTTCAGACAGAGATTGGATTGTTATACGGTGTTTTGGAGATGCAGTAGCTTTGAATACTATGTGTCAATGAGAATGACAGACTGGATAGGCTGTAAGGCCCTCTTATTGTCAGAACAGTTACAGCCATAAACAAAATAAAAATTGTTTGCTAGCAGCCTAAACTGCATATCACATGGAAGATGGTGAAGGGCTGTTTTGTTTTGTCCAAAGTGGAAGGGAATGCACATCAAGTTAAGTTGCAGGAAGTTAAGTTTCTACTGAATGTTAAGAAATGGCCCAGTGGTAGGAGCAGTTTAACAGTACCAGCAGTTATCTAGAGCAGTGGTCTTCAAACCTTTTGATAGTGCACCTTATCAGGAAACTAGGGAAGAGGGGCATGTATCCCAAAATACTATCTTATCTATCTATCTATCTATCTATCTATCTATCTATCTATCTATCTATCTATCATATATATGTGCTCTCAAATGATTATATACATTGGGAAACATACTCCAAAATAGAAATGTAAAAATAATGAGACAAAGGTCTCATTATAATGATAATAAATAATAAATAAAAAGTATTCTAATATTTTCTTTCCTGTACCCCAGTGGATTGTTTTGTGCATCCCTAGGGTTCATGCTTCTCCCTTTGGGAACTACCAATCTAGGACAGAGTTGTGCTCCCTAAAATAGGTCCAAGCAGCAGCTGGACAAACCATCTGTCAGAGAGATGTTTTAAAATGGATCTCAGCAGTTTGGACTCGATGACTTAGTTATTTCCAATTCTGTGATTTTGCCATTGTGCCTCATACTTCGTTTATTTTACAGTACTGAATTGTATAGACTATTTCAAGCAAACCATAGCTTTTGCACAGCTTTGGTGTGAAGACTGAGACCTGTTCCAGTAATATTAAAAATGTAGTTTTTAAAATTGTGAAGGTATGTTGTGATGGTAGTCTTGTTGACTTCTCGATAAATTTCAGTCTCGATGATTCAGTTCAGTGGATTCAGTGTCATGGTGATCAGATGTCACTACCATAGGCATATTGTGTCTGAATTTACATGAGCATTATTGGAGTGTGCATAGGCAAAAGTATCTATTTATGAAATCATAAAATTAGGTTTTATATATAAAAATGCAGCTATAGTAAATATGATGCAGCTTCAGCTAAAGGACTTTAATTAATAGAGTTGATACATGTTTATTACAGGAAGATATTGTCTCTGTTCATTAGCATGTTCTTTTTAAATGCATGAAGATTTAAAATATCGTGTTTTCCCCAAAACAAGACATGCCCTGATAATAAGCCCAATCGGGCTTTTGAGCACATGGCAATAAGGCCAAGCGTTTAGTTCAGGTTTAAAAAAAATATAAGATAATGTCTTATTTTCAGGAAAACATGGTAGCTCAATTGATCATATTGAAGCTGAAATCAACGGGAAGGATCTCTTAAGAAGAAAAGAATGACTGAATTTTATAGACTGTAGCAGTATTGTCAGCTCTTAACTCTTTGCCAGAATTGGAAGATATAAAATGTGAACAAAACCAGCCAGTTCATCTTTCACTGTTAGCCTGTATGCATGTCATCAGCCTGATCTGGATGTCGTGTAATGTTCTGGCATTACAGCAGCATCTGTCTTTTTTTTTATTTATTTCATTTTGTCACAACAGTATACACAAACATTGTCATAAATAAAACAACATATTTTGAAGAATATATATATATATATATAAAAAAGTATGCATCAGCTATATTAATTTGATATAATGAAGGGAACAATAGGACAGGAACAGTAGGCACTTTTGTGCTCTTATGCACGCCCCTTATAGTCCTCTTAGGAATGGGGTGAGGTCAAGAGTAGACAGTTTTTGGTTGAAGATTTTGGGATTTTGAGTAGAGACTATGGGGTCAGGTAATGAGTTCCAAGCATTAACAACTCTGTTACAGAAGTCATATTTTCTGCAATCAAGTTTGAAGCGGTTGACATTAAACTTGAATCTATTTTTTGCTCTTGTAATATTGCTATTGAAGCTGAAGTAGTCTTTTACAGGAAGGATATTGCAATAGATGATTTTGTGTGTTAAACACAGGTCATGTCGAAGTTGACGGAGTTGTAAATTTTCTAATCCCAGGATTTCAAGCCTGGTGATATAAGGTATTTTGTTGTTTTCGGAGGAGCGAAGAACTCTTCTAGTAAAATATTTCTGGACATGTTCTATTTTATTTATGTCAGAGATGTGGTATGGTTTTGATTCATAGATACTCCTTTTTAAACTTCTTAACAGACGGTTTCAGAGTAAACCATTGCTTTTACTCAGCTTCAGTGTGAAGACTGTTCCGGTAATATTAAAATCATAATTTAGCATTGAATTTGAACCAGACAATGGTATATTCATGCTAGAAATGCACAAAACTCAAACTATTTGGAAATGTAATGTTCTCAAGAACTTCAGAATACCATCACTCCCTCATGCCAAATCTTCTTCTGGATTCTGCCTTTTTGTAGACCATTTTGGGAAAAATATTTCCAGTTTGCAACTGCTCTCAGAATGCCATTGGCCAAGAGAAGGTTGATGTGGTCTGGAACTGAAACAGAATGTTCCAGAGTTCTTCAGAACATCCATTTCTGAATTGATGAGTTATTCACATTGCTTATATATTCATGTTCGGATAAGCTGCCCATAAAGTCATTAAGGTTATAGCCTTGTAGACATTTTTCATTAATCTTGGTGAGATTTACTTAAGTTTTTAACACCTAAGAACTTTGTCTTTCCTGTTCAGCTTAAAAATATATCTGTCCTTCCTGTTACTAAAATGGGAATTTTAGGAAGTCTATATGGTTAGATAAAGTAATACTAAGAATATTCTCTTCCTAACTCTTGTTTTGAAGGGCTTTTTCAAAATTCATTTAAAATTCATTTTTGTTTGGCAAGTTGGTTCACAAGAGAAACCAAGTAATTTAGTGTTTGTTCACTCACTCACTCACCCCACCCCCACTCATAAAACAAAGATATAAATACAGTGTTACCTTCTTTTATCACAGTGACTTACAGTAGATGACTTGGTAGAAATTTATTGCATTTTAAGTTTTGTGAGCAGTCTGAAAATTTGTTTCTGGTACAAAGTCTTGTACCCTAGCATGGGGTGAAAATACTTGTTTTGGTTTTGAATCAGAAGCACTGCATAGTTTTATTCTGTATTATACCTCGACAGTTTGAAAGAAACATTTCTTTTCGTTGAGTCGCACAAGAGTTTATCCTAATGAAGAATGGTGCAGCTGTTGTTTTTTGCCACAGCATTGAGTTCCAAAAGGTTTGAAGTTGAAATAAAAATCAGTTGTACTTTGCAGCAGTGACACCTAAGCTGTTATTTACTGAGGCTCAAACTTGCAACCAAGCTGATTAATTATTAGTTGAAATTCATAGCAAACCACTCTCAAAGTGATGGGAGCTGTAGTTAGAAGTATCCTGGAAGAGGAAAGTTAACATTTACTTTCAGGAGAAAACTCTTCCTTATCTTAAAGGTAAAGGTTCCCCTTGCACATATGTGCTAGTCGTTCCCGACTCTAGGAGGCGGTGCTCATCTCCATTTCAAAGCCGAAGAGCCAGCGCTGTCGGAAGACGTCTCCGTGGTCATGTGGCTGGCATGACTAAACGCCAGAGGCGCATGGAACGCTGCTACCTTCCCACCAAAGGTGGTCCCTATTTTTCTACTTGCATTTTTTACGTGCTTTCGAACTGCTAGGTTGGCAGAAGCTGGGACAAGTAACAGGAGCTTACCCCGTTACGCGGCACTAGGTCCCTATATGTTACCTTTGTCCCTATATCTTGTCGTGCCTTCCCCTTATTTCAGCCCCACACTTAATCCGCATATCCATTACTTTATTTACAAATATATGCTTGAAGATGATTCTCTACCTCGAACAAACCTAAGCCAGCGGATTATGTAGAATTTGTTAAATTTGTTAAACTGTCAATCTTAACTGGGAAACTTTTGATTCTGGTCCAGTACATAATCAAGCTGACTTAAACCCCACTGCAATTAGTGGCATAGAACCAGCATCATTCTCTGGTAGGTCAGAACCATAGAATTCAGAACATTTTTCATTACCTTTATATACTGCCCACCTTGCTATCTAAAGCAACTCTGGCACCCCTGGAAATGATGGCAGTTGGCACTTCCAAAATAGCCACTTGGAAATATATATATATATTTTAAATTTGCATTTATATCCCGCCCTTCTCCGAAGACTCAGGGCGGCTTACACTATGTTAGCAATAGTCTTCATTCTATTTGTATATTTATATACAAAGTCAACTTATTGCCCCCCCCCAACAATCTGGGTCCTCATTTTACCTACCTTATAAAGGATGGAAGGCTGAGTCAACCTTGGGCCTGGTGGGACTAGAACCTGCAGTAATTGCAGGCAGCTGCTGTTAATAACAGACTGCATTAGCAGTCTGAGCCACATTTTGCCATGCCATCCATGCCTTGCTATCTGTGGCCTGGCAGAAAAGCATTTCTCCTTGAGAGGAATAATGCAACCATAATTAATTAAACATTAAAGAGTTTGAACCAGTCTCATGATACTCAAAGCACCTAATTGTCAGGCCTGGAAACCATACTAGACTTTAGGGTTCCAGATGCTGCCACATTTTTCCCCTGAGGGGAAGAAGGGGGGTTGAGGGGTATGGTAACATTCTTCAAGCGGTCAAGGTCGGATGGTGTTCACATCTGCAGGAAGAGTGGCGAGAAGATATTCGAATGAACTGGGAGAACGTGGGACCATGTGACCGCAAAGGGGTCAGGGGAGTGGGACTCTGGGGGTTTGTATAACTGGGAAAAGAATCCGGAAGTTCAGTTTTGGAATTTCACTCATCGTGTGCCAGTTTCCTCATGCTAGTAAAGAACTCTGAAAGACAATGGCTTCTGAGTTTTTTTTATGCAGAAGAGGTTTTTCTGGAACCATGACACTAATACTAGCTGTTGAGGTCTAACTGTTTTAAACTGCTTACTAATAGGGCCAGCTGCATCTTCTGTTATTATCTTAATATCTTACAGACAAAGCAGTTTGCTTCTTTTCCTCCCCCTTACAACTATTGTTTAAAAATAAATATCGGTGCTGAACTCTAAGGAGTTGAAGTCCATTTTCTCAAGGCAGTTGGATTGGAGGTGGATAGAGTAGGGCAGAACAGTGATAGGATCAATATTGAAATAGAGTTGGTTCAAACAATTTAGTTATCTAAATAGGGAAACTGACAGAAGAGCAGGTGGTATTGATGCAATTTAGAGCCTGCTTTTCTATCCAGAGTTGGGGAATCAACAGAAAAACATATAGAAGACTAGAAGCAAAACTTGGATACAGTGTTTTTAAGCCGAATTTGCAACATTGGTAGCAAGGCCATGTGATAGATTAGACTGGTACATGTGAGAATGTGGCTCATGTCTGATATTGATCCATTCTGCAACTTTGTAAGTTCAAAAAATCAAAAAGAGGGCTGTTAAAATATTTACAGACCCCCTCACATCCTGGACATAAACTGTTTCAACTTCTACCCTCAAAACGATGCTACAGAGCACTGCACACCAGAACAACTAGACACAAGAACGCCATCACTCTGCTAAACAAATAATTCCCTCAACACTGTCAAACTATTTACTAAGTCTGCACTACTATTAATCTTCTCATCGTTCCCATCACCCATCTCCTTCCACTTATAACTGTATGACTGTAACTTTGTTGCTTGTATCCTTACAATTTATATTGATATTGTTTCCTGATTGCTTATTTGTACCCTCTGACTATCATTAAGTGTTGTACCTTAGAATTCTTGATGAACGTAACTTTTCTTTTATGTACACTGAGGGCATATGCAAATTCCTTGTGTGTCCAATCACACTTAGCCAATAAAAAAATTCTATTTTAATTCAATTCTATTCTATTCATTGAGAAGGTCCCCAGTACAGAGGATCATGTAGCTCGCATGTTAAATTTGACTAATCTCAACCAAACGATTACATGAGAAAGCCTGTAGATTTAAGTCAAGGGATAATTATGCATGCTTGAGATGAAAAGAGGTCACTTTTGTGTGTGCGCTTTGAAATGCCCTGCCATCTGAATTTTTCTGTCACTATGAATTCTTGGTGCCATCTTGTTTCATTGGATTTCTTGCAATCCATTTCCATTTTTTAAACTTGGAATTATGTTCAAATAATTTATTGTTAACTTTCATTTTTACTATCTCAGAAAGAAAAAGACAGATGCATTCTACACTCTGTTCTATGTAGATTTTTGTCACCTCTGAAGTGTTGACTTGCCATGTTTCAGTTGAAAACTGAAGTTGCAAGAGGAATACAGAAGTAGCAGCTAGTTTGCTGTTATTTTTTGAGTGGTGGTGACTTCAAAAAGAGTTGTTTGTTTTGCAACATAGTCTTTTTTGCATATGCAAAAAGTCTTATTAGTAAGGTTAGAAGGAGTTTCATCTAGAGCAAAGTACTTGGAATTAGGATTTATTTGTAAAACTTCTAAGCTCTTACCAACCAAATCATTTCTCAGTACAACTTAAGAAACCAAGATAACACAGTTTAAAACTAATTAAAAAAACACAGGTAACTAACTGCATTTCTCCCTTTTAAAATATGAATGGCAGGTGAATGAATGTTTCAGGATTTGAAAGTTGCTTATGTAAATTCAAATTATGTCTTGTTAACTTTGGCATTGGCATATTTGTGGGCTGATGACAAATGAAATGTTTTCATTTTTATTCAGTCTGCTAATTATGCTTCTTAAACCACTTAATTGTTTTTATTCCAGCTCATTAAAACATTACAAATATTGCATGTGGTCTAATATTAAATTTGTTTACTCAGAAATAACATGCTATTAAATTAAAAAATATCTACTCTTAAGTACGGGCCTTTATATCAGAACCCTAAATATTGTGACATGGACCTCCTTAACTCAAATTTCATACATCTTAGTGTATTTATGACCCCAGCTCTGATCTTTTGCCAGTGGTGTGTCATCTTTAATGGAAATGAAGTTGTCTTAGAAGCCAAAGAATTAATCCGAATTAAATAAAAATTAAAAAGTTAAATTACTTTTTTTTTTAGTTTAGCTAGCTTGAGTGATGTTTAAAAAATGGCTATGACTTTAGTAGTCTGGTGATGAGTTTTCTTCAGGTGTTAAAGTCTTGTATATGTGAAGAACGGATGGGATCATGAACTTAATTGCAAGTTCTCTAATCTTCTAATATGTCTGGTGATTGGATGGTGGGGTTTTTTGTGGTGTTTTTTTTTTTTTGACAAATAGAGATGCAATGTCATTTCGTCAGCATAGGAAGATAGGAGCGGAAGAAGAAACTGAGTATGCTTTTAAAATTCTTGAAGATGATTAAACAGTAGTGACTGGCATGATCACCCTGAGATATTTGTGCCAGAATGGGGATTTCCAACTGGATGTCCTAGTTTTAGTTTGATACCTTGAGCCAGGTTATTGTTACTTTGATACTTTGTTATCACCTTTTTTTTTAAAATTTGAATTTATATCCCGCCCTTCTCCGAAGACTCAGGGCGGCTTACACTGTGTCAAGCAATAGTCTTCATCCATCTGTATATTATATACAAAGTCAACTTTATTGCCCCCAACAATCTGGGTCCTCATTTTACCTACCTTTATAAAGGATGGAAGGCTGAGTCAACCTTGGGCCTGGTGGGACTTGAACTTGCAGTAATTGCAAGCAGCTGTGTTAATAACAGACAGACTTAGTCTGCTGAGCCACCAGAGGCCCATAACCTTAGTTATACAGCCCTGCAAAAAGAGTATGGCTATTTGAGTTTTAATGTTCCTTAGATGCACTTAGCAAGGGTGACAATTCATAGGAAACTTGGTCATTTAATAACCACACTCCAAACTACATAAATGAAAGACTGTGTACATGCAGGTTACTGAGTCTACATGTTTTTGTGAAAGTGCCTTTTTTGGTGACGAAACGTAACAGCTGAACTAATTTAATTTTCCTTTGCAAAAGTAGCATTTTTTTCAAAGTAATGATTGGATAGTTGATGCTCAAATTGTCCTGGGAAGAACTCTGGAGAGACCCTATTTGTCTTAGTTGCCACAAAACAATTACAATCCACATTTTACATTAGACCTAATATAACAATCTCTATTTTGTTGAAGAAGCACAATTTGCTGAATTCATATGACAAAACGTTGAAGCAAGATGGGTGGCAAATAAATTTAATAAATAAACATTCCATATCCATACCTAGCCACATTAGAGATTTTCCCCTACCCACCCATGGACAACTTGCTTGAAAAATTGACTGGTAACCTTTAATTGGAAGAGAGTCTTAATTTTTCTAATCATAGTTAACCCAACTAATAGGGAATCGTTACTTTATATTTCAATATCTTGTTTTTTCTGCATTATTACTTTTTTTTTTGCCTTCTGAATCCAATACAAAGTAAATTACTATATATGCCCTTCTTGACAACTTGAGATTCTCAGGGTTGTTGCTATATTCCCTCCTCCAGGAAAGTTTCAAGTTTTCTTCAATTGTAGGTAAATAGGGGGGGAAGATATTTTTTTCTCCCAGACTTGTGAAATTTAGCCTCAGTAGACACAATGATGTTAGCTTTATTGTGAAATTTGCATTCTGATTAAGGTCACAGTACAAGTTTGATTTGTGTTCTCTGTGCATGTTCCCTATATCATATACATTTAATGCACATACTCTGATAATTAATAAAGTAAAGCGCCTTGGAAATATATCAAGATTTTGCTTCAACTTAAAAAAAAGATCATGAAGTTATTATCTGGACGCCTATGCTTCGCTACAAAACTGTGTGCTCGGGCTTGATAAATTGACACTTGCAGCCTGAAACTTAATGTAGAATGTGTAACTCCATATCATCAGTGGTGTTAATATAATGCAAGTGGCAGTTGGAACAGAGGGGGAGTGGGAGTAGAATGTCCCAGCCCGCAGTATCCATCGGTATTCATCTGGCTAGCATCCTGTCAGTGTGAGAGAGTTATGGGGTGTTTGGAAACTCAAACAGTGTATGCTGTGTGAGCAAGAAGGAGACAGGAAGGAGGCTGAGCGTGGCTTAGCTCAATTGTTCTGTAGTAAAGCTGCTTGCTGCTGTGAAAGTAAAACTGAAAGTGAAACTCCTCTGCTTGTGTTTTGCATTTGGAACAGATTTCTTTTGAGGTGGGGAGTAGAACTCCTTAGCATCAGAGCATGCTAATAATAATATAGGAAATACTAAAGCTCTGATGGTCATTTCAAACATCCTTTCTTAGAGAGCACCTAGAAGCCAAGAGGAACATACGTAGCAAATTTCAAGATTGTAGGCTTTACAATTCTGGAGATTTTGTAATTAATGCGTGAGTGGTTTTCGCTTTTATATATATATATAGATTGTTGCATTATCAGATTATTTTTCTTTTATAAATATTTCTTTTATTTTCTTTTTATACCAACAGAATGGTTAAAACACTCTGATACTTTTTTCACACGTTTTTAATATCTTTATTGCCTATTCATTGTCTTGCTTATGTTCTTAACTTATTTTTATTAAGATTTTCATTTCTGAATATTATTGATGAAATATTTTTACTCTTACATTTTTTAAAAAAAAATGTCCTTATTTTTACACATTTACAAACTTAAGTGCATTTTTCTGAGAACTCTGGTTACGGTAGAAAATTAGAGTTAGTATCTGTGTGACAAAATTCCCAATATTTTGGATTTGCTGTATAAAATAGCTACAACCCAGATTTATGATTTAGAATTTATTTTTTTCTCTCCCCCCCTCCCAAATTTCTGCAGGTGTTCAGACAGTGCTGTAAAACACTATGGAGCAGTATATAAGTCTAAGTACTATTCCTATTGTTATAAATAAATAAAATTTTGGAATTGGTGTATAATATAACTATATTTCAAATTTATCATGTTGGTATTTGTGAACTTACACTTAAGTCTATGAGTGTCCTTACAAACTATATTTAAATGAAAGTTTATAGATCTGCCGCGTGTGGTTTCTAACTTTGAATTCTTGGAGTTGTGTTTTGGACATGGTTATTGTGCAGATTTTTTTTCTGCTTTGCAGGGGATACCTTCTGAGTCTGTCTGTCTGTCTGTTTCATTCAAATCAAGTCATAAATAGTAGTGTAGACCATGAATTAAATAGCGCAGGTGGTATTTGCATTATCAAAACCAAAATAAAATAATTTGTATGTTTTCCTTTTTCCCCCTTCAGTTTTCATACATGTTGCAGTATTAAATTTGTAGAGATGAGTTTGTAAAGAAGGCTACTATGTGGCCGAAGGTTAAATGTTTGCAGAATTATTTGCATATTCCAGATCTATTATTATATAAGTAAATAATTAGAATTGTGATTTCTTTATCTAGAGAAGAAATAACATTGACTTTGTAATTAAGTATGCAAGTACATTGTAATTTGCCAAGAACAATTGTCAGCAGTAAGCCTTATGCCTTATTTAACCATAGTAGCTTTTGTTGCATATCAAATTAAATTTCTGTATACTTTCAGGGATCCTTCCAGTTCTAATCCTTTAAGTCATGAGAAATGAAAAACCAGACAAAGAACATATGCAATTTATTTTAGGCATTGTAAAATGCAAATCAGTTTGTGCATGATTTAATAGTTGAAAATTCACTTGCATGGAATATGTTTATTGTATGACTAAAATTAGTTTAAAACTAAAGCTCCAAGACACTCATGGTTAATTGTTCTTGAGCAAGAATGGTGTAAATAGTCAAGGGCTATATTTTTTTTTTCTCTCTCTCTCTCTCTCCCTCTCTCTCTCTCTCCCTTCCTCCCACCCTCCCTCCCTCTCTCCTTTTCTCCCTCCCCCCCCCACACACGCTTTACCATTTTGCAGCTCTTGGAACCTCTTCTGATCATGATTATTGGAAACTGCCACTTAGAGATTCCAAACTTATGAAAAGAGTAGTGTAAGCCTTAAAATAGGCATTTTTAAATTTAAAAATCCTGAAATTTCTGCACCTCAGGCCTTCCCCTCCATCTTAAATGCAATCCTTGGCCATGAAAAGCTTGCTCATGTTTGATACAAATTATAAAAGGTCTGACTTTTCTTGGCCATTTCTGAATGCAGACATTTGGTAGCTAAGACAATGGTTGAGAGAAGAGTGGTAGGTAGCACTGTTGAAACTGCATTCTGGATAAGAGTGAAGCTAGAAAAGGATGCTTCAGAGAGCTTCATGTGAGTTATTTAATAGTAACTCTCTTAACTTAGAAGAAGAAAGGGATATAAGGCTATATTATAATTTGTACAGCTAGTCTTTGACTTACAACAGTTCGTTTAGTTACCGTTCGAAGCAGTGGTGGGTTGCCCACGGTTTCTATAGAACCGGTAGTAAAACTGGAGGGAGGCTCCACCCACCGACCCCGACATCATCAGGGAGCTTCTGCGCATGCACGAGTGAAGCACACGCGGCCCTCTTGTAAAGGTAAATAGAACCCACCCCTGGTTTAAAGTTGTAATGGCACTGAAAAAAGTGATTTATGACCATTGTTGCAGCAACCCCACAGTCACATGATCGAAATTTGGATGGCATGTACGTATTTATGATGGTTGCAATGTCCCAGGGTCATGTGATCACCTTCTGGCAAAGCAAAGTCAATGGAGAAGCCAGATTCATTTAATGACTATGTTAATAACATTAATGATTCACTTAACAACTGTGGCAAGAAAAAAGTTGTAAAATGGGGTAGAATGCACTTAACAAATGTCTCATTTAGCAACATCAATTGTGGTCATAAGTTGAGGACTACCTATATATCTTTGATCTGCCATGGAGAATATATTTAATGAATAACTACCAAAAGGTTACTCCAAAGTGAATGTATTATTTTATGGGAGGGTGAATAAGCAGGCCTCATTCAGCCACCTGAGATGGCTTTTTTATGCTTTGAGATCTGTGATGTTTATAATTTAAAAAAAAACTGCAGTGTGGGTTCCTGGTAAATTTTGGCAGGAAAGTAAAAAAAAATGTGTTACATTTATGATAGATTTAATCTAATTTTAAAAGTTGGGGGGGAAAAAAGCTCTGAGATGGGAGAAAAATTAGTCTAAAAATTACCATTTCCAATAACAGCATTATATCATCGTTCCCCAAATAATAAAGTACAATTCGTTCCTTTCTCTGTTTTTACTATTCATATTTAAAATGAATTGTTGTGTTTATGTGCCCCTTTCAATCTGTACACAGGCATAAATATGCGTCAAAGAATGCATATGTGAAATGTTACGTGAAATGCACAGCCTTTTAGTACAATACAGGGGGATGCCAAACACAGAATATGCATCATATTTTTCTGATTAGTTAGGATAAAAATTCAATTATAGTTTCTTCTACATTGTTGAAATAAAAATGCACAAGTTTGGAGTTGAGCACATTATTTTGTCTGAATGAATTACGGTATGCTTTTTATCTGAGTTGCTGGCATATCACTCTGAATGTTGTAAATTGCTCATCATTTACTGTAAATCTTTACGATGCTTGGCAGACATATGGCTCAATCAAACTATATGGTTATGCATTCTGGGAAGCAATTTATTGTAACTTTTTCTACAGTGACTCAAAATTGGAAGTATGTTGAGACATACAGACTTCTGAAGACGAGAAAAGAGGAAAACATACAGCTGTCTTGTGTTGTGACTATTTATTGTAACTTATGATGATCCAGTGAAATTATTATTGAGTTTGGTTGTACTTTATTAGAAGTTGAAGAGAGAGAAGAAACTATATAGCTATTCTGTTTCCAGTATCTCTTATAAATGGGAGAATAGAGCCAAGATGTTGACAGGTGAACGGCTCTGAATTTAGACTTCTCAGTCTATCTTTTCCTTATTTGGTTTTGAAAGTATTATATAACAGCTGCCCCATTTATGTTTGATTTTTTTCAACATATTAAATATCTGTCCTGAATATGTTTATTTTGAAAACAGCATACAAAACTTTGCAAATTAAATGTTTACCCTCTCTCTCTTAAACAACTTGTTTTAATATAGAATTCACCAAAGAAACAGAGATTGAAAATAATTCTGCCCTTTTTGAAGGAAAAATTACACAGGTGCTATACTTGTGGAAACTTTTGTTGATGAACCTTTGTTGAAGAATACAGACAACTGGCTTAATACGTAGCTCTATAGTGTATGTGCAAGAAATCGGCTGGCAAGCTGTTGGCATGGCATAATAGTGTTAGAATGCCCATTGGTGACATATGTACTAATGTGATAGACCTGACTAAGAATAGAAGAGATTATTGAATATTTCATTACTTGACTGTTTGAATGATGAGGTTTAGGGGCTTTTTTAAAGATAGAAAATAAGATGCAACTGTAAAAGGAAGGCATTTAAATGTGTTTATTAGATTTAGTTTATAATAGAAATCTTGTTTCCGATAACCTTTAATTAACTTTGATTAGGATAAAATGATGAGGCTGTTTATAGAGAACAGAGGTGGGCTGGGAGATGAAGATATGGTTTCTGTATTTTAAGAGATGGTGATAAATTGTTAAAGTTATCTGTACTTGATGGGAAGAAGGGGGAGGTTATTTCTTTTTCTTTCTTTCTTCTGCATTTTTTATTTTTCAGTTTATTTTTTATCTGAATAATCTTATCGTTAATAAAATTAGTTTAAAAACGTATCTCAGTGAAACAATAGTGGGAGAAAAAGCATGTTTGAAATTAGGAAATGTTAAGAAAAGAAGGCATATAGTGTTTGGTGTATGATAGAGAAAGGGGATATTAAAAAATAACCAGTAATAAAATATGAGTTAGTAGATTAAATTGAGTGGTAGGAGCTAAAGGATGGACCAGAATAAAGTTCTTCGTTAGTGAATTGTGATGATTGTCAACCTAGCTGGATTGAAAGAGATTTGAATAAGTTAATGTTGCATAGCACTTTTGATGGATTGATTCATTCATTTTGGGCCATCAAATTGTTTTCAACTCCTAGCAACCAGAGAAATAGATTGTCTCCATGACGGTTTTTCAGATCTTCCAATATAGCACTCATTGCCACTGTAATGTGAGTCCGTCTACCTTGCTGTTGGTTGTCCTCTTCTACTGTTTCCATCTACCTTGCCTAGCATTAGACTGAGCCTTCTCCAGAGAGCCAGGCACAAATGTGAACGAAGTGAGAACTCTGGATTGGTTTGTTCAGTGATCTATTTGTCTGTCCATGGTATTTTCAAAAGTCTGCTATTTTCAGAAGTCTTCTCCAACACCAAATTTCAAAAGCGTCAGTACTCTTATATGGACTGAATATGTTGAATGCGTATTTGTCACTAAGGGATTATTATTATCCTTCTTGTTTATTTGTGGGTTTCCATGTACATCTAGTTGCCCACTGAATCAAGCAGAGTGCTGCATTAGACAGGTCTTTGATCTGATCATAGAAGGTTTTTCTCATGTTACTGAGAAAGGAGACAATTGAATTGGAAGATTTAACATAAAATATACAGATTATATATTGCTTTCTTGAATCTTATGTGGCCACTAGGGAAAGAAAACAAGTCTGTAAAAGACAAGGATTTTGTTGTTGTTCCGGACAGAATTTTAAAGCATAATTTCAGCAGGTTCTGACAAGCTCTGGAGAACCGGTAGTGGAAATTTTGAGTAATTCGGAGAACCAGTAATAAAAATTCTGACTAGCCCCGCACCCCTCTATTCTCCGCCTCCCAATTCCCAGCTGATCGGGAGGAAATGGGGATTTTGCAGTAATCCTCTCTTGGATTGGGGAGGGAATGGAGATTTTACAGTATCCTTGCCATGCTACGCCCACCAAGCCACACCCACAGAACCGGTAGTAAAAATTTTTGAAGCCCACTACTGATAACATCATTATTTAAGAAAGAGAGTTAATTTTGGTAAACTTTGTTGTTTATTGTAATTTAAGTGATCTAGATAAATAACAATGTTGCATAAATAGATAATGTATGGTTTTCTTTCCCATTAGTGGTAGAGGAATATTTTATTTAGGAATAATGTTAAAAAAAAATCAATGAAACTAGGAATATAAACTAATTACATAACCTTGGGGGTTAAAACTAGATATTTCACATGTATGTCTGCTTATGCACAGAATGCTTTCATATTATTACAGGGGTGTCAAACTGGCGGTCTGTGGGCCAGATGCGCCAAGCACATGCCAGGCCCACCCCAGCTCTGTGAAGGGGAAAAACGTCACAATACGTCACATGATGACAATGTGATGCTGCAAGTTTGACACTCATTATTATTACTTTTTTCACCACCTTTTTTCCAAAGAAAGATCAGAAGCTAACATCGGATACAATTAATAGGCAAGGAAATGGGTTTAAGCTACTATTTCTTGTGCTATTATAGTATCAACCTGATCTGAAGTATGAACTCAATCTGAAGAGTATGAATAAGGTGGAGCTCATGTAAGTAATGCTATTTTGGGAAATATATTTGCAACTATTTTTACAACATCAACTTCTCTTTTAAGAGTGGAGGAACTGACATCCTCATCTCTGAATTGGTTGAGCCATTTTGTCTTCCACCTCACCAGGGCATAAAATGGATTGAAAAGTGTATAGATAACAATTGCATACTAAGTATTTATTTAATTTTTAAAAATATTATAAACCTCAAACGTGCAGTAGTGAGAATGGGAAGAGATGCAGGTATGGGTAATACATAAAGATATTAAAACTACAAAAATGAATGGTAATAATAATTACCATTCATTTTTCTAGTTTTAATATCTTTATGTATTACCCATACCTGCAATACATGTTGCATCAATTTCTTCCTCCTCATCACTCTGCTGTTCTTGAGTACAGTAGTGTGTGCTATATGCTGAATGGTCTTCTATTGCATGTATCCAATTCTAAAATAAAGTGGGACACAAAAAATCAGTTTAGTAGAACGTACACTTGGAATATGATACCTTTTATAGATTGAAGGACACGACTAATCTGTGCATGTGCCAAATGCCTCATTCCGAGGCATTTGGCACATGCACAGATTCTCAGCTGGGACTATGGTTTCAACCTTGCCTACAATTATCTTAATTGTATCAAGAAGTTCAAATTCTCTTTTACTATTAATTCTGAAATGTTGTTTTGGTCTACATTGTCTTTGTCACTTTTGGAACAATGCAGACAGCAGAAAGGTTCATAGTTACTCACCAGCCTGGCAATTTAGTTTCTCTATGACTGGATGAGAACCAGAGACCTCAGTTTATTTAATCAGGTCTAGTTTCAGTGACATGTTTGGCATCTTTAAGAAACCTTATTTTATGTACATGTAAACCAGGTGTGTGGTCTTTGTGTGCATATTGACCTCAGGCCTAGGGAACATAGGAAGCTAGAATGCTAGCACTGCGTATGTGGATACCACAAGCAGTTTGCATAATTCCTAGGAACTGCACTTTTATCAGTTTTTTTTAATGTGTAGAGAACAAGATTCATGGCAAGTAACATTTACAAATGCATTGAACTGCATTTATTTTTTTTTAAAAAGCCTTAGGGAATGATGCAGCTCATTGCTTAGTGTTTTACTTGGCAGAACAGGAGCTTTTTTCTATTTAATGTGTGTTTGTTTTAATTTAAAAAAAAAGTCAGTTTTGGGTAAGAAGCTCAATAAATGCCAAAGAAAGGAGTCCCAGAGGGTGGATAAGTTGCCATGTTCCCTGTTCAAGTTGCTTAAAGCAGCGTTCCCATTTAAAGCAGTGTTTAAATCAATTGTGATGCCAGCTGTGAATTCACTAGTTAACTTCAGACCAACTAGACCCATGATGGCAAACCTATGGCCAGTATGCTGGAGATGGCATGCAGCGCCCTCTCTGATTGCACACGAGCTGTCACCCTAGTTCAGCTCCGCCGCTCATGTGTGTGCACACTTCCTTCTGGTCTTCAGGTCTCTGCTGTGAATGCACAGGGGGCATGTGGGGAGCCACACGCACATTGCATTTTGTGGGTTCGTCCACACATTCGCGCGCATGTGGTTTGGACACTCGGTCAGGAAAAGGTTAGCCATCACTGACCTAGACCATGCCTCCTTCTGTAGTATTGTATAAGTGTATGCCTATATTAACTGTCTGTTGATGTAGCGGTTAAGGTGCTAGAAAAGAAATAGGAAGATGAAGCTCCTATTCCACTCTCAGCTACAGAAGCTCACTTTGAGCCAACCATTTCCTCTTGACCTAATCTACCTCCCAAGGTTATTGGGGGGAGGGGAATAGGAGCATTGTGTATGCTTATGCACAAAAAAGCAATATGTAAATGAAATGAAATAGAATAAAATAGAAATGAATCTAAATTAGCAATTGAACCTATATTTAATCTATATTTAAATTTAATTAAAAATTTAATTAAATTTAATTGAACCTATATTTAAACATGGTTACAGTGAAATAATGAATCCTGGGTTTAGAAAATTTAGAACTCCGCCGCCTTCGACACGACCTGAGCTTAACTCATAGAATCATCTGTTACAACGTCCTTCCTGTTGAAGACTACTTCCATACACTCTGCCAAAGTTTCATGAACAAGACAAGTAATAGTGCAAGAAATAATGCAGAACACATAATTAAATATAACTAAAGCACACCCAAATATTGAAAAACATTAAACACATAAATGAATCATTTATAAGACGGGTGGGGGGGGGGGAGGCAAAATAAGACAGTTGTGTTATGTTACTAATATCAGACCAAATCAGAATAGCTGAATTTTGATCTGCTAGTTTTTCCCTAAAACTGTTCCAGTTTTGATAACGGCAGCACCAACCATAAAAGCTAAATTGGATATGTCTTTTTATTCTCAGAAACTTCAAGGAAGAATAACAAATCTACTTAATTTTATCTTTAGTCTTTCAGCTTTATTTTCTATAACGTTATTTTAAGAAGAGTAGGCTTTCCTGTAAGTAAGGAACTAGTCTATAAAAAGACTCCAAACCTATGCTCAGTTTATCATTATAAATGTCGAAAAAAATGCTAACACAACCTATCTACTTTAAAATGGACTCCATAGTTAAAGGGGTCAGCTATCAAGATTTTTGAAAATGTGGAAGATTCCACCATAGATGGTTACTTCCTGAAGATAGTTGAATGAATGAAGATATGCCCTGGATTTTATGAGATTCTCAGGGACTGGTTTCTCCTATTCCATTCTAACCAGAAAAAATGTCAACAGAACTGTACCTTTACTAAACTGCAGGTGGTCCTTGACATACAATCATTCATTCAGCGACCATTCAAAGGCATTGGAAAAAGTGGTTTGAAATTGGTCCTTGAACTTGCAACCCTCACAGTATCCCCATGGCCAAATGATCAAAATGTGGGTAACTAGCATATATTTATGATGGTTTCCAGACTCCTGGGGTCATGTGATTTGCAATCTTGCTAATTGGCCTCCGACAAGTAAAGTCAGTGGAGGATCAGATCCACTTAAGAACCATACGATTCACATAACAACCACCTTGCTTAGCAGTGGAAATTCTGGTCCCAACTGTGTTTGTAACTCGAGGACTGCCTGTAGAATCAAGGTGGATGGCCTGGTTTCAGAACCAGCTCTGTTATTCATATATCATTCATGACACCATAACTGCCAGCTGCAAATAGACTTATTACAAGCTATTTCAGAAGGAAAATCAGTTTCTGCAAATAGAACTGATTTCTTACGCTCGGCGTTAACAGAAAGCTGTATATTGGGGATTAATATTTCAAGATTATAAATTGAAAGTCAAATTAAGGATGCTGAATCAGCATGTGATTTGGTTTGAAAATGCATGGAGAGAGAAAATGCATCTGTTGCCATTATGAATGAAAACACACTATTTTAGGCTTTCTGATGAAGGCTTAGCTAGCATGGAGAAAGGTCAAAATATGGCTTTATTTCTTAACCAGAAATTGTATTGTTGAAAATAATGTTGATGAAGGCAGTACAAGTTTCTTTTTCCCCTCCAAGCCACTCAAAGACTGAATTGCTATAAAGTGTCTCATTTTGTGAGATGTTTCTTAAAGTACAGGTAGTCCTTGACTTACAACAGTTTGTTTAGTGACTGTTCAAAGTTACAACAGCACTGAAAAAAGTGACTTATGACCGGTTTCATAGTTATGACTTTTGCAGCATCCCCATGATCATGTGATCAAAATTCAGGTGGTTGGAAGCTGGTTCATATTTATGACCATTTGCTGTGTCCCAAAGTCATGTGATTATCTTTTGTGACCTCCTGATGAGCAAAGTCAACAGGGAATTCAGATTCACTTAACAACCGGGTTACTAACTTATCAACTGTGGTGATTCACTTAACAACTATGGCAAGAAAGGTCATAAAATTGGGCAAACTCACTTAACAAATGTTTCACTTAACAACATAAATTTTGGGCTTAATTGTGGTCATAAGTCAAGGACTACTTGTAATAAACCTTAATAGTTAGTGACCGTTTTTTCGATGGGTAAAGTGCAGATTTCAGCAATTTATATGTAGTTTTATATTCTGTAAGCCGCCTTGAGTCATGAATAAGGTGGCAATATAAATTCCTTAAATAATAATAATAATTGTCCTGATGTCTCACCCCCTGTTCCTCCTTTCTGTAGGTCATTCATTTACATATGTAAAACATTATTTATTCTTGTTGTTTTTTCAAAGCCTCAGCAGACTGTTGCATCCCATGTTTTATGATTAATTCGATAATAGTTCTGGTCTAGTTTTTGTGAAGAGTTGCATTTTGAATGATTGAACTGCTATAATGTATAGTATGTAGTATGTAGTAATAGTTACTAATTCGTATATCATCTAATCCAATAGTTTTCAATATTCAGATATGAACGCAGTTGAATGTTTTCAAAGACATAAATAAATAAATATTTTTGTTTAGCAATAGGCTTAATATTAGAGCTCTTGATACTTTTTAATTTTACAAATCAAAGCAAATACAATTATGAAGCATTGTTGTAGTGCCAGTGCCTGTATTTTAAAAATAGCATTTTTTTCAAAGAAAAAAGAAAATCGATACTTTTACAAACAAGGATAATTAGGAAAAAATAAAATAAAAATAAGGAATTGGTACAGAAATATATACATAAGTAGAAAAGAAATTATCAGGATTATATAGTTCATGCTCAATATGTATGTTGAATGGAATACATGATGTTAGAGGACATTTTCTTTCATGCTGCATGTACCACGTAAATAAGAATCAGCATTCCATGAGAATAGACATCGAAGCTATTTCTATAACTTTAACCTTGGTGTGACAGTCTAACCAATAAGAAATGGCTTTTTCCTAGGAGATGGCCTGATTTTTAATAATTCTGAGTTTTATAGGATAACAATCTGGAATACCACTGAAGGAGAAATAACTTCCTTTTCTTCAGACAGTGCTTGATGGATGTCATGCAATGATCAGGTTCTTTCTGATTTTATCTGTGTCTAAGTCCATCCTCTGTTAAGTGTATGATGAAAAGCATTTGAAGTATTGTTTCTTTTTTATGGTTTGAAAAATAGGATTATTCAACCGGCTTTGAGTCTTCATATGTTTTGTTATTAAAAACTCACATATTTCTAAATAGACAGATGGAAAGCAGGCTTTAAGTCTCATGCCTATTTCTGACTCTTTTTTTTTTAACAAGGAACAGATAAATTTATAGCTTATTAAATTATTTGACAGTAGCAATGTGTAAAATGAGATTAATGCTGCAGGAATATATATTACAATATCCTGATTTAGAACTTGGCATATCAGTCACATAGCACAAATGAGAAGGATGAATTTTTGTTAATTCAAAAAAGATAGAAATGTTTCATCCTATTTATTTTGAAACCATTAATTTATATGTATTATGTAAAAGTATGTTCAAGCCTATTTTCCAGGTTGAAGCAACTTCCATTCATTTATGCATGTTTTTTCTTCTTCTATCCTGATCAAAGAGAAATAACAGTTGCATGTGACATGACAAATAATACCTTGTGCAGCAAAAATTCACACACAATTCACACAAGGCAATTCCAGCCTGTAGCCAGATTGTCAGTGTGCCTAATCTTCCCTAATTTCAATGCAAGATCTATCTGTAACAAATCCTCGCCCATCTATGACTTGGTGGCGGACAGACAGACCTGAATAAATTGGTATGTTACTAGAAAAATTATCTAGAGCAGTGGTCATTGACCAGTGGTCCCTGAGAAAATTTTGGTGGTCCAAGAAAAATTATTTGCATATTTTATATTGCACTAAATACTATTTTTCTTTTTTAAAAAATCATATTAGCGGTCCACAGGATTTAAAATTATGAATTTAGTGGTCCCTGAGGTCCGAAAGGTTGGTGACCCCTGATCTAGAATGTATAAAAGTACTTCAAATCTACAATATGTTAGAAATGTGAATAAGAAGGGACAAGAAAAAGAGGCAAAACGTTATTGCATCAATAGGACCCTCACTTAGGGGAAATGATTTTCTTTTCAGGTGGAGCCCAATGTTAAGAATTGCCATCTGGCCATGATCACCATTTAAGCCAGCACTTTAATGAGCAAAGTTGTTTGTATTCGTTCCAATTTTGACTCCAGTGTCAGATTCCAAGGCATTGAGTGGGCTACTCTCTTGCCATGTTACCTGAATCTCTTGGACTGACTAAAATGAATAGGTTGATTCACCTTTGGGATTGGGCATTGAAATGGAAAACCAATGCAGTGAGTGTGCGCCTATCCTGGGCCTCTCAGACTATATAGCTTTTGGTACCATTGGCAATGGTATCCTACTGGACCTTATCCTTTCTCAGTCCTCCATGGAGTGTTGTAGGGTCACTTTTCTCCCTTGTTTTTTTTAATATCTACATGAAACCATTGAAGTAGGACATTTGACATTTAGAGTTTCAGTATCATGAGTATGTTTTACAACATTACCCTGAGCCAGGTTGGAAGTGCCACTGAAGTCCTGTTCTGTGTAGAGGCTGTGAGGGTCTGGATAACATGGAATAAACTAAAGTTGAACCCAAACAGGGCAGTGCTATAGTTTCTCCATCAGGATTCTGTTGACGGAGAGATATTTCCACTGAAGGAACAGATACATGAGTTGGAATCATGGCTCCTGCTTGAATAGCAGATGTAGGTTGCAACCAGGGTGCTTTGGCTGAAACTGCAGATGTAGATATATGGGTGGGGAAGACTTTGCTACCATGGTTAATTCTCTTATCACTACCAGTTTGGGCTGTTGCAACATGTTCTACTTGGGGCTGCATTAAGAACACCAGGAAATTATATACAGTCTAAACAGTTATCTTTAATAACTGTTGGTGGTAGATTTCACCTATCTATAACCTCTATTGTATTGGCTATTGATAAGCTTCCAAGTGCAATTTAAAGACCTTCTTTCAATGTATAACGTCGTCCATGGCTTGACACAAAGTTGTCTCCAGGTCTCCTTTCTCCAGCTACAATTGATTTGACCTGCATGGTCTTTTCTTGGATAGAAAGTTCAGGTCTTTTGTAATGATTTCCTGACTGAAATTAGAATGTCTTCCTGTATTCTACAAACAGTAAAAAACAGATCTGCCAGAGCATTTGGGGACTACCATATTATTGTTTTCTATGTTTTATTTCTAAATTTTCCCTTTTTATTGTGGACATTTTAGCTGCATATGTCTGTGTCTGAACTTCTGAAAGTTTTTACCTGAATATTGAACTTCTGAGAGTCTTTACCAAAAAGAGGAGGGAGTCAACTTATCTTCCAAAGCACCAGCGGGCAGGACAAGAAACAATGGATGAAAACTAAAATCAAGGAAAGAAGCAACTTGAAATTAAGGAGAAACTTCCTAACAGTGAGGACAATTAACCAGTGGAACAGCTTGCCTTCAGAAGTTGTGGGTCTTCATGACTGGAGGTTTCTAAGAAGACAGCCATCTAAGAAGACAGATAGATGGACAGCTGAAATGGTATAGGATCTCCTACTTAAGCAGGGGTTGGACTGGAAGACACTCCAACATCCCTTCCAGCTCTATTCTGATTGATTGATTGCAGTGGGATATCAATATAACAGATAATGGAGCAAAATCTACAACTGCCATTAAGTATATGCTTCAGAAGGACTCCATGTACTTTAGTTCTGCTACAGTTTCATATTGCTATGGGTCACACGTGTATTTTGAAATATACAATTAGCAAACATAAATAGTTCGAATCTTCTTTTCCGCCAGTCTCAAAATTCACCGAATGTGCAAGGAAACATCTAGAGCTGGTGGTTACTCATCCTACAGTTTCCCAGTAAGAATAAAAATATAGTTCAACCAGTGCCAGATTTTGACCATCAGTAACTCCTGGTGCAACAAAAAATCTCTTAAACCCTTCCACACACAAAAAGGAAATGTTTGTGCTATAATGTTTCTTGCATCCATATTTGTCAGTATTTTTAGGTTTTTGTCTGATGATTTGCTAAAAAAAATCTGAAAGATCTATATATTTGCACACTAACTTTCTATACTGACGCTTATTCTAAGTGGCTAAGAAAATTCAGCAACAAAAATAAAGTATAAAACACAGATTAAAATAAAAAGTAAAATGGATATTAAAATCATTTAACAATTGAAACCTTGGCAAAAGAGAGGCCTCTCTGGATTTTATGAATATTAAGCAAATAGAGGGTCACTACCATTCTTTTCATAAACTGGGTAGTTATTGTGACCCAGGTTCCTGGACCCAGACTCCTGGACTCGGATGATTCAGAAAATGAGGGAGAAGACCTGGCAAGCCCTGCTTCTCTTGAGCCCTCTCCCTCCCTGGCACCCACTCAAAGGGAGGGGCCGGCAAGGCCTGATTCTCCCGGGCCTTCTTCTGATTTGGCAACGCCCCAAGAACAGTTTTGGAGGGACGCAAGATTACGAAGGCTTGATCGGCGTGCGCAGCAGCGGAAGAGTTGGGACAAAGCCAAGTCATAATTGTCATGCAGTGACATCTGCAGAGACTATAAATAGGAGGCGGGACTTCCTGGTTTTTTGTCTTGGACAAAGTAATGAGTTGGCGCGAGCTAATGAATTGGCGCGAGCTAACTGTTTTAATGGAGGGAAGAATATATTCGTGAGTAATTCTGGCCTTATCTATAATTTCCTCGTTATCTCCAGAAACTTGGCAGGCCCGTGGGTAGACGTGGCCAGGACATGTATCTATGTAAATAAAAGGAAAAAAGGAAGGCCTCTGACGGACTCTTTGCTGGGAGTATTGGGGGAAGGGAAACAGAACATTTTGTCCAAGACCTGACTAAAACATCTTCCACCAAAGATGGATCAGCAGCAGGTACAGCAGCAGTTACAGCAGCTACAAGCGGCTAATCAGCAGCTCCAGCAGCAAGTGGCTCACTTGGCAGGCCAACTTGCTGCCAGGAATGTGCCTGCAGCCCCCCATCCTCCCACCTCCTCCTCGCCGCAAGTGCCCGATAACCGTGCGGATAAGTTTTCTGGGCAGCCTGAGATGTTCCCGACCTTCTTGGGACAGTGCCAGCTCTACATGGCTATGAGGCCAGAGGATTTCCCAGACGACGGGGCTAAGGTGGCCTTCGTGATTAACCTTCTTTCCGGCTCGGCTGCTCGATGGGCCACGCCCCTCTTGCTCCAGGACAGCCCCTGCTGGCGGACCAACAGCGTTTTGGCAGCATCTACGCACCATGTATGAGGACCCGTTCGAATGCTGACGGCAACCAGGCGCCTTAAGGAACTCCGTCAAGGGAAACGCCCCTGCAGGAGTACATCGCGAATTTCGTCTTTTGTGCCAGGACTCTGACTGGAATGATGCAGCGCTGGTGGGCGCGTTCAGGAGGGACTCTCAGAGGAATTGCAAGACGAGCTGGCCCGGCGTGGGCGCCGCGGACCTCGACAACTTGGTGCCCTTTGTCTCCGCCTCGATGCCCGTCTGCAACGGCGACCGTCCCGTCGCACCCCGGGACCCTCCGTCGACATCTGCACCCCACTTCCTGCACCACCAGCACCCAGGGTCGCCCCACGTTTTGTAACCGCTGCGGAAGAGCCCATGGAGTTGGGAGCGGCCAGACCTCGCCTAACAGCCCAGGAGCGGAACCGAGGCGCCAAGGGGATTGTGCCTGTACTGTGGGAGCCCGGCCGCCGCGCTTCTTGCCCCAGAAAGCGAAGTGGGGCACGACGCCGGTCCCCGAATCACAGCGTGACCAATCGGAAGCGGAGCAGGCCCGACCTCGGGAAACCCTAGGTCGGGCACGTACTAAGCCCCACTGGACGCTATGGAAGTAGACTCTGGGCCCCTCGGCATCTGATTCTGGACACACGGATATGGTTGGGGAACCAGTCGGACGGGCTCCAGGCGCATGCGCTGGTGGACTCAGGGCCACAACAAACTTTATGGACCAGGCCTTTGTGACCCAGTTTGCGGTCCCGTGGTTCCGTGGACCCTCCGATGCGGGTAGAGACAATTGATGGGCGAGAACTGGTGTCCGGCCCCATTAAATTCGCCACCCAGCCTTTGCGCCTGGCTATTGGGGACCATGAGGAGGCGATCCAGTTTTATGTCACGGCGGACCTTCATTTTCCCTTGGTCCTTGGGTTGGCCTGGCGGACCCACGATCCTCAGGTGGCCTGGTCGCGGAACGCCATCTCTTTCCCGAGTCTGCAGTGCGTCGATCACATCCGCCACACCTGTGCCGGCCAGAACGCCCCACCGCTGCCATCACCTTGCCTCCTGAGCTGACGGACTTCGCCGACGTGTTCAGCGAGAAGGAGGCGGACCGACTACCCGCATCGGCCCCACGATTGCCCGTGGACCTTCTGCCCAACGCACCACTGCCTGTGGGACGCCTGTATTCCATGTCGGAGCCCGAGTTGGCCGCCTCAGGGACTTCCTGGACAAAAACCTGGCCCGAGGGTTCATCCGCCTTCAAAGTCCCTCTCGGCCCCGGTCCTCTTTGTGAAGAAGAAGACAGGGACTTGCGCCTATGCTGTGATTACCGCCGGCTAAACGCCATTACGGTGCGGAATCGCTACCCCTGCCGCCATCCCGGAGCTACTGGAAAGGTTGCGGAGGCCACGATCTTCACCAAGCTCGATCTCCGGGGGGCCTACAACCTGGTGCGGATACGAGAAGGAGACGAATGGAAGGCGGCATTCGGCACCCGATACGGACACTACGAATACACTGTCATGCCATTTGGGTTGACCAATGCTCCCGCCGTTTTCAGCACTTCATGAACGACGTGTTCCGAGACATGTTGGATCGGTTCGTGGTTATCTACCTCGACGACATCCTGATTTACTCCCGGTCCAGGAAAGCCACCTTCGACACGCCAGTCTGGTTCTGCAACGCTATGGAGCAACAACTCAATGCGAAGCTGGAGAAATGCGTCTTCTTCCGGACTTCCATAGAATTCCTCGGCATATCATCTCGCCCGAGGGCATAGCCATGGACCCATGTAAAGTAGAAGCTTTGTGTAGCTGGGAAGCCCTCGTCGGGTGAAGGATGTTCAGCGCCTACTGGGCTTCGCCAACTACTACCGGACCTTCATCCCGGCTTCGCCACACTGACAGCTCCACTTACCCAGCTCCTCAGGAAGAAGGTTGCATTCCGTGGGGTCCCCGCAGCAAGAAGCATTCACAGCCCTCAAGAAAGCCTTCGTCACGGAACCCGTCCTGAGGCATCCCGACCCGCTCCGGCCTTTTGTGGTGGAAACGGACGCGTCCAATGTGGCTCTGGGAGCGGTGCTGCTACAGGCTCCGACGAATGATGGCACACTTTTCCCTGCGCTTACTACTCCCGGAAACTCAACCCTTCCGGCGCAACTACACTATCTGGGAAAAGAGTTGCTGGCTATCAAGGCTGCATTCGAGGCTTGGCGACACCATCTGGAGGGCCCGACATCAGGTGGAGGTCCGAACGGACCATCGGAATCTCGAGCACCTCACCACAGCTCGGAAGTTAAACCAGCGGCAGATCCGTGGTCGTTGTTTTGCCCGGTTCAACTTCCGCGTGACCTACATTCCCAGCGGTCACAACCGGAGGGCGGATGCCCTGTCCCGCAAGCCAGAGTACCTCTGCGCCAAGGACCCCTTCCTCCACGGACAGTGCTGCGGCAGAAGCCTTGGCCGCAGCACGGAGCCAGTGGACTTGCGGGCCCAGGTGCGAGGCGCAGCGCCAGGACGCCTGGTCGCAGCAAAGGAGAGCGGAGGTGGGCCCCACGCCTCCTTGGACCTTGGAGGAGGACTTACTCAAGTTTGGGCGATTATATGTGCCCACAGGACCACTCCGAGCCCTCGTCATGACCCAGTGCCACGACAACCCTGCAGCAGGACATTTTGGGTTCTTCAAGACCTCCACCTGGTGACACGGACCTTTTGGTGGCCCGAGTGCGGCATGATATACATGCCTACGTGACATCCTGCGTACCGTGCCGGCAAGCCAAGACCGCCACGGGGCCCCTCCCGGCTCCTCCAGCCCTTGCCGACACCCGACAGACCCTGGGGCGATCTCTATGGATTTCCTGACAGACCTGCCACCGTCCTCTGGGTTCACCACGGTGCTGGTGGTGGTGGACATGCTCACCAAGATGGCACACTTCATCCCATGCCGCTGGACTGCCCACAGCCGCAAAACGCCCGCCTCTTTCTGCAGCACATCTTCCGCCTCCATGGTCTACCGGACAGGGTGGTTTCGGACCATGAGTTCAGTTCACAGCCCGCTTCTGGAAGAGCCTGATGGCCGCGTTGGAGGTGCAGGTATGTCTGTCGTCATCGCACCATCCGGAGACCGGCGGGGTACAGAGAAGGTCATCGGTATACTGGAACAGTATCTCCGTTGCTTCATCAACCAGCAACAGGACAACTGGGCCGACTACCTGTCTCTGGCGGAGTTTGCTTTTAACAACTCTCAGCACACCTCTACTCAGATGACCCGTTCTTTGCCAATGTGGGGTACCATCCGCGCTCTTCCTCTGGCACCACGGACTCTCCTGTTCCCGAACGCAGACCTTCCTGACGGAATTGCATGCGGTCCAACAGTTGGTACGTCAGCAGCTGAATCGGGCAAAGGAGGACTACAACGGTCCGCTGACCGCTCCCGACGGGCAACGCCCCGCTGGCAGTTGGAGACCGGGTGTGGCTCTCCACCAAACACCTCCCGTCCGACCGCCGGTAAAGAAGTTGGACCACCGATTCATCGGCCCGTTCCCTGTCGAGGCAGTCATCAACCCGGTAGCCTACCGACTGACCCTGCCACGATCCATGCGGATCCACCCGTTTTCACGGTCCCTTCTGGTTCCTGAGGCCACACGAGTCCCCTTCGTGCCCAACAGCACCCGTCACTGTCGCCGAGGACGGATCGGAGGAATCTGAAGTCCACAGCGTAAGAGACTCTCGCTGGCTAAAGGGTCGTTTCCAATATTTGATCGCGTGGAAGGGATACGGGACTGATTTCTCCTGGGTAGATGCCTCCGTCGTTCATGCCCCTGGCCTGGTGCAGGCCTTCCATGAGCAGAACCCAGCCCGACCGCATCCCGATCGGCAGCCCGGGGAAGGGCCCTGCGGTGAGGATAGTGTTGTGACCCAGGTTCCTGGACCCAGACTCCTGGACTCGGATGATTCAGAAAATGAGGGAGAAGACCTGGCAAGCCCTGCTTCTCTTGAGCCCTCTCCCTCCCTGGCACCCACTCAAAGGGAGGGGCCGGCAAGGCCTGATTCTCCCGGGCCTTCTTCTGATTTGGCAACGCCCCAAGAACAGTTTTGGAGGGACGCAAGATTACGAAGGCTTGATCGGCGTGCGCAGCAGCGGAAGAGTTGGGACAAAGCCAAGTCATAATTGTCATGCAGTGACATCTGCAGAGACTATAAATAGGAGGCGGGACTTCCTGGTTTTTTGTCTTGGACAAAGTAATGAGTTGGCGCGAGCTAATGAATTGGCGCAAGCTAACTGTTTTAATGGAGGGAAGAATATATTCGTGAGTAATTCTGGCCTTATCTATAATTTCCTCGTTATCTCCAGAAACTTGGCAGGCCCGTGGGTAGACGTGGCCAGGACATGTATCTATGTAAATAAAAGGAAAAAAGGAAGGCCTCTGACGGACTCTTTGCTGGGAGTATTGGGGGAAGGGAAACAGAACAGTAGTGTTACCACAGTGGGAGGCTACACAAAGAAGAACAATTGTAAACAAATACATATTAAAGTATAGAAATCCTCTGAAGACTCCTCAGCCATTTTGCAGTATTCTGTTGCATTTAAAAGCCCTTCTGAAATGTGAAAGCTTAATGTGTTTTGATATCTAAATTGCCTTGATATCTTGAGGAATAAAGAGTTAAGCTCTAGAAAAAAGATGCTGGACATTTGAAAGGGGAGAGAGAATCATGGCTGGTTTGAACAGTGAATTAGGAATTAAAGCACACTCTTGTGTTGGTCACAAGGTTTGAAGAAATACAGCAATTCAGTTTAGATCTTTAAATCTGGCAGTTTAAAATAAAGCAGGCTAGGGTTATTTATTTATTTATTTATTTTATTTTATTTGATTTTTATACCGCCCTTCTCCCGAAGGACTCAGGGCGGTGTACAGGCATAATAAAACCGACAATACAATATACAAGTTTAAAATACGATTTAAAAAACTTATTTAAATTAGCCCAGTGATTAAAATTTACCATACTAAAAAACCCCGTTTAAAATTAATAAATTTAACATTAAAATCCCAATTTAAGCCAGCCCCGCGCGGATAAAAAGATGAGTCTTGAGTTCGCGACGAAATGTCCGAAGGTCAGGTATTTGGCGTAAACCCGGGGGAAGCTCGTTCCAGAGTGTGGGAGCCCCCACAGAGAAGGCCCTTCCCCTGGGGGCCGCCAGCCGACATTGTTTGGCGGACGGCACCCTGAGAAGTCCCTCTCTATGGGAGCGTACGGGTCGGTGGGAGGCGTGTGGTAACAGCAGGCGGTCCCGTAAGTACCCAGGTCCTAAGCCATGGAGCGCTTTAAAGGTCATAACCAACACCTTAAAGTGCACCCGGAAGGCCACAGGCAGCCAGTGCAGTCTGCGCAGGAGCGGTGTTACATGGGAGCTACGCGTAGCTCCCTCTATAACCCGCGCAGCTGCATTCTGGACTAACTGAAGCCTCCGAGCGCACTTCAAGGGGAGCCCCATGTAGAGAGCATTACAGTAATCCAAGCGAGAGGTAACGAGCGCATGAGTCTGTGCATAAGGCATCCCGATCAAGGAAGGGGCGCAACTGCCGAACCAGGCGAACCTGGTGGAAGGCCCCCCTGGAGACGGCCGTCAAATGGTCTTCAAACGACAGCCGCTCATCCAGGAGGATACCCAAGTTGCGCACCCTATCCTTTGGGGCCAGTAACTCGCCTCCAACAGCCAGCCGTGGCTGCAGCTGACTGAATCGGGGTGCCGGCATCCACAGCCACTCCGTCTTGGAGGGATTAAGCTTGAGCCTGTTTCTCCCCATCCAGACCCGTACAGCTTCCAAACACCGGGACAGCACTTCAACAACTTCATTGGGGTCGTCCGGGGTGGAAAAGTACAGCTGGGTGTTGTCAGCGTACTGCTGGTATCTCACCCCGAAACCACTGATGATCTCACCCAACGGCTTCATGTAGATGTTGAACAGCAGGGGCGAGAGAATTGACCCCTGTGGGACCCCACAAGTGAGGCCCCTCGCGGTCGACCTCTGCCCCCCTGTCAACACCGTCTGCGACCGGTCGGAGAGATAGGAGGAGAACCACCGATATACGGTGCCTCCCATTCCCAATCCCCCCAACCGGCGCAGCAGGATACCATGATCGATGGTATCGAACGCCGCTGAGAGGTCTAATAGGACCAGGGCAGAGGAATATCCCCTGTCCCTGGCCCTCCAGAGATCATCCACCAATGCGACCAAAGCCGTGCTGTATCCGGGTCGGAAGCCGGACTGGAACGGGTCTAGATAGACATCTTCATCCAGGTGTTGGGGCAGCTGTCGCGCCACGGCACTTTCTACAACCTTCGCAACAAAGCGAAGGTTGGAGACTGGACGATAATTACCCAAAATAGCTGGGTCCAAAGAGGGCTTCTTAAGGAGGGGTCTCACCACCGCCTCTTTCAAGGGTTAAAAATCAGCTTGGCTTCTCTGACGTCAAGTGACATTATGAAATGTGGACTGGATTGTATATTCAATCACTAATATTGAAAGAAGAAAAAAATGATTAAATCTATATTTCTATATAGGCTTTTGTGGCATGCACAGTTGTTATATATCTATACATATAGGTAATTTTCAACTTAGAATAGAATAGAATATAGAAATTGGAAGATACCTTGGAGACCTCCTGCTCAAGCAGGAGAACTTATACCATTCCAAACAAATGGCTGTCTAGTGCTTTTCTTAAAAATCTCCAGTGATGGAGTATCCACAACTTCTGAATGCAAGTCGTTCCACTAATTAATTTTTTTTATTTCTTTTTGTCACAACAGTATACACAAACAATTGTCATAGATAAAACAACATATTTTGAAGAAAATATATACATATATGTAAAAAAAATATGCATCAACTATATCAATTTGATATGATGAAGGGAACAATAGGACAGGAACAATAGGTAGGCACTTTTGTGCTCTTATGCACGCCCCTTATAGTCCCCTTAGGAATGGGGTGAGGTCAATAGCAGACAGTTTTTGGTTGAAGATTTTGGGATTTTGAGTAGAGACTATGGAGTCAGGTAATGAGTTATAAGCATTAACAACTCTGTTACAGAAGTCATATTTTCTTCAATCAAGTTTGAAGCGGTTGACATTTAGCTTGAATCTATTTTTTGCTCTTGTAATATTGCAATTGAAGCTGAAGTAGTCTTTATAGGAAGGATATTGTAATAGATGATTTTGTGTGTTAAACACAGGTCATGTCGAAGTCGACGGAGTTGTAAGTTTTCTAATCCCAGGATTTCAAGTCTGTTGGTATAAGGTATTTTGTTGTTTTCGGAGGAGTGAAGAACTCTTCTAGTAAAATATTTCTGGACTCTTTGTTTACTGTCAGGAAATTTCTCCTTAGTTCTAGGTTGGATCTCTCCTTTATAAGTTTCCATCTGCTACTTCTTGTCTTGCCCTCAGGTGCTTTGGAGAATATATTCTTTGGAGAATATGTTGACCCCCTCTTCTCTGTGACAGCCCTAAAATATTGAAAGACTGCTATCATGTAAACCCCAGTCCTTCTCTTCCTTAGACTAATCATACCCAATTTAGCCTCCATTCCCCTAATCAACTTTGTTACTCTTCTCTGCACTCTTTCTAGAGTCCCAGCACCTTTTTTGTATCATGGTGACCAACACTGGACTCAGTATTCCAAGTGTGGTTTTACCTAAGCAGTATAAAGCGGTACTAATATTTCACCTGATCTTGATTTTATGCGTCTGTTGATGCAGCCTAGGACTGTGTTAGCTTTGTTGGCATCTGCAGCACACTGCTGCAGTGCCTTTTCAGTCCCCTCATCTAAACCATTTATGAAGATGTTGAAGAGTGCTGGATCTAAGACAAAACCTTGGATTACCCCCACTGCATGCTTCCGTCCATGTAGCTGTAGTTCCTCTGAGGACTACATCAATGGTGGTTTCTAGTGGTTCACTCCAGTTCGGGTGAACAGGTAGCGATGGTAGGAGGCTCCGCCCACCTGCCCGGATGTTATCACGGACACTCTGCGCATGCAGTTAACCAGTTATGAATTCTTCTACTGTCCATGCCACATTTTTCTATCTTACCAAGAAGTAGGCTGAAGTCTACTCTTGTCAAATGCTGTACCTGAAGTCCAAATATACTATGTCCACAGCATTTCACTAGTCCTTTAATATAGTCACTTTGTCAAAGAATGCTGTAAGGTTTGTCTAGTATTACGTGCTTTTGACAACACATTTTGGCTTCCAATAATTGCTTTGCTGGTTTCTAGGTGTTTGCAGATCCATTGTTTGATTATCTTTTTCAGGATCTTCCCAGGTATTGATGTCAGGCTGATTGGTCTGTAATTTCCTGGATCCATTTTTTTCCTTCTTTGAAGATGGGAACCACATCAGCCCTTTTCCAATCATCTTATAGTTTCCTGGTGTTCCAGGATCTTTGAAGGATATAGTTTAGTGGTTCTGAGATCACATCTGCCAGCTCCTTCAGAATTCTGGGATGTAATCCATCAGGTGGTTTAAATTTGTCTAGAGTAGATAAGAGTTGTCTTACTATTTTTATTGCCTATTTTAATTTATATTCCTAATCTATCTTTACAGTACTGCTTTTAATAGGTTGGACTGTTTTTTTTCCTTTTTATGTAAAGATAACAATGAATTATTAAGCAGTTCTTTTCCCTGCTGCCCATCACCTCCTTGCCATCTTCTCCTTTTAGTGGACCAATCATTTCCTTGACCTTTTTCTTATGTTTTACATGTTGAATCATATAGGATAAATTTCTGTGCTTCTTAATTTTAGAAACTTCAATTCATATTTAGCTTCTCACACATATATCCTCTCAATCTCTCTATATACTCACAGCCATACACACATATATATACCGTGACCATAATTCAGCATGCACTTTTTTTTCCTGCTTTTCCACATCTTGGCTAGCAAAGCAAAACACAGCCATAAATTTCCCAGCATACAGGCTCAGATGAGATTTATTGCAGCAACGATATAAGGCCTTTATGAAAAAATATATATCAGCAGTTACTGTGTATTAAATGTGAGCTCTCTTAATACAATCAGATTTCTTGCACCTCTCCCACCTAAAGAACTAGAAGAAAAAATATTTTGGATGGAAGATAAGAGTTACATTCTGTTTCTTGTTTTGATAGTGGCCAGTTCTGAGTTTAGATGGTTTATGTTGATAAACACGAATAAGTATTAATGTTATTCCTTTGTATTGTCATTCCATTTGGACTAATCTTTTATTGAAATGATTATATATCTGAAGTGTTTTCAGTACTTCATATTCTTTTGATGTCTAAGAACATATAACCCTTTGAAAATAAAAAATGGCATATACACGAAATGTATATGGGGGACAGGTCACAAAATACAGTGCAGAAAATAAAAACTATAGACCTGATATGTGAAAACTCAGAATAAGCTGAAGTCAGTGAAGGATGCTAATAATATAAAAAAGAACTTATTTAGATATGTTCAAAATAAAAATTACAGTAAATGAAAATAATCAGTAAACCATATGCTCAGTGAAGACAGCAACACGTTAACAAATAACAATAATAAAAGCTGCTCGGTTCCTATTTTGGTTCAGTTCAAACCTGGGCTGCCAACTTTCTAGCCAACAAGTCCAGTGTCTTAACCACTGAGCCACCACACCATCTTTATTCTTGAGAGAGAAAGGAAGTAATATTTTTAATTACGTTACATTCTCTATGATGAGAATCTCTTTGGTTGGGAAAGATAACTCACTTTTGAGACTACAGTGTTTCAGTCATTCCTACCACATTATTGGAACATTCATTTGCATCCTTCCTTTTTTTATGAAAATATTTTTAATTTATTTACCAATAAATCACTAATAGTTCCTACATATTTTAATATTGTTTTGGAACCATCAGTTGATCGAAATAAAATCCCCCCCCAAAAAAAATCATTTACAAAGAATGAAATTATCCACATATTCTTCAGAAATTTAACAAGGATATACATTCCTTTCATAACTCGCACTATATATGTTCTCATTTGGATAATTTTAAATATTTCAATCTGCCGGTAATTCTATTAAAAATGATTTTGTGAATCATCCCTATATAATTTTTTTCCTATTCTATTCTCGTTACAATAGCCAGTTATATCCTGGTTATTTATAGGAAATAATAGATTCATGTTAAGAGGTATTTTAATAATTCTTTGAGGATTCTAAGTTTGTTGAGCAACAGCAAAACAATATTTTTTAAAAAATAGGTAATCAACAAATAGGATTACTTGGAAAATTTTAAAGGCTTTCTAAAGGTAATAGTATGGCATATTCTTGGAAAAAGAAAAGGAAATAACTTTACCATAATAATTTGGAAAAAAATGTAAAAGAAACCTTGAATATATGTGCTGGTAATCACATTTTGAAATTTCAGACCTGCTTAATCAGTTGCAGTTGAGGGTTTGTATGCTTTGATATGTATGTTTATTAAAATATATTAATATAGTAATTGAGGAGAGCCTTTTGTTTTGCAGTACCTGCCTTTTGGAATGATTGGTCCTGTCCCTATTTGCCTATTTTTAAGGTTCCAAATATGTCACTCTGTTCAAGCCAGTCGACCAGTTATGTTGAAGGTCTAAGTTGGCTTTCTGATTATTATTATTTTGGCTGCTATTGGTTTTATATTTTTGAATATATTTTTATTATTTTAAACCAGAGTCACAAGTGAGATGGGCAATTATATGAATTGATTAAATACACAAATAAATACACAATAAATATAAATAAGAATTATGCAGACAAATTGAAGACAATGGGGAAACCAGGTTGATCATTGGATTCTCAATTGAAACAGTTGAAATGGTGTAATGTATATTTGTATCCAAGTGTGGCGATATCTCTAGAGCAGCTGAATAATTTTTCAAAAGAAGTAAAGATTTCTCATCTTTATTCAAAGCATTTAACTGTGCTTCTAATGCTGAGGGAAATATTTGATACAATTAAATCTGTAGTATCCAGGAAGTTCCCTGAGCCATAGAATACTGTAAAAAAAAAACACCACAGAGGTCTGAATTCCTACTATACTATACTATTTAGAGATATAGGATAAGAATTCTGAAAAAAGGCTCTTGCCTTACCAGTCTGTGAAGCATTGATTGATTGATTATATGCCATTATGTTGGCGCTGACTCTTAGCAACCACATAGATTTTCTGCATGACTGTGAAGCATATATAATAGTTGTACGGTAATAGGAAAGAACCCAACAAATTGTGCACATTATCATCTGGTATCTGTATTAAGCATAGATGCATATATTCTTACTATAATTTGGCACAAAGATTTCCAAAGATATTACCATCAATAATTTATCCTGCAGTCTAGTTTCATGGAGAGAAAACTGACTTCTTATTAATATTAGATTATTGTTAGATAATTTGACAAATGTATTTAGAGAATTAAGAAACATCTCAATTAACTTCATAAAAAGTGAAAAAGCCTTTGACAAGTTATAAAAATGGATTTCCATCAAATTCTATTTCTTAGATTCAAAGTTAGGAGTCTAGGTTTTCTGTTCAAGTGTTCATGATTGCTGGGGAATTCTGGGAATTGAAGTCCACACAACTTAGAGTTGCTGAAGTTGAGAATATTGCTCCAGGGAGAGTATAGTTTGAACAACTCATCAACAGCAGTGGGGCCCAGTTGGTTGGCTGCAGAGACAGGGCACAGAGGCTTCTCAGGATGAATACTGTAGCACTGCTTTTACAGAGTTGCCACCCACCTTGTGGCAGGTTCTACTGAGGTGGCACAAGCTTTTCTGAATTGGGTCAATGGGGAGTGGAACCTTGACTGGGAGGCTGCTGCTCTCCAAGGGAGAAAAGGAAGCAGCAACCAAGGGGGGCCAGGATTGGCCATCTCTCTATTAGGCAAGGGTGGGAAAGAGGGCAAGCAAGCCACAGAATCATAGACTTGGAAGGGATTTTGGAGTGTTCTAGTTGAATCCCCTGGCTGGGGCAGGAATCCTCACACTATCTCAGACAAATTGTTGTCCAGCCTTCCAGAGATGGTGCACTCACAGTTTCAGTATTTAACTACTATCATGTTTCCCCTTAGCCTTCTTTGCCCTTGGACCAAACATATCTAGTTCCCTTCCCTGTACTTCATAGGATTTAGTTCAAGCTCCTCACCTTTTCCTCATTACCCTTCTTTGGAGTTTTTTTTTTAGTTCCTCATCAGCATCCTTCTTGTATTGGGACAACCAGAACCTGACCTGACACAGTATTCCAGGTCAGTCTGATCAGTGCAGTAGAAAGTGGAACCATCACTTCCTGTGATTTTGATCTATACTAATGCAGTAATTGTTTTTGCAGCTGAAGCATACTATTGGCTCATCCTTAATCTGTAGTCTATATAATTACAGAGAAAGATCTGGGCATCTTGCTTCTGTGCTACTGTTGAGCCAGGTGTCACCTATCTCGTACTGATGGACCTGGGTTGTTTCTCAACCTAAATGCAGAATCCCAAACTCTACATTTCTTACCATTAAACAGTCTGTGAAATCTATCAAGACCCTCTTGCATTTTGTGCCTGTCTTCTGCAGTGTTAGCAAACCACCTCTCTTTTTTGTGATTTGAAAGCTGGGTGATGATCAACCTTCATATCCCATTGTCTGCCATTCATAAAAATGTTGAGCATCTGACACTTCCATGTTGATATAGAAGTTATGGATCAGATATTGATTATGGCTGGTCAGCCACCTGTAAACCCATCTGATAGTGGGACCATGCATCACACATTATTGCATTTTATTAAAAAAAAAAAAGCAATGGTCAACTTTATAGAATGTCTTGTGGTTAAATTCACCACATCCACAATCTTCCATAGATCAGCCATTTCCTTTTCACTTTTTAGCCTGTAGCCTTTTCATTAACCAGAGCAACAGTATTCAGGTTTATTAATGGGATGATGTTATCTTTCATGATCTCATCTGGAATGATGTAACTAGGAAATCCATCTCATTAAGATCTGTCAATTTCCCACGTTTCTTTTCTCTCCTTCAACAAAGAATTTTTTTTTTCCTTTTGGTACTTTTTTGTTCATCTGCCCTATTCTTCTCTTTCCTTGCTTGGATCAGTCCTTCCTATCTAATTAGAAAAAATTCCAGACAATATCATGAAGCATTTGAAACAAGGTAACTGTTAGAAGTTAGCAGTTTTTTTTAGAACAGGCATGACAGCTACATACTGCTTTTTGTATAGAATTATTAGATGTAGTAGTTTTGCAGCTCTGATTTGTTTCACAATAAAGTGTATTTATCTGTTAAATTTATGTTTAATGGCATATTGTGGTATTCTTTAATTCATTTGTCCATTTATTCATGTTCATTTTATGCTCATTTTTGTATTTGTGTAGAATTGTAGTTGGAAAGACTAGTCAGCCCTGCCATTTGCACTGTGCAGAAAAACCACTTAAACCGTCTTGAGAGGTGGTTATCCAACCTCTTAGTAAAATCCTCCAAAGATGGAGAATCCACAAACTGATCGATTGTTCCACTGATGTATTGATCTTGCTCTCCAAATTTCTGTTAAATAAACACTAGTAGTTGCAAGTTGTAACCATTATTGTTTATCCTAGTTTCTGTAACCATAGAAATAGTTCATGGTTACAGAACCAAAGGACAGGACACCTTTCCTGTCCTTTTAAGTACCTGAACACGAGTTGTCTTTTCTTCAAACTGAATATCCCAAGTTCTGTCAACTATGCTTCTAAGGAATGTCCAAATGCCTCTGTATAATTTTTGTTGACTTCGATATGCCTCAGTCAATATGCTTCTGGAAATGGGGTGCTCTGAGTCATACAGTATTTATTTTTTATTTTTTATTTTTATTTATTTATTTATTTATTTATTTATTTATTTATTTATTTATTTATTTATTTTGTCACACAGTATATATAAACATAAGCATGAAATAACTATACAATATATAAGCATGTATATAAGCATAAGTATGTAATAATTATATTAATTGGATATAATGGAAGGAAACAATAGGACAGGAACGGTAGGCACACTTGTGCTCTTCTGCACGCCCCTTACAGACCTCTTAGGAATGGGGTGAGGTCAATAGTAGACAGTTTTTGGTTGAAGCGTTGGGGATTTTGGGAAGAGACCACAGAGTCAGGCAGTGTATTCCAAGTATTATCAACTCTATTACTGCAATCAAGATTGGAGCAGTTAACATTAAACTTAAATCTATTGTGTGCTCGTGCATTGTTGTGATTGAAGCTGAAGTAGTCTTCGACAGGAAGGACATTGTAATAGATGATTCTATGAGTTAAACTTAGGTCATGTTGAAGGCGGCAGTGTTCTAAATTTTCTAAACCTAGGATTTCAAGTCTGGTGGCATAAGGTATTTTGTTTTTATTCAGAGGAGTGGAGAACTCTTCTTGTAAAATATTTCTGGACACATTCAATTGTATTGATGTCAGAAATGTGGTATGGGTTCCAGACAGTCGAGTTGTATTCAAGAGTTGGTCTAGCAAATGTTTTATATGCTCTGGTTAGCAGTGTAGTGTTTTTGGAGAAGAAGCTATGCAAGATTAGGTTTACAACTCTTAAAGCCTTTTTTACGATGTAGTTGCAGTGGGCTTTGGCACTTAGATCATTTGATATGAAGACTCCAAGGTCTTTAACAGGGTGGGGGTCATCTGTAAGGTAATGTCCATCAAGCTTGTACTTAATGTTTAGGTTCTTTTTTCCAAAGTGTAAGCCTGAGCATTTGCTGGTTGAGATTTGGAGTTGCCAAGTTTTAGACCATTCAGACACAAAGTCAAGGTCTTTTTGAAGGGTAGCTGCATTGTTGGTGGTGTTAAATAGTTTGACATCATCAGCAAAGAGAACACAATTACTTGTAATATGGTCACAGAGATCATTAATGTATAATATGAAGAGTGTTGGTCCAAGAACACTGCCTTGGGGAACGCCACTTTTGACAGGAACAGGATTTGATAGAGCATTCCCAATTTTGACCACTTGTTCTCTGTTTGACAGGAAAGCTGTTATCCAATTGTGGCGGGGTCCTGAAATGCTGTAGGATTGAGTCAAAAGCTTTACAGAAGTCTATGTAGATTGCATTTATTGCTTTGCCTTGATCAAAATTTGTAGTTCATATGTTTTTGCAGTGAAGAAGTTGTAAGTTACATGACAGATTTTTTCTGAAACCAAATTGTTTATTAGAGAGTAGGTTGTTTGTTTCTAGGTGGAGGGTAATGGATTGGTTGATGATAGATTCAATTACTTTGCAGGTGATGCAACATAGAGGGATTGGTCTGTAATTTTCAACTAGGCTGGGGTCTCCTTTTTTGAAGACTGGGATGACCGTGGCTAGTGACCAAAGTTTAGGAAGGGAACTGGTCATGAAAGCTTTTTCAAAGATTATGCTTAGGGGTTCTGCTATATTAGTGGAAATCTTTTTTAAGAAGTATGCACATAGTCGATCAAGTCCAATAGATAGGGATGGTGTTCTGTCCCCACTCACCTCAGTCTGAGCAATGACTTAATTAGCTAGCACTCTCAGCTCTGGCAGCAAACTAGTGAGCGTCTGCCAAGTGTCTCTGTTACCTCTCTTGATGAGTAAACCAGGAACAAACAGTACTTCAGCTCTAGTTAAGCAGTTGATTTGCTTGCTACGAAGAGGTATAGCAGCCTTTGCTGCTTTTATATCCACCCCCATGGGTGGGCTCCATGACTCAACACTTCCTAGGCCTGCCCCACCCCTGCTTCAGTTGTTCCCGCCTCTCCTGCCTACAAAACCTAGGGTCCAGCCAGGCCTGATTGCCATCAGCCGGGTCCGGAGGCATGGCCTGGGGTGGAAGAGTCAGGGGACGGAGGCCTCGTTATCTCCTCCACCTGGCCTGCCTCTGGCTCCTGGAACTGAGCCAGGGAAGCTGGTGCTCCCGAAGTAAGTCCTGATGGCCCTTCCCCCTCACTTTCCAAGTCACTTTCTGGCAGGGGGTCCTGCTCCCGGGGGGCGCAGACACAACAGATTGTTTCAGTTTGCGAAGAGCTTTTTCAACATTATCTTCTGTGAAATCTATTTGTGTTAGGTCGTTGTACTCATTGTTGGTACGATAGGGGAATGTTGGGTATGAGTCATTACTGTTAACAAAGACTGAGGAAAAGAATGTGTTAAAGATGTTTGTTTTTGCTGTTTCATCATTATATGTTTTGCCGTTAGATTCTTTTAGTGGTGGGATGGATCTTGAGTCTTTAAGTTTGTTGTTTACAAAATTATAAAAAGCACAATTGGAATTTGTGCGCAGAAGATCTTCTTCTTGCTTGGTGTGGTAATTGGTGCATTCAATTTTTATTTGGTTGCATATATTTCTGTAGCTACATAGCCCTTTTTGTTTCTTCTCCAGAGGGATTTTTTTTGGATTGGAGCTTTTTATTGATATGGGTAAATTGTGTTTGCTTATTTCAGTGGTGATTTGTGGTATGTACAGTTTAATGACTTTATTGATTTCTAGTAGGAAAACTCTGTAGTGGTCTTCAGTAGTGATACAGGTTGAGAATAGATTTTGCCACTCAAGAGATGAGAGGTCAATGTTTATAAGGTCGTAGTTGGCTTTTTTGAAATTGTAGTTTGGAATGCGATTATTATGACGATTTTTGTAAGGGCGTATATTGAGACAGAAGTCTATCATGCTGTGGTCAATGTTGGAAAAGGGTTCTTTTATTTGTAGTCCATAAATCGAGTTTGCGTTGTTGCAGAAGTGGAGGTCAAGGCAGTTGTTGAGTCTTGTATTGTTAGTTACTAGTTGTTCAAGACCTAGGTTTGTAACAGCGTTGTATAGGGTCTAGTCTAGTAGTAGTCTAGGAGTGGTCTCATTAGTGTCAAGTAGAAAGGAATATAGTAGTGACTTCACATGTCTTTGATACTGTGTTGCTTCCTCTGCAGCCCAGTATTGTGTTCTGCTTTTAATTGCTATCTCTCATTTCTGATTCATCTTCATCTTGTTTTTAATGGTCATATCCAAATCCTTCAACTCATGTTTCCAAGCCATGAATCCTCCCATTTTCTGTATGCATCTTAACTTTTTCTACCCTAAATGTATTATCATTACTTTTTTCCCTTTCAAATGATATTTGAATTCCTCTCAGATAGTCTTCCAACCTGCCCAGGTGTTGCCCAGACGTGTAGTTGCCAAAAACAATATGAAAACAGCAATTTATTAGCTGGTAAGGTCAAATGGTGAGAAAAGGCAGGATGGGTCTCCCAACTTGGTTATGAAAAGGAAATGTTATAGTATAAAGATATTAGATGAACCAACTTGCTTTCAAGGAGTCTTCATTAGAAGGACCTAAAAAAAAGAAATGGGGCACAATACAGAAGAAATTAATTTTGATGATCCTGTTTTATTTTATTTATTTTGTCTTGCTTGCATACAACAGTTTCTTTATGGAGAGGATGTTGAAATGTACAGTCTGCTGTATTGTTTTGACATCGGTTTTTTCTTGTTCTTCATTTTCAGACCAACTAGAGGTAGAGATTGCATGCTATCTACTCTTAGTAGGGGACTGCCTGGCATATATTCACATTAATTCCTAAAACAGAAACTTTGTTACTTACTAACCGCAACAGATTGGCTGGCAGTGGCTTGGGTTGGCTGCTTCTCCTAAATCCATATGGGCCCAGCTGCATGCAGAAACGGTTCTTCATATCATGAAGTTTTTGAGTCACGCCTCTGCTGCCCTCTTTTTTGAAGCTGAGATAGCCAATCATAAGTGAACAACTTACAGAGAGTACATCATACATAAACAGGATGTTTGTGAGAGGCAGTTCCAAATCCTGCTACACTGCTATGGTGCATGGAAAGAAAAGATTTTCCTTATTTGTTTCTGTCCTGTAAGTCACAGATCATCACACCAGATCATCTCTTGTAATAGAAATTTACTATAGCCAATCTCTGACAAGTAGATTGTAGATTGCAGAACTAAGGGCTTCATTGGCATGCTAACTCAGGCTCTATTCCATCCTCTATGGCAGAGGTCTTCAAACTTGGCGCTGTTGTGACCCAGGCCCAAGTAGGTAGTAGGAAAGTCAGTCAGTGAAAAAAAATATCTTTATTTGAACAGCTGAAAATTACTTCATTCCCAGCGTAGTTCAAATAAATTAAAGCAAATTCTTCCCAACACAAATTCCTCAGTCCTATCTAAACCTTGGTCCAATTAGGCAAACTGCCAAAGGCCTTTCTTGGCAAAAGTTCAGAAGTCACCAATACAAAAAATAAATGCAAGAAGACAAAGCTACCAATGTTGTTTTCCGGCAAAGCCCAAACGCTGTTGCTGGTCTGTTTTAAGCCATATGGGAGGAGCCAATCATCTCTTGGCCCTACTCCTGAGTTGTCCTCTTTGCTTGAGCTGCTCTTGCCTTCTGGTAGCTCTTCTCATGCGTGCATTAGGAACAAGTTCCTCCTGTTCCTCTGCCTCAATACTATCAGTCTCTGGAGGCTCTGAGTCCGCACCTCACTCCCTGATGGCCCTGGCCCCACCTCAGCCTCATCGCTGTCTGACTCCGTTGTCATCTCCACAGGCTGCTGGCAAACCAAAACAGGCACTTTAAGACTTGTGGACTTCAACTCCCAGAATTCTCCACAAGTCTTAAAGCTGCCAAGTTTGGGACTCCTGCTCTATGGTCATTTTCAGAAGCCAGAATGCAGTCTTCAAGAACTGCCACTGACTGTGAGATCTGGGAGATTGTGTTTGGAAGAGATTGCTCTGGAATCAGTCTTACAGGATTTTTTTTGGGGGGGGGGGGATGATTTAGGCTGAAATTTGGACTCACCTAGGAGAATGTTTCATTGAATTCAATGGGACTTGATTTTGAGGAGACATATAGGATTGCACTCTGTTTTTCTAAAACGCCGTAATCTAGTTTGAGACCCTTCCATCAATCACCATGCGGCATTGAATGAATAATGACTCTGACTTCTGAATAAAGGCCAAATATGAGACCTAATTGTAAATTGATTTAACCCAACCTTGCAAGTAAGTTAGTCATGTTAATAATTTATGGTCTTGAAAAACAAGTTTTTACAAGCTCCTTTGCCTACTTACTTAATGGAAGGTACTTCTTATTTGTCACAAGTAATTGAGACAGAATCATACATGAGAAAATGGAAGTTGGATATGTAGCATGGGATGTAGCTGAGGCTGCTCCTTCAGCAAGTTATATTATTTTTCAGCCTTAATTTCTGAATCTAAACTGGAAATATAAGCTATCTTGTCTATTGAGACGTTTGTCAGCATTTCAACCACTAAATTCTATTAGTAAAATGGTTTTCTTGGTTGAGTAGTAATGCTAAACAGGAAGTGTGATTATTTTTTTAATCCTTAAGATAATGTTACATGAAGAAACAAAATAAAATATCACATCACCAGCGATGCTGCTACTAAAAATTTCTAAAGAAACTATAGCTAGTTAGGAACTACTTGTAATCATCTTCTGAAATAGGAAATATAAGAAACCACAAAGAACAATGTCTCAGTAATATTGAAGCCTGCTAAAGCTCAAAAATAGAATGACTTTTGTTAAGTTACTCAACTTCAACAGACTTAGATGAACTAATTGAAGAGAAACTATTAATGCTTATTAATTAAAACAACTGAACAAAGCATCTAGATTCTTGTACAGCTTTTTTTTAAAAATAAAATCAGAAAATAACAAATCTTTGATTTCAGGAAATTTGTAAATGCAGGCATTTTAGTCATCAAGGATGCATAAATACAATTTGTTAATGACGATTGAATTGCCCTACAAGGTTACATAATATTGTATAGCTGGAGTAGTCAGGGACCACACCTGGGATCAGAGGCCTGAAAAGTAAGTGGAGCTATATCACAGCAGTGGAAGACTTAATGATTTTGAAGTTTATTTTGTGATTTTTGAACTATTATATGCATAATTTGGGGTTCACTCTTAATTGTTTTGAACTTCAAAATGGCAAACTGTGTAGTCAGTTTTTGGCAAACATGAGCTCCTAGGGTTGAAATAAAGGGCATTTGAGAGTTGCAGTTTGTTCCTTATTTTTTGGAATTATAAAATTACTATTTATTCATTCCAGGTTTACAAATCTTGCAACACTCAACTGTTACAAGGTCACATCAGAATTAAAATAACTTTTAAGCCAAGTTGCAAAACCAAAACCAAAGTAGGAGATAAAAGCAATGAGAAAGACGAGGCATAGGTAACATTACAGAAAGTCTCTTTGAAAAAGCTTTATTTTCAATAACTTCCTAAAAGCTTTCAAGAAGGTGGCCAGTCTAAGAGGGAGCTCATTCCAGAGAAACAGCACCTTCTAGCTTCAGCTCCCCTGACATCCTGTTAGCATGGGACAATAAGGAGCCTTCCCTACATCTAACAGGCTGAACCATCCAAAAGAGGAGGCGGTCTCATAGGCTTTATAGTTTGTAACTAAATTGATTAATCTCGTAATTAGCCCATAGTTTCATGGCTCTGAGGTGGGTGGAATACAAATTTAATAAATTTATTTAATAAAGTAAAAATAGGCTACATATCACTTTACATTCCATTCAGAATGAAATCAATAAGCTCTGCAGGACCCATAAGCATGGGATTAATGTATTCCTTGTGTCAGAAACCAGTTAAGATGTGAGTAATTTACAGCCAGCCTTTAAAGGCAGCATCATATAAAATACATTGCAGTAGTTTATCTGGGCAGTGATGAGAGTATGGGTTAGTGTTGTTAGATCCTCCTGCACCAGATAAAGATATGCTTTGGTGTACTATCCAAAGCTGAGAAAATGTCCTCCTATCACAGCTTCTATCTGTTGTTCAAGAAGGACCCCCAAATTACAAACCTGTCCCTGGACAGATAGTCCCTGCCATCCAGGAAGAACTCCTATGTACAACCAGCAACTCTGTCTTGCTTGGATTTAATCGACTTCCATCAATCCTTACAACCTCTGAGCACCAGGCGGGATACAACATCAACAGCATCTTCCACACAATGTGAGATAGTGGTATATAGTTGGGTACCATGAATATATTGATGCTATCGTATCTTAATTCTCAATTGACCTCCCCCAGAGTGTTCATCTAGGTGTTAAAAAGAAGAGGAGACATGAACTGATCCCTGGGGAATTTCATAAATGAAGGGCCAGTGGGCTTACCTTTACTTCCCCTCTGTAGATTGAAATTACCAACAAAGGAACAAATGGAAGCACCTCACAACCCAGGATAGCAATATATGGTTGAGTATCATCAGTATATTGATGGTTCCATACACTGAATTCTCAGTTGACACATAAACACACACCCAACTTAGTAATGTCAAATAATACTGATTGGATGATAGTCCACTAATGCAATATGAGAAATAATTTCATTCACCTTTCTTGTTGCCATGGAGTAGGCACAAAGATGGTCATGTACCTGAGATCAGTCAAATTTGCTTTTTGACTTTTTCCACCAGCAATCCAGGCACACATCTGGAACTTCAGTTCCCAGGGAAATGTTTGAGTAACCAAGTCATGTGCCACATTCACCTCCCAGTGCCAGTGGTCTGTCAATTTTTTTATTTTATTTTTTGTTTACATTTATACCCCGCCCGTCTCCGAAGACTCAGGGCGGCTTACAGTGTATAAGGCAATAGTCTCATTCTATTCGTATATTTTTACAAAGTCAACTTATTGCCCCCCCAACAATCTGGGTCCTCATTTTACCTACCTTATAAAGGATGGAAGGCTGAGTCAACCTTGGGCCGGGCTCGAACCTGCAGTAATTGCAGGCTACTGTGTTCTTAATAACAGGCTTTACCAGCGTGAGCTAAACCGGCCCTCAGCAGCATCTTCCACACAATGTGAGATAGTGTGGCATTTGAGCTCATAAGTCAAAGCATCTTCTCCAGTAAATTGGGAAAGGCTATCACTAGGAACCTGGTGGGATGAGTGACTACATCTTGGGAAACTCTTGGGGTCCTGTGACATAGTTTAAAAGAGACTAATAGAACTGTTACAGATTCAGATATCTGGCTTTGTTGCCTGACCTGGTTTCTTATTTTATTGTAGGTGATCCATTAGTCCATGTATCAATTGTTTTGTAAATGTTGTACCTTGATGAACGTATCTTTTCTTTTATGTACACTGAGAGCCTATGCACCAAGACAAATTCCTTGTGTGTACAATCACACTTGGCCAATAAAAATTCTACTCTATTCTAAAATTAAACACACTGAAAATATGTTTGAATGAAATGAGCTGTGAATGTAGGTGATAACTGATGTTATTCTGCTTGGTTTTTGTGATCTGTCTTTGAACAGATGCTCCTTGGGAATTGATTTAGTTCTATTGATTTTTTCATTGGCAGTAGCTTTTGAGAGAAAATCAAAATGATATCATAGTTTTGGATTACTTGTTTCCATTTATAAATGAAATAAAATACACTTCTCTAGCACTGAACATCACAGGAAATGATTGTTTATAATCAGATTGGGTAAATGTACAAACTTGAGGCTTGCCAAAGTTAGTTCATGTATGCATTTAACATATATGTTAATATTTGTTGGGTATTTGTATGTCTCCAGTGGAAGAGAACATACGTAGTTGAGGGTTGAACTGAGAAGTCCTTGATGCTCTTTGAGTTTGGTTGTTTGCTTGCATCCAATTAGGTAATAATATGATAATGTTACCTAGTTGGATAATGAAATGTTTGCAAATAACCAAGCCCAGAGACACCGTGGATTTGTTGTGGTCCGCCAGCAGCCTGGGGAGCTGGCAACAGAGTTGGACATTGATGAGGCTGAGGAAGAACATGGGCCAGTCCTGGAGGCTGGGGAAGGCCCAGATGAGGGCTCTGCGTCAGAGGCAGAGGTGGAGCCAGGACCATCTGGGAGTGATGTGCAGATTCCGGAGCCTCTCGAGACTGACAGTAGTGAGGCAGAGGAACAGGAGGAGCCTATTCCTAATGCACGCATGAGAAGAGCTGCCAGACGGCAAGAGCAGCTAAAGCAAAGAGGTTGACTTGGGAGTAGGGCCAAGAGGTGATTGGCCCCTCCCATAAGGCTTAAAAGACCAGCAATGGCATTTGGGCTCTTTGTCAGAAAACAGTGCTGATAGCCTTGCTCCTTGTCTTGCTGCATTTATTTCTTGTCAGCGTCTTCTGCTTTTGAACTTTTGCCAAGAAAAGCCTTTGACAGTTTGCCTAATTAGACCAAGGTTGATGATAAGACTGAAGAATTGTGTTATGAAGAATTTGCTTTGATTTAGGTTGGACGACGCAGAGAATGAGTTAATTCTCAGCTGTTCAAATAAAGTCTGTTTGTTTTTGAACTGATTGCGTTTACTACTACCTACTTGGGCCTGGGTCACAACAGGACTCCACATTTGAATGTCTGTATTGTTGCAAGAGAGAACAGGATACTAAAGAATAAGAAGAACGGCTGAATACCAATCCTGGGCAGGTCTTGTCTTTGCTTCCAAAAGAGAAGTGAAGAAATTGGAAGGTGGACTACGTTTTGGCCAATAGCTTCCTTTGAAACATGTCCATGCATGTAATCCTGATAATGCAGAAGGATAGAAAACATGTGCTCAAACTTCCTGGAATTCTCTTAATAAAAAACATTATCTGACAAACATTCTCGATAAAACCACACTGTTCCTTTCTAAAAGAGGAAGGACATTTCTGGAGAATAAGGAGGGGGAAAAAAGTCTGCCTTTTTCTGTTATATCTAAGAAAAATATACTTCTTTAGAAAAAACTACATTTTGAAGTTGTATGATCAGCCTCTTTTTAAAAAACCTTTTTATTTCCAATAAAAGCTAATAGGAGAAATGGAGCATTTTCTCCAGATATATAAAGCATTTGGAAACGTGCAAGTAGGCTTTTTGAATGTGGTGCTCTCCAGCCATGTTGGACTGTCATCCCAACCAGCATGGCCAAAGCTATTCTGTCTCTTCTTACATCTGGAAGATGTTAGATTAGAGAAAGATAATATATAGAGTACTGAACACTTACAATAAACAATACTTTTTATTTGGGCTTTGAAACATATCTAGCTATTATCTGCCCTTGACATTTTGCTGGGTCTAAGAATAATATATGAATTAATGTCTTGATTAACCTTTTGTTAATTTCACTAAACAATAGCTGCAATTATTTTCTGCTTCTGTTATTCCCAGTCCTCAGGCTTAAAGGGTCTATTTATTGCATTTGTATATAGTGACAAAAATGCCTTACACTGACTGCCTGTATAAGGTAAAAGTAGAGGTTCCCCTCACACATACGTGCTATTCATTCCTGACTCTACGAAGTGGTGCTCACCTCCGTTTCTAAGCCAAAGAGCCAGCGCTGTCCGAAGATGTCTCGGTGTTCATGTGGCCGGCATGACTAAATGAAGAAGGTGCACGGAGCACTGTTACCTTCCCACCAAAGTGCTCCCTATTTTTCTACTTGCATTTTTTACGTGCTTTCGAACTGCTAGGTTGGCAGAAGCTGGGACAAGTAACAGGAGCTCACCCCGTTACGTGGCACTAGGGATTTGAACCGCGGAACTGCCGACCTTTCTGATCAACAAGCTCAGCATCTTAGCCACTAAGCCACTGACTGAGCCCATCTGACTGCCTGTATACAGTTGCCAAAAATTATTCCATTCTACATTTTTAATGCATCTTTGGCTGGACTAGCTTTTTCTCCTTAGTGGAAAATAGTACACATATTAGAAGCTGAATTATGTTATTCAAAGCAGCATATTCTAGAGACTTTGGATGGCAATCACATGTTGGGGAGAGATTGTGGGAAAATCTAGATTTGTACTGTTCGGTGTAAATAAAGGTAGATGACCTTTGAACCACTAGAAAGTCTATCACAGGCTTGATTTCAATCTTTTAAATGCCTGAGTATTGTATATTTTGTTGCTTACATTGGTTTTAATAATTTCCTTGCTTGTAAATGATACAGGGTTTTAAGCTCATTTTTCTTGTCTTCTAGTATGGGCTGTAACTATTTTTATTTTTGTAGCCTGTTCAAGAATAGAAACACAGAATATAAGAGTCTTCAAAGAAATATAGATATATTGTGTATAATTCCATCAAACCTAACTGTGAAAGCAAGATTAGCCTGCTTTTTTAAAATGGGACTTTCAGTTCAAGAAGCCTAATAGCACAATTATATTTTGTATTTTTCAAGTGTTTGACACTAGACATCAGTGTCAAACATGTAACATTTGTTTTGAGTTTTGCTTCACATATAACTAGACTCTGCAGAGTATCTTTTCTTGCAGCGTTATATATTACAGGTAGTCCTTAACTTATGCCCACAACTGAGCCCAGAATTTTCATTGCTAAGCAAGGCAGTTGTTAAGTGAGTTTTGCCCCATTTTGTGATCTTTGCTACAGGGGTTAAATTAATCCCTGTAGCTGTTAAGTGAATCATCCAGGTATTAAGTGAATACTGGCTTCCCCCATTGATTCTGCTTGTCGGAAACCAGCTGGGAAAGTTACAAACGATGATCATATGACCATGGGACAGTACAACTGTCATAAATACATGTCAGTTAACAAGTGCCCAAATTCTGATCATAGAACCATGCTGGTAAGTGAAAACTGGTCATAAGTTACTTTTTTCAGTGCCGTTGTAACTTTGAACGGTCACTAAACAAACGGTTGTAATAGAGGACTATTTATACCTCCATTCTTTGTTTCTGGAGATGATAGTTGAAGGTCTGATAATTTGTAAGGACATCCCTTGAGTTGGGTGATGAGTGTGTTAAGAGTCTTTCCCAAGAAGTTTGAAAATAGTCAGCATTCTGAATGAGAAAACGGGACATCCAGTTTCAAGAGAGAATTGGATTCCTCTGTTTCACTGTTACCTGATATGAGTAGGAAAATCAGAGCTACTATAGCAGCAAAGCTGTGATGATAGCTCTAAACTTCTGCAACATGAAATATTAGAGAGATTATACCTTTATGGCAGAAATTGTTTTTTAAATTAATTTAAGCATGCCAGAGTATCACTTTTAAGTTTATTTCTTTTAATGTACCATTCCTAGCAATTAATTATTTGAAGTGGCTTTGAGTGGCTTTGGATTTTGCTCTGCAACCCAGGTGGAGTGAATTGTGATCTACTACTCCCCCTATCAGAATTGGTGCTTAATTTAGGTCGACCTGGAATCACGGCTTCTTCTCAAAGTGCAGGTGGTAGCTGTGCCTGGAGGAACCTTTACACAGGTTCACTTTGTATACCAGTTGTGCACTTTCCTTAACTAGGAGGCCTTGCTAACTTCCAGTGATGTCTTAGTTCACCTCTTGATTGGATTACCCCAATGGGCTCTACATGTTTTTCTATGATTGCTCCAAGTCAATGAAATTTAGAGGGCCCCAAGCTTATTATTCTTCAGGGGGCTCTATAAAGACCTATCTCTTCGCCCAGGCTATTATACAACTGAGTACAGCAAATATAGAATTAGTGGAATGTTCTGTTTTTATTGTAAGTCATGGTAAACACTTTAGCATTGTACAAGGTAAGTGGCCATATAAGTTGTCTAAATAAAATAAAATAACTTAGCTAAAAGATAATAGCTGACATTTACAAAAATGATTCTTGATTTATGTGGGAATAGTTATGACTGCAGGACAGTCTGTATTTGCACTAAATCGAATAAATAAATATAATTAGTTAGAAATTAATATAGTCTCTCTGTTTTATTATAATGATTAAGTTTTTTTGGGGGGGAAAAGACCCTTACACTTAATGCTGAATCTGATAACATGTTAATTTCCTTTATATCCCACCCTCCCTGTTTGGGTTTCATAATGGTTCTACTGAGGTGATGAACAGCATAATCCTCAAAAATGTTAAGAAGTAGAAATGATATTTAAAATTCTCTCTTGTCGTTGGATCTTTTTGTACTTCTCTAAATCAATCACATTTTAAATGTTGTTACTCTTTTTAATAAAATGTTTTCAAGTTTCTTACATTTATTTTTCTTTAGGCAACAATTGTTATTGTTATGGTTGATTGCATAGTCAGCCAGATTTTTAGACAGAATTTGGCATTCTTGACCACTTATCAAGCCCTTCTCAAGGACCTGGGTTACACAGATGTGGATGTTTGATGGCGTTACAGATATTTATCATAGGATGTAAGCTGTTCTGCGTAAAGCTGCCTTTTCAATCGACTGATGGAGATTTTGTCACCAGTGGTATTCAAAAGCTGCTCTACATATTTTGGGATTGCATCCAAGGCGCTTAGTTATCACTGTTGTTACCACCTTTGCTTTCTTTTGCCACAGTTGTTTAATTTCTATTTGCAGGTCTTTGTATTTTGTTATCTTCTCCAGTCCTTCCTCTTCTATTATTATATTGTTATTATAATAACTCCCAACAACTCTGGCTGACTCACAGCAATGAAAGAAATTATACTAAAATCAATTAAAATACAGATAAATGATGGCAAGAATGTTGAAGCAAGGCGTCTCGCTCTCCCTTGCCAAAGGCCTGGGTAAAATACATGTTTGAAGCTCTTCCTTTTATTATTTCCTTGATGCCTGTTTTTAAAATCAGTTTAAGAACAACCTATAGACCCTGAATGAGAAAGTTATTGATTGGTTAGCTGACACTGGATTGACATACGACAGCAAGGAGTGTCTTTTGTAGCTTCTGGTGTGCTAGCTGTGTTTCTTCTTGATCTAGTCAGATTTGGTTATACTTATCCACCCCTTAGCAACATCCTATTCTGATGATTACAATACTGTATAGAGCTGTCCTTAGGGGGGGAAAACCCTTGAAGATGAACTTACTACAAAATGTTGCAATTCAGAGTGTTCACTGGGTCTGGGTACATGGATCATATGGTGCCTGAAAGAAGTCCTACTGAAAGTTGCCAATTGTTTACCAAGAACAATTCAAGGTATTATGTTTAAGGCTCTGAATATCTTAGGGATGATCTCTCTGCTTACAAACCCATGAGGTTCTTCTTAAGATTAGATGCCGAAACCGTTCTGAATATACCCCCCGCTGTCAAAGGCCGTGTTTTGGCAAGCTGGCAAGACCTTCTCCTGCATAATACTTAGATTGTGGAAAACATTTTCTTGGACATTGTAGATGGGATCCCAATTCTCCCAGTATGTAGGAAATCTTTTAACATAAATCTTTTTCACCCGATTTATGTCTATAGGGATTCTCAGTCATCCAAATCATGGTTATCCCAAAGGTGCTTTTTCAAGTGGCAATTGGACTTTCTGGTTTTTCTTTGAAGACGTTTTCTTTGAAGACGTTTTGCTCCTCATCCAAGATGTTTCTTCAGAAAAACAAAGTCCAGTTGCCTCTTGAAAAAGCACTTTTGGGACACCAGATTTATGCTTGAATTTATTTATTTATTCATTCATTCATTTTGTTTGTTTGTTTAAATTTATTTATATTCTGTCTTCTTTCTGTGCAACTTGAGGCAGTATATATAGTGCTCCTTCCTATTTTCCCCACAACAGTATCCCCTGTGTGGTAGATTGGGCTGAGAGTTAAGTGATTGGCTCAAAGCCATCCAGCCAATTTCCATACCTAAGGATTAGAGTTCACTCTCCTTCTGCATCAAACTGGTTTTATTTATTAGACAATTGGAGTATTTATGTTAAATTTAATTTGTGTGTTTATTTATTAATCATGCTCCCAGAGCATAAAAGGTATGATATAAATTATATTTGCTGCAGAAGTGTCTTGGAGATGCAGTGTGGATCTACAACTGCCAGTTTTGCAATTCAACTGAGAGTCCAACTTTATCTTATTCCAACTATCTGCCTTCCAGTTTTGTTCAGCTGTCATGATTCTCAGTCAAGTATGATATGTATTTGCTTGAAAATACAGGCCAATTCTACTGTACTCTATGTTTTAGCAGTGATCGCTGTAATGTAATCTTGTCTTTTTTCTCCTTGGATAAGAAGCTGATTTTCTTCCAGACAATTTGCAACAAAGCTCAGATTTAGAATTTGATAAGTAGGCAGCATATAGATAAATAAAATAATAAATATATCACAAAATGAGATCTTGGATCTGTGGCAGAATTAGATGAGCATTTTCTTCTTTGTGGGAATTGTTGTCTCACTTGCATCCCACCCCTTGAATCTTGATTATCGAGTGAATTTTACAGGCAATTTAATATACAAACCCAATCCTAATCTTTCTGATCAGTTTTAGTGACTTTTACAACTCTTGTAAAAAGACTTCCTATCTTGATTTTCCCTTTTGATTTAATCAAAGTGCACTGAACCGTGTACCTGGGCTCAAGTGAACCATTACATTTTCTCACCCATGCACACACATATACATGTGCGTGTGCACACAGGTTTACACTATAGCCTACAACCAAGGTGGCATCTATTGGGAAAACAGTATGGCTGCAAACCAATGCTGTTTGCAGCATAGTTTACAATAAATATTAGTGTGCAGGAAGAATGGTGGAATCCTAGATTCCTAAGGGGGCATTTTTGACACTGAGGCCAATCTATTGCTAAGTGAAAGAATCCAAATTAAATAATCCCTGACAAATGGCTGCCTAGTCTTCACTAGAATGGAGTGGGACAAGTCACCAGAGCTGACTCCCCACAACTGACTTGTCCCGTCCATTTTGCCGCAGTCAACTCACCATGGGACAATTTAATGTGGGATAACTCAAGAGAGAGACAAATTGCAACTCACCCCAGACTCAACCTTCTAACTTGAGAAGGTTCAAACGTAAAGCAAAACAAAGCCTGCTGCAATTCAGTTGTCCCTCTCTTGAGTTATCCCACATTGAATTGTCCCGTGGCAAGTTGTCCCATGGTGAATTGGTTGTGGTGAGTTTGCCTAGACCAGTGATGGCTAACCTTTTCCAGATTAAGTGCCCAAAGCGCATATGCGGTCCCGAACCTCCAAAATGCAGTTTGTGCAGCCCGTGCATACATGAGTGCCTTTGCATGTGCCCCACCCCTGTGCATGCACCCCACATGCACCCTGCTCTCCGCATGCGCACATGGCCCCCCGCATGTGCCCCGCTCCCCATGCATTCACGGGACCCCCATACACACCCTGCACATTTGTGACAGAGACCCGACAACCAGCTGGCCAGCAGGAGGCGCATGCACATGGGCGGCAGAACTGAACTGGGGCGATGGCTGACATGGCCACAGAGAGGGTGCTGCATGCCACCTGTGGCACATGTGCCATAGGTTCGCCATCATGAGCCTAGACCTTCACTAGAAAACAGCCAGTGAAAGAGAATCCATCATCCCTTTGATCTCGCTCACACATGCACACGTCATAGGTGGGGTAAAGGTTTTATCTGAGACTTTCCAAGCCTTCCCCAGAAATCTCCATGACAACAACCACACAACCTCCCAGGAGTTCACAGTTCAGTCCAGGAACAAACCCAACATGAATCCACAGGACAAGACAAGTCCACAAGGCAGAGGCAAAGCTAGGGCATTTTGTGAGGCAGAAACAAATCCACGAGGCACAGGCCAAATCTGTGAAATCCAGAGGTCAAGGCAGAGCCATGGTCCAAGTTATATAGTCAGGAAAGAAGGTTCATGGCAAGAGGCACAGAGGTTGATGAATGCAAGGCAAGGAAACAGATGCTTTACTCCCAGTGTTGTTTCACTCCACTTGCTGAAGTAAATAGCTGTTGCCCGGTGAAGTCCATCGAGGGGAGATGCTGCCGACTCACCAGTACCTATCATGGCCCTGTCAGATCCCAACTTGGAGGAGGAGGAAGAGTTGGAACCAAGACAATCTGACGGCTATGGCACATCTCTCCTGGAACACCTGGAGAGTCCAGGGGCTGAACTTGATGCTGTCCCAGGCCCGTCTGTCATTGGGGAAATTGGTCAACCAGATAGGGAGCTGCCTGCCTTCACGAAAGCAGAGGACAATCGGCTGCAGACAGGCAGTGGCAATGAGAAAAAACAGATTTCCTCTGTCAAGGAACAGCTGCTCTTATACTTCTAGTTTTGTTTTTTTGTAACATTCAAATTGGAATCTGCTGCTCTTTAACTTAAATGTTATTAATCAACATCCTTTACCCTGAAATGATGGAAAACAGACCTTGACCTTGTTCTGTGTGATATTCTTTCAAATATTTGAACAATATTGTCATGGCCACCCAAATCTCCTCAAGGCCAAACATTTCCAGGTCCTTTGATCTTTCTTGATTTTTTAATTGTCAGACTCTGCAAAAACTATTCAGACATGTTAAATAAGAATCATTATTACTGACTAGAATGAAGTTGCTTAGATAGCTTCAAAATGAGAGCATGATCCATTTTTAAACTCATCATCTTCCTGTTTTTTCTTCCAACTTTTTAGACCTTGCTTTGCAGTTTTTGGACTTGGTATTGAGTTGGCAGTTGGTAATTAGCATTCTTTAGTTCCCACACCAGCTTAAATTCGTTCATTTTTGATTAAAGGGCCAAGAGCCAGCAAGTCAGTGTGCTATCTGACAATGGTGGGGAAACCATTCCTGAAGTGATAAGCAGCAGAGCATGTAGGGGGCTTTGACACCATCCAGCTGTTTTGAAGGAGGCCTCTGTGATGGGCAAAGGCAAAAATAGTAAGAGATGTTGGGTGCCATACAAACTGGGTGGATGGATGGAGTTTTAAAAGGTGGCAGTTGCAGAGAATAAAGAAGGTGACTTTGACAAATAAACACTCACCTGTTGTCAGACAAGACAACAAAAGCTAAAACATTTTTTAAGTGCTGAATGTCCAGATAACATCTGGAAGCAGATTAGTTACCTCCCTAATTCACAGAATTTCAAGAAGGAGGAGAAGGCACTGCACAGCAAAATCAGACTCAAAAGATTATATTAGAGTAATCAGTTCCAATAAAAATATTTGTAGACATCCTGCGGAGTTGATTTCTTGGTGTGGTCTACATAATAGGGCTCACAAAGCTAAGCTAGGGTGTCAACACAGTTGTTATAAACAAACTCTGCAAGATACAAATCCAGCCTTGAGATTAACAGAGATATGAAAAAAAAAATCTCATGATGGCATTTTTTTCTTTCAATCAACTGTGAATAATGGATTGAGGACAGGTGCTGTGTAACATCTAGCAATTGAAATCGGGCATCAGAAAGCTGATACTGGCCCACTCCCCTGTTGAGTGGAGGTGACACCAATACTTATCACTTTAAATCACTTTAAAAGATCTCATTTGTCTTCTCTGAATATATAACCTGAATATTGGATTTAATCAATATTTGGAAATCATAATTGTAGTTCTTTCTCCGCATTTAATGATACCTGGATCTGGAGTAAAGGTAAAGGTTCCCCTCACACATATGTTCTAGTCGTTCCAGACTCTAGGGGGCAATGCTCAGGGGTGAAATCTAAAAATTTCCCCTACTGGTTCTGTGGGTGTGGCTTAATTGGTGGGCGTGCCTTGGTGGTCAGATGACTGGGTGGACGTGGCCAATAACAATAAATAATAAAAATAATAAAGTATACAAAACAAGAGGTACCAAAAACCAACTTTCACACTTTACACACACACAAAACAACACAGCTGACTCACACACAATGTAAAAGCAGCTGCACTTCACCCAAAATGGTCCCTGCAACAAGCGGGAACCTCACAGCCACAAAAAGCTCAAAAATCAACTTTCACACTTTACACACACACACAACACAACACAACTGACACACACAATGTAAAAGCAGCTGCACTTCACCCAGAATGGCCCCTGCAACAAGCAGGAACCTCATACAGCTACAAAAAGCTCAAAAACCAACTTTCACACTTTATACACACACAACACAACACAACTGACTCACACACACATATGCCACATACAGCTTTGTGAGATTTTGTGTGTTTGTGTAGTTAGAGTGAAACACTACAGAAACACACCAAATCTCAGAAAGCTGCACAAATATTTTATTTTATTTATATATTTTAGATCAGGGGTCTCCAACCTCAGTAACTTTAAAGTTTGTGGACTTCAACTCCCAGAGTTCCTCAGCCAGGAAAACTGGCTGAGGAACTCTGGGAGTTTAAGTCCACAAGCCTTAAAGTTACTAAGGTTGGAGACCCCTGTTTTAGATAAAAGCAGCTAAATTTAAAACTTCCTTAACTTTAAATTGCTGTCTAAAAAAACCCAACTCCTTAAAAAAAACCAATTAGCTATTTTTAATAGTTGGTCACCGAGGAGATGGATTGCAGGCAGGCAGATTCAGTTGCTAGCTGATGCAACTGATTGCAGCAGCCAAAGCAAAGCAAGGCTTTGCGAGCCCGAAAGGAGCAATTATAGGCAAGTGGGGATGGGGCGATTGGGTGGGCATGGGCATGGGCTATTGTAAGAGGTTATAAAAAAGTGATTTTAAAAGCCTGTGATGATGAGGCAACTCAGCTGAGATTGCCAGAGGAAAAAAAGATTTAAAAAGGCTTCTCTGACGATCCCAGATGAAGTTGCCTGATCGCAGCCCAGAACTTCTTAAAAGGATTGTTTTAATGACCTCTTCGGCTGAAGAGATTGTAGAAAACATGTTTTTTAAAGGTTCTGGTGATCAGGCAACTCAGCTGGGATCGCCAGAGGAGCCTTTTAAAACCGTTTTTTTTAACAGCCTGTTCGGCCGAAAAAGAATTTAAAAGGTTCTGACCATCCCAGCTGAGCTGCAGGATCATCAAAGGCTTTTTTTTTACCTTTTAAAGGCATTTTTTCGGCTGAAGAAAAAATGCTTTTAAAAGTTAAAAAAAAAACACCTCTGATGATGGCTCAGCAGGTGCAGGGGGGCGGGGGCAGGATTTTTGCGACTGGTTCTCCGAACCACCAGCCGCCATCGCTACTGGATCGGGCAATCCGGTCCAAACCAGGAGCATTTCACCCCTGGCGATGCTTATCTCCGTTTCAAAACTGAAGAGACAGCACTGTCCGAAAACATCTCCGTGGTCATGTGGCCAGCATGACTAAACGCCAAAGGCACACAGATTGCTGTTACTTTCTCACCAAAGGTGGTCCTTATTTTTCTACTTGCATTTTTTACATGCTTTCGAACTGCTAGGTTGGCAGAAGCTGGGACAAGTAACGGGAGCTCACCCTGTTACGTGGCATTAGTGATTCGAACCGCTGAACTGCCTACCTTTCGATCAACAAGCTAAGTGTCTTAGCCACTGAGTCACCGTGTCCCTCTATTTAATTTTTTAAATTAAACAAATTTAATTTAATTAATTAAATTAATTAATAAATTAAATTAAATAAATTAAATAAATTAGGGATCATTAAATACATTAATGGATTGGGATTAGTTTTGTATTATTGATAGCCTTATCACCAGATACACCAGAGCCTGAATTCACTAGCAGATGAAGCAGACTGAATCTCTCAGGAAGGTATGGCATATATTGTAGGAAGTCCAGAGGATGGCTGCTAGGATTAAGTCTTGCTTTAGTTTGGATTTGTTCCTGTCTGACATTGTTAGGGGAGGTTTTTTTTCTGACTTGCCTGCTTTAGAGGCAAATGTAGAGGAACCTGTTACCCAGTTCCTGGATTGTGACTTGGGACAATGTGATCATTAGAATATAACTGCACTGATTTCCAGAGGGAAGCTCTCCATCCCCATTCCCACAACAGAATCTGAAGATGTCGCCAAGTTGGGAAGAGGGGGGGCATGAGCTATTAACCTAGGTAAGAGCCAGGTTTGGACTTTTGGGTCTCCTGTGTTTTGGGTGAAAATGGGTTGGGAGAGGCACGGATAATTGCGGTGGAGGGTCAGCTGTGTATGGTGTGCAGTATGGAAGATGACTTTGTTTTGATGGAATACCGTACTTTTCGGAATGTAAGACACACTTCTTCCACCCCCCCCCAAAACGGGTGGAAACGTTGGTGCATCTTCCACACTGAATACAGCAATTTTTGGCCTCCTGAAGCCCTGCAGGGCATGCAGAGGCTTTGGGAAGCCTGCAGAGTGCTCCTGTGGGCTGGGGAGGCAAACCGTTTTTGCGAAAAACACAGGGGTGAAATGCTCCCGGTTCAGACTGGATCGCTCGATCTGGCAGCGATGACGGATGGTTCAGAGAACTGGTAGCAAAAATCCCTGGCCCCGCCTTCTCCCCCGTATGCTCAGCTGAGCTGCGCAATCATCAGAGGTTTTTTTTGTACTTTTAAAAGCATTTTTTCTTCGGCTGAAAAAATGCTTTTAAAAGTAAAAAAAAAAGCCTCTGATGTTCGTGCGGCTCAGCTGGGATTGTCAGAATCCTTTCAAAGCATTTTTTTCTACAAGCTCTTAAGCCAAAGGGGCTGTAAAAAAATGCTTTGAAAGGGTTCTGTCAATCCCAGCTGAGTTGTCTAATCACCAGAACCCTTTCAAAGCATTTTTTAACAGCCTCTTTGGCCCAAGAGGTTGTAGAAAAAATGCTTTTAAAAGTAAAAAAAAAAAAAAGTTGGCCATGCCCACCCAGTCACATTACCCACCACCACCACCACCAAGCCATGCCCAGAAAACTGGTAGTAACAAATTTTACATTTCACCCTGGCGATGCTTATCTCCGTTTCAAAACTGAAGAGACAGCACTGTCCGAAACATCTCCGTGGTCATGTGGCCAGCATGACTAAACGCCAAAGGCACACAGATTGCTGTTACTTTCTCACCAAAGGTGGTCCTTATTTTTCTACTTGCATTTTTACATGCTTTCGAACTGCTAGGTTGGCAGAAGCTGGGACAAGTAACGGGAGCTCACCCTGTTACGTGGCATTAGTGATTCGAACCGCTGAACTGCCTACCTTTCGATCAACAAGCTAAGTGTCTTAGCCACTGAGTCACCGTGTCCCTCTATTTAATTTTTTAAATTAAACAAATTTAATTTAATTAATTAAATTAATTAATAAATTAAATTAAATAAATTAAATAAATTAGGGATCATTAAATACATTAATGGATTGGGATTAGTTTTGTATTATTGATAGCCTTATCACCAGATACACCAGAGCCTGAATTCACTAGCAGATGAAGCAGACTGAATCTCTCAGGAAGGTATGGCATATATTGTAGGAAGTCCAGAGGATGGCTGCTAGGATTAAGTCTTGCTTTAGTTTGGATTTGTTCCTGTCTGACATTGTTAGGGGAGGTTTTTTTTCTGACTTGCCTGCTTTAGAGGCAAATGTAGAGGAACCTGTTACCCAGTTCCTGGATTGTGACTTGGGACAATGTGATCATTAGAATATAACTGCACTGATTTCCAGAGGGAAGCTCTCCATCCCCATTCCCACAACAGAATCTGAAGATGTCGCCAAGTTGGGAAGAGGGGGGGCATGAGCTATTAACCTAGGTAAGAGCCAGGTTTGGAGATTTAGGTCCAAAGCAGTGTAACACTAACGTTTTGAAATGTGCTACTAAATAGAACAAGTAAGGACTGCAGTGGCTGAAACAGCATTTTTCTTCGCTGAAAAATGCTTTGAAAGGGTTCTGTCAATCCCAGCTGAGTTGTCTAATCACCAGAACCCTTTCAAAGCATTTTTCTTCGCTGAAAAATGCTTTGAAAGGGTTCTGTCAATCCCAGCTGAGTTGTCTAATCACCAGAACCCTTTCAAAGCATTTTTCTTCGCTGAAAAATGCTTTGAAAGGGTTCTGTCAATCCCAGCTGAGTTGTCTAATCACCAGAACCCTTTCAAAGCATTTTTCTTCGCTGAAAAATGCTTTGAAAGGGTTCTGTCAATCCCAGCTGAGTTGTCTAATCACCAGAACCCTTTCAAAGCATTTTTCTTGCTTACCTCTTTGAAATCTTGGTGCGTCTTATACACAGGTGCGTTTTATAGTCCAAAAAATAAGGTAATTAAACCTTGTCTGAAGTTGAAGCTTTCTTCTGTTCGATGGTTAAGGAGATTCCTGGATGGGAAGGAGGTGCATGCTGGGAGGGAGAAGGGAATGTCACGAAAAGAGGTTGTGACTATAGGCAGTTAGGAGGATGACCACTTCAGCATTCCTGATCTTGAAAGCCAAATGTTGAAGTACTCATGCAAACCTATAGAGGAGGAAGAAAGTTCTTCATCAAAGGTTCTGTAAGAACATTCTGTTGGATGAACAGTCTGTCTTTTATTTACTATTGTCTTTGGCAAGCTGAACTATGCATTATACTATTGAACCTTTCATCCCTCTAGGGTGTCACTTAGGTCTGATATTTATATTTATCTTATGAAGTGGCTTACAGTTGTTTTCATGTATACCTTTTAGACCAATCAGCAAAAGAACACTAAATATTTAATAATAAAACATTAATGTACCGTATAAAGAGCAGTATAGAATATCAGTAGCTAGAAACAACAAATTAAGTCAGCCTGTTGAAAGCCTGTAAAATTAAAAGGTCTTTGAAGTTCTTGGTGTTTTCTGACCTTGGTTGTTTGCTTGTAGACATTTCATCATCCCACTAGGTAGCATCATCAGTGCTAGTGGGTGTGGGGTTTGTTCTCTGTTTATATATAATATCTTGGCTTGCCAATGTTGGTGAGTGTGTGATTTTCTCCTTGGTTTTTCCTTGATTGGGGTGTTTTTTTCTGTTTGATTGTTTACCTTATATTAATCCCTTTTTATCTGGCTGATGGCTGTTGGAGAGGATATGTTCTCCTCTTTTGATTTCTCCCTTAGCTTGTGTATCCTTAGCTCTTTGGACTGGTGTGTAAATATGGTATATCTCTATGTGTCTTTGCCTAGCCCTGCATAGACAACAAAGTGTCAGCTAATCCTCCCTCTGGTAAAACATCCCATAAGGCTCTGTTTCAATACATGAAAGTGTTCTTTCTATGTGGCTATAGAAAGAGGCAGGAATGTTTGCTGTACATATACAGAGACTTCTATTGGAGATTTAGGTCCAAAGCAGTGTAACACTAACGTTTTGAAATGTGCTACTAAATAGAACAAGTAAGGACTGCAGTGGCTGAAACAGCATTTTTCTTCGCTGAAAAATGCTTTTAAAAGTAAAAAAAAAAAGGCCATGCCCACCCAGTCACATTACCCACCACCACCAAGCCATGCCCAGAAAACTGGTAGTAACAATTTTACATTTCACCCTGGAAAAACAGGCTCATTTTTGCAAAAACCAGGCCTGCAGAGGCTTTGGGAGGCCTGCAGAGGCTTTGGGAGGCCTGCAGAGGCTTTGGGAGGCCTGCAGAGTGCTCCTGTGGGCTGGGAGGCAAACCGTTTTTGCGAAAAACACAGGGGTGAAATGCTCCCGGTTCAGACTGGATCGCTCGATCTGGCAGCGATGACGGATGGTTCAGAGAACTGGTAGCAAAAATCCCTGGCCCCGCCTTCTCCCCCGTATGCTCAGCTGAGCTGCGCAATCATCAGAGGTTTTTTTTGTACTTTTAAAAGCATTTTTTCTTCGGCTGAAAAAATGCTTTTAAAAGTAAAAAAAAAAGCCTCTGATGTTCGTGCGGCTCAGCTGGGATTGTCAGAATCCTTTCAAAGCATTTTTTTCTACAAGCTCTTAAGCCAAAGGGGCTGTAAAAAAATGCTTTGAAAGGGTTCTGTCAATCCCAGCTGAGTTGTCTAATCACCAGAACCCTTTCAAAGCATTTTTTAACAGCCTCTTTGGCCCAAGAGGTTGTAGAAAAAATGCTTTTAAAAGTAAAAAAAAAAGAAAAAAAAAAGGCCATGCCCACCCAGTCACATTACCCACCACCATCACCAAGCCATGACCACAAAACTGGTAGTAACAATTTTTACATTTCACCCCTGGAAAAACAGGCTCATTTTTCGCAAAAACCAGGCCTGCAGAGGCTTTGGGAGGCCTGCAGAGTGTTCCTTGGGGCCGGGGAGGGCAAAAACTTTTTTTCCTTGCTTACCTCTTCGAAATCTTGGTGCGTCTTATACACAGGTGCGTCTTATAGTCCAAAAATATGGTAATTAAATCTTGTCTGAAGTTGAAGATTTCTTCTGTTCAATGGTTAAGGAGTTTCCTGGATGGGAAGGAGGTGCATGCTGGGAGGGAGAAGGGAATGTCACGAAAAGAGGTTGTGACTATAGGCAGTTAGGAGGATGACCACTTCAGCATTCCTGATCTTGAAAGCCAAATGTTGAGGTACTCAAGCAAACCTATAGAGGAGGAAGAAAGTTCTTCATCAAAGGTTCTGTAAGAACATTCTGTTGGATGAACAGTCTGTCTTTTATTTACTATTGTCTTTGGCAAGCTGAACTATGCATTATACTATTGAACCTCTCATCCCTCTAGGGTGCCACTTAGGTCTGATATTTATATTTATCTTATGAAGTGGCTTACAGTTGTTTTCATGTATACCTTTTAGACCAATCAGCAAAAGAACACTAAATATTTAATAATAAAACATTAATGTACCGTATAAAGAGCAGTATAGAATATCAGTAGCTAGAAACAACAAATTAAGTCAGCCTGTTGAAAGCCTGTAAAATTAAAAGGTCTTTGAAGTTCTTGGTGTTTTCTAACCTTGGTTGTTTGCTTGTAGACATTTCATCATCCCACTAGGTAGCATCATCAGTGCTAGTGGGTGTGGGGTTTGTTCTCTGTTTATATATAATGTCTTGGCTTGCCAATGTTTGTGAGTGTGTGATTTTCTCCTTGGTTTTTCCTTGAATGGGGTGTTTTTTTCTGTTTGATTGTTTACCTTATATTAATCCCTTTTTATCTGGCTGATGGCTGTTGGAGAGGATATGTTCTCCTCTTTTGATTTCTCCCTTAGCTTGTGTATCCTTAGCTCTTTGGACTGGTGTGTAAATATGGTGTATCTCTATGTGTCTTTGCCTAGCCCTGCATAGACAACAAAGTGTCAGCTAATCCTCCCTCTGGTAAAACATCCCATAAGGCTCTGTTTCAATACATGAAAGTGTTCTTTCTATGTGGCTATAGAAAGAGGCAGGAATGCTTGCTATATATATATACAGAGACTTCTATTGGAGATTTAGGTCCAAAGCAGTGTAACACTAACGTTTTGAAATGTGCTACTAAATAGAACAAGTAAGGACTGCAGTGGCTGAAACAGCATTTTTTCCATTTGGTGGTAGGAGGCGTGTCATTTCTCAAAGAAGGCTGATGCACTATTTTCTTCTTTGTTCTCTCCCCCACCCCCCTCAATCAATAGGAAATTGATCCACTGTTTCTTGAAGTTTGCCCTCAAGATTTTGGGCCTTGACTCCATGGGATTATAAAGAAGTCTGCATTGGGGCTATGATTTGTGAATAACCAAGCCCTCCATTAGCATAGGCTGCATGCAGTTAAAGCGATTTAAACTTCCAGAAACAAAGGTATACCTAGGAACATAGTAAACTATGAATTTATTCTTTTGAATGGGTGGGAAACATAGTCTATAGCAGGGGAAATCAAACTGGCATCCTGCGGGCCGGGTGCATCACGCGCAAGCCACGGCCAGCCCAGCTTCGCGAAGGGGAAAAAAAATCACAAAACATCATGTGATAGCAATGTGACGTTGCGAGTTTGACACCTGTGGTCCATAGATTTTATATAACCCCTGGTTTCTTATGTCATCAGAGCACCTAGAAATTGGCAAACCACTAAACACTAAATGAGATTCGTTATTGAGATTTTTCAGTAGGCAACATTGTGAAATAGATATTTAGGCTTAAGAAACACATAACAACAAGATATATTCATCCTTGAAAGAAAAAAACCCTCACCTTTCAGAATCTTTGTCCCCGTCAGTCATGTAACAAACCTTTTACTGGATACTACAGCCCAGCACTCCCATATAGAAAAGTTTTGAACAGTTGTGTTCAAGAGGATATAGGACGATTGTAGTTATAGTCCTTTCTTTTTCCTTTACAGGTGACTAAAGCCCAACAAATATCTTGGTTTCAGTAAAGGCTTTTTTTCAGGCTGAAGTAGAATTCACCATCCATAAAAAAAATTCAGTTCTCCAGAACAAGTGGTCAAAAGAATAAAATCGGTTTGCAATGTTTTATTTTTAAGTTCTCTCAGGACTACAGTATTTGATTGTGTTTTAAATGGTTCTTGCTGAGAGAAAAAGTGCTGAAAATGGGGGATCAGCAGACGTATAAAACAAACCACATAGTTAATAATAGCGAAAATGTATATTACCAGCAGCAGCACTTGAGTCCTCTGGCATCTGCAAACCACAACTATGGAACTTCAGCCATGCATACGTCTCCAGAGTCTCCCCTCTCTCCCTCATTCCCTCATGATGCCAGGGAAAACATATCTTTGAATGTTGGGCCTAAAGCCCTTGGGCTAATGGATTCTCCCAGGCAAGCAGACTGGGCCCATTTGGCATCTGGAAACCATCTCCCAGTAAGAAACAGTCAGCATGTCATGTGGAACCCAATGGCTCAGAGTGAACCGGTTGATGGCTTTGACCATCTCTGTTCCCAGAGCAATGACCTCAGATCACAAAAAATTACCAGTGGAGTTTTGCATAAATTAGACTCTTTTGCCCAGGTGTTTGCTAGCCAAAACTTAAGGATCCAAGTGAACAATGTCTCTCAGCACATTCAGTCGCAACCTCCAGTGATGGAGAATGCTGGTGATAGTGCACTTCGACAGTTGCTGTCTCAGAAACCTGCTGTGGAACAACAACTTGTGTCGAGATATCAGCAGATGCCACAGCAAGTCCATCCCGGATTTGGAAGTGCACAGCAAAAGCAGCAAATGCAGTTAATGCAACACCAGTCCTCTCTTTATTACGACAACCAGCAACATGTTGCCCACATCCCAATGCACTCCGCCATGCACCAGGAACAGGCTCACTTGCAGCAAATGCATTCTCAACATTTGCTACCACCGCAGCTACAGCAAGAGCAATACTATCTGCAACAGCAGCAACCCCATCAAGGACAGCACAGGCTCTTGGTACATGAGATGCAGCCTCAGCAGCAGCAACAGAGGCAGTGCCCCATGCAAACAGCTCAGTATTATCCAATACAGCCTATGATGCAACAGTTACAACAGCAGCAGCAGCAGCAGATACAAACACAACTTCCTCCCTATCACAGGGATACTAGCCAGAAGCCTCTGCACGAACCTCAGCAATACTCCCAAGATCGAGGTAATTCCATGCAGCTTATACAGCTAGGAGCAGTCCCTCCGTATTTCTATCAAGATCAGCAGCAGTCTTTCAAACATTTGTATCCACAAAGTGTTCTGCAGCAGCACCAGCCACCTGGTGATGCCAGTCAGCCCGATCATTACCAGAGTGATGGTAACGCTCAGGCATTGATGGAGGAGCACCTGGGACTCCCTATGGCAGAGGGGACTGAAGATCCACCACCACAGGGCCTGAATTCTGTGGACAGCACAATCTCCCAACAACCTCTTAGACCTTCAACAAGTGTTCAGATGAATAACAAAAGACCTCAGCAGTTGTCTCCCAGTGCAGTATGGCCACAGGTATGTAGAACTTTATATCTTACCGGTACTTTCTGATAACTAGCTGTATCATCTTACAACATAGAGCAGGCATGCATGATAATTTGTGAAATGTATACTTGGATTTCAGTAATATTTTCTGGACAACACCCCAGAAAAATAAGTGGAGCCAGGACAAAAGCTTCATTCAGTATCACTCCCATTGAAATTAAATGTAAGACTATGTTTGAAAAAAAATTAATGTTTTCCCTTTTGGTGCATTAAAAATGATAATTCAGTAGCAGATTTTGGAAGGTTTCGGGATAGGTGGCTTCAGACCTAGGGTTTCAGTCTTTGCATTTTATCAACGACAGTTGTCCAGTGAAATAAAAGGAGCCTTTTATGGCATTGAAATTTATGTTCTTTGAGACAAACAGATACTTCTGTTGGCAGAGCCATTTTGTGAATCCCTAACATTTAGCATTTATTCCAACTGTCCATCTATGATGAGCCAGTGAAACTAGGTTAGATGCTTCTAGATATGATTAAAGAGTGTTTGCTGGTGGAAATCTGTATAAATGTAGATATTCCATTGGAAATTTTAAAATGACTGTCTACATTGGGCATTCTTAGAGGCCTGCCTCCTATGGAGTCTGTTGGATAAGGCCTCACCATTCATTTGGCTAAGATACACAATAACAGGACGCCTTTTTGTTTCTTCTCCAAGAGTTCAATATTGCTTCATGTTCAGATCTGAACTATGCAGGGTAGCAGAGTGATACCTTTAATGCCTTCCTCAATCTTCCCAATATTTTAGACCAGTTTTTTTCAAACTGTGTTTTGATGGGGTTCCATGAGAAACAACTAAGGACATAAAAAAAACTCTCATTCACTTGACTGTGACCAATTTCCTATCACTAGAGCGTTGCCTCTTGATCAAGGTATGCATGTGTAAACTAGGAAAAGTGATGCAGACTAATTAAACAACTTACTGGTTTACTTAAAGTTCTCCTATCTTTTTTAATAGCAGATCCAGTTACTCGATGGCAGACTTCCATCAGTTTCTCCTGAACAGAGGTATAGTTGTGATTAATTATTGATGTCTTCTAAAAATCCAAAATAGTGGCCTAAAAATCCAAAATAGTGTACAAATAATCAATTAACTTGTAAGCAATCTTTTAGACTGCTACATTGAAATATAGCAATAATTTTTGTGGCCGTTAATCTGTGGTAGAAGACCATATGACAGTGATAGAACCTTAGTTGTTAAGAATATAAAACTAGTTGTTAAGAATATAAAACTTAACCCTTAGGCACCTTATGTTTGTTCTATATCTAATCATTTAACTATTCTAGGCAAGCTTTCTAAAGATCATAAGTGATTTTAGATTCAGGAAAGTCCATTTACTTCCAGTCATCTTAGTTGTGATCATTCGTCCTCCCCTTTCTATTCTGAAGCTATGCCTTCAGCTTTTTCCTTCAACTGTATCATGGAAAAGTGTGACAAACTTTAACGGGCCTCAAGCAGGACCATCTGTGGAATTACAAGAGGTCTTCTGATGATGCTGTAGCACCACTGGAAATGCTGATCCAATTTAAGTCAGGCTATAGTTTTGTTATCGTTGAATATTTTTTGAAAGTAGAACTGAAGGCAACTTTTCATATTCCAAACTTTAAAAGCCCTCCCATTATATCAAAATTGCACCAAATTGTACAGGAAAATTCAGTAGTATGGTTTAGACTATCTGAGAGGAATGGTTTGTTTTCTAGAGCCTCTTTTTCCCATAGTTATTTCGGGGGGGGGGATGGGGGAACCACATCATCCTGAAATTCAGCAGCAACATGCCCAGTACTAAGATGTTGTAAGTAGAATTTGTATTTGGGCCACGAGAACTCTTATGTTTAGTTTATACCTGTACATTTTTCGGATCTTACATAATTTTTCTTTTAGAATTGCTAACACAAGGTTTTGGTGCATACATTGTTTCTACAGAAGGCTACTTTGTCTTCCTTCCCAATTGAACTCAGCAGTTTTTCACAAAGTGATGTCTCAACTTTCTCAAATGAAATGGTGCATGAGAGTGAAAGTTCGTTCTCCAAGCTTGTGGGTTGGTTTCTGGCCATTTCATTACCAGGCTAGGTAACATCTTCAGTGGAGTTTAGGGGATGTCAGTGTTGGTGTTCTTCTGCTTATAAGGGCTTTGTGTGGTCAGTGGGTCTTTTGATGGGGAGGTGAGGTCAGGTGAGGATCACATCAGGAATTCCCCGTCTGATGTGACCTCCCCATCCCAAGACCCACTGACCACAAGAAGCCCTTTCAAGCGGAAGAACACTGACATCCGCTAAACTCTGCTAAAGTTGTTACCTAGCCTGGTAATGAAATGTTTGGAAACCAAGCAACAAGCATGGAGAACAAACCTCCATCCTCATCCTATACCTCAGCTACAGATATTCGCCACTCTCAATGGTGCATTTCTTAGGGTGGTCCCTTGTTGAGGTGTGCTTTCTCAAACAAAAAAGTATTTAAAAGTTTTCTTGATACCCAGCCAGATATTTGCCTCTTAGATGGTGGTGTCCTTTTTAAATTAGCAAAATTATAATTTTACCTGTGGATGTTTTTTTTTCCTTTCTTCTTTTTTAAATATTCCTACCTGAAATACAGGATGCTAGTTAGAAGCCATTGTCATCTCTTTAGTTGGCAAGAACTCATGCCCTCTTTCTCTTCATAACTCATGGCTAGAACACCATGACCCAAAACATCTTCTATTGATGTGTGTTTATTCTACTAAAGAACAACCTTTGCACCGTAGCACCTTTGCTCAAAATAAATATCTGGTTTCAGATATTTACCCTGTGCTATGGGTGCTGATGCCACCAAAGAAACTTTTGTGGACAAATTAGTTCAATGGATTGTGTTTTGTGATGCACTTCTGTCTATTTGTGTTGCTTGTGTATTAAAAAATCATATAGCAAAAAGCTTACCTTAAAACATTATGCACCATCAGTTAGTGTGGAATTTAATTGAGTCATTGCATAGAGCAAAGAATTACAGAAAAAGCTTATTGCTAATTTAATGTTTCAGATTTGGTGAATTGATGAAACCATTTATAAATAAAATATAATTATCTGCATGTTTTTGCATTTAGACCTTACATTTTTGTTTCTTTTTTGTTAAATAGGACTTACCAGTTGCTTCAAGGATCTGATTTAACGAACTTCCCTTTCTTTATTATGATCATGACTTTCAAGTTACTTATCAGATCTTATTTTCTCATTACATAATCAGTGTAATCAGTAAAATCGTTTCATTCTTGACATTGAGTAATTAACTTACCAATGTTACCAGTTTTAACAAATCAAATCTTGCCTATTGTTCAAAAGAAAAGTAAAGCTAGAGAACAGCAAGTAATTTAAAACTGTCCTTGAATCATTACAAATTAATTTAAATATTTTATTTATATAAACAAGTAATTAAAACGATGCTTTTCATCCATTTTCTTTTACATACACAGAACCGAGATTACTACATTGTTGCAATTATTACAACACTATTTTCTGTTTCCTTTTTAAATACCGTATATACTCGAGTATAAGCCGAGTTTTTCAGCACGTTTTTTGTGCTGAAAAACGTCCCCTCGGCTTATACTCGAGTATATACGGCTTATACTCGAGTTGTTTTGTTTCTTCTTTTTCACATTATACCGGATGGCAAACTTGGCGGGCTTTTGCATTAGCGGGACGCCCTGCCGGTGCAGTGAGGGGGGGGGCGGGGGGACCCGCCAGCCTTCTCGGCTGAGGGAGGGAGGGTTTCCCTGACCGGTAGCTGCCTCATTTCCCTCCCTCGGCTTATACTCGAGTCCCCAGTTTACCCCAGTTTTTTGGGGTAAAATTGGGGACCTCGGCTTATACTCGGATCGGCTTATATTCGAGTATATACGGTATCCATATTTACAGCATTTGAACTCTACAATATTGTTGCCATGTGTGAATATTGCCTGCTTTGAGCATGATCACAATGTCAACATCCCACTGGCACATTCTTACAGTCTTCAATATCCAAGTACTGATTCTTAACTAAGATTAACATAAGGGCATAAACTCATAGCTGTGTTTTTAAATATAACTTAAAGCTTTTTCAATATCTGTTGTATTGCATGCTTTCAATCATTATTTGTTACATTTCAGTTGCATTTAGATGTATTTGGTTAAAATAGTTTCGCATAAAACCTTTAGATGAATACACAAGTACATTACTAGTATAGACCCTAACGTCAAGTATGCCACTTGTCATGGATGCCAACAAGTTGGAATAAATGACTGCACTATCAAAATATATACCAAGGCTTCCATCTGGCAATCAAATCTGCCACTTTTCTGGTCTTACATGGGCTTTTACATCTGCAGCAAGTGTTGATGACTGAAAAATGGGGCAGTGGTAAGTCATATAATGCAGCAGTCACCAACTGGTGGTCCATGGACCACTGGTGGTCCGCAAGAAAATGTTGGTGGTTCGCAGAAAAATTATTTGCATTTTTAATATTGCACTAAATCAGGGATCCTTAAACAAAAGGCCTGGGACGGATACGTGCGGTGAACGTTCATGTTGCTGCAGAGAGCCTCCCCCTTCGGGGTCTTTTTGTGTGGGTCGGAGGGGGGCAGATATTCCGACTTGGAGTCTGCTTCAGTCTCCTGGTATGGGACGAAGGCTGGGGGGAAGTGCTGATGACGAAGAGCCGGAGGGCCTTGTTCCAATGGGGCTGCATCATGGCCTGGAACTGGCTGACCATCTCAGCCTACTGAGCCTCCGATACCTGACCTTGCACTTCTGCAGATCTTCCCTCTGCTTGGAAAGCCTATGCTCTTAGTCCTCAGTGAGGTGCTTCTGCTGAGCCTCCTTCTCGGTCAGATCCAATTTGAACTGAGCCAACTGTTTTGCCAACTCTTTCTCATGGTGGCTGCTTAGCTCCAACAACTGCTTCCTGTTGGGGCCCTAAGGGGCCCGGGCGGAGAGGCGAGGAGTTGGCCATGACCACCCAGTCACATGACCACCTAGCCACGCCCACCCACCCAGCCATTAGGCAGATCATATTAGTGATCAGCAGGATTTAAAATTATGAACTTAGTGGTCCCTGAGGTCCGAAAGGTTGGGGACCCATGATCTAATGGACCACTGAGTAATACATGAAGAGTGTTCCTATATTTTCAATATGACCCTGTATAAAATTACTCCAGTATCTCTCTTAGTGGGAATTACTTCCCAAGGATAAAACTTTAACCTTGTTGTGTCTTCTCTGCATTTTGAGAACACTGCGCTGAATATTTACCCTGTTATTCTGTAGATGTTTATATCAATACTCGTTATAAATTTAAGTCCTGTTTGTATATTCATTTACCTTAACTTTGGCTTTGCTGACTTTTTAGTACTACATTTCTGCAGAAGTGAAACTTGATCTTAATAGTTACTGAGCCCTTCCAGAAAACACCTCCAGCAGCTTCTTTTAGTATAATATGTGACAGCAAGAACTGTAAGAATTAGGGGATGGCTGAATTAACTATGAATATTTTGTTTGGGTGTTTTATTGGATTCAATAATTTGAGCATGCTGAGGTTTCAGAGTTCACCCCACCCCAACTGTTCTGTATATATTAATTATAATGTATTTAGGAGCATTCTTTCTAAAAAAAACATCTTCTTTCTCTGTCTTTTGTAACAGCAATGCTTGTGATAAAGAAACATACGTTGAAAGATCCGAACCAAAGAGCAAACTGACGTGCTCTGTATGTTTCAAAGAGTTTAAAAGTTTACCAGCTCTAAATGGTCACATGAGGTCTCATGGAGGGATACGGGCATCCCCTATCTTCAGACAGGTATCAATGCTTGTGCATTTCTTTTTGAATATTTGGCCTTCCCCTTTTCTAAAATTTGCTGCTCGTTTAACTATGTCTTCCTTCAAAGACAAAACTTAAACACGAAGTTGTAGCTGAATAGCCCTACATAATTTAGCTTTTTCCAAGCTGGTGATTTCCAAAGGCTTTGAAATCGACTTTCCTCATCCTCTGCCAGGATAAGCTGATGTGCTCAGAAGGCTGGGAATGGTGGCATTTCCCTACATTTCTTGTGGGCAGAAGGTGGACCCCTATGTTTCCTTGAAAACACCTCCCAATATTTATTAGGTGACTTCTCTCCCCAGAAGAAAGGTGCGCTGTTTAACAATCCCGTCAGCTAAATCCTATCGAGTCAAAGGGCCAGTCAATGGGGCTAGGATGAATTCTGGGTCACCAGGGACCCTTTTTGTGCCGTTCCCCAACCAGGCGGGCCAAGCAGCGCTCTTTAGCGGCTCTGGAATGGATGTTGAGGTAACCCGAAGAGGCAGCCTCTTTTCAACTCCCCGCCTTTTTTAAGCGTCCTGCCGGGCGGCGACAGGACGCGGACACCATGGCGCCCGTTCTTCTCCGCTCTTTTATTTTATTTTAGTATTCAATCGGCAGCAGAGGCTCGAGCCTTCTGGGCGCCGGGAAAAGGAGCCGAGGAGCTGCAGCAGCGTTGCAAGAGAGCGAAAAGAGTGGGTGGGGGAAAGCAAAAGAAGAAGAAGCAGCAAGCTTTCCAGCCGACTTGATTGTGGCGAGAATCCGATCCACCGCCTCCTTCCCCGGCCGACAGGGCTGAACTGCCGCTGCACCACCACTTCCCAAAACAGATTTCCAGACTTGGAAGCAGCCCGCCACGAAAGGAGGAGGAGGAGGAGGAGGCGGCGGCGCCGGCTGCTCCTGCTGCTGTTCGCTCTCCGCCCCTTCCAGCGCCTTGGCGCAGGCGAGAGAGAGAGAAAGGAACCGCGCCGTCCGACCGGCTGTGTGTGTGTTTGTGGTGGGGTCTCGTCCCAGCCACCCACCCACTCGCTCCCTTTCCCTCTTGGGCGTGGGCTGGTCTTAGCAACGCTGTCGGCGGGGCCGTCGCCTCCTCCTCTTCCTCCGCTCGCTCCTCTTGCCGCCCCTCAACCCCCATCCCCACCCTCTCCAGCGTGAAGGTCACCTCCTCCCTCTTCCAGGCGGCGGCGGCGGCTCGGCGGGCGCCACAGCGGCAGCTCCGCTTCCCTCCCACCTTCCTCCTTGCTAAAGGGCCAAAGTCGGCTCCCCGCCCCGCCCGCGCGGGACCCGAGCCAAGCGGTCCCAGTCCAGCGAGCGGTGGCGACATGCCGGCGCCACTCCGCTTTCACCGTTCGGCTGGACTGGGACCGGCTTCTTCGATCCGTAACTCCGCCAGGCTGTGCGCGAAGAAACCATTTAAAAGCCCCTACGCAGAAAGCCTGGCGGGGCTTTTAAATGGTTTCTTGCGGCACAGCCTGGCTGCGGACCCGAGCCAAGCGGTCCCAGTCAGCGAGCGGTGGCGGGCGGCGCTCGGCGCTTTCACCGTTGGCTGGACTGCGGCCGGCAATAACTCCGCCAGGCTGTGCCGCGAAGAAACCATTTAAAAGCCCAACTTCTGAAGCACGGAGGAAGAGAAAGCCCTGGCGGGGCTTTTAAATGGTTTCTTGGCACAACCTGGCCAGCGAGCGGTGAAAGCGGGCGGCGCTCGGCATGTCGCTTTCACCGTTCGGCTGGACTGGGACCGGCTTGGCTCAGGTCCGCGCGGCGAACTGCTCAGCCTTGGGCAAATCCCGCCGGACGATCTCGCCGCCTCTTTGGCGTCTCCTGTGCGGGGTTCCCGAAGTACATCGAGGCGTGAACTCGGTATAAGCCGGTAGCTTTTCAGCACAAAAAACGTGCTGAAAAACTCGGCTTATACTCGAGTATATACGGTAATCAGTGTAATCAGTAAAATCGTTTCATTCTTGACATTGAGTAATTAACTTACCAATGTTACCAGTTTTAACAAATCAAATCTTGCCTATTGTTCAAAAGAAAAGTAAAGCTAGAGAACAGCAAGTAATTTAAAACTGTCCTTTCTTTCTTTCTTTCTTTCTTTCTTTCTTTCTTTCTTTTTCTTTCTTTCTTTCTGTTCAGTTTTCTTGTGTTCCTTTTGGACACAGGTTTCCAGTGAGGACATGTTTTTGTAACCGAGGAATCGTGTTAAATCTTTTGTAGCAACAATACTTGAGGCTAATTCATTTATTCCAAGGTAGCAGGAATTTACTTTAATCCCTGATGATAATTCTTTTAAAATAGTTTTTTTTAAAATGCCCTAAAAGTCCCCGATGTTCATGCTGCCTATGAGTATTCTAGTGATGACCAGGCGCTTGAAGTTGTGGGTGAAAGCTTTTAATAATTGTCTGTACAGGAGGATGGGGAGAACCTGCCACAGCAGCACCAGGAGGAACAGCTGCCCTCCGAAGTGGATAGCTTTGCGCCTATCGTCATGCCTGTGTCTGTCCCTGTAAAGGTTGTGTCGCCTGAGCCCAGCAAGCAGGCCAGAGATGGCTGTGCCCTGGTCAAAGACAAGCCTGTCTCAGATGATGAGATGCCTGTCCTTGTGAGGATGATCTGTTCTCCAGCACATTCTCCTAACGCCATCAGCCCGTGTACCTCTTCTTCTGTGAGTGTTCTCTTCTTGCCACTAACTGCGCTGTAGGAGCCTAATAAATCCCTTTGCATTACATCAATGCTTTGAAGGACTTTTCCAGTTATTTCAAAGCCAGTGTTAATTACTCTTCTATAATGGTCCAAATTTTTCAAAGCGGCAAACACAATAGAAAACAACAAAGGGATTTGTTATCTTTAATGTTCTTTGTGCTGGCTTATTTTACTGTTGCAGCTGGCTGAAAGCCAGTTTGCTTTCTTCTTGAAAATGGTCTACTTGTGTGTTTGTGTGCATGCCTGTGTGCCAGAGATTGTTTCCAGAGAATAAGCATTGTAAGAGGCTTGAGACTGATGCTTTCTTTTCCTCAGATAAGCATCACATTTTCTTCAATAAATTACAGTTATAACTGTCCGCTGTCTTAAGTTTAAAATTTGTGTCATGTAGCATGCAAGTCCAGGAGTTGCTACTTAAAGCTGGTGAAACGTAAGAAGCCCTTGACCTCTGCCTTGGATCTCCTATGGCAGTCAGCTCCCAGTTTGAATTTTCCAGTTGGGTTCTCTGAGAAATTATGGAAAACTCATATTAATAAATGTCCATGAAGGGCTTATCTTTATTGGTAAAGACCATCTTGTGCATGGGCTTAGTTCTGATAGCTTGGTTCTGATACATTTATCCAGAATTACATCATTCATTCTATCCTGCTTTAAGCACAAGTTTGTCCTAGAGAGTGGTAGTTTTATTGAATCCAGAGGAACAATTAAATAATCTCGCAGAAGCAGAAAGAATAATGCATGAACTTGACTACCACTGGTTGTTGTTTTTTCCCCATAATTCCTCTTTGGGAAACTGATGCTACATAACCAACTTTTGGGGAAGTGCAGTCTGAAACAGTAGAAGCAGATAAGCTTTCAAAATCTCTACCCTTCCTAGAGCAAGGGTTTCCAACCTTGGCAACTTTAAGACTTGCAGACTTCAACTCCCAGAATTCCTCAGGCAGTCTTAAAGTTGCCAAGGTTGGAGACCCCTGTCCTAGAGTGTTCAACCTAGGGAGTGTTTAACAGAACTTCAGTGCATTGATTTTCTCCTTTTTTGTTATTTAAGTTAACCGCAGCTTCAGACAATAGTTTGGAAAGAAATCTGTAAGGGGGAGGTCCTTTTGCATTGCTTTCCTAAGAAAATTGAACATGCACGCCAGGAAGACAGTTGTGGGGGATGATCCGAGAAGGAGAAACCTCACAATATTACATTCCATGAGGCCAATGTCTGACTTCCTAATGCAGCTGCTTTTAAAATTGTAGGACAACTTTTTAACCAGTTTTAACTGGCTCATTCTTCACTTAATTACTGATCGATCATTATTTCTTGAAAATTAAATGGTGCCTTTGTCCAATCACCCTGTAAATTTATTGTTTCACTTTTTATACGTAAAGGGTTTTGTGAAATACAAATTTCACAACAACTAAAAAAAAAAACAGGCAAAATATGAGCAATAGTAAAAAATAATTATCGTCTATCAACAAAATAAACAGGAAGCAAAATCTACAGCACTTATTTTTAAAAAGTGACATAAATGTAAATACAGGAAGTCATGCATCAGTAAGAAAGGCCTGACTATTTTTAATAATGAAAGTTTATTACAAAACTAAACCAGCGGATGAAGCTGTACAAGTTTAATAATAGTTTTATATTTTTCAGGCTGTGCTGATGTACCCAAAGAGTGGATCCCAGGTCAGCAGAAAGGTCTCTGGTTTACCACAGTCCATGCTAAGTTTAATTTGGTGAATGTGTCTCACCAATTGAAAAATCCCGCCCTTGATATATCATGAACAAACTAGGGCAAGATGGGACAAATGTTACTATATTTTATTCATTTATTATTGCTGTATCCTGCCTTCTGCTAAGATGTGGGGTCACTCCTTATTTTATCTTTGTAATCTATGTGCTAGTTTGGTCTGAGACAAAGCAATTGCCTTAAATCTTCCATAGCTAAGTAGGGATGTAGATCCCTAATCGAAAATCATTAAGGGTTTTCATGGTGGATTCAGAAGATTAAAAAGAGGGACAGGGACTAAAATGCAGCAGTGTAAATAAATAAATGCTACATTCCTATAAATGTCTTCCTTAGTAAATGGCAATTTAAGGGAGGATATTTAAAAGTTAGGCAATCTGGTCTCCTGAGTCAGGAAATTTCATCTTGAAGATAAAGCCATTCTTGAAGCTCTTTGTTCCCGTCACTAGTCTTCACTATAGTTCTGGCATAAAAAAGTCCTCTCTATTGTCCTCTATCTTAAAATGCTGGCAGACTGTAATGAGAGGCAGTAATTTGGGAATTCCTCTCTAAACTTGATTCCCAATAGTAAAACAAAAGTAGATGTATCACTCTGTTGAAGTCAGAATGCAGCACCTGTAAATTGGAATATTCATTTTTTAGTCCACGTTTTGATGTTTCACTGAAAACTTGTATTGGGTTAATTGATGTATGATTGAATACACTTACTATTAAACCAACAACTTTTGTATTTTCAGGAGCCCAATAGAAAGCATCACCAAAGTATCACCAACTCTGAAGAAAATATCAAATCTTTTCAAGACAAGAAAAAATACCGCCACAGACCTGAACCACTCTTCATACCACCTCCCTCCTTCAATCTTACTGCATCTCTCTCTGGGGCTACTCTGTACCAAAGCCAACTTCGCTCTCCCCGTGTTTTAGGAGACCATCTAATTGACAGGACTCATAATCCCCCACCTTATACACCACCCCCCATGCTTAGCCCCATACGGCAAGGATCTGGACTCTTCAGCAGCGTCATCATATCTTCTCATGGTACATCTCATCCCCAGCTGCCCCTTACTCCCCTGACACCCACCCCCCGGATTCTCCTCTGTCAATCTAGTAAGTATGTTGTAGTGTAGTATAGATGTTGCTCACATAAGAACTACTAGTTTTATTCACTTGTGAATAATAATAACGTTGGCTTAAATTGATTCTGCTTTGTACTTCTTATAGTGTTCCTGCACATATAATTACTTTGTTTCAGATGGGTTCACGAAGAAATGCAGAAAATCCATGCATGCTGATTTGGGCTACTTCCTTTATTCTTAAATGTGGCCCAGAAATTGAGTTACAGCAGTGCTTGTTCAGTGACCGCAATTCAGTCATTAAGCAAAGTGATTGCTCAGTGAAACTGTGACCGTATTTATTTCAGCTTTGCTTTGCTTTACAGACCTGTGAAGGTCATAAATGCAAGGGTAGGTCATTAAGTTAATTTTTCATCACCGTGGACTTTCCATTTTTACTGGAATCAGTTGATGCAAAGAACCATGTCCTTGAAGCTAGCAAATTTGACGGCAATGCTACACCACATGGAAACATTTTTTTTTTATCTCATCACTGCGGATACAAAAAAAATTGCTTGCAGTCTTGAATAATTGTTTGGGGAGTGTAAAATAAAATAGTCTTACAAAGTAGTATATCATGCGAGAATCCTGTTAGTAACTGTTTTCTAAACAATGGGAAATGCATATGTAAATATACAATTAAAAGTAAAAAGTAGGTTCTACATGATCTGTTGGTCTGTTTAATAACATTTGTGGGGGTTTTTTGACTGGTACTAGCTCCCCAGGGTGACCTTCCGTATCCACCTCTTCCAGTTATGGAGGAGAAGTCACAGTATCCATAGTCAGGCCTTGACTCAATATATTTGGAGGGCATTTGATTGACAAATGCCTTCATTAGAGCAGTTTTCTTACCACCTGATGACACTTCTTTCAAAACAGTGCCGAAAGGTTACCTGCATATAAATGGGTACTCACTCTATTATTAGGATGATAAATATTCTTTATTTAAATATAATGTTGTTTTCTCTAAGAAAAGAAGGCAGACTTCAGAAACTTGGTTAATGAGCAAAGACAAAAAGTGAAAATTATATTATCATTCTTCTTGCAGATAGTATTGATGGAAATAGTGTTCTTATGACCCCAAGACCTGGAGAACAGACTATTCATATTGAACCGTAAGTCTTTCATAGAGAGCTCTAATATCCCGTGCAACACAAATTGTATTGGTTGGAGTTGGAGGGGAGAGTGTGTGTGTTTCTTTTTTAAAAATGGTCGAGATACAAATCATTCCTGTGAATCTGTCAGGTTTTTGTGTATGCGTCAAGGCCTCATATTTTGCTCATGCTCAACTTGGTTACATTGTAGCTACTTTTAAATAGTTTTCAGAGCAACATATTTAAGTATTATAAAACTGCAGTCCTGAGCTAAATCATGAATTATGACCTCAAATATTGGCCATCAGTGGCATTTTAGGAAATGAAAGCTCAACATGGCTCTGGGTCCTCATTTTACTGAACTTGGAAGGATGGAAGATCCTTGAGCCTGTCAGGATCGAACTCCTGGCAGTGGCCAGAGTCAGCCTGAAATACTGCATTCTAACCACTGTGCCACCACAGCAAATGGTTGCTCCAGAGGGCAAATGGCATGGCAAAAAGCCTCATCTCTTAAGTCCTGTCAGATGGAACTCTTGCACATGGGATCTGCAATCCTGCCAGATTTAATGTGGCAGGTAAATGTAATTCGGAAGAGATGGTCCTTCAAATAAGTCAGGGGTGTCAAACTCAAACTCAAGGCCTGCGGGCCAGATCCTGTGGTGCCTCTGCCAGTGAAAACAGAGCTTGGGAGGGCCGTGCCCCCCCCCCGCTCCATTTTTGCTGGCAGAGGGCTGCAGGAGTCTGTCGCGAGTTATGAGCTGGCCACACACACCCCCGGCCACGCCAACACCCCCCCAAGATCAAACAGAAAGCTGATGTGGCCCTCAATGAAATTGAGTTTGACACCCCTGAAATAAGTCATATTGTTCATTCATGATCAGAAGGTGATGCCCTTGATAGACTGTGTTTTCCTGGCTCCTTTTTGGATGATTTTAATAAAGAACACAGTATGTCATCTATTCAACTTGATTATGTAAGGAAATAATCCACTTTATATGAAGTTTCTGCTTCATTAGTTTTATCTTTGCCACTTTTGCTTTCTGCCTTAATGTCTTTTTTTGCTATACGAGTGATATTTTTTTCCTGCCATTATTGTCTTCCTAAGTCCTTCTCTTTAGGCTCCTCTGAGGAGAAGGACTTAGGAAGGTTCTGCAATAAACTTACATTTTTAATGCTTTAAATATTTTTATTTCTTTGAGGTGTATCAACATTGGCTCAAGATTTCAGGCTGATATCCCTGAACTTAAAGATATAGCAATGGTGGAGACGGAGGATCACAAGGCAACGTTAGTTTGGAAACCATGGCCAGAACTGGAGGACAAAACTTTTCAACAAAGAGGTACTATATATTTATACCAGTAAAAACTCTTTTATACCGGTAAAAGAGTGAATTTTTGCTTTGCTATGTTTTATGTATATCGCCACCCACTCACCAAGATCACTTTGGGTAGGTAATAGGAATTAATCCAAACTCATAGTTTGAAATAAAAAAGTGAGTGTTTTCAGAATTGCTGTCTGTTAGCTTTAAAAATTTAGATTTTCTTGGTACTTCACTGCAAAAATAGAGTTGAATCAAGTCTATGTTCAGTAGATTCTACTATTAAAGAATTGGGAGTAGATAACAGTTTACTCTGATCTCCTAATTTCTGGAGGTTAATGTCAAAGACACCAGAGGAGGAAAGAGAGCCAAGGAAAAATAGTTTTATTTATCCATTTTCTTTAGAAGCAAATCTCCATCAGATCCTTTTTGAACAGAAAAGACCCTTGGATACTTGGATCTGACACATAATATAACATAAAAACCTCCAGTATACATTGAACCCTACATTCAGTGATGGGATTAAAATAATTTAACAATCAGTTCTCTGTCCTAATGACCAGCTTGGTGAGCGTGGCCATGGTGGACGTGGCCAGGGGTGTCACAGGCAGCACTCAGCCTCCTGCAACCCCCTGGGAGCAAAAATGGGCCATAAGGGGGCATGCTGCCACACACACCCCATGCCCCATTTTGGATCTAGTAGGCCTACTTGCAGCCTCCTGGGAGCAAAAACGGGCTGCAAGGGGGCAGCCCCCCCTCATGTCCCGTTTTGGGCCTAGGCCTTCCTGCAGCCTCCTAAGAGCAAAAATGGGCTGGGGGGGGGAATGCCGCTCCTCCCATGTCCCATTTTTGGGCCTAGTAGGCCTCCCTGCACTTACCTGGGAGCCAAAACAAGGCATGTGGGGACTCGTGGAAGGGGCGGAGAGGGGAGGGGTGGGGCCAGCTAACAATTTAACAACCGGTTCTCCCGAACTGGCCCGAATCGGCTGAATCCCACCACTGCCTACATTGTTTATGTAAATTCTTCATTGGGCTATCCTTATACTTCCTAAGTTTGTTTTCTTCAAAAGACTCTATTTACTAAGAATAGTGAATACCTCTATATCAGGGGTGTCCAAAGTTTTTTGAGTGAGGGCCAAATACAGAAAAATAAGCAAAGGCCCGGGCCACGGGGCTGAATTTTTGTACCAGTTCTTTGGGCGTGGCTTATTTTGGGGTGTGGCTTGGTGGTCATGTGGCTGGTGGGCGTGGCTAACTGCTCATGTGACTGAGTGGATGTGGCTATGGGCATAGAAACTACTCAGAGGGCTAAAAAAAGTAATTTTGACCAGTCCTCACACTTATGCCCATTGCAGCATTTTTAACAACCATATCACTCATTTCACAACTGCTTCTCTTCACCACGGTTACAAGATAGGGTGCAAAATGTAAAGATAGTTGTAGGTGTGAGGACCAGTCAAAAGTGTGAGAACCTGTCAGAAATCACTTTTTTCAGCCGTCTGGGTAGTCCCTATGCACAGTTTAGGCTTAAGTATACTATATGTGTGTGAGTTATATATATGTGCATGTGTATCTCTATGTTTGTGTACATGTGTGTTTATGTTATGTTGATTTTTAATGTAATATTTTTAAATATAATTATTCAGAAAGGCATGCGGCTGGACAACAAGCAGTATATAAGCCTAGTAAATTCATGTGTGGCCCGGGCCACACACAAGAGGTGACATATTGACACATGATTACTGTGTGTATTTCTAACTCGCCTATAATGTGAAGAACATTGCTCTCAGTGGGAGCAGTGATGCTGTCCTTTGGATTGAAGGATGGCTGAGATGTCAGGAGAAAGTTTGGTGGTTGAGACACGAAGGACTTCACAGAGATGGCTATCTGTCATTCTGGATCTCAGTCTGCTTTTGTTCTGATTTAACAGAGAAAATGTTTGTTCACATATGTATGTTGAGCCGAACAGGCTCATCATTCTTTTTGCGTATGCCTCATCAGAGGAAACTTGGCATGATCCAAACTCTGATAGAAGTCAGGAGGAGAGAAGCTGATGTTGACTCTTCAGAGAATCATCACATTGCATTTCAATCAGTTCTAACTGCAGACTCTCCTCCACTTCTTCTGCATCCACCAGGAAGGGGGTCGAGAACAGCTTGATTTGTTTTTCAATGACAGAAAAATCTTGAAAACGCTGGTTGAATTCTGTCACAAGAGATGTAATTACAGAAACATATTTCTCCTTTTAGCAGAAAGGTCTGCCTTTGGAAAAGCAGACTTGATTTCAGACAGCGCAGGGAAGTGTGCAGTTTACAATATGTGGATATCATCTTCATTTAAGGGGAAAATGTTTCATATTCATTCATCTTGTTAGGGTGTCAAACTTGGTCTCTTTAAGACTTGTGGACTTCAACTCCCAGAGTCCTCAGCCAGCTTTGCTGGCTGAGGAACTCTGGGAATTGAAGTCCACAAGTCTTAAAGAGACCAAGTTTGGACACCCCTGATCTTGGCTTTTGTTTTGTATTTGGTATGAACTTGAAACTCCCTTCGTTATTCCCTGCCCAAGGGGTGGAGGCACGAGGAGCCTCACCAGGCGGCCCGAGGAAGGCGAAGCTAGAACTGCTGGGGTCAGGCACGGCCAGCAGCCACTTTCCCGCTTGCCGCCGCCTCCTCCGCCCCCTCCCTTCATTATTCCCTGCCCAAGGGGTGGAGGCATGAGGAGCCTCACCAGGCGGCCCGAGGAAGGCGAGGGTACAACTCCTGGGGTCGGGCACGGCCAGCAGCCTCTTTCCCGCTCGCCGCCGCCTCCTCCGCCCCCTCCCTTCGTTATTCCCTGCCCAAGGGGTGGAGGCGCGAGGAGCCTCACCAGGCGGCCCGAGGAAGGCGAGGATAGAACTGCTGGGGTCGGGCACAGCCAGCAGCCTCTTTCCCGCTTTCCGCCGCCTCCTCCGCCCCCTCCCTTCGTTATTCCCTGCCCAAGGGGTGGAGGCGCGAGGAGCCTCACCAGGCGGCCCGAGGAAGGCGAGGGTAGAACTGCTGGGGTCGGGCACGGCCAGCAGCCTCTTTCCCGCTTGCCGCCGCCTCCTCCGCCCCCTCCCTTCGTTATTCCATGCCCAAGGGGTGGAGGCGCGAGGAGCCTCACCAGGCGGCCCGAGGAAGGCGAGGATAGAACTGCTGGGGTCGGGCACGGCCAGCAGCCTCTTTCCCGCTTGCCGCCGCCTCCTCCGCCCCCTCCCTTCGTTATTCCATGCCCAAGGGGTGGAGGCGTGAGGAGCCTCACCAGGCGGCCCGAGGAAGGCGAGGATAGAACTGCTGGGGTCGGGCACGGCCAGCAGCCACTTTCCCGCTTGCCGCCTCCTCACCTGTTTCTCGATGGCTGTCACTGCCGCCATGCGTGTCCGACATGGGGAGGCGCGAGGAGCCTCGCCAGGCGGCCCGAGGAAGGCGAGGGTAGAACTGCTGGGGTCAGGCACGGCCAGCAGCCTCTTTCCCGCTCACCGCCTCGCAGCACGAAAAGGGCCATATTAAATTATACTTTCAGAATTTGCTGCGGGCCAATAAAAACTGACCCGTGGGCCGCAGTTGGCCCGCGGGCCGTAGTTTGGACACCCCTGCTCTATATCCTTTGCAATATTTTGTGATGGAAGGTAATACTCATTTTCACAACATGCTGTTGTATACATGTTCATCAGAGAAATACCATAGGAATAAACAAGAAAAGAGTTACAAAAAGAAAAGAATCTCTTCCAGATGTTTTAAAGTGGTGTAATCACAAAAATGCTATTTGGCCCTTTAGCCTGTTTTAAGAACTGTGTGAGAAAACAATAGACTTTCATTTGTTTTACCTTCTTTTTCATTGTAATATGAATGTATTGGTTTCCTGATACTTCCTGTATGTGTTTTTAAAAACTGATACAGCATAGGACAATGCAATTCATAATTATACAGCAGCACATAAAATGTGTCTGGTCTTTTTATTTGCGAGGTCTGCATCCTTGCTTTAAAATTATCACAAATGCTTCAGAAAGCTTTCAGATTCCATTTTAGCCCTTCTGGCCTAAGAATATTTCTGTCTTATCCTCTTGCCTTCATACCCTTCATACCCTACTTCACAAACTGTCCATTTCTACTATATATGCTTCCTTTGTTTATCATTCAATTCGGCTGATTTGTAGAGTGATAATTAATTGCTTTCTTAAACTGGTACTTAATCTTAAAATCTACTATATAAGAAGGGAGCTGAGAATCATCAGTCCTCAGTGCAGAAATCCAACGCCATAACATCCCTGACAGGTAATCATTCATCTTCTGTTTAAACATCTCCAACAAAGGAGACTTCATAACCTCACTAGGCCAGAGGCCTTCAAACTTGGTAGTTTTACTCTGAAGTTGAACCTGAAGTCCACAAGTCTTAAAGCTGCCAAGTTTGATGACCTCTGCACTAGGCAATGTGTTTCGTATCCAGCACAAGTTTGAAATCTTGGAAGACTAAACCTCTGGTCCCAGTGACCAACCCAAATTGGTTGTTGTTTCATATCTTTCCATCAATCTAAAAATTCCTAATGCCCGTCTGAAAATGGCCCATAGGAGGCAATCCTGACTGTACTAACCATTATGAAATATTTTCTGATTCTTGCCAAAATCTGCTTCCTTATAATCTTTTGGGATTTTCTGCCCAATCTTCTGGAACAGTTCTGAACCATTCGGCCTGCCTCCTACAGTTGAAGCTAGCTTCCCTATCTCCCCATTCTTTTTCCAACTGGGTGTCTTTCCAACAGTGGTACCTTTAGTTAATTTACCTTTGCCACAGATTGGGAAGCACTGGTGCAAACAAGTAACTTATATTTTTTACATCATGTTCAATCTTCTGCAACTTTGATACTTGATCTATGTCACCGTTGCCTGTTTTTGTTTTATTTTTAAAAGGTAATATTTTCCATCTATGTTCATCCAACCCTTTTAAACAAATTAATGCTGTTCCAAGGATGGAACATTTCTGCATTTGAGGTGATTAAGTGGAGTGTGTGAATGTTTTGGCTTTCCATGCTTCTGTTAAATCCAGGGAGCAGTATCCAAAGGGAAAGCTTCCCCATTTTCAGATTGCGAAGCATGGACAACCTGTAGACTTCAGAATGATGTTTAATAGAAAAGCGTCCTTCACACACACACACACCAAATAATAAAGCAAGCTAAAAACCACCACAGAGAAAACTTCAAAAGAATAGAAAAACAATCACATCTGGAGGAGGAGAAATCTCAGCAAGTAATTAAAATAAACTGCCTCCTATTGTGCCCCAGCTGTCTCAAAATAGGAACTCATATTTGTTAGAATTAGTGTCTTTACACTGGCTTTATGCATTCTTGTTACGTTTCTGCATTCAGCAGCTGAATTGTTTGAGAACATTAATTTTGTTTTCTTATTACAGTGACCAATCTCTTAAATATGTGCTGCTCGAGCATATTAACTGGTGGAGGAACCAACATAGAATATGGTTTGCATTCTCTCTTTGAAGCTAAAGGAAATATTATGGTAGGTTACGGAACATGTTAGAAATAGTAACATATTTCGTGAAGTAATTGGATATCAAGAAAATATTTGAATAATTAATTGTGAAATTATCTCATTAATGAGATTTTTCTTTCTGTAGTGCAACTTCTGAAAACTTTCAAATATGGTTCTTTATTTTAAAAACCCATATCTAATTTTTCTTTAAGAAAAAGGAGCATTTGGCTGCAAATGTCTGGTAACTAATAAAATATCTTGTATTTTATGTGCACTCAGAAATAAAATCCAGTTCCATTCCATTCCAACTGTTCAGAGAATAGCAACTTAAGCAAGAAACAATCTAGGTCAACAAGACACTGCATAAACAAGTCCAGTAAGAACTCTGCAGTTTTAAAATGTAGCATATCATAGGCAAAGAAAATAGGAAAATTGGAAATCTATTAAAATAATTAATTGTTAAAAGATTGAATGCAATTCTAATAATTACAAATCACGTACAATCCTGATTTGTTTTGTCTCTGTTAATATTGCAGGCTGCTCTGGAAATGCTTCTTCTTTTGAAACCAAAAAGAGCAAAATCACACCCTCTAGCCAATTATCATTATGCCGGTAAGTCGCGATGGGTCAGACACGACTTCGCAACTGATAACAACAAATTAAATAGAGAGCCTGCCAATTCCACACAGGAGCTTCTATCAGGGCAGGTGCTGTTGGCTGAGCACTGAGAAAGAAAGTCACTCATTTGACAGTAAAAAATATATAATGGTTTTCACCTCTTCATTTACTTCAGGTTCCGATCAGTGGACACCCTTTGAAAGAAAATTGTTCAGTAAAGCACTGGCAACATATGGCAAAGATTTCATTTTTGTGCAGAAAATGGTGAGCAGTTCCTCTCTCTTGTTTTCATGATCTTCTGGATACCACTTATTACTTATCTGCTAGGCTAATTCCAGTGGGCCTGGTTTTTAAGTGAAAGTTTGCATGTTTAGACTTAAATGAAGTCTAAATTGCAAGAATTTGTTCTTATTTTTAAAACACCTGACAATTTGACCATGAATTAATTTCATGAATCTGTCTATCTACCGTGTTTCTCCAAAAAGGCGACCCACCTTGAAAAGAAGCCCTATCATGTTTTTGAGCGCATGCGATCAAATTAAGCCCCACCCACAAAATTAGCCCTAATTAAGACCCTGCCCACCCCGGGGTGTAGGGGGTGGGGTGAGGTACACAGGTAAAAAATAAGCTAGGGTCGGGATGGAGGGTGGAGCTTCCCTACTTACCAGGCTTCCTACACCCCGACACCTGCCTTGCCTTCTGCGGCCACTTGCCGCCACTCACACACATAGCCCTGGCTCCGTTTTGTTTTCAGATGCCTGCCGGAGGCATCTAAACTAAAGGCAAATATAGAAACTAGGGCGATGCATGTGAATGGTGGCAGGCGGCCGCAGAAGAAGTGGGCCAGCAGCAGGCTCCTACTGGGTGGGGCTGTCGGTACCACCGCCACAAGATGTGTCAATAATTAGAACCCTCCAAAAAGAAGGCATAGCCGTTTTTTGGGGGGTCAAAATAAAATAAGACTCGGACCTCTTTTTGGAGAAACATGGTATGTATCTATCATCCATCCATCCATCCATGTATCTCAGATTGTGGAGATTTGGGTTTTAGTCCCTTGCTCAGCTTTGAAGTTCACTCTTTGATTTTCAACAATTTACTCTCTGTCACAGTTTAATCTGTTTCAAAAGAGGAATTAGTCCAGGATTAAAATGGTTTAACCTTTTAGTCGTGCATATAACTTGTTAGTAAGCTCCAAAACCAAAGTCTAAATTTTTGATACTGCTTCAAAGTTTTGAAATTGTGATAAGTATATATACAATACTAATGAATATATCTGAGAAATTTTTGTAGTGTGTGTGCTGCATATTCATGTTGTATTTTAGCTGACAATGTGCTAATGCAGAGTCTGAATTATTGTATGATTATAGGTGAAATCTAAGACAGTCGCACAGTGTGTTGAATACTATTATACTTGGAAGAAAATCATGCATTTAGGACGACGGCACAGAACTCGGCAGGCAGAAGTAAAAACTGAATGCCCAGTAAGCCTCACTTCCTTTAGTTTTGAAGTACATAAAATTGCATTATCCATGATAATATTTATATATTTGATTATTATTTCTCTCACTTGTGAAAAGAAACATTTTAGTAAGATAGTTATACATATGCCATAACCTGGTCCATGCTACAAGAATGTGTGTTGTTTTATCCTAAAATAATTGATTGCAGTTCTTAGCAAACACCACAGTAGTGTAGAGTTTTTCTGGGTATAGAAATCGGTGTTACTGCTTCTAGTTTGGAATTCCCAATATTTTCTTGGGAGATCCATATTTGCATGATCAACTGCCATATATATCCGGAAGGAACCTGGAACTTCTAGTTTTAAAGAATCACGAAGCAATTGATAATCAAATAATTCTACTTAAGGACCATTGCTAGTCAGAATAATATTAATATATATGAATAAGGAATTAAACTTCCTATAAAGCAGCTTACCTTGATTCTTCCAGTGCAGAGAAGTTGCCTTTCTATATAATATAGAACAGTTTTAGAGCAATAACAGGAACTTGAAAATACCTCGTCATATTTAGTTATTCTGAATAATACATTGTGTAAGGAATAATTATGTCAATTAATTTTCTCTCTAATTAAATATGGTTTTGGAGGTGTCTCACACCTCCAAAACAGATTTTTTTAAAAAAACAGACCTGGAGCAGATTTGTCTTTAGTAATTAATAATATTAGATCTACCTATTGATCTTGAAACAGAGAACAGGTAGTTCTCGACTTTGGGCCCACGATTGAGCCCAAAATTTCTGTTGCTGAACAAGACAGTTGTTAAGTGAGTTTTACAACTTTTCTTGCCACCGTTGTTAAGCGAATCACTGCAGTTATTAAGTTAGCAACACAGTTGTTAAGTGAAACTGGATTCCCCATGGATTTTGCTTGTCAGAAGGTCACAAAAGTTGATCACATGACCCCAGGACACTGCAGCCATCATAAACATGAGTCAATTGCCAAGCATTTTAGTTTTGATCACATGACCATAGGGATGCTACAAAGGTTGTAAATGTGAAAAATAGTCACAAGTCACTTCATTTCAAACAGTCACTAAAACGAACTGAGATAAATCAAGGTTTATCTGTAGGTACATGTCAGCTACTTCAATCCTTCTTTAACATCTCTATATATGGGCAGTTAGAGTTTCTTATACCGTTACTCCACTATCATCTAGCATGTCTTTGAATTTTAGACAAGTGGTGAAGATGAGGAAATAGAAGGAGAAGAGCAAACTGAGGAAGAAAAAGCATCTGTAAAAGAAGAGGATACAGAAATTCAGAATTCCCCTGACCCACCGTCTATTGCTGTTGCATCACCCATTAACTCTCCACCAAGCCTTGGGCTACCTGCGACCTCTTTTATCTGTGAAATGCCAGATTGTGGGGCTGTAAGTGTAATTGTTCATACAGTAATACACACATAAGGTCACAAAATAAAAAGGCCTGTAAATAGAAAGGAATCAACTGTGGCTAAAGAAAGCAGTGATAGCACAAATAGTAATAAGTGCCTTGGATGCAATCCCAAAACATCTGGAGTACCATTTGGACACCCTAGGCATTGACAAAATCATCAGTCAGTTGCAAAAGGCAGCTTTTCTTGGAGCATCTTACAATCTGAAGTGATAAATTTAACACTATCAAGCAATACCTTCCCGACCTCCGAACCTTTCGCCGCGAGCTTAAGACATATCTATTTATTTGCGCAGGATTGGACTAGATTTTAAATTCAAATTGGTTTTAATGGGGATTTTATTATTTTTATTATCATTTTAATTATTCGGCCAATTATAATAAGTTTTTTAATGGATGTTTTATTTGTATTTATATGTATGTTTTTATCTGGTTGTGAACCGCCCTGAGTCCCTAGGGAGATAGGGCGGTATAAAAATATGAAAAATAAATAAATAAATAAATAAATAAATAAATGAATGAATAAATAAATACCTGCCTATGTCAGGTTCTTGGGAAGGACTTGATAGGTGGATAAAATAGCTAAATCCAGGCTAAACATCTGGAGGACTGCAACCATTCATATTAATAATACGTTAATACACACATGCAGAAGTGTGTGGATACCGATGCAGCTAAACTGCGCAGTTCTGTGACTTCACAGTATGCATTCAGTAATTGAGGTTGGATGCAAAATCTCTTACATTGATGTCCAGAGTGGCGTAGGCCTTAAGATATTATTTTATTATTATTATTTATTATATTTGTATACCGCCCTTCTCCCGAAGGACTCAGGGCAGTTCACAGCCAATAAAAGCACAGTACATACAATACAAATTTAAAAAAACATATAAAAAACTGATTCAATAACGGCCTAAAAATTTAAATACAATTTAAAACCCCGTTTAAAACCCTAATTAAAACCCTAAAATTAAAACTATGTTCAAGCTAGTCCTGCACGTCGAAACAACAGCGTCTTCAGCTCGCGGCGAAAAGTCCGGAAGTCGGGGAGTTGAAGAAGCCCCAGAGGCAGCTCATTCCAGAGGGCGGGAGCCCCCACAGAGAAGGCCCTCCCCCTGGAGGTCACCGGCCGACAAAAATTAAAACAAATGTTTAATTGTTTTAAATAATTAAATTGAATTGTTGAATTGTCCCACAGCGAGTTGTCCTGAGGCAAATTGCCCATGGTGAATTTTCCCACAGTGAGTTGACCATGGCGAATTGGCCACTGCGTATTCGCCATGGCAAGTTATCTGTGGCAAGTTGGTCATGGCAAGTAGGCTAGGATGAGTTCTCCCATTCCACAAAGCCGCCATCAACTGCTCTGTTATTCCTTCTTTTTCCAAAGTTGAATGTGGCTCCAAGCAACTAAAAAAAGTTGCTTATGATTGGTTTAGCCTATGCCTGGGATTAACCTTATGAATAATAAAAGTAAAGTATAACTTTGATAACTTCTGTCATGGATATTAGTTTAGAAATTTTAACAAATATATTCCTGAAGCCCAAGAGTGATTGAAAAGACATCATTGGCCATTTGGTTTGACGGAGGGTTGAAGGGGTGATCTCTGTAGGCATGTGGTTTTGATCATAGCTGTTAGCCAAGACAACTAAATAACAATCTGTTCAAAAGCTGTGCTGAGAATGCATGGTGAAGCTGTCTTCATGAATATAACTGCCCAGTCAGAAATAGAGTTCAAAATAAATTATCTTGCACGGTCAAATTAAGAAAACAGGCAAGATACCATTTGAGTATCATTATTACAGATTTTTTTAAAACTTTAATTCAGAAAACCTATCTTTGACTTATTTGCCCTCTAGGTTTTCACTTCCAGACAAGCCCTGAATGGCCATGCACGTATTCACGGTGGTACAAATCCTGTGGTCAAAAGCCGCTGTGGTGGCTCTGGCACTAAACAGAAGTCGAATTCTCAGAATGACTACTGCTCTGTCAAGAGTTCCCCAGCTCATAGCACAACAAGTGGTGAGACAGATCCACCTACAATTTTCCCCTGTAAAGAATGTGGCAAGTAAGTAAAGATGTCTACTCAGTAACATAGATTTTCTATGTAGAAAATCAGTCCCCAACAAAGTAAGGAAGTTGCCTTAGTGAATAAGATTAATTCTTATGGTAACCAATCATACTTGCTGGGTATTCTGGGAATTGTACTTCTAAAGTATCCAGAGAGCAACAAGGATGCAGAAGATTGTTCCAAATCACTGTATAATAGAGTGTTAAAATATAATGTGTATAATTTGGACAGTGTTAAGATGTCATAAACCAAAGCTAACCCTCTTTTGGCTTGAGGTAGAGGTGGAATTTATTCTGTATATCATGTGGTTTTAGCTTAACATGACATGTCAATCCAGCCAATGCTGTTTACAAACCACAATTTTTATTTACTGCATACCTCAGGTTTGCTCAGGATTATGCTACTTTAACCTGAGATCTGCATCTTTAGCTGCTGGCATCACTTAAGAAAGCTGAGCAAGAGACATTAGTTTTATAGCCCTACTGAATTATTGGGTGATATTGTAGAAAACTCCTTAGCATTCTGTTTTTAAAGCTATAAATAGAAACAAAGAAGTATGCCCTTGAATGTTTTCAGCCTCACAGACTTCAAATGTATAGGATCTCCCTATTTGGGCAATAGGATTAGAACTAAGAGACTGTATCTGTGAGTATATGCTTAGCCAGAAATTTCCAGTTTATGCCAGTACCACATTCTTTCACTTTAAATGTATTCATTTATTGTGTATGTAAAACTTCTCCCTCATAGAATCACTTCTCCCCCAATTAATAATTCCCATAGGTTTTTTGGGGGGGTGGGGAGTTGTTTGAAATAATTGTGAATTGAAATTCTTGCTGGTCTCTTCCAAAATCCTTAGGGAAGTACTACATGTTGTGACTTAGGTTTTCTGAGTCATTAAAACACATGAGTAGTCCCAAAAACCTTTTATTGCAACAGCAATAATGAATTACATTCATTCACAGCTGAGTCCCAATTAGTTGCAAAAAGTCCTTTGGGAGAAGTCCTTCAGGAGAATCACCAAACTTTATCTCCCTTGACCTACTCTGCCAAAGACCTACTTGGCAAAGCCACACGGATTCCAGAATCAAACAGAGATGCTGACTGGGAGCAGAATTAACAACGTTGCTTTCCTGCAAAGTGCCCACATGCCTTTTCTCCTCTTTTAAGCCTTATGGGAGGGGGCCAATCATCTCCAGGCCTTATTCCCGAGTCGTCCCTTTTGTTTTAACTGTTCATGTCTTCTGGCAGCTCTGCGCATGTGCGCACTAGGAACAGACTCCTCCTGTTCCTCTGCCTCTCTGCTGTCCGACTCTGGAGGCTCTGGAGTCCACACATCACTCCCAGATGGCCCTGGCCCCATCTCTGCCTCTGATGCAGAGCCCTCGTCTGGGCCTTTCCCAGAATCCACGACTGGCCCATGTCCCTCCCCAGCCTCCTCACTGTCTGACTCCGCTGCCAGCTCCGCAGGCTACTAGCCGACCACAACGCTACATGGTTGTGATTAGGGATGTACATGAAACAAGTGTTTTGAAGTTGAACAAGACAGCCCTTGCATTCTTGCTTATGGTAACATCTTGAGATATGTAACATCTTAAGAACATGCTTCTCTGCCACCCTGTTAAATTATTCTTTGTAGTCCTCGAGTTACAAATGTAATGGAATCTGCCCATTCCATTTGTATCCCAAGAATTTGTGGCAATGAATCTCGTACCTTGAATGGGATCACTCCCTCCTTTCGCCCACACATTCATTAATCGAATGCAAGGCTCATTAAGTGCACATAAGATATTTCAGGGTGGGGAAGGCCATGGGGCATCTAGTGATGAAACAGGCCACCTGCCTTAGACCACCCAAGGCCTCCTTAACCCATTGAAATACCTCAAACTCCTCACAATTGCTTCCCCCCACCCCAATTTACCATGCCGGATCACTTATCTTGTGAAGATCTAGCAAGCAGTCTCCTCTCCAGCCTTTCAGCCACATGTGCCCCTCTGCAGTTCTGTTCAGGCCTCCACAGGCCTTGCCCGGAAGGTTGCCAGCCCAAATGGAGCTTCTGAGGGGCGGATCCATCCCTCAGAAGCTCTGTTTGGGCATCCAGAGACACACACACAGAGGCCATTGCAGGCCAAAATGGAACTTCTGGATCTGCCCCTCAGAAGCTCCATTTCAGCCAGCAACGTGCAGGACGAATGTTGCAGAGCCTCTGCGGTTGTTCGTAAGGATGATCATCTACCGTGGTGCTGCAAGATTTGTAATTACGGGACTTGTTCACAAACGTTAGGGGCAGGGGTGAAATCCAGCAGGTTCTGACAGTTTCTGGAGAACTGGTAGTGGAAATTTTGAGTAGTTCGGAGAACCGGCAAATACTACCTCTGGCTGGCCCCAGAGTGGGGTGGGAATGGGATTTTGCAATATCCTTCCACTGCCATGCCCACCAAGCCACACCACATCCACCAAGCCACGCCCACAGAACCGGTAGTAAAAAAATTTGAATTCCACCACTGGCTGGGGGCGCTTATTGTGTAACTTTGAACGTTTGATAAGGGAATGCTCATAACCCAGGGATTACCTATATCTGATCGGCAGTGAAGGATCAGCCCCTTCTTCCCTGTAATTCTTGGAGAAAATGTAATATACATTTGTAATGTATACAGATTCCCTTTCCCCCCCTCCCTTTTCATATTGTATTAGGATATTTTTCAAAATCAAAAGTCGCAATGCTCATATGAAGACCCACCGCCAGCAGGAAGAACAACAGAGGCAGAAAGCCCAGAAGGCTGCTGTTGCAGCTGAAATGGCAGCCACAATTGCAAGGACTGCTGGATCACCAGGACACAGTTTGATTCCTCTGGATCATTTAGACTTGATAAAGCAAGTCGAACAGGGAGACGACCTTGGCAGCGATGTTGTACAGGAACTGGGAGAAGTAATTGACAGTGCTGAAGTGATAAACCCCAGCCTCTTACTGGATGAAGAAGAATCAGAGTTGCTTCAGGATGATGTTGAGCTGTAGACAAAATGAGCCACGTCTGTAACATTACAGATACCACATGAAATCGGTTTCCTCCAGTGAAAAGACTATATTTCTTACTTCCCTTTTATTTTAAACGATTTCTATAGCTGGATTCTTTTAAATCCAGAACTGGCTGAACACATTTATCTTGTGATGTTCCTGCTTTTCTTTTCTTTTCTTTTCTTTTCTTTTCTTTTTTTCCTTTCCTATCCTTTCCTTTCTTTTCTTTTCTAAAAGTGGAGGAGAATTGTTGTTTTCTAAAGGAATCTTGGAATCAAATATTCTGAAAAGACCATATATCTTAAAACTTTCAAAAGAAACATCATATTCTTTCAATTCCTCAGGAGACTTTGTTTTGTTCACTTCTGTTAATTCTGGCTTCAAAAAGGCCTGCAATAGGACTGTGAGATGGCAAAAACAAGTCAGTGATACCTGCATCTTCAATCCAAGATGGACATGGAATAAGCTGTTAGTATCTGGCGATTTTGGACTAGGGCAACCTAATATAGTCCTTCTGCTTGGCCCTATAATCAAGATAATCTAATTCAATTATTTCCTCTCACACCAAAGGTTTGACACCCAATGAAAATTCTGAGGAGGTTTTGATTGTCTTTCCTAATAAGATTTAAATGGATGTTCTGTTTGCTTGGGCAGAGGCAGATTGATAACAATATATCCTGTTCTGCTTTACTTGGATCTGGAAGGAAGAAACAACCATGAAACCAGAAGGAATAACTAGATCAGAGGTGTCACACTCAATCGTGCCATGGGCTGCATCGGGATTTTGTTTTCCCTTTGGGGGCCGAGGTGGGCATGGCCTGGTTGTTGCGGTGACTGGGTAGGTATAGCTGGGCCCCGGGGCAACAGGGGCCGGTCCTGCACTGTCTCCATGATGGGCCGCAGACTAACTCTGCGGCCTATTGTGGGCCAGATGTGGGCGGTGCACCACGTGTTTGACACCTCTGAACTAGGTCATTCCTCCATGCAAATCTAATCTGATCTATTATCACCAAATCTAATATGTATACAATTGTTTCTTTTCAAGAGTTCCCATAGTCATAATCCATACTTCAAAGCTTCCAATTTAGGAGATTCAGAAGGAACAGTGAGGTCAGTGAACAAAGGAATATCAGGGAGATTATAGAGAGACTTTTGATTTTACAGTGACAGAATGGCTGAAGCAAACTCACCACTTTTTCATATAAGATTCCTGGATTGCATGTAAATTAATGACTGATGTAGTGAAGCATAGCCAATTTGTACAGGAAATCAGTTACTAAACAGTTGTCTTTGAAAGTATAGGTATAATATGCTATCTTTAGCTTCACAGCAGTGTTCTCCTGAAAAGGTGCAAATCAAAATTTTTCTCAAAAAGGTCCTCCTTCAAATAAATCTGGTTTTATAGATGTTTATTAAAATTTATCCAAATAGAAAAGAATGGTTTGCATTTTGTCTCTCATCATAAATTTTATGTGCCTACTGTGTCTCAGTGGCTGCAGAATGCACATATGCAGTTCTACGCAAACCTTGGTGCAGTTCCATTCACTTTTGTAAACTGAATCATCATGATGATATGATGAATCATATCATCATGAAAGTGTGTGCAGAAACTAGATGGAACCATGTAGATTTTGGTCATTGCCAAAGAGTTTAAAACTGCCAAGTGTACAAATCGTTGATGAGGTTAGTGTAAATGTATTGAACATTGCACTTTTTATGCCTGCCAAAATTGTCTTTTATAGACTCACAGGTTTGAAACTAAAAATATGTCCAATAACATTACACAAGTTTGAGAGACCTACATTGTGTTTATTTGTTAAGCTTCTCATTTTAATTATACAACCAAAATACAGAGCCATAATTAATGTTTTAACAGTTTTCACTTTGATAACTATTTTGAAATTCTTATACTCTCTACGGCTTATACTCAGTTTTTTTTTTAAAGCCCTCTTATACTCAGTTTTTTTTGTTTTTTTTTTTTTTTTTTCTTTTTCACATTTTACAATGAGCCCTGCCAGTGCAGTGAGAGGGCGGGCGGGAGCCGCCAGCCTTCTCAGCTGAGGGAGGGAGGTTTCAACCGTAGGTGCCTCATTTCCACCCTGTTTATATCTGAGTCCCCAGTTTACCCCAGTTTTTGGGGTAAAATTGGGGACCCTCGGCTCTCAACATCAGGAATGGGTTCAGTTTTTAATATAATTCTCTAGCATAATTTATCAGTGAACAAAGAGCTCAAAGTTATGTGACAGCATAAAATTATTCTGTTTGCACAGTCATGGCTATTTTCATGAGAGCCAGATTTTAGCATTTGGTAATTTAATAGTTTTAAAAATATTTTTTGTGAAAGTCAATTTTATATGGCCAAATCCTAAAGTTCCTACTCTTCAAAGCTTTGCTAGTCATGGCCACCAATGATAATTGTTCTAGATGTGGTAATTACTGTGTTCAAATCAGTTCTGTGCCCAATTATAGATTACATGCACCACATGAAAAGTAGTCAAGTTGAAATTATCAGTAATACCAAAAGTTTCCTTTCACTAGTCAGTAGGCTGTAAAGTGCAAGCTATCAGTTGGGTTTCTTTTTCTGATATGTATTAATTCTTTGACAAAGAAATTGAAGATAATAGATTAATATGCTTCATTGCGCAATCAGGTAGAAGTTTATATTGGATTTGGCTTTTTAAAAAAAAAATCTATCAAGGCCTTCTCAAGGACCTGGAATTGGCGGATGTGGATGGTTGATAGTGATAAAGATATTGTTGCAGGATGCAAGCTATCCTGAGTTAAAGCTGCTTTTGCAATTGGCCAATGGTAATTTTGTCAATGGTGTTCAAGTGGTGCTCCAGTTGTTTTGGGGTTGCACCCAAAGAACCTATTGCTATTGGAACTACTTTTGGTTTCCTTTGTCACAGTCGTTCTGTTTCTATTTGCAGGTCTGTGTATTTTATCATCTTAACCCGTTTTTCTCTTCTATTCTGTTGTCTCCAAGTATTGCCACATCCACTATCCAGACTTTTTCTGTCTTATAGACCAGAATTTCCCAATCTTTCTGGCTTTGCAGACTGGCAAAGGGGAGAGGCAAGGTTCCGTATGCGCACAGACAGCAAGCGTGCCACGCGTACAGCTTTGTTTGTGCTCGCAGCATGCAAATGCGCTCACTTAAATTGAGCATGTGTGCATGTGGTTCCCCGCTGCTCACGCAAGTGGGGATGTGCGTGCATGCTCACCCATTTCTGTGGCCCAGTTGCAGACAGCTCATGGCCCACTAGTGGGGTGCGGCTCAGAGGTTGGGGATCTCTGTTACAGACAGTTGTTATGTCTGGGGTGTGGCAAGTTTGAAACTAAAAATAAGCCCAATAACATTATTGTGTCTATGTTCTAAGATTCTCATTTTAATTATATGACCAAAATACAAAACCACAATTAATGTTTTAACAGTTTTCACTTTTATAATATTGAAATTCAGATTCCTTTTTGTTTGCTTGAATTCTAAAGTTCCAAAGCTTCTTCATTTTCTATTACTTTCTCTCTTTTATGGTCCCATCAGTTCTTGCTTGCAAGCAAGCAAGCAAATGGTATTTTTTGCAGATCGTCCAATGCACCATTGTTGCTACTTTGTCATGAGGTTGTTTGTAGTTAGCCTGTGCAATCTTCTTGCAGCAGCTAACCATGTGATCCACTGTTTCTTTAATTTCTTTGCAGAAGCAGGATTTGCTACCTGTTACTGTCTTCCCAACTTTGGCTTTGAATGCATTTGTTGTATGCATCTGTTCTTGAGGTTTGGTCTTGTGCAGCTAGAATTAGCTTCTAGGTCTCTTTCTTCAACTTTCCTACTCTTAACCATTGCCAGATTTTATCTGCTTTGTCTCTATTTTTAAAATATTATTATTATTAGCAAATTTACTTGCCACCCATCTTGCAATTCAAGGCGACTCCAAATGGCAGTAAGATAAAATATACAAATATCTGCCAATTATAAATATAAAAGCAGATTAAAATTACAAACATTAAAACAAATTGAAAAACATGAATTTGGAGAGGAGTGGTGGGTTTGCCTTTCCTGTTGATGCATCAACCATCTTCAGGACCTCATGGCATAGTCAGGTGTTAAGGCTTTCCTTCAAGGCTTAAAGAGAAGGGGTGAATCTTATTTCCTATGGCAAGATGTTCCAAAGAGCAGAGGCCATAGCAGAAAAGACTCTTCTGGATCCCACCAGCTGAAATTCATTGGCTGATGGGATCTGCCACTGACCCAGCATGAGTGGGGTAAACCAATCCCCCAAAATGGTTCTGCCCATTTATTTGCACTTTGATACAAGTGCAAAGCTCACAACAGATAATTCCAAGCTGATCTATATTATTTTCATATAAAACTATAAGGCAGATTTTTTTTTACCTTCATTAAGAAGCTGGTCATTACCTTCATTAAGCATCAGGCCATTATTCATCTAAATAACATTAGGTTTTAGTGTTCCTCAAACTATGTCCATCAGATGAGATGAGGCTGGGTCTCAAAATCTTCATCCAGCATACTTGGAGGCTCTTTCAGGATATAAATTTCTAAGTTTCTTTACAATAAGTCTCTAATATAAAATTGTTCTTAATTACATCTTTAGATTTATAACCACAGCACTAGTGCCATTGGATTGTATTCTTACAATGTACTGGAAGGTATTGGTAAAATTGACAGTATTGCAATTGATCATTGGACTAATTCATGATGAACCTGATAATAATGCATTGTTTCATTTAAAATTATGTAAAACAATTACTCTGTCCTCTATCCAGCATACTCTGGATATGCAGAGATGTCATAAAATGCACATTTAACCTAACGGAATTGCAAAAGAATCCTTGAAAGAATATTGGTACTTCTATAAAAATGTTATTGAAATATGCTTCAATATTTTGCCAGAAAATCTGTATGTGGGGAGATTCTATTTACTGAAGTTTTGTGTTTATCACAGTTATTTCAGTAACGAATTAGTTAAAAAGTGCACATAACCTAAGAAAAAAGGAAAATATATTTTAATGGATAAATCGTTATTTTCAGAAGTATTTAACTGCTGATTGATTGTTACAAAAAGTTGTAAATTTCTGAGGTATAGTGTAGTGTAAAAATATTTGGTTTAAAAACATTTAGCATCATTTTTATTTTGTTTTATAATAAATTTTTTGCCTGTTACGGCTTAATTACACCTGAGTTGCATGTGATTTAATTTCAGGATGTAATTGGGTCAGGTTTGCACTAAATGCTTAATTTCATAATATATTACATGGGAGGGGGCAATTTCCTTTTTGTCTGATGAGGTAGAATGAGGCATGCATTATACCTGGTACATAATTAAAAGCAAGTACTGTGTATAGATTATTCAGCTTTTTTTTTTTTTGACAGGCAATTGTAAAATCAAAGGGATTCTGTAAGAGTTTGCAGGGAGAAACAGTATTTTATACTTTTGATAAGATATACTTTGTTTTAAAAAATGTTCATGTGATGGGAAAAAATCTTCTAAATAAATGAATCAGCATTTTATTTTTTGGTTTCATATTTTCAAACTGCGGAATAGTGAAATTAAAGGAGTCAACACGGCACTTTTCTGAACCTGAACAGGATCAAATTCTGATACAGATAGGAGCAGACTACTCCCCACCCCGCCAAAAAAAAGAGAGTTTGAAGTTGGCTAGAAAAGGAAAAATTCCCTATTTCATCCTTAGGAAAGAGACAATAGGGCAGAAACTCAGAAAATTATTAAATATTGTACACCAATCTAAGAGCTCTTCCCTCCAGTCATGTGATTTCAAATTCCAACACACACATACATAGTGAAGTATGGCCGTTGATGGTAAACAAGCAAAAAGGATTCCAGAACCTATTTGTTATAACTTGCTCTTTCCTTTTCGCCAACAGAACTCACACTTGGGCTTTATTTCCCATGGCTTCTTGGAGAACCAAAGCTATAGTGTACAGCGAGAGGCCCTATAAGAAGAATTTGATTCAAGTCCCCTATAATTTGCCGATTCCAGACTTAAAACCATACCCAAATGACCCAGCAGATTTTCAGGTAAAATCCCAAGCTCCCCCCAAACTTAGGCACTTGGGGTGATCAAGTCTAAAGGCCCTACTTTCCTCGGGGAAGGGAAAGTAACACCAGCAAGACAAAAATCAGCCTTTCCTATAGTAATGTCTTTCACCTCCACATTTCAATTGTTCAAACAAAATAAGTAAGGTTACAAAATGTGTAACCTTAACTGTGTTGTGCCTTCAATGACAGGGTCAGGTTGAGAGTGCCCATGAACTCCTGAGCTACTCCTGATTTCAGGTCTCTTGGGAGGAAGTTGAAGTACCCAAGCACTAACAGCCTTGGGATTTCACTGTAGGGTTGGACTCACTGGAGAAGAGCCTAATGCTGGGAAAGATTGAGGGCAAAAGAAGGGGACAACAGAGAATGAGGTGGCTGGATGGAGTCATTGAAGCAGTCGGTGTGAACTTAAATGGACTCCAGAGGATGGTAGAGGAGAAGAAGGCCCAGAGGAGCGTTGTCCATGGGGTCGTGATGGGTTGGACACGACTTCGCAACTAACAACAAAAATGTGTGGATCAGGTTTATTACAAGCCAATATTGTGTTCAGAAGCAGCAGCAGCAGCAGCAGGAACCCAGGGCTACCAACCATCCAGTGATCTGGCTTCAGGGGAAAATAAAAAGGACTAGATGGTAGGATTGTTGTCAGTCAACAATCCCATCTTTTTTTTTTTTAATGCAGCCCACCCACAGATTGCTGCTTGTAACTTCAACTGCCAACCTTCAATGTATATCCTCAGTTCCTGCCCTCTTTTCTCTCTGCATCCCAGTTCCATCTACCCTCAAACTTCCAAGGAACCCAAACATTCTTTCACAAACACCCCTTATAAACCACCTTACCAATTGCTTTCAATTTGTTGACAGATCTACATAGGATTATGTAACATTTTTGGCCTAGTACAATCCATTCTGTACACCTCAAAAAACTCTGTATTGGGATTGGGATATATACATATGTGATACCAGTGGTGGGATTCAGCCTGTTCGCACCCCTTCGGGAGAACCGGTTGTTAACTTTCTGAGCAGCTTGGCAAACTGGTTGTTTGAAGAAATCATTAGGGCAGAGAACCAGTTGTTAAATTACTTGAATCCCACCACTGTGTGATACTATATATAGCGCTTAATGAGGGAGCTGGTTAATTGAAAAAGTAAAATAAAGGATCAAAAATTTTAATGAATTAAAACGTAAAGAAGGTCCTCATGATTATATGAATAAGGAACCTAATGCTAAGTGATTTGGTATAGCTGAGTTTCTCAAACCTTGCAGCCTTAAGAGGTGTGGATTTCAACTCCCAGAATGCTGGCTGGGGAATTCTAGAGCATAAATTCACACGTCTTAAAGTTGTTTAAGTGTGGAAAACATTGAACCTTTGATGTGTTTTTCTAAAGTTACTGGAAGGGTTCTATAAACGCAGCTGGGTGCTTTCTGCTCCACTTTCTTCCGGTGGGCGCCCGTCCTGGACACAAAAAGACCAAGCTCAAAAAGACCAAGATCAAGCTTTGTGATCTACTGGTTGCTTTGGATCCCCGCGTTCACATGATTAAAACCTATCGCTTGCACAAAGCACTTGGTTGCGTCCCGCAATTAAAAGAACTACAGTTAAATCCAAGCGTTACTAGCTGAACTCGAGCGGCGAGAGGGAGAGCGAGACAAGCAGGCCGTAGAAGCGCCAGCCTAGCCAGTTTTGTTTTCTCTTCTTTTCTCTTCTCTCTTCTTTTCTTTTCCTCTGCAACCTAAATATTAAGCTTTGGGTTCAGAACTGGGCGGCACTGTAAAGCAGTGTTCAACAATCCCGATAGAAACATTTCGCCAATCACGGTCGATTACGGGATAATTCAGCCGTTTTATTAAGATGTTGGGATGAGCGACTGATCTGAAATTTGATTACGACGCTAGCAAACAAGGTGATTTCATGTGGGGGATGTTCACACGAGACCTTCGGCTGCTTCACCATTATCAAGCGCGATCGGAAAAGGCCGGCAGCCTTGTCCTTGCCCAGGAGTCCGGGCGTTGGGACGTGTAATCTCTCCTGAGCTGCCCTCCCATGGCGAGAAGACTATGCATTTGGTCTCTGCGTGTGGCAAAATGGGGAGACCACTGTCCCCTTTCCTTTTCGCATCCCCTTGGCCGACAGATTCGTTGGAATATACTCCAGGATTGCCGTCCAACCTTGAGTAGCGCTGCCCCGCTGTCTATAGGCGGCAGTCGCTCAACCTGGTCACCGTGTGGTGCGTCTCTCAAGCCTCGCCCCATTCCAGGCAGGTTTGTGTTGAGACAGTCCCTGCAGTGCAGGTTTATTTCTCCTGGAAGCATTTGCAAAAAAATAGAAAATAAATTAAGAATAGCCCCGTCACACACACACACACCACGCGCTTTAAAAAGTACAGTAATTGGGGCTCTTTGCGTCAATGGATCGTCTTTTTTACACCGTCTTTTTTCTTGAAAGGGATGATCGCGTAAAACGGCTTAGAAAAAAAAACCTTTCTGGCCGACCAGGAGGACTTACCGCCCCCTACTTTCACTTTTGGAAGCCGGCTTCCTGTGGTCCGAAACCGACGCTCTAGCCTAGCGCAAAACGCCGCTCAGGCTGTCTGAGTAGGGAAACTCCATGGTATCTTTGGCAAGAGGAAGTTGTGGAAGCGGCGGGCAAGATGGCGGCGCGAGCGGCGTTGACCCTTTTAAGCCGGCTATGGCAGGTAATTTTGGCGTTTCCGGCGATGGGAGCCAATTTATATACCAGCCTTTGCCGGCTACACGGTTTATATTAATCTTAATCGACCGGCTGGGAAGGTTAGTTGTAGTTCGGTGCACCTGAACCGGCACCCGGCTGGGAAAGAGTGGTCGGGTATGTTACCTCTGCTTCTTCACAAAAAGCAGAGGACGCCAAATAAAGTGTTTAAATTTCAAACAAGCAATTGTAATGCGCTGGAACTTAAATAGCTTTAAATAATACCTCTTTAGTGCTGTTTATGGGGCAAATGTAGCCTAATCGAACTTAGATTGGTTCTAAAGGCCATTAGCAAAGGGAAACCTTGTATGCTGCTGTTATAAGTCAACATGGTGACTTGTAACAGAATGAGTTACACTGCTAGATTAGCTTCAGAGATACATCCAAGATTTAATTTACTCTCAGACAAGGAAGTTGACTGGGTGACTTGGGCTTGTCTCCCACTTTCACCCCTGTTCACACTCAGGGTGGTGGTTGTGGGAAAAAGTGGGGGAAGAGGTGCAATATGCATCACCTTGAACTCCTATAAATCTGTCAGTAATAATGAAACGGGCTCATGGATTTGAATCTTCAATTGTTGACAGTAATTGTTGGCAATTACTGCAGAATTTTGAACTTGCCAACCTTCAGATTGATTTTAAGCATGGTTTATATTTATTTGCATTGAACTGGATTGGAGTGCAAAATAGTTTAAAGGAATCAAGGGACTATTCTTTCAGCGGTCCATAGATTCCTTTTAGACAATTTTGCAATCCAATTTAACAAAATCAAACTGAGCATAGCTATATGTTTTTATAAAATATGCACACATGCATAATTACCGCTCTATTTATCTTTTTACCAGCAAGTTCAATGTGGCTTTCATCGGTCCTGGGCGACTTTTTTTAAAAAGATCTGTTTATTGACTTTAGCCTGACTTTTGTAAAAAAAAAGATTTGTTTATTGAAAATGTATGCTTATGCTTTTCAAAGCTAGGTAATAACACACCACATATCAAGAGATCACTTCTATAAATGACTACTTAAAGACTGACTTCTAGATGAGTAGAACTATAAACACAGTTGCTGTGTGTGAAGTAATAACAATGTTTCACCTCCCAGTGGAAAATTCTGTTACTGTAGAAAGCACTAAGCACACATGGATGACAAATCATGTATTCCTGAAAAAGCAAATCTTTTGGTCTGAATGGATGGTGAGAGGCCCATTGGATTTCAAGATGCAAGACTTCAGACTTGTTTAGTTATTCATCTATTCATCAGATTTTTTACACCACCCATCTCAGTTAAATTCTTGTTGAAGCAGTGTTGACCATGAACAAAATATAAAGATTCTATAATCAAATGAAGAGACAGTTTGTAGATATGTATTGGCTTTAATATCAACAATCTAATCTTGTTTCCCTTTTCCCTTTTTAAAAAATCTGTAATTTGAGATCAAATTCTGGAAAACTACCAATGACAAAGTACATTTAATATAATATTAACTATATATTTTTTTATTTTTTTAGGGGCCAGAAAATTTTTTCGTAGCAGGCAGAGTTCCATTAAAGCAACATAACTTTCTTAAGTAAGTTTGCCACATTCAAGTTAATGCTATATCAAAGCTGTGACTTCAGTTTTTATGACCAATGACAGTTCCGAACTGATTCCCCTTTTACTTTTCAGAAATAATCACTTGATGTGGATTCAGTCTTCAAGGGCCAATAATAATACTCAACAGCTCGCAAATAATCCGTTGGTATGTGTGATGATTTTCAGTATATACTTTTTCAGCAACTAAGAAAAGGTTTGGAAGAAAAAAGTTAAACAATGATCTGAATTATATTTGTATGAACTGAAAAAAGTGGGAGAATAACAATTACTTAATAATTTATACTTAAACCATAATAACTGTATTCAGGGTGACACCTTTAGAATGCTGATGCTAAATTATTTCTCTTTGCTTCCAAACTAGGTATCTGTTTCTGATGAGCCAGATATATTATATAAAAGACTGGCTATTTTAGTTAAGGGGCATGATAGAGCTGTGTTGGACAGTTACGAATATTTCATGGTGCTAGCTGCAAAAGAACTTGGTCTCTCCATTGAGAAAATGTAAGTACTATTAATCTTTATACTTAGTCTTTCTAGAGTTTTATTCCCAAATAGACTAATTCACTGTATTACGTACTCCCAAATTTTAATAGTTTCACTAATTGCCCAAAGAACAAAAATCAAACTGGAAGAACACAATTGTAATGGACCATTTAGATCAGCGGTCACCAACTGGTGGTCCGTGGACCACCGGTGGTCCATGAGAAAATTTTGGTGGTCTGCAGAAAAATTATTTCCATTTTTAATATTGCACTAAATCAGGGGTCCTCAAACTACGGTCCCTGGGACGGATACATGCAACGAACATTTGTGTTGCTGCAGAGAGTCTCCCCCTTCAGGATCTTTTTGTGTGGGTCGGAGAGGGGCATAAATTCCAACTTGGGGTCTGCTTCAGCCTCCTGGTGCGGGGCTTTGGGCGAAGGCTGGAGGGAAGCGCCAGTGGTGGCGAAGAGCTGGAGGGCGTTGTTCCAGTAGGACTGCATCATGGCCTGGAACTGGCTGACCATCTCAGCCCGCTGAGCCTCCAGGCACCTGTACTTGGCCTTGCACTCCCACAGGTCTTCCCTCTGCTTGGAAAGCCTATGCTCATAGTCCTCAGTGAGGTGCTTCTGCTGAGCCTCCTTCTCGGTTAGATCCAATTTGAACTGAGCTGTTTTGCCAACTCTTTCTCATAGTGGCTGCTTAGCTCCAACATCTGCTTCCTGTTGGGGCCCTAAGGAGCCCGGGTGGGGAGGCGAGGAGCGGCTGGCAGGGGAGGGGCGAGGAGAAACCGGCAAGGTGCCCCTCGACGTGAGTGACATCAAGTTGGCCACACCCACCCAGTCACATGACCACCTAGCCACACCCACCCAGCCGATCATTAGGCAGATCATCTTAGTGGTCCACGGAATTTAAAATTATGAAGTTAGTGGTCTCTGAGGTCCGAAAGGTTGGGATTCCCGATTTAGGCCAGTTGGAGATTCCCAAATTAAAGAACATGATTTTCTAGCATGTCCAGTGAAAGACAACCTGCAACCTGTCAATGTAATTGATTCCAGAATCAGCTTGGGGCAAACTGCTCCTATGAGTTACTTTTTATTTCATATTCATATCCCGCTTCATTCCTTATAGTCTGTAGACAGATAGAAGGTCAAAGCAGTAACCAGAATTGTTTTTTTAAAAGAATCAATAATAAGCATCATAGATGCCTATAAAAATAAAGTAAACATAAAGTGAAACATAGATTGGAACAAGATTGGTCTGCTTCTGAATTCCCTTTAAATTCAGGGCTATGTGTATTTCTGGGGGAAAGCTATTTGATAAAATGAGAGAGCCACTGACAAGGTCAGCTATCTACCCATGTTTCATGAAATTTGCAAGGAAAGTGGCTTCAAAATAGGGGGTTTTGAAGTTTGATGTGTTTGTTTTAATAGCTGCCTTTTGTACTAGTTATAGCATCTGTGTCATCCCAAGGGTAGCCAAACAGAACTTACTACAGTAATCCAACCAAATGATGATCAGGGCATAGGTAATTGTTACTAGGATATCTTGGTCTAAGTAGAGTTGGAGCTCAGTGAAATCTGCTTTGACTACATTTATCACCTGCTATATAGGCAGGAGCTGAAAGTCCAGGGGAACCCCCAAGTCATGAGCCAACTCCTTTGGGATGAATGTGGCTCCATCAGGTGCAACTGCTGAGCCAGTGTTATTGTGTTATCTAGATGTTTATGGACAACTAGCAAATTTGAGTTGGTGGGATTTTGTCTCAGCTTATTTTCTTCCTATTCAGATCTTTCAGGTACCAATTTAGGGTTTTTATATTACCTCCAGCTTAGCCTAGAGTAGGAATGTAATAGCACTTAGACTTACACAGGTAGTCCTTGCCTTACAAATGTTCACTCAGTGACCATTCAAAGTGACTGAAAAAAGTGAGTTATGAGTATTTTTCACACGATCATTGCAGCATCTCCATGGTCATGTGATTTACATTCAGATGCTTGACAACTGACTCACATATATGATGGTTGCAATGTCCCGGGGTCATGTGATCACCTTTTGCAACCTTCTGACAAGCTAAGTCAATGGGAAAACCAGATTCGCTTAACAACCATGTTACTAATTTAACAACTACGGTGAATCATTTAACAAATGTGGCAAAAAATGTCATAAAGTGGGGCAAAATTCACTTAGCAACATAAATTGGGGCTCAATTGTCATAAGTTGAGGGCTACCTGTATACTGCTTCATAGTGTTTGACAGCACTCTCTGAGTGGTTTACAATGTCAGTATATTGTCCCCCAACATTCTGGGTCCTCATTTTATCAACCTTGGAAGAATGGAAGGCTGAGTCAACCTTGAGCTCATCAGGATTGAACCCCAGACTGTGGGCATAATTAGTGTCATTTATATGTTAATGACATTTCAATTCAAACCATGGCAATTAGTGTCATTTATACGTTGATGACATTTCAACTCAAACCATGGCAATTTCATGTAGATGTTTTAAAATATATGGGGAAAGTTCCATGTCCTGAGGTATTCTACATTACTGTTCCCAGGAATCTGAATTCTAACCCATGATAGAAACCACTTGCTTAAACAGGAGTAGAATCACCACAGAACAGTGCATTCAACTCCTAGTTCCTTCCATCAGTAAGAAAGATATAATGATTGATTATATTAAACTCTGTTGAGAGGCCTAAAAGTGAGAGGCAGTCCCCCCATTTAGTCCCTACAGAGGTCATTGACCAGAGCAACCAATGTTGTTGTAGAGCCAATTTAAATTCATCTTCAGTCTTAGGAAAAAGTGAGTATTAGAGTCTTAGGACTAATTAAGCTATGTGAACTTTTGTTTGCAGGCTTATGAGCTCAAATAAAAGTCTTGATGTTATATAAGCTGTTTGAATAATTGTTTCAAAGTAAAATTTAAGCAAAGTCACCTTCTATTCTATCACAATTGAATTAAATAGAATTTTATATATAATAAAATTGATGCTTGCCAGCCCAGATATCTTGACATATCTTGACATAACAGGTAATCCTCAATCCCCAGCAATTGTGTTCACATTTACGATCAGTTGCGGGGTCCCACAATCACACAATCTCATTTTGTGACTTTTTTTGTTGTTTTCCGCCTGTTGGTTAAGCTGGATTCAGACTTAGGATAAGGTGGCTTGTTTAATAACCATGTGATTCACTTAACAGTTATGGTGACCTGCTTAAAACCATCAAAAATCAAAAAATCAAAAAATAAAAAAAATAAATTAAAAAAAAGCACGAATCAAGAAGAGGGCCGTGAAAATATTTACAGACCCCTCGCATCCTGGACATAAACTGTTTCAACTCCTACCCTCAAAACGACGCTATAGAGCACTGCACACCAGAACAACTAGAAACAAGAACAGTTTTTGCCCAAAGGCCATCACTCTGCTAAACAAATAATTCCATCAACACTGTCAGACTATTTACTGAATCTGCACTACTATTAATCGTTTCATAGTTCCCATCACCAATCTCTTTCCACTTATGACTGTATGACTATAACTTGTTGCTGGCAATCCTTATGATTTATATTGATATATTGACCATCAATTGTGTTGTAAATGTTGTACCTTGATGAACGTATCTTTTCTTTTATGTACACTGAGAGCATATGCACCAAGACAAATTCCTTGTGTGTCCAATCACACTTGGCCAATAAAAAATTCTATTCTATTCTATCCTATTCTATAAAAATGATTGTATCATCAAATCTAGTCATGAGGTAACTTGACTTTGGACCGCAATGATTTAAGACCAAAATTCTGGGCTCAGATGCGGCCATAAATTACGGACTACCTGTATTTAAAGTTTTATCTTTTCATTTGTATATGCATTGTCTGTTGCCTACTTCCAAGATCTGTACTTTAAAACATTAGATAATCTAGATCCCAAATTATGTAATTTAACTGGTACATAGCCTGATCAGGAAAGCACACATCCCCTCCAGATGAAGGCTCAGCTTAGGTTTTTTTTTTCCAACTTTCTAAATAATTGCAGTTATTTATATTGTTGGCTGTAATTTCAGAAATAGATTATGTCTACATGATTAAAATGTTATTATTTTTTAGAGAAAAGCCTCCTAAAAAGATAGAAAGATTAACACTTCTGAAATCAGTACACATTTATAAGAAGCACAGAGTTCAATATGAAATGAGAACACATTATCAGTATATAGAGGTAAGTAAACAGCTGCATGTTCAACTAAAAAATAATAGGTACATAGAACGCACAGAAAACAGTGTTTTGGAAAAAAGTGCATACCTTCTCTCAACAAGTTAGATATTTGTTAACTTTTGATAGGTAGTTATAGCCATATCTAGGCTTATATTTTGATTTTCTGGATTTAAATAAACATAAAGAAAATACAGGTTGAGTATTTAGCTAGGAGAAATCTCTTATTAAGTCAGACACTATTTACAATTGCTACCTAATGCTACCTGTATATGCAGATTTCCCCCCCAGATTATTGTTACCCAAAAAGTATAAGAGTGCTTTCTATTTCAGTTAAAGAATTTAACTGGTAGCACAGCCAATGTTTACTTGGAATACATTCAGCGAAATCTACCGGAAGGGGTTGCCATGGAAGTCAAAAAGGTATTGCTAATTTTGTTCTGTTTATAGAGGTGTGCAAAATGTTTCATACACAAATTCTTCTCTGCATGGAGCAGCTATTTTAACGTGGCCTGGACTCAAACCAAAAAAATTCCTGTTCTGGGTGTTTTTCTTCATGCACAGAATTGCTTGCTTTTTTGTTGGAAGCACCATGCACACAGTAAAACAGCTGTCTTGATTCGGGCAAAAATGATGGGGTATGGGAGGAATACAAGATTGTCAGCAGCTGAGGAGAGGCAGGGGATGGAAGAGCAGCTGTGTGTCTCTATAGGAGAATGCCACACTGAGACAACAGCAGAAGCAAGCGGGGTGGAAGGGGTAGGAAGATGGTGCGAAGATTGGGAGATTGATAAACTATATTAGGCTAGGAGCTGCAGGGAGGGGGGCAGTGCATACAAGTAGTCTTCTACTTATGACCATTGATGGTTCAAAATTACAGTGATTTTGTAAAAAGTGACTAGTGATCTATACTTGCACTTACAATTGTCATACCACCCCTGCCGTCATGCAATCACAAATTCAAGTGCCTGATAACTGACTTGCATTTACAATCTGTTGCAGCATCCTGTGGTCACATGATCGCAACCCTTCCCCCCCCCCAATTTTTGGGGAAAATGTCCATTGAGGAAGCTGGATTCCCTTAACAAACATTGTAAAATGGGATCTGACTTGACTTACAATCATAATTTCTGATAGAAATTCCAGTCCAAATTATGGTTGTAAATTGAGGAGTATCTGTATCAATTTCTAGAACAGGATGATTTGCTTCAGATTTGGAAACAAAACATTCTCCTTGTTTATGTAATATAAAATATGTTGAATTTGAATTCCTAAGTTTTAATATTAATCAGATAGCTACTAAAACAGATGTCTTTTGCTGCCTTCTTCACACATTGTGTTGGGTTTTTAAAAAATACCTACAGAATTTAACTAGAGAACCTATGAACTATTCCAACATAAGCATGTAACTATATATTTCCCATTGTTTTTAGACCAAATTAGAGAAACTTCCTGATCATATTCAGAAACCTGTTTGGGATGTCCTGCCTGAAGTAGAAGAAACTACAATTACATCATAAAAACCTGGACTCTTTTTGTTTTAATTTCCCTATGGGTTAATTAAGAAATCAATATGAAATACCATAGTTGTTTTATAAAATCAACCAATTTTGAAAGAGCCCTGTATCAGGGTACTTACAGGAAATCTTATTACTTGATCAAAACAAGTATTTAAACTTTACAGTGAAAGCTTATTGGTTCAGAAGCAATTAAAGAAAAAAAGTGGGCATTTCATCTGCACCATAATTTGGCTGAAGATGTTGAAAATGATCATGTCCTTGTATATTAATAAAACATGTTATAACCAAGTTGTTTATCAACATTCATTATTTGAAGTGATAATTTGCTCTAGTTGTTTCCTATATATAGATGCCTTAAGGAGAGAACCATCAAATTTATAATATTCTATCACTAACTCTATAAACACTGAAATATTTTTACGAAATATTTTTGAAAACATTTAGAGCATTTTCAATAGGGAATTAATTGTAATTCACTTAACACTAGGAAACTGAGGATGGAAGTATTTATATATATTTAATATGTTGAATCATTTAAGTGCTGCTGAAAGGAACAGCCATATATACTTTTGTACTCATGATTGTATTCATTAAACCTCTATATTCAGCCATTAAAAGCCAAACAATCCGGAGTTCTATACAAATATTTAATTTGCTCTTAGTTTCTAGGTAAGTACCGTATATACTCGAGTATAAGCCGAGTTTTTCAGCACGTTTTTTGTGCTGAAAAGCGCCCCCTCGGCTTATACTCGAGTCTACCCTTGCAGCTGGGCCGGCAGGACGAGCCCAAATGCTGCCGGCATGCTTTGCCAGCTCGGCCGGCTCGTTTTGGGGCGGCGGCTGGCCTCCGGCGTTTTCTTCCGCCGCTTTTTGATGGCGGCGGTGGCGGTGGTCGGCGGAGGGGCGGGGCGGAGGGGCGTTCGACATTTCGCCCCTCTCACTCGTCCTCCTCTTGCCCTCGGAGGCGGAGGGGCGTTGTCACCTCGCCTCCTCTCCAGCCGAAATTGAGTGCGGCGGCAGTGGGGGTGGGGGGGGGGGGGAAGCCCGCCGTGAAGTGCCGGCAGGACGAGCCCAAATGCTGCCGGCATGCTTTGCCAGCTCGGCCGGCTCGTTTTGGGGCGGCGGCTGGCCTCCGGCGTTTTCTTCCGCCGCTTTTTGATGGCGGGGGGGGGGGGGGGGGGGGGGGGGGGGGGGGGGGGGGGGGGGGGGTCGGCATTTTCGCCCCCCCCTCCCCCCTCCTCCCCTTTCCCCCGGGGGGGGCGGAGGGGGCGTTGTCACCTCGCCTCCTCTTACTCGCCCTCCTCTCGCCTCGAATGTGAAAAGAAACGTGGAAAACTCCAACTACAGTATAAAAAAAAATCTTTTGCACTCAGTACTTTTTATTTTATTTTATTTTTTGCCAAGTTTTCCCCAGGTTTTTTTTTTTCCCCCTATGGAAATTGGGGAGGTGGGGAGAAAGAGGTGAAAAAGAAAAAGCCTCTTGGAAAGCGGAGAAATACGGCAAGAACAAACGATTTCTCCCCCCGCCCCTCCCGGCGCCGTCCTTCTCTCCCGCCAGTCACACGGTTCAGTTTTTTTTCAGGCTAACTATACTTTGCGTTTCACTCCCCCCAGTGGGGAAGAAGAAGGAGGCAAAAGAAACCGACCCTCGCGCAGATCAGCAAATTAGCTTTCCTTCTCCAAACCAATTGAGGCGGGGCGACGCTGCCGAGAAGCCGCTGCTTACAGAGAGCGAAAAAGCCAGGGAGACCTTGGCATAGGTGGGCGGCTGGTGTAAGGAAGGAAAAGAAAAGAAAAGGGGGAGTGAAAATAAGAGCAGTCCGAGCTCTGAACTGGGGAACGAGAAGGAAAGAAAGAGGGAGAGAGAGAGTAAGGACTGCCACTGGGGTCAGGGAGCAGAGCACCAGGAAACAGGGCGGCCAACGCGCGCATACTACACACACACAAACACAGAGCCAGCTCCTCCCTGCCGCTGTTGAATCTTACTTCACCGCACTGAGTCCTTCGGGAGAAGGGCGGTATAATAATAATAATAATAATAATAATAATAATGATGATGATGATGATAATAATAATAATGATGATGATGATAATGATAATAATGATAATGATAATAATAATAACAATGATGATGATGATAATGATAATAATGATAATAATAATGATGATGATAATGATAATGATAATAATAATAATAATAATAATGATGATAATGATAATGATAATAATAATAATAATAATAATAATAATATTCAGCCGTGCTTCGCTTTGATGGCAGCCTGACGTAAAATGGGGGGCAGGGGGATACATACACGGTTAGGGAAAAATAACAAAACAACGTTTTGGGCTCAATTGCAGTCTTAAATTGAGGACTACTTGCAATTTGAACCTTATTGGACACTTCATTCCTGGAGGGTTTTTAAAGAACAGACTGGACAATCCTTTGTCTGAAACAGTATAGGATCTCTTGCTTGAGGAGTGGGGACTGGACTAGAAGATCACTGTTAGTTTGGGATATGTTCAGAGCCCACACATCTGATGACAAAAAAATTGGCAAAGTCATCTCAAGTCACTTTGGCCGTTATTCCAGGTGGGCTTACATCTGTATTGCAGCCCCTAGATGTCAGTTTAAATAAACCTTTCAAGGACCGTGTGCGAAGGATGTGGCATGAATGGATGACATCTGGTCAAGCTCGTCTGACAAAAGTTGGAAATCTGAGAAAGCCAGACATAGAACTAATAGCACAGTGGGTTCGTGATGCATGGGAAGATATTCCAGAGGACATGGTGCAACGTGCCTTCAAGAAATGTGGCATTAGTAATGCTATGGATGGCAGTGAAGACAGCGCATTGTATGAGAGTGACAGCAGTGATGATGACGACTGTGAACTCAGTGATGACGACAACGTATATGCGGATAACATCACAGAAGCTGAAGTAGCTGAAGCTCTGTTTGGACAAACAGATGAGGAGGAGGAGAACTCCAGTTTTGAGGGATTTTAGCTCTCGTTAGCTTGGTTGCTGTTACTTTTAAAGATACTGTATTTTTGATACCATATTCTTTTTGGGGACCCCCTTTTGCACTTTTATTGTTTTTCGTTCAAATAAATATTCATGTTATTTTACTTGGCTCTATCTTTATTTTTTACATTGACCAGTAGCTGCCTCATTTCCCACCCTAGGCTTATACTCGAGTCAATAGTTTTTCCCAGTTTTTTGTGGTAAAATTAGGTACCTCGGCTTATATTCGGGTCGGCTTATACTCGAGTATATACGGTAACTCAGAATAATGTTTTTGTATGATTAGTTGTAACTTAATATTTTAAAGTTATTTTAAGTGATATTAATCAAAAGGCAAGATTGAAATTTAATTTAAAAATGTACACTCATCTTTATACATACAAGAAGTAGGAAGTAAATTTTGGAAGCAGAATATAAAGCACATTTAGATAGCCATGATAGAAAGCTGATAGATTTCTCTGAAATCTAAATTCAGCTAGTAAATAAATATAAATAAATAAATAAATAAATAATCGTAGTCTAGCATATAGTGTCAGAATTGTCAGATAGCATATTTGAACCCATTTTATTCTACTCTGGTATTATCCTTTGAGCCCTGGATTAGATATGCTGTTAATGTCTTATTCGAGTACTTGGAAATGTTAAAGTCTGGTGAGAACAGAACATATTGTTCAGAGCAGCAAGTGGAATCTGTGGCCAGGACAGCCTTTGTCGAGCTTTGGCTGATGCACAAGTTATGACCTAACACCAAATGCAACATGATGTAGCAATTCATGGCTTTGTTATCACCCTGTTAGGATAATAGTGATGAACTCTATGTGGAGATGGCTTTAAACACCACGCAGAAGCTACCATTGATCCAGAATGCAACAAGCCATGGGTTAACTGACATTAGTTGTTGAAGCGTGTCTTGTACCTTGTACTGGCTTCCAGTCAGCTAATTTTGCTCCACAAAACTATCTAGGTGCAATATACAAAATCATCCCAAGAAAATCAATTCATACTCCTTCACATCCAGGAATTAAAGAGGGAATGAAACTAGAAGCACTGCTGACCTTTGGGAACACTGACTACAATACTGTAGGTCCGTGATCACATTTAGATAAACTCAGCTTTTTGTGTAGATTTTGTATAATTCAAAATTGGCTCTTGATGTATGTTAATGTGTTTTATGATATTTCAGTTGTACTTTTTTATTAGATGGCTATTTTTTCTATATAATAAATATCCAATAGTGATCTTAATTGCAGTAGGATATAAAAGCAGCTCAATAATCAATATATAGTAAAATATCAGAAAAAGATACTCAGTTTAAAGGATCTATTTATCAGCAAAATAATTCCCATCTTATAAACTTTAAGCCATGGGCAGCAAAAAAATACAAAAGAATAAAAATGACAGAAAACCAATCGCACTATACTTGCCAAATGAGACAATGCGCTACTAGAAATATGCCAACAAGTGGGAGGAGAAAGCAAACTTCCTTTCCTGCAGTTCAGCCTACAAACCAAACTCCAAAATTGTGCTTGGTCTCTGAAAGAACAACAATTCCAAAAAGAGGGTGGGGCTTACCACCACAAGCACTATCCCCTGCAGGACACTTGGCTTTCCTATCCTTGGATTGCTATTTCCCTGGCACTTGGTGAATGCCACATGGATCCTTAGTTTTAGAATGTAAAGGATCTTAATGTGCTTGATCTGATGCCCTTCAGACCATTGGAATACAATTATCATTCAAAGGCACCAAGATTTACTATTACAATGGTTAGAATTATGGAAATTGCTGTTCAGCAACTTGCAAGACCTGGGGATGGAAAACATTGACCTATATACTATCTTTGAAGTCCACTTCTAGTTAACTTCCTTTTGTTTGTAATATACAGAATAACAGTTGGAAGGGACCTTAGAGGTTTTCTAGTCCAACCCGGGGGTGAAATCCAGCAGGTTCTGACAGGTTCTGGAGAACCGGTAGTGGAAATTTTGAGCAGTTCGGAGAACCGGTAAATACCACCTCTGGCTGGCCCCAGAGTGGGGTGGAAATGGAGATTTTGCAGTATCCTTCCCCTGGAATGGGGAGGGAATGGAGATTTTGCAATTTCCTTTCCTAAGGAGTGAGGTGGTAATGGAGATTTTGCAGTATCCTTCCCGTGCCACGCCCACCAAGCTATGCCCACAGAACCAGTAGTAAAAAAATTTGGATTTCACCACTGGTCCAAACAACCCCCCCCCCCTTTGGAGAATAGGTTATTCCCATCTTCCTCACAGCTTCTCAAATATTGGGAAACTACCATGTCACCACTAGTCCTTCTCTTCGTTACACTTGACATACCAGTTCTTGCAACCATCATAACGTTTCAGCCATAAGGTCATATAAAATACCACCCATAATAGTATCCATAACATCATATAAGATAGCACTCACTATTCCAAAAGTGCATTAACTTCTAGACAGCTTCTTGGACAAGCTCATTCCTCACAAACAACGATCAATAATTATACATTCTGCCCACACAGAACATCTATTGCTTCGTAATAAGATAGCCAGCATTCCCTGAAATATTCAGCTTTATAGTCTCAGAGCTCCGTTGGTTCGGATCACATATCCACTTACAACGCAACCCTATACATGCTTTTCCGTATGTGTGCATATGCAATTCATATTACAGGTTATTAAAAGGGTTTAATAAAAGACAGCATTTTGAAAAGAGAACCCAATTCTTGTTGGAGAAAGACCCAAGTGAAACGCCGCCCACTGTCGTCGTTGTGGGAGGAGTGCCGGTGTTTCTCAACCTTAACCACTTTAAAAAACGTGTGGACTTCAGCTCCCAGAATTCCCCAGCAAGCTTGACTTCTACGGCAACCAAATCTCGGGAGGAGTCTGCGTGGCTAGGGCCGTAAAAGCTTCGAGAAAGGGAACCACGTGGGAGGCGGAGTAGGAAGTTTACAGAGATGGGGAAGAGGAAAGCTCGCCAGCAGCGGCAGCAGCTGATCAGCCACTTAAGCAAGAAGCAAAAGAAGCATCTCAAGGATTTTGGGGAGGAGCACCCTTTTTATGATCGGTAAGGCGGCCGGGTTCTAAAATTGCCTCTGAGCCGAGAGCTGACGGCGCCCATTGCATCATTTCCCTGGAGTCTTTATTTGTGCCCATTCATTCCGCATCCTCCTCTTGTCAAAGAAGCGGGCAGGGCTTGTGTGAGTTTCTTCCCAGTAGCAAGGCGTTAAGTACCTGTCTGGAGGAGAACAACCCTTTCCTTCCCTGTTTTATTGTCGGTCTTCATTGCCTCTTTCCCTCTTGTATCTATATTCCTGCGACTCATTGTCAGCAGAAGTCTCTGCTAGTTGAGGACCCATGAATGGCTTAGTTCAGGTAGGCATAAAATGCCAGCATATTGTGTAGAGTAGACTAAGGAAAACATAACTTCACTTTATAATCCCAAAGAGCCCTGGGGCTCTTTATTTAATGTATTTGCTTACAAAACTATCCCTTTTATTGTTGAATGATACTTGCAAGTATAATCTAAATAAAGTTTGTGATATTTATAGTGGGGGGGAAATTGAGAATACTGCTCTATGAAATGACGGCCAAGATATCCTTAATTTCATAGATCACCCACCCAAGGCACTCTGGTAATGAGGAGATACACCCCTCCTTCTCTGTCCCAAAACCAATTGCATTGGAAGATGAATCTTATCTCTTTATCACCAGACTGCAGCAAGCTACTAAGGAACTATATAACCCTGACCATATTGTAGGAATTTAGCACCCACCCCCCTCCTAGAAGAATGAAATATTTTAGAAAATATTTAAAAGGCAGAATATATTTCCCTGGATGAGAAATGGAGAAACATGTTTTAAAGACAAAGCAGCTTCCTGACCACCCCCCCACCTTTGTCAATGGGCCATTAAAGCCTCAACCAAGCTCACTCAATCCCCCCATCATTTGCAACACAATAGAACAGAAACTCACCACATGGCACCTGGGAAAATTACATCAGCCAGCAAGGCTAGCTAAGACCCCCACCCCCTGGGAGTCTGACAGCCAATCAGGGTACTCTTCTAGTGCCCCAGAAAGTTCAAAGCTCAGAAAAAGCATAAAGCCAGGGAGCACACAGGATCTCAGCCCTTTTCTGTTCAGGAACTCAAGCCATGTGATCCTGACCACCATTAAACCATCTTTCCAAGCAGCCTCCATGTTTCCAGTGTCTTTGTCCCCACTTGGAACTGAACCCAGATGGATATTTCTTCCAACAATATAAACCTGGTTTCACAGGGTCACAGCTTGTCCTCTTGAAGGTAGTTGAGAAGGTTGGCAAGTAGTGGTTCATTTTTGCAGAAGTAGATTGATCTAAAGGGAGAGGTTGTTGAAAATGTATGATCAGAGTATTGGTTCATTGTTATAGGGCATTCATTCAACTATCATTTTGTTCAGGCATTTTGGGCATTTCTAACATTTCAAGAAAGCATTAGAAGCATTATGTTTGTCTTAATCCCAAGAGTTCTTGCCAGGAAATAAAACTTATAAAGCTCACTGACATTGATGAAATAACCATTGAGGTGCAATGCTCAGGAACTGGGTTGTTCTAAGTATTGTACACTGCTCAGAGTCAAATTCATATTCTATACAGATATGATAAATTGGATGGGGCAGCAAATGTTCTGGCCACTTGGGAGTCAGGAAGTTGCTGACCCTGATCATGTGTTCCTGCGTCTCCTTTTCAGTGTGCCCCGAATTGTCTGCTTGAGAAGTTTTGTGTCACTTTCATACCAGAACATCAATTTCAGATTGATTCAGTAACAGCTAGAGATGAGCTAGTGGCAATATTGTGATAATATGTCTTTCAAATGGTTAGTAGGTCATCTTTGTTCCATAACAAGCAGCATGTGTGAATGAACCATATAGTGGAATTCCATAAGTGGAATTCCTTAAGTGGACATCCCATACTTTGAAGGCCATTGTTGTCCAGTCAGAAGATAAAATCATATAATACAGCATTATGCATTTCAATGCTATTAATTCCTTAATTTTCTAAAATATGCATTCTCTCTGTTATTTCAGATATTATGACCTGTAATATTTTTAGGTTTATCAGATAGTGAAATGGAAGTAATTTAACTTATTTCTTTTCAGGGTTTCTAGGAAAGAAAAACCAACTCAGATTTGTGAACTGGTAGGGATATTGCTCTCTTATCATATTTCCCTCTTTTATTATATTACTAATTAATAACAATAATAAGAAACTTATAATGCACACTATTTGGCTAATTCTGCAAATAAGGTTTTCAATTAATAAAGTAAAAGGTTTCCTTCTTTGCTTTTGTTGCCTTCATGCCAGATGGCAAAATCTTTTTTTTTTTTTTTTGCATTATAAATTGCACTTTTTTTTACAGTTTTGTATTTTTATTGTACTAATAATGCAGAACTTTCAAAGGGCATTTCCACTCTCCTCTCAGCAACGTTTGCTATAATCAGGGCTATACATCCTGTGGTTCCAGGATCACATGTGTCTAAACATTTTGAAGTTATATTTTTTATCATTTTAAATTTTAACAATTTTTTTAAAATGTATTTTTAATGTCAGAGAAAATAACTTTGACTAAATGGAGAAAACTGTTCTTTGTGATAGCAGAAAAGAGATGCTGAGTTATTAACTGTAGAGCTTGCCTATGACAATTTAAAAATGATAGTTACAAATAGATTTGCCTATTTATGTCTAAGTGCCTTCTTGGAGAACAGTTCCATTATTCTCATATTGTCTGGGGATTCCAGGAATAAGCAATAGATCCTAGGACTCCAGAGAGTTGATCTTACACATGATGGTCTAGGATCAGTATTATCATATGACCTGCAAATTCTCTCTACTCAAGAAATGTTTTGAAATTGCTTGGAAAGGCCAGACATGGCTTCCCAGCATCTCTCATAATTGGCTATTGGCAAGTATTGCTGCAGAAAGCTGAATTTCATCAACATCTGGAACACTACAGGTTGTCCCTCTCACAGGCTACTAATCCTGTGAAACTTGCATAGAATGTCTTATGTTTATATTGTCTCTTGTATGTACTGGAATATTTTTCTATTTCCATTATTAGAATGAAAATTCTGGGCAATCCAGCTCAGAAAATGATGTGGAAAGTGATTCAGAACAAATCCCAGTGTATCACAAACTACTGGCCACGTTAAAAACATCTGTCTGTTCAGACAATGAGGATGAAGGAGATGAATCAGAAGATAGTTCCCAAGAAGATACTGAAGTGGAGGAGCTTGGGGATGAGAAAGAAATGGAAGATGATGACAACAAAATAAAAGTTCCTCACCAAGAATCAGGTATTCTTGTTGGTTTTGTTTTGTTTTGTTATATATGGTGGTTTCGAAGGGATTCCAAATGGAAGCATAAGAATACTTTCTATTTTATTTCTGTAAAGGGATTAACCATCCCAGAGGGGTGAGATCAATGTGTTCTAAGATAAAAATGATATGTAGTAGTGACAGGAAGTGCTCTGTACTATTAGGTAACGGTAAAGGTTCCCCTCGCACAGATGTGCTAGTCGTTCCCGACTCTAGGGGGCAGTGTTGATCTCCGTTTCAAAGCCGAAGAGCCAGCGCTGTCCAAAGATGTCTCTGTGGTCATGTGGCCAGCAAGACTAAATGCCAAAGGCACACAGAACGCTGTTACCTTCCCACCAAAGATGGTCCCTATTTTTCTACTTGCATTTTTTACGTGCTTTCAAACTGCTAGGTTGGCAGAAGCTGGGACAAGTAATGGAAGCTCACCCCATTATGCAGCACTATGGATTAGAACTGCTGAACTGCCAACTTTTTGATCTACAAGCTCAGTGTCTTAGCCACTGAGCCACCACATCCTAATCACTGGATAGCCCTATATAATAATAATAAAAAAGATTCAATCCCTGTTTGGTTCTAGTTGTTAGGGCTTTAAAATCCATTAGATGGCAGCTAAGGCATACAGAAAAATTTAACTCTTTCATCCAGGGGTGAAATGCTCCCGGTTCGGACCAGATCTCCCGATCCAGTAGTGATAGCGGCGGGTGGTTCGGAGAACTGGTAGCAAAAATCCCTGCCCCCTCCATGCCCAGCTAAGCCGCGCGATCATCAAACGTTTTTTTTTTTACTTTTAAAAGCATTTTTTCTTTGGCCGAAAAAATGCTTTTAAAAGTAAAAAAAAAGCCTCTGATGATCACGTGGCTCAGCTGGGACCATCAGAGGCTTTTAAAAGCATTTTTTTACAACCTCTTCGCCCGAAGAGGTTGTAGAAAAAAAGCTTTTAAAAGTTAAAAAAAAAAGTTGGCCACACTCACCCAGTTACATTAACACCCCCATCAAGCCACGCCCACAGAACCGGTAGTAACAAATTTTACATTTCACTCCTGCTTTCATCCCATGCAGTGATTAGTTAGAATTTTGGTCCCTAAAGGTGCTTTTTCAAAGGCAACTGGACTTTCTTTGTTTTTTCCTATTGCCTTTTGAAAAAGCACCTTTGGGACAATTATGACCTGGTTGATTGAGAATCTCCATAGAGAAGTCTTGATAACGTTAGTTAATCTGAAGGCGATCTGTATAGCCTGGTTCTTTGCATTGGACTATAGTTCTTACCTTCCAGAGTCTATAAGGGAAATATTTACAATGTTTGGAATACTGCGCGATGTAGTTCAATTCATTTTTCATCTCTCCATTGATGAACATTGATCTAAAGGGAAGAAGGCAGAAAACAAGGAGGGAAATAATTTCTTAGAGGAAAAGACTTAAGAATTATCACAGATTGTCAGGGGTTTTTTTTATAATGATTTTATTTTTAAGACTTTTGGTTATTTTATTGTATTTTTTTTGTGTGTGTTTTTAAGAGTAATATGACTAGCAGATATCAAAACAACAATAAATAATAAAAGTTTTTTATTTAAAAACAAAAAAGAATTATTACTGTTGTAATAATTTATTGTAATTGGCTCCCAACTAGTAATTTAAGATTAAATGGAAGTTTACACTTTCTAAAAGGAACCTCGAGATACTGATCTCAAATCAATCATGGACATTGGCTCTTGAATAAATGCAAATGTTTCTTTTTTTTTTCTTTTTTTTTGTTCTAAATAAAGAAACAACCCAAGTGGAAAATAGCGAAGAGGAGCCTACAGGTTCGGATGCTTTTCAGGATTTACATTGTGAAGCTGCTGAAGAGTGTACAGATGTCCAACTTGAACTTGAGTTTGATCTGGAAACCAATTTTATAGATGAAGAGTGTGCTGCAGATGTCAAAGAAAGAACACCTGCAAAAGTAACAGATGGTAATGTCATGTTGTCTTTGATTTTAAAAAAAATAACACAAAGGAAGGACGACCATTTGTCAATTGACTTGTGTATTTTTTTAAACCAGGATTTATGAATTGGAGTTTAAACATTTACTAAGTGGTCTGATCCTTGAGACTTAAACCTGTTCATATAAACCAGACAGTCCTTTACAATCTCTTTATTTACCTTGGATTAATATAATTGGGAAAGGCAAAGTAAGAGTTGAGCTCTGCCTTCTCTCTTAACACCTGTCAAAATTCTATTATCTTCTAGCAGTGGTTCCACCTCTTCTTGCTTTTACTACTGATATAGCCAATAATTCCTTTTTGTTGCTTTTAGCTTCACTTGAGAATCTAAACTCCCTTTGTATGTTAGCCTTTCCATAACTATTTAAAATAGCTATTTACTGAGACAGTGCTTAGCACAAGTAACCAGAACCACTCATGGATAGACCCAAACAAAGATTTTATTGTTGATCATCTACATTACAAGAATCTTGCCAGACTTTCTGCCTTCCCTTGAGAAATGGCAGTCAAAACCTAAGGGTTTGACCTCAGAGATTTCCTCCCCTGAACAGCTCTAAGTTGAAATGTCTCTTTACTCACCTTGGTGGATCCACTCCCCTTCAGCTGGTGGTTCTACCCACAATCACCTACCTGATGATTATCCCCATCTTCTGCTTTCTCTACATATCTCTTTTAACTCTTAGCTCAGTTGAAAATCTCTTATTTTGCCAAACTGCCACTTGTTCATTTGTTTTACTCTTTCAAATGGTGTATAATTATACTTTAACATGTTATTTTGAGAAATGCCCAACTCTCTTGTCTTCCCTTTAATTTGAGGATTTCTGTCCAAGGTGATACCACCCAATCCTTCTTCTTCTTTGCTGCCTGTTTATAAACACTAGCTTGCCCTGCCAGTGTGTGTGGGGGTGGGGAAACGGGTTACGCACACTTGCACTGATGGTGTTACCTAGTTGGATAATGAAACCCTGAGCTATATAATGTATTTTCTGTTTGATAGTTTAGAATAATTGATAGAATCATCTAATCCTCTTTTTCACTTTCTACCTTCTTTTGAGTGCTTGCAAACTAAATCCTAATTTCAGTTAGTTCCGAAATAGTAAGTCAGAAACATATGTTTATTTCTTGACACAGATCCATTTAAATGCCACATGGATAAAGTGCTGGAAGAAGAAGAAATAGATAAAAGTGTGTGCTCAAAATTCACCAGCCAAGTTGAGGTAATATATCCTTGAACTTTCTCAAAATCAGGAGAGGATCTCTTGTTCTTTGAATAGTTGCTGAAACTGGTTCCAGAAAAATAGGTGGGACAGGATGGAGGGAAGAATGTATTAAACAACTGATAAGATTAATGCCCGTATTATTTGTGAATGTCCCTGTTCTTCCACATTGTTATAATGTGGAACCTTATTTTGAATATCTTTTCCAGCCTTGGGGCTCAGAGTGTGTACTCTATTTTTTGAGGCATGCAGGAGGTTGCAAGGAGATGAATGGGTTCAGGAGCCTCTTACAGGGAGGGGAGGTCAAAAACAACACCCTTTTTACATGTGTTGTGGGGCTTTGGATGCTTGGTTGTAGATGCTAGGTTGATACCCTTGACATCTTGGATCACTCCCTGTGGATACCCTGAAGACTGTGCTTTTGTATATACAGTTCAGGGTTTCGTCATTCAGGAGAGGCTAAGCTGAAGTTCTGTTGTCTTATTTATTTATTTTTTCCTTTCAGTGGCCAGTACTGGGTCAATTAGTTTTTTCTTCCAAGTTGGAGAAATTTGGAGTGATTAATCCAAGTAAAGAAGTTGATCTGGAACATCTTCATCTTTGCAAGCCATTAAAGTCAACTTGGCCAAAAGTGAACAGACAATTGCTTTCTGCTCAGACAAAATCAAAAGACCAGCTATTTAGCCCACTGCAAAAAGAGCTCTTCTGCATTATGAATTCATACAAGGATTTGTTTTACCCAGGAAGGACTGCTTTAAAAAATGGGGAAGAATTGCGGCATATCTATTGCCTCCATGCCTTGAACCATGTCTTGAAGGCTAATACACAGGTGCTTGGCAACAATGCCAAGCGACGGGATCAAGGAGCTGGAATGGATGAGGATGCTTTCAGGGATCAAGGTCTCACTAGACCAAAGGTGAAAAAAACCCTTAATATATGTTCATCACCTGGAAACCATACCTTTATCAATATCTTAAAATGAGTCTCCACTGCAGATGGCTGAAAGTGCAGCCAACTAAATAGACTTGCAGTGTCCTTGCAGACCACACTAAATAAGAATATAGCACTTTTTAAAAACAAAAGTGATAGATAAGAATTTGTACAGTTGCCTCTAACTGCCCCCACCCCCAAAGTTAAGAAAGCATCATGCATTTAAATAATAGAATAATTGAATTTGCATTTTCCTGACAAGGTGCTGATGGTGGTCCCCTTCCGAGAATCTGCTTTACGTGTAGTCCATATTTTAATTGCCCTCCTTGAATCGGCAAGTCAAAAGAAAATTGATGTAAGTAATAAAAAACGGTTTAAGGGGGAATTTGGTTCAGACCCAGAAGAGAAGCCGCCAAATCTGAAAAGGCCTGAAGATTATGAAGCCACCTTTGCTGGAAACATTGATGACCATTTCAGAATAGGTAAGGTATAATATTTTTATATCATTCGATATTGCTGTGGTTGCAGTTTTATAGTCTACTCTGCTGGTACAGATTGTTTCTACTTTGTATTCTGTTTATTGCGTACATTAATAGAAGTTACAGTTAAAATGAAATCTGGGTAAATGTTAATAAATAATACATAAGCCAAGATTCAGAGGTAACTTTGAACAAATTTTAGAAATCTGGTCTCTGATCTCAGGTTCAAATAACTGAATTAATCTGTTATTAACAGATTAATATTAAGATTATTATTAAGATTAACTTAATAACAGAATCTGTTATTAACAGTAGGAAGGAATGACTGGCATGCATCAGCTTCTTTTATTATGGTATAAAATAATGTTTGACTATATCCAATTTTTTTTGTTGGATTTTTCTGAGGGGAGTAATCTTTGTGAATCTACCATGTTTCCCCAAAAATAAGACCTTGTCTTATATTTTTATGAACCCCGAAATAAGCGCTTGGCCTTATTTTTGGGGAGGTCTTATTATTTTGGGGCGCATGGAAGAAACCAGAAGAAATGGCAGGGACCGGCTGCGCATGTGTTTAAATATTTTCGGGGAGGGCTTATTTTAGTGCATGCGCTCAAAAGCCCGATTGGGCTTATCAGAAGGTGTCTTATTTTAGGGAAAACAGGGTAGTTTTGTGTCATTCTTAAAAGGGCTTCATTATAGCCTTCATTTTAACATTTTGCCTTAAAGATGGCTCATCCACTGTAAAATTCCTAAAGGAGCATTAATTGGATAAATCAGTGGCTTCTTGAGGCTGGATTCATAACCTGATACCTTCCGGATATTTTACATACTTTCCTCAGTTCATTAGGCCATTCTGACGAGAGTAGATGGGAATTGTTCCAGAATGTTCGTAGGGCCTCAGATTGCCTGTTCCTCTGGTACCTTCTTGAAGTCCCTTTTGCCCATCACAAAATGCAAACATTTCCCTTGACTCTTATGGGATATTGTAGGCAAGAATCTTATGGTTAAATATATAATCAGAGACTGGCTGATATGTGTGTATTGCATCTGGACAGGTGTTGCAGTTTTTCAGAAGAGCATGCGGTTGTATGCCCCGTTTTACTCCTCAGACATTATCATTGCGTCCCCCCTTGGCTTGAGAACTGTGATAGGAGCTGAAGGGGAGAACAAGCGAGACTATGATTTCCTCTCCTCAATAGAAATTCTTATAATTGATGAAGCTGACATTTACCTGATGCAAAACTGGGAACATGTTTTGGTAATCCCTTTTCACTTTTTTAAAACCAGAATATGCTGTGTAACTATAACAACCAGATGTGAAAGGCCTCACACGGAGGCTAGATTTTAAATCTTTAACTGTTTTACGTTTGAATGAAATGCTCCTTAATATTTTTCTGAAAATGTATATATTCTTAATGATAAACATTGCTGAAAGCTTCGGTGCTAGAAAATTATAGGGAGTGCTTTCATGGGGGATGAGAGGAGGTCTGCACAATACTGCTGAAAATCATAGGAAACATAGAAAAATAGAAAAAGCTTTTTACTCTCCCTATTTACTCTAGATTGTTGTTGTTTTTTGTTGATTGGTTGAGGATCAATAGCACCAGCTAAAATATATTTTGTCATGCTTTTCAAAACTGCATTAACATAAATCATGTTTATGTAGGCTTGTGTTTCTAGCTATCTGAGGAATTATGGAAGTTAAAATCCACATATCTTAAAAATTGAGAAACACTACTGTGAACACTGACACTAGCATTTTTTGTAGAAATAGATATCTTTAATCTTTTAGATGCCGTCTTCAGTGTTGATTAAGTGAACGTTTTGCAGTAGTAGGTGAAGTCTAACCCATCAAAGCAGTTGTTGTGCTTATCTAGGTTAATGTGCCAAACAACTATTCAGATCGTTTTTCTCTTTCATGCAATACATGGACCTTGGGAGAGATTCTTTGTTTTCCTTTTTCTGTACACTGAAATACAATGATACGTTCTTACTATTTTTGTATCCATTATTCTGCTTGCAGCACCTGATTAACCACATTAATCTATTACCTTTGGAATCTCATGGGGTGGATTTTTCACGAGTACGAATGTTCAGTCTGAATAACTGGTCCAAGTATTATCGGCAGACACTTCTCTTCAGTGCCCTCCATCATCCTCAGATCAGTTCTATCTTCAATAAGCATTGCTTCAATTACAGGGGGCAGGTTAGTTCACTGATATAACGGTAGCCATTATTTGGAAGAGTATAAGTTGGGCTCTCATTATAACCATTAAGTATTGTTAAAAGTGGAAGTAGTAATAAGAAATGTTCAGACCAGTATAAAACTTTCTGAAATCTTGTTTGGTGTAATGGATAAGACACCAGGCGAGAAATGGATGTCCATGAATTCTAGTCCCACCATAGGGACAAAGCCCCTTTGGGTGATCTTAGGCCAGTTACACACACTCAACATAGGGAAAAAAATGGCAAGCCACTTCTGAAAACTTGTCAAGAATACTGCAGAGACGTGTGTGCATTGCATTTACGTGGTTTAATGTTTCCAAACAATCTGAACTTTCTGTCAATTGCTACTTTTATCTTGTGTTGTTAAACTGATACTGAATTTTGTGATGTTTATGATTTGCCATCTATAAAAGAGATATTGTACGTAGGGTTTATGTATCCTCTCTTAGCACAAATATTCTGGTTCAACATCGCAACTTTCTTATATAAAACAAACCTTTGTGGGGGAAAAAAGGATCAAAAGTAGTGCCCTTGAGATCAAATAATTATTCTAGAAGGACAACCATATTTACACTTTTCCACCTAAATTTGGCAAATGGAGAGAACAAAAGTATCTGTGGAGAGAAAAACAGTTCTGAGACGTGGCAGCAGCTTGCTGTGGGAGACCAGGAAGAGCCCTGCTATTAAATTTCTGTATCCCATAATGGTAACTCATATACATTCAGCCAGATCACACATAGGAATAAAATATGTGATAGCCCACTTTCTTCGTTACTCCCTACATCTGATATTCAACACATGCCACTGTGCTGATTGATGATATACAGTAGATCATTTCTTCCTGATTTGATCGGAACTCTTTTAACACCAACTAAAGTGATTGCTGTCACCACATCTGAGAACAATAAATTCGATTTACATGTTGCGCAACATAACTTATTTGTTTTGGCATCTTCCATTTTAAATATGGATTTTATGGGGTTTATTTTATATTTTGTATTGTATTTTAAATTTAGGCTATTGGAATAAGTTTTTTAAATGTTGTTTTTATTGTAATGTATTGTTTTCATTTTATCTGCCTGTTCACCGCCCTGAGTCCTTCGGGAGAAGGGCGGTATACAAATTAAATTATTATTATTATTATTATTATTCTCACAGTGGAAAAATAGCTGCTAAATAGGGATGCAAAAACATTAACTACTATAATATTTCAAGTTGTTTAGTACTACAAGCAAAATAGAAATGTTTGCAAAGAAAATCTCTTTCCTCTTATCTTAGGAGGGAGAAGTAATGAAATCTGAAGCCATGTCTACTACTGAGGATTATGTAAAGCAGTATTTCTTACCTCATGGTCTTCAGATGTGAATGACATCAGTTCTTATAGTTCCCACCTAGTAGATAATTATTGATCTGTTTTTTGAATGCTATACTTCACGATTATAAACTCTAGTTGAAAAGGTTGTAGAGATTTGACAAATTCTCAGAGAATTATAAATAATTAGTAATTATTCATGGCAATTCAGTAACGACTTCCATGTTCATAAGCGGTAGTAAATCTTAATACCAGGTAACTGGCTAACAGCCTTACCATATCTTACTGGCTTGCTTCTAAGAGATCTAACAAGTCATTGTTAGATGCCAGTTTCTAAATTAGATTATTCTATCAAACCATTTCTTATTTTCTTGACTGAATATTTGGATGTAACACTCCAGTTTAATGTTACTTTTGTCTCACAGTTTCAATTGTGTCTTGCAGGTTGCTGTAAGGATTGTTCCCTTGACAGGGTCAATTAGTCATGTTGTAGTACAGCTTCCTCATGTTTTTCGGAAGCTAGAAGCTGACAGCTCTGTTTCTGTAATAGATGCGAGGTATGTACTTCTTTAATGTTCTGAGCAATGGATAGAAGCTACACATTTGCTGGAATGCATTGTGCAAGAAAATATTGATGCTTTAAAATATAATTGTTATATTGCATAATATAAAGGTCTGGATTGCTTGCATTGAATGCTGCTGGGCTAATAATAAATTGTCCTGTACAGTAAGAATCATTTCTAACACAGGCCATTCACATATTGAAGAGTGAGGGTGTTAGCAGATAGCAGTTTTCAATTTTGCAGTAGTAAAAATATTTTAAAAAGTTCTAAAGTGCCTTCAGTACCTCATGAGAATGGGGCTTGCATAGTGGACAATGAATGCCAACTGATGGGAATGGGAAGAAACCTGAACAGAAGTCCCCCATTCCAGAGCATTTTTTTCTGCCTAGTTACCTCTTGAAGTTTTAATTTCCTGATCCTGGCTGACGAAACATATGGCACTGCATTTGAGGAAAAGTGAGAGGCCTGATCTATAACAATAGGTGGAGATTGAAATATTTGGCATTTGTTCCATATTTGATCTGCTTTTTCGTCCAGTCTGAGGCCCTCCAGTTAAATTGAGATTTGCTTTGATACTTCTGGCTAAGAATTCTGAAAATTACATATGAATTAGAAGTTGGGAAGTTAAACTTTAAAACCAAACGGCTTATCATTTGTATTTCTTGACCAGGTTTAACTTTTTCATTGACAAAGTGTTACCTGAATACCGGGATGCAATCATGACACACACACTCATCTATGTTCCATCCTATTTTGATTATGTGCGGATTCGGAATTATTTCAAGAAGGAAGAACTCAATTTTGCACACATTTGTGAATACTCCAGTAAATCTGGCATTTGTAGGGCAAGACATTTATTCCTAAGTGGAGAAAAACAATTTCTAATTATCACAGAGCGATTCCATTTTTATAAAAGGTGAGTTGCATTGGCACAGTTTCCATTCTTTCAGAATAAGAGGAAAGTGGGAAATTATAGTTATACTTACTTTAAATAAATTGTCATTATTTCTCGCTAACTTATTTATGTGGGATTTTATAAAGAAAAGATAACTTCCCAAAGGCTCTATAGTCAGTTTCAATTCTTAATGTATTAAAAGCTACTATTTCTTGGATATAAATTTTCCTTTTTTTCAGTGCTAAATAAAATATAGTCTAGAAATTATTGCCCAGTGATAAAAATACACGGTGTGATTCATTTTTATGTCTTGAACCAACATTGTAAATTAGATGGATGTCAGTTTCCTAAAGAGGTTTGTGAATCATAAAGATGATAAGTGATTATTCTGTGATTATAGTATTGGTGTGACGTATTAAGTATTTGTCACTTTCTGAGCCAGACTGCTGAAAATGGAAGAGTAGATGGACAGCATGTTTGAGACTAATTAAATCCTGGGGATTTCTTAGTCCTAAATTCTCTAGTAGCAAACATAGGATGATAAGTTGAGAATTGTTTTCTTTCCTAAATGGAAATTAAACCTTACTGTTTGACCACAGAGCATAGCAAGTTTTAGTTTATTTATTTGTTTAATATATTTATATGATCACCCATCTCATACGTGTGTTTCTAGGCAGCTAATAAAACAAAATAAAAACATAGCCAATAATTAAAACATAAATAACATAAGACACCATAAAATAACAGCTGAGAATAATCAAACACTGCACAATCAGTATTACCAGACAGCAGGCTCATCCACATTATTAGGAACCCAGACTTGATAGTAAAGGCAAGTTTTTAATGCCTTGTGACCAACGGGGAGAGGGAGCTATTCTAAAACATGGGCTCCATGGCAGAAAAGTACTTCCTCCTGTGTCCTGCTAGATGGCACTCTCTTATGGATGGGAGCCAGAGATGACTCTCTTGCTGGAAATCAGAGGATGGGTAATTGAGGAAATGTTGAGGACGCTATGCATATCCAATAGATTTGGATGGAAGAGAAGAAACTGATGTTGATATAAGCTCACAGTATATAGACCTCAGTTCTGGCATGGAATAAATTACATGGCAAAGATGGGCCCAAAACGTGTTGAGGTAACAATAGCTGTCAGAACTATAGAGAACAGTAGCTTTGTCTCTGAAGAAAGCAGCGGCAGATTTGACTATTTTGAATGTGTTTGGGGAAGCTAATAGCAAAGTGGTAAAGTGAAGCCTAGTGGAGACTTACAGTAGTTATTTAGCTTTTATTTTGAAAAAAAATGATGGAATATGTAGCCCAAAATTGACAATATTTTAGTGTATTTTGACAGCAGGATTCAACTGGGGAAAAAGACAAGAGTTCCACAGTCTGCAGGAGAGAGACGGGCTGCCCAATCCTGCCAATATTTAGAGTGTAGTTCTATTTTTTGGTATTGTATCTTTAACTTCCTTAATGCTTGTAATGGATTGTAAACAAAACATTAGCTAGGAATGAGGAAGGAAGTTTGTATTTTTTGGAATTGCTGGCTCTGGCATTGTGACAGTTGCTCTTTTTAATTTAAAGTGCAGTTATTTTAAATTCTAGAAAAAAGTATTGCTTATATTTTTGAGCAATCATATATTTATTATGTTGGTGTTTTTTTATTCAGGTATTCCATTAGAGGCATCAGGAACCTTATTTTTTATGAACTGCCAACCTATCCACATTTCTATAGTGAGATCTGCAATATGGTAAAATTAGCAGGCATGGAGGGAGAGGCTACCTTGACTTGTACTGCATTTTACTCCAAATATGATGCCCAGAAATTGGCTGCCGTGGTGGGTGTTGAACGGGCAGCCCAAATGCTTCAGTCGTCCAAGAATGTGCACCTTTTTGTCACTGGAGGAACAGAATAAAATAAACAATCCAATTCAATTTCTGCTCTGTTTAATAATCAGGCTGCATTCCTTTAAAATAGCTGTTGGAAGGGGAAATTATGAACAAGTTTCTTTTGCTTTTAAACAGCATACGAAAAAATGTTATTAAAGTGTCCGTTTCTTCATGTTATAGTAGTAATGCCAAATTCATAATACCATTTTTAGAATTTCAACTGTGTAGGATAATCAGGAAAGTCAAAAAAAAAACATGGCTCTGTGGCCTTGCTTGGGACATATAGAAGAACATGCTGCCATGGGGCTAGTTAGTGCCCTGAAGGCCTCTCACCATATTTTAATCTATTTTAACATTCCTTCCTTTTTTAAAATTTTATACACTATTTTTATGCTTCTAATATTTTATTGTACACTGCCCAGGGTTCCTCTGCAAGGGAGATGGGTGATGCTTAAATATAAGTTTAAGAATTTAGTTTGAATGACTAGAAGGATAGAATTTGTTCAAAAGAAACAGACCCATCAAAAGAGAAGGAATTGTATTACATGCAAAGAATTACTACATTTGTAGAGAAATACATGATGCCAACAATGAAAGCCTTCTTGGAAAGTATGTGGATGAATATAACGGAGGAGGAGAGGACCTTGCTATAGGTATGTACTACAGGCCACACAACCCAAGCAAAGGAAATAAATGAACTTTTTGTAAATCAGCTGCATCCAGGAAAAGCCAGCATAGTAATGGGGGATTTTTAACTACTCTGATATCAACTAGGAAACAAATTCTGCAGTGGGAGATTGAACAGGTTCCTGACAACTTGTTTCCTCCTCCACCTTTTGGATAATAGCAATAGCACTTAAACTTGTATAATGCTTCACGGTGCTTTCCAGCCCTCCCTAAGTGGTTTACAGAATCAGCATATTGCCCCCAACAATCTGGGTCCTCATTTTACTGATCTTGGAAGGACAGAAGGGTGAGTCAACCTTGAGCCTGGTGAGATTTGATCTGCCAAAGTGCAGGCAGCCAGCAGAAGTAGCCTGCAGTACTGCATTCTAACCCCTGTGCTACACAGCTCTTAATAAAAGTTGTCAGCTATTCATGTCAGGAAGCTGCTATCCCCTTCAGTATCATGGGGTATAAGCCAGGGGTGAAATGCTCCTGGTTCAGACCGGATCGTCCGATCCAGTAGCGATGGTGGTGGGTGGTTCGGAGAACCGGTAGCAAAAATCCCTGCTGCACCCCGCCCCTGCCCAGCTGAGCCGTGTGATTATCAGAGTTTTTTTTTAACTTTTAAAAGCATTTTTTCTTCAGCCGAAAAAATGCTTTTAAAAGTAAAAAACCCCCATCTCTGATGATTGTGCAGCTCAGCTGGGATCGTCAGAACCTTTTAAAAGCATTTTTTTACAACCTCTTCAGCCAAAGACGTTGTAGAAAAAATGCTTTTAAAAGTTTTTTTTTAAGTTGGCCACGCCCACCCAGTCACATTAACACCCCCCTCCCCACCAAGCCATGCCCACAGATCCAGTAGTAACAAATTTTACATTTCACTGGTGGTATAAACCATCCAGTCCAGGAGATTTGAACTCGTTCAGAGCAGGCTAGGAATTTTCTAACCAATTCCTTACCTGTCTTAACCCAAATTCCTCTTCTGTCTCCTACCATGCTGTTTGGACTATTTTTAAAAAAAATTAAAGACAACTGCAAAAAAGGAATCAAAGCAATTTTGCTTCCTCCCTGCTGGCTGTCACTTTGCCATCTTCACCCATTAGTGGGCCAACCATTTCTTTGACTTTCCTTTTACTCCCTCAAAAAAAGCCTCTCTTTTTTTGTTATTTTCTGGCATATTTCACAGAAACCTTCCTATTTTTTCTCTTAAATTTGTTGAATTTAAATTTGCTCTCTTAAAATCTAGAATAGTAGTCTTTATTCAATTACTCTTACCTGCATTTTGGTGAATCCTATGACATGGTCATAGGAACTCTCAAAAGTTCCTACAACTTCTATACTCTTATTAGTAAGTATGAAATCCATAATAGTTGACACCAATGAGGCCACATTTGGAATACCGTGTGGAGGTCTAGTCACCACAATACAGAAAAAGGCCCTAGAAAGTATGCAGAGAAGAGCAACAAAAATTACAAGATGTCTGGAGACTAAAGTCAATGAAGAATGGCTAAATTTCACCAGACTTGAAATCCTAGGCTTAGAAAACTTGGAACTCCGTCGCCTTCGACAAGACCTAAGTTTAACTCATAGAATCATCTATTGTAATGTCCTTCCTGTTAGACTACTTCAGCTTTAATTGCAATAATACAAGAGCAACCAATAGATTTAAACTTAATGTTAACCGCTTTAATCTAGATTGCAGAAAATATGACTTCTGTAACAGAATCATCAGTGCTTGGAACACTTTACCTGACTCTGTGGTCTCTTCCCATAATCCCAAAAGCTTTAACCAAAAACTTTCTAATATTGACCTCACCCCATTCCTAAGAGGACCATAAGGGGCATGCATAAGAGCACAAACGTGCCTACCGTTCCTGTCCTATTGTTTTTCTTTTTCTTCTTCATATATATATATATCCTAATATTTACTCATATATATGTTTATATACTATATAATCTTTTTTTGTGTGATACTTATATATATTGTTGTGACAAAATAAATAAATAAAATAAATAAATAAAAGATATGTTTATCTTAATGGAGAGAAACTGAAGGAAGTCATGATAGCAACCTTCCAAAACTTGAAGGCTGCCACAGGGAGAAGGATATTGATTTATTCTCCACAGCACTTCAGGTAGGGCAAGAAGCAAATTTACAATGAGAACAATGAGAACTATTAAACAGTGGACACTGCCTGAGGTTTTCAAGAAATGATTGGATAACCATTTGTCCGAAATGGTATGCTTTGGGCAAAGGGTTGGACTAGAAGACCTCAAAGTTCCCTTTCAACCCTATGATTCTATGAAATGTTTTTTTGTTGTTTTTTTCATGTTGAATATAATAAGAGAGAAATCTCAAGTGGGACACATAATATTCACTCAGATCTGAATGACATGCTGTTAAGTAACTCTCCTTCCTGCTCTTAAGTTACTGTTTTGAGTACTTGAGTGTTATTTTTCTAGCATGGGAGAAGTGCAATTGTTTGGAAGTCTGAACTCCTTTAGTATATAGTTCCCTTTAGTCACTGCTGTGTTTTCCATAACTGCTTACAAACCACTGATAACCATCAGCATTATCTTGCAAGGCTTTAAGCAGCTGGCATTTCATCAACTCCTGCAGCCTTTTTTTGTTGCAGTATTTTCACTTACCAGAATGCATATGACAACTCCTGTAAGCAAGCCTTTATATGTGCCATTTGTTTAAGGATTTTTTACACACACAGACACACCATTTAAAGCAGGGGTGGGTTCTACTACCGGTTCGCAATGGGAGCGCGAGCGTGTGCACTTCTGCACATGCACAGATCGTCGATGATGACGTCCAGGTGGGTGGGCGGAGCCTCCCGCTGCTTTAACTACTGGTTCACAAGAACCGGACCGAACCGTGAGCAACCCACCACTGATTCAAAGTTATGGTGCTTAAAAGAATAGACCTGAAAGTTGGTTGTTGTCACACCCCTGTGGTCTCATGATCAAATTATGAGGCAGATCACAAATTGTGATATGCACAGTTCCAGAGTTATGATGGCAACTAGGACTGCCAGGACTGTGATTGCTAACATGACACTGCTTTATGACTGTATCACTTTAGCGACAGAAATTCTGGTCCCAGCTACCATTGTAACCCAAGAATTACCTACACAGTTATTCCATATATTTGTACCATCATTTTATATTTTTTCCATTAAATGTTTGCTTTACTTTCTTCTTTCTTCCCATCCTTGGTTTCTAAATAAATATCATGTCCTTCCCATTTGATTGCGATCTCAAATTTTCTTTGCACTGCTTTTTTAAATATAAATCCTTGCCCCTTTTTTATTTTTCTCTGGAAATCGGCATTAAGATGAACAAATGTTCTTGCTATTTTGCTTCCTTTCTTCTTAAGCTTGTCAGCCGATAGACATTTGTCTTCTTATTGCTTTGCATTTTGGAATATTTTTATTTGATTCATGTGTCATAGCATCATAAATTTTACTCCAGATGTCTGTTTATCCAATCTAAATCATTACATTTATTCTTTACTACATAATCACAAGGAATATTGCTGAGATTTTTTTAAAAAATCCAGAAATTATTCTCCTGTGAACTACAAAGGGTATCGCCATATTGGAAGAAATGCACAGGAGGGAGACCAACTTTCTTTAAAGTTATCAAATCTAACTAACATTAATTCTAAAACAGTAACTTAAGAGCAGGAAGGAGAGTTACTTAACAGCATGTCATTCAGATCTGAGTGAATATTATGTGTCCCACTTGAGATTTCTCTCTTATTATATTCAACATGAAAAAAACAATCAAAATACATAGAGAATACCTTTATAAGGTTACATGAAGTAGATAAAATCCCTGCAAGGATTCTGGTTTCAGGAACTGTTCATTTAATGATGTTGGAGCCAGATCGATAGTAGATATGTAGTAGTGACAGGAAGTGCTCTATACTATTAGGTAAATGTAAAGGTTCCCCTCGCACATACTGTATGTGCTAGTTGTTCCTGACCCTAGGGGTGGTGCTCATCTCAGTTTCAAAGCCGAAGAGCCAGCGCTGTCTAAAGACGTCTCCATGGTCATGTGGCTGGCATGACTAAACGCTTAAGGCTCACGGATTGCGCCTTTGGTGGACCCTATTTTTCTACTTGCATTTTTTTACGTGCTTTTGAACTGCTAGGTTGGCAGAATCTGGGACAAGTAACGGGAGCTCAGCCCGTTACGCGGCACTAGAGATTCGAACCGCTGAACTGCCAACCTTTCGATTGACAAGCTCAGTGTTTTAGCCACTAAGCCACCTTTTATTTTTTTTTTAGGTGCAGAGTAATGTGTTTGTGATGAATCACTTCTGGTAAGGAAAAATGACACATAGTAGAAATATAAATTTCAGCTGTTAAACATCTCCATCCAATTGAATTATGGAATGTTTTGGAGCTGAATGTTGACATGCAGGATGAGCTATATGCATTGGAAATGCAGGACTTGTGAAAAACAAATATGGTCAAATGTAATGCAGTGAATAGCCCAGGAGTGAGCCAGGAATAAACCAAAGGTTTATGAAGTCCCTTTGCTTGTTTAAGGTATTTATGGATAAATGTACAGCATATAGGATACTTGCAGTAATATTAGTGATATGTAAGTTGGAATATGAATGTGCCTGTACTTTGTATGCAGATTATGCCATCTGTTGGCTGAGAAACTAAATGATCTCCAGGAAACGTTAAGAGTGTATGATGCAACAAGGTACGTGGGCCTGAAAATTAATATATCAAACACCAGTAATTGTGTTTGACAATGAAAATGCAGTGAATTGAAAATGAAAAATTAGAACAAATGGATGAATTAGTGTATATACTTTGGTAAAATGTTGTTTAAAGATGAGAAAATAGCTAGAGGCATTTTAAGTTGGAGCAATTGCTCAGAGAAAGAGAAAGTGGAGAGCATGTGGTCTGTTATGAGGAATAAATGTTTCTCAAAAGAAGTACAAATGGCTAAGTAAAAGAGTGTATTATTACCAACTTTGTGACAGTGAACTAAGAGTTGGGTAACTATGTTCCCAAGAAATGAAGCAAGTTGAATGTAGCAGGGATGAGCTACTTAAGAAATGTGTGTGACAAACAGTGAGAATTAGCATTAAGAATGAATGGATCTGAATATATATGAATGAAATACAAAAATGAGTATCAGTAGAAAAGGAATACACAGAATGAATGAGGATCAAATTGCAGAACAAATATATGTACAGAAAGAGTAAATGGTCAAGAGGAAGGGAAGACCAAGCAAGTTGTGATTGGATGAAATTATCCCATTCTTAAAAAGAGAGAAATGTGAAATTAAAAAAACCAACTGGCAATATAAGGTTCTACGTTTAAGCAAGAAAAACAAAATGCACAGGTACGGTGTATGTCAGGGTTCACCAACCTTTTAGACCCCAGGGACCACTAAATTTATAATTTTAAATCCTGCAGACCACTAATATGAGTTTTTTTAAAAAAAATAAACAGTATTTAGCGCAATATAAAAAAATGCAAATAATTTTTCTGCAGACCACCAAAATTTTCTAATGGACCACCAGTGGTCCATGGACCACCAGTTGGTGACCGCTGGTATATGTGGTATATTGCTCAATAGTAGTAACTGTGAGAGGGATCTTGGAGACCTAGTGGAGAATCATGTCAATATGAGCCAACAGTGTGCTGCAGCTGCCAAAAAAGCCAACACAGTTCTGGGCTGCATAAACAGGGATAGAATCAAGATCATGTGAAGTGTTAATACCACTTTATAATGCCTTAGTAAGGCCACACTTGGAATACTGCATTCAGTTTTGGTCACCATGATGTAAAAAAGATGCTGAGACTCTAGAAAGAGTGCAGAGAAGAGCAACAAAGATGATTAGGGGACTGGAGGCTAAAACATATGAAGAATGGTTGCAGGAACTGGGTATGTCTAGTTTAATGAAAAGAAGGACTAGGGGAGACATGATAGCAGTGTTCCAATATCTCAGGGGTTGCCACAAAGAAGAGGGAGTCAAACTATTCGCCAAAGCACCTGAGGGTAGAACAAGAAGCAATGGGTGGAAACTGATCAAGGAAAGAAGCAACTAAGAACTAAGGAGGAATTTCCTGACAGTTAGAACAATTAATAAGTGGACCGACTTGCCTGCAGAAGTTGTGAATGCTCCAACACTGGACATTTTTAAGAAAATGTTGGATAATCATCTGACTGAGATGGTGTAGGGTTTCCTGCCTGGGCAGGGGGTTGGACTAGAAGGCCTCCAAGGTCCCTTCCAACTCTGTTGTTATTTTATATTATTATATTATATTATATTATATTATATTATATTATATTATATTATATTATATTATATTATATTATATTATATTATATTATATTATATTATATTATATTATATTATATTATATTATAATCTTCATGAAGATGGGGAGAATACAAGGGATTATAACACATCCTACTGCTATAAGACCTATGAACCCAACAATCGTTTGCAGACCTGGTAGCTTTGGGAACCATCCAGAGAATATTTCACTAGATTAAAACCTTTCCAAGTTTGTACGGGTACATGGGCAATTTTAATCATCTTGTCAGTAACTTCCTTAATAACTTTTCCACTGTCATCAATCTCAATACAGCAGTTAGAGAGACTGAACTTCCCACACACCCCTCCTTCTTTTGCCAAAAGATAGTCCAAAGCTAGTCTGTTCTGCATAATATAGGTGCTGGATTTGACACTCTCTGTAGCTAGCTTAGTGAGGCCTTCATTTTCATTAGTAATAATTTTAACTACTGCTTGAAGTCTTATAAGTCTATTTAGGATGTAAATGGGTGTTTGATATCCCCACATTCCATCCTCTGCCCATGCAGCTGGCCCATATACAGAAATTATTCTGTCTGCTGGCCATTCATCATTATTCCACTTCTGATTACCTCCAACTACCATTTTCTCAATAGATGCCGTGTTTACATGTTCAACTTGGTGCTTCTTTTTGATGTTCCCTAGTTCATCATAGATTGGTACCCCTAGGATTTGTTGCTGGCGAAGAGGCAAAAGGAAAAATCCTGGTCTTATGACTCCAAGAACACAGACTCCGCACCAGTTAGCTGGGAGTTGGGCATAAGCAAACTTACCACAAATCCAATATGAGCCAATCTGGTGCTAGCCACACAAGAGACTTGTTCTTTGCGTTGGAGACGTAAGAAAGAAGAGACATATTATTTAGGGCTTTTGCTTCCACCGAAGGGCCTTTCTCATTTCCAGACCACCAGTTCCCCTCATTCCAAGTAGAAAGACATCTCATAGATCCTACTTGGATGCAATTGTTGGACTGGTTTTTGGCGTAACAAACAGAGCCCACTAGGTTAGAGGTTAATGCCCAATTTCCATCTTTGCCAGTGGTACTTGTAAGATTACCTTGTTGTTCCATGTCTAGTACTACTGAATAATTCAACTCTTGAGCCTCCCATGGCCATTTTCCTCCCATATTTGTTCCTCCACAAACAAAACAATTACTCACATTTAAAGTTGTTGCCACATCTTGGGCCAATTGAACAAATGTATTGATTACTTTTGAAGGTAATTCTATTTTGTTGATTTTGTCTATTTCCTCATAGTAGGACCAAAAAGGAGATTTCTGTCTTGCTTCTAAGTTCTTAGCTATGAAGAAAATTTGAATTCTTGTCATAGGATCCTTTCCTTGACCATTAATACCTAAGGTAAAGATCCAATTTTTCCACTCACTTTGCTGAACAAAGGAACTTCCATTTGTAACCGTTAGTTTGAGTAGGTTACAAGTGTCTGTTCCACAACTGGCTACATTGGTAATGACCTTTTCCATGATAACATCAGAATACTCTCTAGGGTTATCAGTACTCCATTTAACACATGGCCAAGACCAACAACCTTCCTCATATGACATACATCGCCCTGGAGGACACAAGTATTTGTGGTTAGATGCATATGAGTGTATCCACGCTATTCCTCCACATGAAATTAATACTGGAGCAGTTACACACATCAAATGTCACTGAGAAAGTAGTATCTAATTTTACTGTTCATTCAGTTGTTCCTAATATTGCATCCTTTTCTGAACGACCTGGCATAATGATTCTTGCCCTAACCATTAGAGCCCATCTGTTTGGAGATGCTCTGGGATCGCAGCATTGTATTCCATTAGTCCCATTGTATCTTTTGTACAGTGTCCCATTAGCCATACAAGTTGTTAAATCATATTGGTTACATGAAGTAGGTTTGTGGGTATGGTATACAAGGGTTTTCTCCACTTTGCTCCCTGTGATGGTAGTGTGGATACATCCTTCACATTCTCCCTTTCCCAGTGTCTGTCTAGATTGGCGCTTAGCTGAGGCCTCCCAGCCAAAACATTGAGTTTGACCATATACAAGGCACATTGTATATTCCTTGTTATTGTTTATACATTTACCCTCATTTTTACATTTTGGAGGCATAATAGGGTTGTATATGAATGTATTACCTTTCATGCATGGGTCACAGTTTGGTGTTTTTCCAACTCTAGATGCCTGTCGTGGCACCCTTGCTTTCTGACAATCCCCTATGGTTATTGGGACCCATGTGGTGTTGAGCACATGGCACTTTACAGTTGAAGTATATATACATCGCCAATATTGGGTCCCCTCATGCTCACATGGGGGTAGATTCTTAGACTCACATTTTGGAAATGTTGTAATACTGAAAACAAAATGCTTTCATGACTGTTCAGGTTCATGGGGCCCTTTATAAAGAAAGGGGTCTTATATCAGGGGAGGTAAAGTAGTCAAATATGGGACTCACATTTCTAGACTACTAGAAATTTCACTGATATGCCAAAGTCAGGTCACTGCAGAGCAATGCTAGGAATTATATGTACATATACGGGCTGGCCTGAATTTATTCCAACCAGAAAAAGAAAAAAAGAAAAAAAGAAAAAAAATGATTCGCTGAACAACTACAGTGACTCGCTTAGCAACCATGGCACAATTCAATTTGCAACTGTAGGAATTTAGCACCCACCCCCCTCCTAGAAGAATGAAATATTCTAGGAAATATTTTAAAAAGCAGAATATTATACCTTCCTGGATGAGAAAAGGAGAAACATGCTCTTAGAAAGCGGCCCCACCTTTGTTAATAGCCCCAGAAAGACAAAAGACATCTTATCTACAACACAGAAGACCTTCAGCTCCAGGGTGATGGGATTAAGACATGGCCCTCAGGACATGATAGGATTAGCTTCTACCCATCTCACCACATGGCACCTGGGAAGATTACATCAGCCAGCAAGGCTCAGGCAAGCTTGAGGGACAACCTACTATGTTAGCTAAGACCCCCACCCCCTGGGAGTCTGACAACCAATCAGGATACTCTTCCTGTGCCCCAGAAAGGTCAAAGCTCAGAAAAAGCATAAAGCCAGGGAGCACACAGGATCTCGGCCCCTTTTCTGTTCAGGATCTCAAGCCATGTGATCCTGACCACCATTAAACCATCTTTCCAAGCAGCCTCCATGTTTCCAGTGTCTTTGTCCCCACTTGGAACTGAACCCAGATGGATATTTCTTCCAACAATTGGCACCCACAGATGGGACTCCAAGCTAACCTAACCAATGGATCTGGCCCAGGTAAGCCTCCCTTGCTAGCAGCAGACCCATTGAGTCTGTGGGTAAGTTTTCCTGGACCTTGGCCATTTGGAACTAGGTTTTAAAGGGGTTTTGAGTGTTGAGCTCAAAGGCTGCTTGGAAAGAAGGTGAGTACCTCTAAATTTTAATTTTTAAGCATGGAAAAGCATGGGAAATATGTGTATGCCTGCATGTGTGCCCTTCTCCCAATCACAGCTGGATTTTGCTTCCTCTGTGCATTTCCTAACCGCAGAAAGACCAAAAGTCTGGAGAGCATGGGGGTTTTGCCAGAGCACAGGACCTTCTGTTAGGGAAGGAAGAAGTGTGTGTGTGGGATTCCACCTGAGGAAACAGTCTGATTCCACCTCTTTGAGCAACCTCTAGCCGCACCTCTGCCTACTGCTAGCTCCACCAAGCCGTGACCGGTAGGATAGAGAAAGCAAGGGGGGGAAGCCAAATGTGGAACTTTGTGTTTTCAAGGAATGGAAGCTGAGTGAAAGGAAAAGAAGTGTGAAGGGGGAAAAAGAAATATATAGGAACTATTGGTGTATCAAAAAAGGAAAGCAAAGCCTAAAGTGGAGCATGTGGAGTGAGAGGAGGTGCTCGTACCTGCTGTAGGGGCAGCAAGGTCCTCCGGGATCACTATTTTTTTTTATTGGTGATCTTCAAATAAGAGTTCCCTTAAGGAAGGGGCCCATACTTCGACAGAAGGGAGTCGGAGTCCTTCGCGGATACCTTTTTTTTCCGAAACTGCGGGAGTGCCCGGCTATGACAAAGTGAGCCTCACATTCCGAGGATCATGGGAAGCGTAAGCTCGAGGGTAGAGGGAAATCCCCTGAGAGACATGCTTGGGGCCTGGGACGCCAGGCAGGTGCCAGTGTTGACTGGCATGCGAGAATAGAAATTGAAGAAATTATGTAAAAAATGGGCTTTGCTAAGAGATAACACCAGGAAGACAAATTTGGCTAGATAAAGGTACTTAAAAGAAAAGGGAAATATATAAATAGGAATGTTTGGGTTTTTGTTTGTTTTGTTTGTTTGTCTGTCTCTTTCTCTGTCTTCTATTGAACCACGTGGTCTGTCTGTTAAGATTTGTGCCTTCCCTAATTTAACTGAGATTTATGGCGGGAATGATCAGTGTGTGTGTAAATCTCAGAGTTTTGTTTTCCTCTTTGTCCTCCTTGTTTTTTATGTGTGTATGTCTGTCTTTGTGGGCCCTTGAAGTAATTGTAACTGTAAAATGTATCTGATCTCTAGAGACAAGAATTTTAAATTGTTAGGGAAAAACAAAAACAAAAGGTTGAAGCAATAAAATAGGGAAAAGAGAGAGAGAGAAAAAAGAAAGAAAGCCTTTGCCCTATTTTCGTGTGGCCACCGGGAATAGGGTACAGAACTTTTCATTTCTGCTTTTTTCTCCTCCTCTTTATCTTAAAGTAACAACTCAAGTTTATGAGGAAACGTTTTAAGTTCACTTACAAGAAAAAAAAATTCAGTCTTGCATTTACTGTGTATTTAAATGATTTTACCTGTACCTCTTCCTGAAGCATGTGAATCCAGTTTTTTCTTTCTCATCAGTTGTTGAAACTGCATTTTGTTGAAACTGCATTATCTTTTAGTAACTGCAATATTGATGTGTTGTTTCTTTTCAAACTCTGCCTGCAAGATATCTACCCCCCCCCCTTTTTTTTAATCCTGTTACAATGCCTTTCCTGAGAAGATTACCCACAAAAGTGGGGAGGAGATCCTGTTCTAATGTCTTTCAGCCCTGAAAAGATGACTCTGCAACTGTGGAAGCAGAGCACATGGTTCCAGATGCTGCCCCCAGAGGAGACCTTCCATTTGTTGGAGCCAGGAATTGAGTTTGAATCCAGCCCCCACTGAAAGTCATCACAGCAACCAGATTGGAGCAGACCTTTCCAAACCTGACTGACCAACATGCATGCCACCCAAAAGATATGAAAGAAAGGACCCTGAGATGTACAAGTAAAGACTAAAAGACTCTTTTCAATTCCCAGAAGACAACTGGAAAGACTATGGGGGAGGTGGAAAATTATTATAAGGTTTTCTGTCTTGTCTCATTTACATTGTAATCAGTCTAAAGTACTCATGTAAGGATTGTATTTGAGTGGCTGCCACAGTTCTGAACACCTGAGATTTCTGTCTAATGGTAGGGAAATTTGTCCAGCATGTTTGTATTGTTTGTATTGCCTGAATTGTAAAGGTAGCTGCATACACAGGCACACACACAGAGAGACACACCATTCAGAATTAGACTGAAACTATTCCCTTCACTTACCTCCACACAAGACTTCTCCTAGTTGATTTTGCTCTGTGGCACTAAAAGCCCAAGGAGTCAGATCTCCCTGCTAATTCCATAGTGGAGGGGCATCCCCCTCAGGCAATTCCTCTCTTGAAGAGATAGCAGAAAAAGTGATATCCAAAACCCAAGCCCTGACTATGACTCACAAATGATGCTGCCCAGTTGCCCAGTAAAGCAAGATATGTTGCACTGGTGGTCTCATGAGTAGAAGTCCCAGGGCTCATTGTGTGTAATTTTAAAAAAAAAAAAAAAGAAAGAAAGAAAGGAAAAAGCCTGGATTGCACACTGATTAACCTCAATTTGGACTGAAGAAAAAAAAAATCTTGGATAGACTAAAGTAAGAGCTAGGGCAGGTTTAGTAACCAACCCTTGGAAATGAGCAGCCTGTAATTTAAAGGAAAACCATGGCTGTGAAAATTTTGGGATGTGTGCTTGCTTGACCTGACTGGAAGCTCTCAGAAAGTGATATCTAACAGCTGAAATTAATTGGCATAGAAAATTGGATACTGTAAAATTCTTACCAGAACTTTTCCCCTGGCTGCTAGACCTTCATGGTTGAAAGCTTTTGGGAGCCACTGAAGGAATCTTTTTTTCTGTTGTCTCTATCAATGGCTTCCTTTGCATCAGGAAAATTAAAAGCACCCATTGATTTGATCAATTTTAATTTTTTGCCAAGAGCATGTTTCAAAACTCACGTTTTGAAAAAAAAAAAAAAAGTAGGGATTGTAGGAATTTAGCACCCACCCCCCTCCTAGAAGAATGAAATATTCTAGGAAATATTTTAAAAAGCAGAATATTATACCTTCCTGGATGAGAAAAGGAGAAACATGCTCTTGGAAAGCGGCCCCACCTTTGTTAATAGCCCCAGAAAGACAAAAGACATCTTATCTACAACACAGAAGACCTTCAGCTCCAGGGTGATGGGATTAAGACATGGCCCTCAGGACATGATAGGATTAGCTTCTACCCATCTCACCACATGGCACCTGGGAAGATTACATCAGCCAGCAAGGCTCAGGCAAGCTTGAGGGACAACCTACTATGTTAGCTAAGACCCCCACCCCCTGGGAGTCTGACAACCAATCAGGATACTCTTCCTGTGCCCCAGAAAGGTCAAAGCTCAGAAAAAGCATAAAGCCAGGGAGCACACAGGATCTCGGCCCCTTTTCTGTTCAGGATCTCAAGCCATGTGATCCTGGCCACCATTAAACCATCTTTCCAAGCAGCCTCCATGTTTCCAGTGTCTTTGTCCCCACTTGGAACTGAACCCAGATGGATATTTCTTCCAACACAACCACAAAATTCCTGTCCTAAGTGTGGTCATAAATTGAGGACTACCTGTAATTTCTGAATGTCAGATTGCAAGAATATATTGGCAGCATTTACATAATACTCAGTACTTGGTTTGGGCCCCTTTTGCATCACTTACTGCCTCAATGCGGCGTGGCATGGATGCTATCAGCCTGTGGCATTGCTGAGGTGTTATGGAAGACCAGGATGCTTCAGTAGCGGCCTTCAGCTCTTCTGCATTGTTCAGTCTCATGTCTCTCATTTTTACAGTTGGGCAGGTGCCAAGTCCTGCTGGAAAATGAAGTCTCCTGGTAGACGGCTGCGTTGACCCTGGACTTAATGAAGCACAGTGGACCAACACCAGCAGATGACATGGCTCCTTAAATCAACACAGACTGTGGAAACTTCACACTGGATTTCAAGCATCTTGCAGTGTGTGCCTCTCCAGTCTTCCTCCAGACTCTGGGTCCTTGGTTTCCAAATAAGATGCAAAAGTTGCTCTTATCAGAAAAGAGGACTTTGGACCACTGAGCAACAGACCAGTTCTTTTTTTCTTTAACCCAGGTAAGACGCTTTTGACATTGTTTGTTGTTCAGGAGCGGCTTGACAAGAGGAATTCGACATTTGAAGCCCATGTCCAGTGTGAAGTTTCCACAGTCTGTGTTGATTTGGGGAGCCATGTCATCTGCTGATATTGGTCCACTGTGCTTCACTAAGTCAAGGGTCAACGCAGCCGTCTACCAGGAGATTTTGGAGCACTTCATACTTTCTTCCGCAGACGAGCTTTATGGGGATGCTGACTTCATTTTCCAGCAGGACTTGGCACCTGCCCACACTGCCAAAAGTACCAAAACCTGGTTCAATGCCCATGGGATTACTGTGCTTGATTGGCCAGCAAACTCGCCTGACCTGAACCCCATAGAGAATCTATGGGGCATTGCCAAGAGAAAGATGAGAGACATGAGACCGAACAATGCAGAAGAGCTGAAGGCCACTATTGAAGCATCCTGGTCTTCCATAACACCTCAGCAGAGCCACAGGCTGACAGCATCCATGCCACGCCGCATTGAGGCAGTAAGTGATGCAAAAGGGGCCCAAACCAAGTACTGAGTACATATGCATGCTTAAACTTTTCAGAGGTCTGATATTGTTCTATGTACAATCCTTGTTTTATTGATTTCATATAATATTCTAACTGTCTGAGATTATGAATTTGGGGTTTTCATGAGCTGTAAACCATAATCATCAAAATTATGACAAATCAAGGCATGAACTATCTCGCTTTGCATGTAATGAGTCTATCTCATATATTAGTTTCACCTTTTAAGTTGCATTACTGAAATAAATGAACTTTTGCATGATATTCTAATTTTTTGAGTTTCACCTGTATATAATTAGCATCATCAGGGTTTGCTCTGGATGCTGCTGGCTGTATGGTTATGCAAACAAGGATGGTTGGTATGTTGTTTTCTTTTTCTTCTTGATTGTGCTTTGAAATGTTTGTTGAAATTAAACAGGAAAAAACCATTCTGGTTTTTTTCCTAACTCATCCTTTAATTTATTTAGCTTACTAATTTCTGTGCTTTGCCTAATGTTATTGGCTCCAAAAGGTAAAAGCATGATGAGTAATATTGTAAGAATATTGCTTCCATTTTTAATAGCTATTAACTGCCTCACATGATTTTAAGAGGAAAAAAGGTGGGATATAAATCTCATAACCAAACTAACCAATACAATTAATAAAATAGACCATTATTCTTATGCTACCTGCAAACATTTATCCAGCATCTCTACACTCACCAGAGGAAGAACCACAGATTTGCCACAAAATGGGCCAGGACAGAAAATACATAAAACCATTTCTTATCTTACAATCTTTAGGGTAAATGAGTTGCCTGCCATTATCACTGACCAATCACTCAATCACCCTATTTGTTGGAAGAGTTCCAGAAATAAGTCTGACCTATTTTGCTTTGAATCTGTTATGCTTCTCCTCTGTTTTCCTGGGAGAGGCCGCAATTTCATCAAGAAGGTTTTGTCTCTGTGGTCCTTGCCAGCTGCTCAGTTGCTTGGCAGCCAAAAAGGGAAAGATTCCAGATGCTTTTGTTTGGCTTCAAAATGAATGGATCAATTAATCACAGACAGATTAACAGATGATGAAAAGCTAAGTCAACCTTTTATTTTTTGTTTTGTTTTTTTGTTTTGTTTGGCTGCAGTTTTTAGGGGAACAAAGGATGCTAAAAATAATCACAGAGCTTGGTGACTGTTGATACTTTCACATGTGTTATGATGGCTGGTTGTACCTCCAGCCAGATGTTTAGACTGGATTTTGCATTTTCATCCACCTATTAATTTCCCAAAGACCTGCGATAGATAAATGTTCAGTGGTATCAAGCTGGTCTTCCTTCTGCAGTTTTCCAAAGTCATCTTGTCCATTAAGAGCCAATCTTTGTTCCTGGAAACTGTTTGGGCGGTTTCCTTTCTGCTCAGGTGGAAAAAGATTGTTTTTAATTAGATGCAGTTGGACTGTGTGGGAAGTATACCCCAAAAGGACAGTGCCAGAAACCTCATATCACCAGAAACCTCAGAAAACACTGCCAAGATCCTTCCCCCTTTAAGAAAACCCCAGCAAAAGCACCAGCTGAAAGGAACATTTTTTTTTGTTTTGTTTACATTTATACCCCGCCCTTCTCCGAAGACTCAGGGCGGCTTACAATGTATAAGGCAATAGTCTCATTCTATTTGTATATTTTTTTACAAAGTCAACTTATTGCCCCCCCAACAATCTGGGTCCTCATTTTACCTACCTTATAAAGGGTGGAAGGCTGAGTCAACCTTGGGCCGGGCTCGAACCTGCAGTAATAGTAGAGCCATTAAGATAAGTATTAACTCCTAGGACAGGAAAAACAAAAGACCTGGGACCAGGATTAACCAGGAAAACAAAACCCAGGGCAATCAGAAACACATCAAAACCCATCAAGCTGCAGGAGCTTCAAAGGGGAATTAAGCATAAATGGCTCAGTCACAGTTCCAAGTTTGCTTGCAAGCTAGGAAGACTTGAGCTGTGTCATTACTTTTCTTGCCTTCCTGAATTAAAGGATCCCTTTTCTGGCAGCTGCTTCCATGTCTATTTCTTCTCAGCATCGAGAGTCTGGATGTCTCATCAGCAAAGAATCTGGATAACCTTAAATAGGGTCACTGGTCAGTATTCTGCAGGCACAATGACCGTAGAAAATTATTGGTGCCACTCTTATATCTGGAATGTAGGCCTTGCTAGTGGTTCTAGCTCATGATAGGTCAGATTTGTTTTTTTCCAGGGGTTCTCTAGGCGTCTCTTGATCCTTTTCAGTGAACTATGGGGAGTAATGGAAACAATAGGCCAAGAGAGACCACATGGGTGTGATCCTGTCCAAGGCTGTATCTGCCCTCATATTCCAGGCAGCCACTAGCAGCTCTGAAGGACCATGCAGCAGATCATCGTTTTTTCCCCTCAGCTCCTTTTGAAACCCAGTTGGGTCCATCAGTCACCAGGGTCAGAGCAATGCTCTCTACATGGGGTTTCCCTTGAGGAGCACCCGGAGGCTCCAGTTGGTCCAGAATGCAGCTGCGCGGGTGATAGAGGGAGCCACTCGTGGCTCTCATATAACACCTCTCCTGCGCAAGCTGCACTGGCTGCCTGTGGTCTTCTAGGTGCACTTCAAGGTGCTAGTTACCACCTTTAAAGCGCTCCATGGCATAGGACCCGGATATCTTCAGGATCGCCTTCTGTTACCATATGCCTCCCACCGACCGGTGCGCTCCCATAGAGAGGGTCTCCTCAGGGTGCGGTCAGCCAAACAATGTCGGCTGGCGACCCCCAGGGGGAGAGCCTTCTCTGTGGGGGCACCTACCATCTGGAATGAGCTTCCTCCTGGACTCCGTCAACTTCCTGACCTCCGGACCTTTCGCCACGAGCTGAAGACGTATTTATTCTTCCGAGCAGGACTGGCATAAAATGGGTTTTTTTAAATTGGATTTTAAATGGGGTTTTATATTATGTATTTTATATTTAAATTATTGGCCATATTGAATAAGTTTTTTAATTGGTTTTATTGTATTAGAATAGAATAGAATTTTATTGGCCAAGTGTGATTGGACACACAAGAAATTTGTCTTGGTGCATATGCTCTCAGTGTACATAAAAGAAAAGATACGTTCATCAAGGTACAACATTTACAACACAATTGATGGTCAATATATTAATATAAATCATAAGAATTGCCAGCAACAAGTGATAGTCATACAGTCATAAGTGGAAAGAGATTGGTGATGGGAACTATGAAACGATTAATAGTAGTGCAGATTCAGTAAATAGTCTGACAGTGTTGAGGGAATTATTTGTTTAGCAGAGTGATGGCTTTCGGGAAAAAACTGTTCTTGTGTCTAGTTGTTCTGTTGTGCAGTGCTCTATAGCGTCGTTTTGAGGGTAGGAGTTGAAACCGTTTATGTCCAGGATGCGAGGGATCTGCAAATATTTTCACGGCCCTCTTCTTGATTCGTGTAGACTATTGTATTGTATTGTATTTTATCTGACTGTTAACTGCCCTGAGTCCTTCGGGAGAAGGGCGGTATAAAAATAAATTATTATGATTATTATTATGATTATGATTATGATTATGATGATGATGATTATGATTATTGTTATTGTTATTGTTATTGTTATTGTTATTGTTATTAATTGAATGGGTCCAGCCTCTCTGTGGAGGGAGTTAGCAAAAGAGAATCTCAAGGCACCACAGCATGATCTGACCATGACAGAGGGGGTCAATAAAAGTTCCTCTCTCAGATCACATTGCCACTGCTTCGAGAAGAAAACCATAGATGACCTGAGTGAGGCCTAAGGCTATCATGGAGGCCATGAAGTCCTAAGCTGTTTAGAGTCCCGTTCCAGGGACAGCAAGTTGAAGTACCACAGGACCAGAAGTCTGGGGAACTCCACAGCCAACCCTGAGATTGCAGGAGCCTCCCAAAGCAGGGAGGCTGTTGCATCAGCAGCAATCCAACTGCTGTTGTGAGCTAACTTCAGGAACAGGTTCTCATAACCACGCAATTTGTGGACCAATGCCCCTGGATAGTTACCAGACCCAGATGACAACTGCTACCTTCCTCCCCTGCCCTGGGGTTTTGGTTGGTGCCATTTTTTAAGAGGACTCTCCTGCATCCTTCCTCAGCAGATCTTGGTGATATGTGTCAGTTACATGTTACAGGTGAGGTAGATTACCAGCACTAAATCAATTAACAATTGTGTTAAAACTAGTTGTGTTTGTTGAAACTTTTTGAATGGGCTAAAACAATTGGATATATACAAATTTAGTAGTCTCTTAATTATGCAGGTAAAGGGTTTTTTTTGTTCCAAAACAGCTGCTTTGAAATCTGTAATAAGGGAGGCTAAGATGCTTTGTCCTTGTTTTGAGACCTGATGTGAAACTTATGTTCATTACTTATTTTTCACAAAGCTTGTGAAAAGGGATGTTGTTAGCAGATTATGGCATATGTCACATAAAAGCACAGGTGTCAAACTTGATCGCGTCACATGACATATTGTGATGTTTTTTGCCTTTGCCGGGGTGGGTGTGGCCTGCATATGATGCATACGGCCCGTGGGCTGCCAGTTTGACACCCCTTCATTAGAGGAACAGCTTTTGATATATGAAGTTGTGATGGTGTTAATGTGATGTGTGATTGTGATGCTCCTGTGATGGTGCTGATAGTTAAATGTGGGGATATATTAGACATCTGAGTTTGTTAGAGAGTCAACTTTGCATGTTGGCCTCATTATTTGGTTACTCAATGTCAGGTTCTATAGTCCTTGTTGGAAGGAAGGACTGGCTCATCTCTGTCACTGTTTTTAAGCCTATACTTTCCATCTGCTGGAATTAAACATTTGGAATTTAGACTTTGATATGTGCATTGTGATCTGCCTTAGCTGGAAAAAATTATGAATATCAACCTGTCAAATGATAATACAATTGTCAATGTTATCTTTTTAGAGCTAAATTCAGTGCTTGCTTGGTTTATTTTTACATGACCTCAAATACTTCCAAATATTCCTTCTTTCAGCTGACTATGCAATTCTAATTGATGTGGGCTCAGCTTCAGCAGTTTTGGATAACAAAGCCAAACGCAATCTATAATCAGCTCTTCCATAGTGCTGGCACAACTTAATTAGTAGCACCTTGTGAAACTTAATTAGAGGAATAATGAGATTTCAAAACTGAATATGAAAGCTCAAAATGCCATTTCACAAGGTTTGACAAAATGAATTGGATATCTGCCTGAATAAAGCTACTAGTTCAGATTTTGTGCTAAGATGGTGTGCGAAGTAATGGTATGTGTAAGTTACAATTCAGCAATTGTATACTGTGTCAAAGATATTAGCATTGGATGCTGTTGAGAGAGTTCATTAATTTCTTCACAGATAGCTAAATTAATGCCAGTACTTTGTAATATCCATGAGATTTTTTAAAAAATACCTAAGGAAACAACAATGCTGAATTCCCCTTTAGGAAACTCTTTGAGTTGATGACATTTTTGCCAAAAAGCTTTCAAAATAGGCCAGCTATAAATAAGTTATATGAAACCCTAACTTTTTAAAAATATACCACTAACTGTGAAAGATCAAAAAAAAGTGTGATGCGGTGAAATGAGTAAATTCCTTATGCTGTTAAATAAAATGATGAAATGCACAGTAGTTTGAACACTTGCTCGGTTTCCATGGAATTTAGGAGGGTATTTATTGTTCATTCCTTTATAATTTCCGTTTTATCCTTATAGTTACTTGTAGAACATTAACAATGGTTAAATTGGGCGACAGTGAGTCTTCTCAGAGGTAACAGTCTTATTAATGGTACCACCATGCATCAAAAATAGAACAATCCTTAATAATTCTATCTTTTGTTACTTAAAAAAAGTAAGTATTTAGGAACTGATTTCCTAATAGAATAGAACAGAATAGAATAGAATAGAATATTTTAATTTATAGACCGCCCTTCTCCCGAAGGACTCAGGGCGGTGTACAGCCAGGATAAAATACAGGAAAAAACAACACATACAAAGCTAAAAACAACCCTTAAAAAACCTATTCAATATGGCTACTTTAGATAAGTAATTAGTCTTTTGTTAAGTAAAAAAAGTAGAATTATTAAGGATTATTCTATCATTGATGTACGGGTGGCACCATTAAGGAATTCTTTCCTAAGTACTTAGGAATTTATTTGACAAACAATAATGAGGATTTATATTAAAATTTTTATTGGGTTGGAAAATATAACAGCAAGTATCTCTAGATGGGGAAAAAAAACTTCCCTTGGCTAGGCAGAATCACAGTCATTAAAACAAACATTTTACCAAGACTTAATTTTCTTCTTCAAGTGATTCTAATATACAGATAGTCCTTGACTTACGACCACAGTTGAGCCCAAAATTTCTATTGCTAAGCAAGACAAATGAATTTTGGCCCATTTTACAACTTTTCTTGCCATGGTTAAGTGAATCGCTGCAATTGTTAAGTTGTTAACAATTTTTAAGCCATAAATGTGAGTCAAAATTGTTAAGCCATAAATATGAATCAGTTGCTATTGTCTGAATTTTGTTCATGGGAATGCTGCAACAGTTCTAAGTGTAAAAAATTGGCCATAAGTCACTTTTTTCAGTTCGGTTGTAACTTTGAATGATCACTAAATGAACTACTGTATGTTGAGGATTATCTGTATCTTGAAAACAAACTATTATGTACTCATATAAAAAAGTAATGGTACAATATGTAGTTTAATTTCAGTTATCTTAAATTTGAAAGCTAAATATTTTCTGATGATGGATATCTAGCTATATCAATGCCAAGAGAAATGGCATAAATCAGATAGGAAAATAAGAGCAAATTTGGAAAAATGCAGTCTTTCTGAAGCGATTAGGTAATAATAAACAATCACATTAGAATATCTTGTACTTTAATAGGATGTAGAACCTCCTATGGAAAATAAAATCAAATTTATTTTTTACTAGTTTTCATTATGAATTAACGTACTTCTGAATTAACTTATTCAATAAGATGAATGATGTCTTTACTTACAGCTGAGCCTTTATATTATTTATGGTTTCAATTTAAGTTGAAGGAAGACTGTCATTCATCACCCTTTTATATTAACTCTATATCAGTTTTAATCCTAATGTATGTCCTTTGATTTATCAGCAAATTCTATTCTATCAAACATGCAATTAATTGATTGTGGTACATCAAATTGTTTACAACTTTTAAGCAACCACCTAGATAGATTTTTCTCCATGAGGATCTGTCTCTAAACTGGTCTTTCAAGATTTCCAATGGTGCACTCATCACCACTCAACTTACAACAGTTCATTTACCATGTTTCCCTGAAAATAAGACCCTGTCTTATATTTTTGAACCCCAAAATAAGCGCTTAGCCTCATTTTTGGGGAGGTCTTATTATTTTGGGGCACGTGGAGCAAGATGGGGTTCCTCTTGCCGTCTTACCTGATTTCCAGCTCTGGGCTTAAATATTTTCGGGGAGGGCTTATTTTCGAGGGGAGGTTTATTTTAGTGCATGCGCTCAAAAGCCCGATTGGGCTTATTATCAGGGGATGTCTTATTTTCGGGGAAACAGGAAAATGACCGTTCAAAGTTACAACAGCACTTTAAAAGGTGAGTTATGACCAGTGGTGGGATTCAATTTTTTTAACAACCGGTTCTGTGGGCGTGGGTTATTTTGGGGTGTGGCCAGCTGGTCATGTGACCGGGTGGGCATGGCTGGCTGCTCATGTGACCGGGTGGGCATGGCTAGCTGGTCATGTGACCGGGTAGCCATGGCTATGGGCATAGAAACTACTCAGAGGGCTAAAAAAAGTCATTTTTGACCAGTCCTCGCACTTTTGACCGGTCCTCGCACTTATGACTATTCTCACATTGCAGCATTTTTAGCAACCATGTCACTCATTTCACAACTGCTTCTCTTCACCACGGTTACAAGATAGGGTGCAAAATGTAAAATGTGAGGACAGTCGTAGGTGTGAGGACCGGTCAAAAGTGTGAGGACAGGTCAAAAATAACCTTTTCAGCCCTCTGAGTAGTCCCTATGCACAAAATGTTGCAAACAGGCACAAATGATGACCGGTCATAAGTGTGAGGACTGGTCAAAAGTGCGAGAACCTGTCAGAAATCACTTTTTTCAGCCCTCTGGGTAATCCCTATATGCAAGGGACTACTCAGAGGGCTGAAAAAGTTATTTTTGACCTGTCCTTGCACTTTTGACCAGTCCTCGCACTTACGACTGTCCTCACATTTTACGTTTTGCACCCTATCTTGTAACCATAGTGAAGAGAAGTAGTTGTGAAATGAGTGACACGGTTAAGAATGCTGCAACAGGCATAAATGTGAAGATGGTCATAAATGCGAGGTCTGTTCAAAGGTGTCAGAACCTATCAGAAATCACTTTTTTCAGCCCTCTCGGTAGTCCCTATGCACATAGGGACTACCCAGAGGACTGAAAAAAGTGATTTCTGACAGGTTCCTACACTTTTAACCAGTCCTCACACTTATGAACGGTCATCATTTATGCCTGTTGCAGCATTTTTAATAGCCATGTCACTCATGTCAGAACTGCGGTGCTTCATGTGACCGGGTGGGCATGGCCAGGTGGTCATGTAACATAGCTTCTTTGCCCTAATGACAGTTTGCTGCAATGTTCATAAGTGTGAAAAACGGTCATAAGTCACTTTTTCAGTGCCATGCTTGTTAAACCAATTACCAGAACAAATCCATTCTCCCTCCATCTTTCTTCCCCCCTTTCTCTCCTTCATCTTTCTCCCCCTCTTTCTCTCAATCTTTCTCTCCTTAATCTCTCCTTCTCCCTCCTTCTCTTTCTCTCCATCTTTCTCCCCCCCTTTCTCTCCTTCATCTTTCTCCCCCTTCTATCCTTCATCTCTCTTTCTCTCCTTCATCATTTTCTGCCCCCCGTCTTTCTCTCCATCACTCTTTCTCCAAATGGGGTAGTGTAGGCTGGCCCTGCCCTGGTATTCTAACATTTCTTGCCTGAGAATTTCCTGTATACGAATCCTGTTGTGGAGCCTCATAAAATGACACTGTTTTCCCAATCAAGCAGTTATGTACGATTTTTTATTTAAAATGCATCACAGTAATTGTCAATTACACCTGCCCAGAGAGTCATCTCAGTTCTTCCACAATTATTGTGGCTGAATTTATAACCTGGCCTCTGTGTTTACTCAGTTTCTGAACAATAAATCGGCTGGGTTCACGCCACATTCTGAGCCCCCCAAAAACTCTACTTGCATCCAGTTACAACTCCAAGCTGGAGAAAGCTAAAGGGTGTGTGTGTTAGCGGGAGAGAAATATGAGCAAGGAATCAAATAGTTCGGGGGGGGGGTGTTAAGAAGACACAAAGATAAGAAGGGAGAAGAAAGAAAACTCATGTTGCCGGAGGGAGCAGAAGCACCAGCTGTTTGGGAAGAACGGAAGGAAAGAAATGCAGGAGAAGAGATGTGGGGGGCTACGATGGGGACGGAGACAAGAGACCACGGGGGGTTAAGAAGAAACAAAGATAAGAAGGGAGAAGAAAGAAAACTCATGCTGCCGGAGGGAGCAGAAGCACCAGCTGTTTGGGAAGAACGGAAGGAAAGAAATGTGGGGAGGGGACTACGATGGGGATGGAGACGAGACCGCAGTGAGTGATGGGTGGCTGAAGCCAGAAGTCGTTGCAAAAAGGGATGCTGCCTAAGGAGCTGGCGACGCCGCTGGGCCAAGGAGAAGGGGTGGGGGGAGAACGGAAAAAGTGGGGGGAGGACAGGAGGACGAGGGGCTGGGTAGGAGGGGGAGAGAAATAGCAAAAGGGGGGCTTTGAAAGAAGGGGGTCGAGGAGAGGGGCGACGAAGGGTAGAAGAAAAGGGAGGGCTTGGTTCAGGATGGGCGCGGGGAAGGGAAGAAGCACCGGTGGAGGAGTGCAAGGGGCTTTGCTTCTTCTATGCCCACCACCCCCTCCTTCCTCCCTCCCTCCCTCCCTCTGCGGCCTGCATTCCTCTCCGCTTCCCACACCCCCCTTTTGCACCCAGGTCAAGGCAGAATTAGCAGGCCGCACCTCAGGCCAGCGCCGGCTCCCCCTCTTCCTTCCGTCCCCGCCCCCATCACCACCACCGGCCTTTCCTTTCCTTCCCGAAGCTGGGGTCTCCCCGGGCTGGGCCATGACCGAGTCAGCTCATCCCCGTCACGCCGAGGCCGGGTCCGCCACGTAAGGAGACGAAGCTGAACGCATCTTGACAGGCGAAGGGGGCGGGGAATCGGCGGCGGTGGGAAGAAGGGAGCGCGAGCGGCTGCGCATGCGCCTGGTGGCGCCAAAAGCTATGGGGAGAGAGGAGGGGGGAGTTTTACCGTGCTGAGGGCTCACAGCCTAGCGGAGTGTAGAAGCTGCAGCAACTCCCTGCTTGTCACGGTAATGGAAGTGGCTGCTAAATTGTGGGGGGGAAATTGAATGAAAAAGCTGGGATGAAGATGCCCTTCCCCACCATTACTTACCGGTGTCTGTCGGCGGCCGCGTGGCGCTTGGATCGGGTGGGCGGCGAGGCCACTATACAAGCGTCTCTCTAGCCAGCGATTAAAGCGCCTCACTGGCCACGTGGCCAGCGAGCGCTTTAATCGCTGGTTAGAGAGACGCCTGGATGGAGGCCTGCTTTGGTCAGCGGCCTTGCAGCCCACCTGATCCAAGCGCCACGCGGCCGCTGACAGACACCTGTAAGTAATGGTGGGGAGGGAAGGGGCAAGGGGTGAGGCGAACCGGTTTAACAACCAGTTTGGCCGAACCATCTAGAACCGGTAGAATCCCATCACTGGTTATGGCCATTTTTCACACTTTTAATACATAATGATTTAATAATTTCATCCCATCTTTGTGTTTTTCATTTATAGAGAGTATTATCAGCTAGGACCATATCTCCTTTATTTGGTCCCTTAACTATCCAGGCAGGATTAATTATAATATTAGTCTCCTTGGATATCTCCAGGATAGCATTATATGCAGCATGAAGTGCACAAAGAGATGGTAGTTTGCCTGCTCCATGTAAGTGCAGCAGCACTCTGCTGTACATTAAACCAGCTCAATAATTCAGCCTTCACAGGAGCTAAGCAAAAGTGCTGCTGCTTTATGAATCACATTAATTTTAATAGGGCATTCCTTTTTTTTCTTTTCTTGTGTTGGAAGAAATGTCCATCTGGGTTCAGTTCCAAGTGGGGACAAAGACACTGGAAACATGGAGGCTGCTTGGAAAGATGGTTTAATGGTGGTCAGGATCACATGGCTTGAGATCCTGTGTGCTTCCTGGCTTTATGCTTTTTCTGAGCTTTGAACTTTCTGGGGCACAAGAAGAGTACCCTGATTGGCTGTCAGACTCCCAGGGGGTGGGGGTCTTAGCTAGCCTTGCTGGCTGATGTAATCTTCCCAGGTGCCACATGGTGAGTTTCAGTTGCTAGATGGGTTCTATTATGATGCAGATGATGGCCCATTGACAAAGGTGGGGGGTGGCAGGAAGTTGCAGGGAGCTGCTTTGTCTTTAAAACATGTTTCTCCATTTCTCATCCAGGGAAATATATTCTGCCTTTTTAAATATTTTCTAAAATATTTCATTCTTCTAGGAGGGGGGGTGGGTGCTAAATTCCTACACTTGCTTTCCTTGCCTTTAATATTTTCAGCTATAGCCCAACTAACTTAAAAGAGCTTTTTAAATAATGTCAGACAAATATCCAGTAGGATATGGACACTCTTTATATTAATCCATGACCTGCGTATTTTCCTACCTAAAATATTTTTATTTATTTAACATAACATAACATAACATAACATAACATAACATAACATAACATAACATAATATAACATAACATAACATAACATCAGAGTTGGAAGGGACCTTGGAGGCCTTCTAGTCCAACCCCCTGCCCAGGCAGGAAACCCTACACCATCTCAGTCAGATGGTTATCCAACATTTTCTTAAAAATTTCCAGAATTTAAGAAAATTTAAGAAAAATTTAAGAAAATTAATTTCTTAAAAATTAATTAAAAATTAATTGACTATTGTGGCTTGCAAAGACTGAATATTTATATCCACACACATATTAAATTCTCTCTTCTCTTTCCCCTCTCCCCCTCCTTTTTTTTCTTTTGTTATATGGTGTATTTATAATGTACCTGAGGAAATGGGCATTATATAACAGTCAGAATTTATTGTTTTTAAAAAATATGTGTCTACCTTGAGGGACCTTTCATTTTGGCACTATTCAGCTTGCCTCCAGAAGTCATTACTTTTGCTATGGGATAACATAATTTAAGTGAAGTGTTCTGTGTGATGCTTTCTGTCCAGAATTCTCTGTATTGTATTAGCTTCATCCAACAAAATAGCTCTTTTGTCTTCCAAAGAAAATTCTGAGTCCTACTGATTTATTACGTCAGTAAATTAGAACTTTCTTTTCCCATAAACTATGAAATATTATTGTGAAGTAAAACATATACCTAAGAGGAGAAACAACTGCTCCATTGGCCTTTTAATATAACAATTACTTCAACAGCTTTTATTCTTTTAATTAAACAGGGTGCAAATATCAAATTGATTCTACTTGTAATCTATACCTCTCTTCCAGAATTTGTTTTCTAGAGAAAAAATGAAGTTGGGGTGTTAGTATGATGATTTTGCTATTGGTAGAGTGGCCATTGGAATTAGATTTGTGAATCAATGATCATCTCTTAAAATTTTAAACATGCTTCCAGAAGAGAAAGGCTACTATTCAATCATTCTGCATTGCATATAAAATCTGTATTTGAAATAGAAGAAGCAGAAATACTGAGCCAGAGCCATATTTTCATTACTCTCACTATAAACATACTGTGTGGTATCCAGAGATTCAAGTTATGGTTAGAATAGAACTAGCAGATCTACTGGAAACGGCAAGTCTTAATAACTAGGTACAATTATCCTAAAACTAGGCTTGGGAAAAGATGTATACACATGGCAATGTGAGAGTCAGCTTGTGTAACTGACAGATGTTGTTTTCAAATAATTGTATGGGTCAGTGTTTTTCTGCTTTTCATGTGCTGCTATTTTTGTCTTTTTGACAAGGCATATAGATTGGCTGGTATTTAAATCATACTAAAGCCAGTGAGAAGGCTAGCAGGTTCAGTATTTGCTTCAGTCCACATTATGAGAATGATTGAATCAACCATCTCATGTATTGGAAGGTAAGTTAATGCAAAGAGCAAAAGTAATAATAATGAAAAGCCTCCTCTTTTGATATTCTGGCAATTGTTCCCAAATATTAAGAACAGAATGACTTGTTTGACTAATTGGAATTGTTTAGTACATTCACACACACACACACAAATAATACACATATAAAATGAAAGCGCACAGACACAAATGTATAAAGAAAACAAATGTTTTTTAGTTTTATTTTGGGTAAAACTATTAATCTTTCTAATATTTGTTTAGATTTTCTATGTTGTACAAAAACAAAAACTGCATCTGAAGAGAACTGCAGTGCACATGTCTTTATATTCAAATACCAGAAATCTCAAAGTTAAAATGAGAAAAATGAATGTGTTCTATACTAAAAGAGGCCATAAGTCTAGGGGGTATATCAAAAAGTTGATGAAAATTGACAAAATTAATAAAATAAGGAGAACTTTGGAAATAAAATCTATAAAAAAAAAACCCTGGGATGGTGATAGTGTTGTGAAAAATATGATAAAATTGAATATAATCACTTCACAGAAAAGCTAGCAACAGCTTTTGGGTGATCTTAAAGGAAAGAAATAAAGTGGGGTTCCATGTTAGAGGTTAGGAATAGCATGAAAAAATATTATTTCTATAGAATTAATAGTTAACATTGTAGGAAGTTAGCACCCACCCCTCTCCTAGGAAGATGAAATATTCTAGGAAATATTAAAAAGACAGAATATTATATTTCCCTGGATGAGAAATGTATTTATTTTAGGCAAGAAGCAGACTCACTCTTTATAGCCCCCACCCTCCTCAACAGCCCACAGCAGATGTCAGCACTTAAGAGATAAAGAGATAGCTAGGTCTATTCACAAGCAAATGCCTCACCCAAGATGCAACAAAGGTAGGATTAGCCATCTATCCATCTAATAACAGAATTTACCACATGGCACCTGGGGAGATTACATCACTCAGCATATTTCAACCAAGCTTGGGACTCAGAAGACAACCTACAAAGTTACCCCTGCATGGCCCCATGGGAGTCTGACAACCAATCAGAATACAAACTCAAATTCAAAGCCCAACAAAGGGTATAATCTCTCTCTCTCTCTCTCACCCATGTGTCTTTTTGCCCCGGACCTCAAAACCATGTGGCCCTGTCCACCATGAAACCATCTTTTCAAGCAGTCTCCATGTTTCCAGTGTCTTTCTCCCCACTTGGAACTGAACCCAGATGGACATTTCTTCCAACAACATAAACACATGAATAACAATACAAGATTGAGACTGTATTATGTAGAATTTTCCATTGCAAATTAAGACGCTTAGATAGATTGAACAGACATCAGAACTTTTCAAGGATTGTTTTAAGAGTAGCTATGAAGCCACCAGGTCAAAACTGAGCTACATTTACTTCAAAAAATTAATCATATTTAAATATAATTCAATACATTTAGTTAATGAGATTGTTGTGAACAAATCGAATAATTCCTTCTTTCTATGTTATATATATATTACAATTCACTGGTAATTTTTGAGAAGGATCTAGTGGCTATGCCACATGCAACCTTGTTGTTTCAGTTTCTATTTTAAATTTAAAAACTGACTCCTAACAACAAAGGCATGTTTGGAATAAAATGAAAAAAGGATATTGAAGAAGGACAATTATTATATCTGTTTTGACAACTTACGTTGTTTAGGATCACTTTGTTAAAATTTTTGCATTTAATAATTCCACTGCTGTCTTGGAACCATCAATTGAAAGGCAGAAAAAAAATTGGGTGTATTTTTGTTGATTAAAAATAATGTTTTTCTTTGCCTGCTGATTAAAAAAGTCTACTTTTCTTTACATGCTCAGTGGGATGTAAAGACAGAACTCCTCTTAGTGCTTTTTAGTACTTTTTCTTCTCTATGCTTTAATAAAGAGTTCCAGTGAGATAGAAATGGAGCCCCACAGGAAACCTTTACTTTTAGGCACCATAATCCCTCCCCTGTAGAGCTTCAATAATATGTTTCCTCCCACAGCTACTGCATGGCACTCAAATGCCATGAGAAATTCTCTGGGTAAAGTGTAAAATCTGGAGAAGTGTGTGAGTACATTCAGTCACCCACCCACCCACACTTTATATTGTAAAGGTTGGAAAATTTTGAGTCCAGCTATTTTTTTCCCCTTTTTGATTATCAAAAGGAGAATAGTTAAGTATAAAAGAAAATCTTTTAAAAAGGACAAACTCCTTAACCGAAGAATTTTCAAAGGTTGAAAACAATAATTACTTTCTGGGGAAAACAAAACAAAACAAAACCTATTTGTGAGCCCAGCTGTCATTGCTACCCTAGTTGTCTTCTAGAAAATAAATATAGCGCAAAAGAGGAAAAAATATATGTTATAAATAATATAGCCGTTTCTAGGCAACTTATGGAATGAAAACATTCCCTACCAGGTATACTGTAAATTCTTAAATGTTAAATTTTTGGGGGGGTCAAGTTCTTCACTATCAGGTTTTCAGAAGAATTATTAGAAAAATGCTTCTTTCAAGAAACATCTATTTGTGAAGCCAATTTTGCAATAAATTGCAATATCTATTTTTTTTATTTGTTCACATACTACTAGACTAATGATTTCTCAGCAAGATTTTGGAGAGGTTTTTAAATCAGATTTTAAACACAAATTTTATCACAATCCATTTCACAGCTTCTCAGTGGAACTGCTTAAGAATATCTTTACATTCAAACTACTGCTTTAAATAATTTACAAAGATGCTCATTTTAACAGAAAGAGGATGGCTCTAGAAACCTTAGTTCAGTGGTTCCCAGCGTGGGACCCATACCCCACGGGGGTGTGTGTGTGTGATTTGATTTTTAATGGGGGCAATTTGAACCTCATTTAAACCAAATTAATGGCCTTTTAGGGTTCCTCCATGTGAGTAGAGTTCACTTTTTGAGTAAAGTAAAAATTACTATACATGTCACGGGGGTGGAGGGGGGGCATCAGGATTTTAGAGATGCTTAGGTGGGGTATGGCCAAAAAAAGGTTGGGAACCACTGCCTTAGTTACAATGTCCCTGTGTCATATGTTAACTTAAATGTAAATTCTCCCTTAAACTGAGTTTGGATTTGAGAGATTTAGCCTATTTGTGTAGCAATATACAAGTAGTTTACTATTACTTTTTTATGAGATGTTTTTCAATTCCCACTTTAGCCTGTAACTCCAGCATTAATTTAATTGAGTTTGAAGAAAATAATTTGCATAAAAGTGATGAATTAATGAACTAGCCAATTTAATAATACAGGGTAATCAACAGAAAGTCTCTGGGGAACTTATCATTTCTCCATCTTTCTTTAAACCTAAAAAAAGAGCTTGTTATGCATTAAGGTTGAATGCACTCAGCTAATGATGTAACAGCCTCTGCTCACTTAATAAGTCTAGTGCTAAGGCTAGCATGATACTGCTTACTATTAAGCTGAAATTAGTTTGAAAGATCAGAAAATGTGTGTTTCTTATTTATGGAAAACATTTTTGGAATTATTTTCAATATTTCCCAAATTAAATAGACATGAACAAAAAATGGACAAAATATCTCTCCAGCATAAAATTTCATGCAATTTTGTTCCTGTTCTTATAAAACTTTACTCTTTTTAGTTGAAATATTATAATTCAGCTATTATTATTTATACTTTATCAACCTACAGATAATGAAACCATTTTTGACCACAGACTCAAAATCCAGTAAAAAAAAAAGAAGCAGAAGAGGGAAGTGAATGTACATTCAAGAGAACTAGTCTCGTATCTGGCTGGTTGTTTCAGGTTGATTTCAACTGTAGTAGATAAAGAAAGTGCAAAGCAAACTACCAGAACTTCTTCTTTACATATAGGGTTTGTGTAATCTGTTATAATGTATTTCTTGGTAGACAAAATTCAGATTGTAATGTTTATGGAAATGGTTAAGGCTAGAATGTATTGCTCTATGAGAGTTCTGTACCTGTAATACCATTGCCTTTAACAAAACATAAATTTCAAATGATTCTATAGTAATGGGTGAAAAAGATCAAATATAATTGACAGAAATTATTTCTATCTGGGTATCTAGAATTACTATACTGTATATTAGGCTACTGTCATCTTCCAACAGATAGAAGCTGAAATGTAGCAGTTAAGGTTAGGCCAGGTTGGAGAAGGTCAAATTATATGGACAAGAAACTTGCTGTATGTGTAGCTTTCTTTATTTCTTATATATTTTACTAGCTGGACGCCCGTGCTTCACTACGAAACTATGTGATCGGGCGTGATTAATTGACACTTAAAGTCTGAAACTTAATGTAGTATGTGTAACTCCATAGCATCACAGCAGTTAATATAAGGCAACTGGCAGTTGGAACAGAGGGGGAGGGGGAGGGGGAGTAGAATGTCCCAGCCCGTGGGCTGGATGAGTCATGCGCTGGTCACGCCCATGCCAGTTTAGCAGAGGGGTAGCATCAGAGCATGTTAATATAAGGCAACTGGCAGTTGGGACAGAGTTCCTTTCAGGTGGGGAGGGGAAGAAGAAGATCTAACTCCTTGGCATCAGAGTGTGTGAATATAATACTGTATATGAAATAATAATGAACTTATGGTCATTTCGAAAAATCCTTTCTTAGCAAGCACCTAGAAGCCAAGAGTAACATACATGCCAAATTTCTAGTTTGTAGGTTTTACCGTTCTGGAGATTTTGTGATGAGTAAGTAGCATTTGATTTTTATATATATAGAAGATTAGTGCAAAGAATGCAGATATTTGTAGATGAAAAGACAGCTAACTCTCTATTCTGAAAAAGTTGTATTCCTCAAGATTACTTGCCATTACAGCATACTTTTCATAAATGTGGATGGATGACTGACATAGAAATGTGACTATTACTGTTCTTTTAGAATTGATTATATGGGATCAAATGCATAGCATCCCTGGGCTATGCAGCTAGACGGCACAGTTTTGTGCTGGTTCAGCTCCTTTCTCCAATTGGTGTTAATAAGGAGTGAGATATTTACTTCCCTCCTGCCAGCTGCTATCTTGTGGCATGCCACAGGGCTCGGTACTCTCTCAATCCTTTTCAACATCTACATGAAGCTGCTGAGTGAGATTATCCATCACGATGGGTTGATGTATCATCAGTATGCTAATAGTACTCAGCTCTATAATCACCATTGATGATCCAAGTGATGCTGTGGCCGCCCTCTCACAGTGCCTGGAGGTTGTGGGGCCCTAGATGAGGGACAACAGGTTTTGACTGAATCCTGGCAAGGCTTTGGGGCATGACCACCCCAGATCCAGGATTTTGTCATCTGTAATGTTGGTTGGGATTGCATTATCTCAGATGGATCTGGTCTGCAACTTGGGGGTTCTCATGGACTTGTGACTCCTGCTCAAAGATCAGGTGGCAGTTGTAACTAGGCGAGCCTTTGTGCAACTTTGGGTTGTGTGCCAATTGTGGCCTTTCCTGGATGAAGAGTCCCTGTGCTCAGTTATTCAGGCCCTTGTTGTGGTCCGTCAGCAGCCTACAGAGCTGGCAACAGAATCAGACAGCGATAAGGCTGAGGTGAGGCCAGGGCCATCGGGAAGTGAGGTGCGGACTCCAGAGCCTTCAGAGACTAAGAGTAGTGAGGCAGAGGAACAGGAGGAGCCTGTTCCTAATGCATGCATGAGAAGAGGCAAGAGCAAAAGGCAAGAGCAACTCAAGCAGAGAGGACAACTCTGATTGGGCTGGGAAGTGGCTCACCAGGCTAATGCAGCCTGTTATTAACACACAGCTGCCTGCAGTTACAATTACTGCAGGCTCGAGTCCCATCAGGCCCAAGGTTGACTCAGCCTTCCATCCTTTATAAGGTAGGTAAAATGAGGACCCAGATTATTGGGGGGACAATAAGTTGACTTTGTATATAAATATACAAATAGGATGTGTTAGATTCGGGCAATAACGAGGCAGGAGACCAGGATAGTGACAACAGCTCTTTACTATATGGTGAACCCAGCAGCCAGTGCTGGGAAAAACCTCTCTTTATATACAGTTTAGCCGGGGGCTTCAACCAATCAGCAACGTGCTATTTTCCCGCCAAAACTTTTAAAGATACATTACACTCCTTCCCTCCCAGAAAACACTTTACCAATATCTACATAAAATTAACATCTTATTTTTCAACGTAATCACGCAAGTAGACTGGGCGTCTCCTGACTCTTTCGGACCTGCGCAATTCATTCTCTGGGAGTGAGTCGAGCTGACCGGAGGGACTGTTTGTTCCTCTCAGCTCCTCCTCTAGGCCATCCGGCCCTGGATTATTTGCAGAGTCGTCCCTGCTGTCTTCAGGAGGAACCGGTTGGCGTCGCTGGACCTCCTGGAACCCAGATAAGTCTCGCGTTTGCCCCGGGTTTGAGTTAGTGGTGGAGTCATTCGTTGGGTAGTCAGGGCCTGTTTCGTCTGTTTCTGATTTACCGGTTATGCGTTTCCTTATTTGGTCTATGTGGCGCTTCCATACCTGGCCATCCTCTATCTCTACTAAGTATGATTTTGGTCCTGTTATCTCTAGGATTTTTCCTGTTACCCAGGTCGGACCCTCGCTGTAGTTGTGTGCCCACACTAGGTCGCCTACTGCCATCCCTCTTGTTTTACCCTGTACCCCTTTGTAACCGTCTGGTGTGTAGTTTGGGTTTAAACGGTCTAGTGGGCACCTGAGCTTCCGACCCATTAATAACCCCGCCGGGCTTCTGCCAGTTGTGACACAGGGGGTTCTGTGTTGGACGGCCAGGAAGGTATCGATTTTTGTTTGCCAGTCGCCTGGCCTGATTCTGGACAATGCTTCTTTTGCGCTCCGAACGGAACGTTCTGCAAGGCCATTCGTCGCAGGGTGGAAAGGCGCCGAGAGGACATGCCGGATGCCCTCTTCTGCCAAGTACCCTTCAAACTGGGTTGCCGTGAATTGCGGGCCGTTGTCGGAGACTAACGTGTCGGGCAACCCGTGGGTTACAAATAGGTGCCGTAGGACTGAAATCACGGCATCGGCTGTCATGGATCTCATGAGAATGATTTCCAGCCATTTGGAGTAGGCATCGACTACTACCAGAAAGGTTTGGCCGTGGAAGGGGCCGGCAAAATCGATATGGATCCTAGACCAGGGGCCCTGGGGTCTCTCCCATTCCCGAATAGGGGCCGTTGGGGGTAGCGGTCTGGACTCCTGGCAGGCCTGGCATTTCCCTACCCTTTCAGCAATTTCCGAGTCCATTAAGGGCCACCACACATAGCTTCTCGCTAGACCCTTCATTCTCACGATCCCTGGGTGGCCTTCGTGAAGGAGATCCAATACCTTTTTCCTCAATTTCTCCAGGATCACCACTCGATCCCCCCATAGCAGGCACCCCCCTTGAGCTGAGAGTTCCCCACGTTTTTTTTCAAACTCTTTAAAACGCTCGCCCGGTGCAGCGGGCCAACCTCTTTGTACCCAACCAATTACAGTTCTTATTGTAATGTCCTTGTAAGACGCCCGAGCCACCTCTTTGGATGTGACTGGGCCAGAGTCCAAAGAGTCAATTAGCAGAACTGGTATCCCCGGGGTGGGGTCTTCGATAGTCTCTGGTAACGGGCATCTGCTCAGGGCGTCTGCATGCCCTAATTCCTTCCCTGGCCGGTGTAGTAATTTGTAAGAATACGCTGCCAGGAAGATAGTCCATCGGGTCAGTCTGGGCGAAAGTGCCGCGGGCGTTGGGCGGTCGCCTGCCAACAGACCTAGCAAAGGTCTATGGTCCGTGATGATTTCAAAATCACGACCAAATACATACTCATGGAATTTCTTTACTCCGGAGACTATAGCCAAGGCTTCCTTATCAAGCTGGCTATAATTCCTTTCAGTTGATGACATGGTTCGGGAGTAATATGCAATAGGGGCTTCTGTGCCATTTGGTAACCTGTGGCTGAGTACAGCCCCCACCCCATAGGGAGATGCATCGCAGCTTAACACTAATGGCAGTGTGCCATTGTATTGGATAAGGAGGCTATCACTCGATAGGAGGTTCTTTACCCCTTCGAATGCCCTAGCTTCCGCCTTTCCCCAAGACCATGCAGCCGTCTTTGCTAGTAATTTATGCAGCGGCTCGGCTACTGTTGCCTTATTCCTTAAGAATACCGCGTAGAAGTTGACCAGACCTAAGAATGCCTGTAACTCCGTTTTGTTCTTTGGAACCGGGGCCTTTCTGATGGCCCGTACCTTGCTCTCAGTGGGGTGAATCCCTTCCCTGTCTATCCGGTAGCCCAGGAATTCCACAGACTCAACCCCGATCTGGCATTTGTTCAGTTTAACTGTGAGACCGGCAGACCGGAAAATGCCCAAAACTTTTCGCAGCCTTACTCCTAATTCCTCTAGATTCTCAGCGGATACCAGTACATCGTCAAAGTATGGTACCACCCCTGGTAGGCCCTGCAATAGCCGCTCCATTAGGTTCTGGAATAACCCTGGAGCCACACTAACCCCAAACTGTAACCGGGTGCACTTAAAAGCCCCTCTGTGAGTCACAATTGTCTGCGCTTCGGCTGTGCTGCTATCTACGGGCAGCTGTTGATAGGCTTGGGCCAAGTCTAGCTTGGCAAAAACTTGCCCTTGCCCCATTGAGTGCAGTAAGTGCTGTACCACTGGGACGGGGTAAGCACTCTTTTGCAACGCTTTGTTAAGCGTTGCCTTATAGTCAGCGCAAATCCGGACCGACCCGTCCGGTTTGACTGGGGTGACTATAGGGGTCTCCCACTTAGCATGGTCAATTGGCACTAGAATTCCCTGGTTTACTAGCTTGTCCAGTTCCCGGTCAATCCTGGGCTTTAGGTGACGGGACCCTCCTAGCCTTTAGACGGATAGGGGCAACTTGGGGGTCTAAGTTAAAAGAGATAGGGGTCCCCGTGTACTTGCCCAGGCAGTCTCTGAAAACGTCCCCAAATTCTTTCACGAGTGCGTCTTTGAGGTTGACTTCGTTTCTGAAGATTCCAGTCACTCCCATGCCCAATGCTCGGAACCAGTCCAGTCCCAACAAGCTTGGCAGGGTCCCATCGACTATGGTGATGGGCAGAGTTTTCTTGTATTGTCCATACTCGACGTGGACGGACGTTACCCCTCGAACAGGGATGCGATTCCCTTGGTAGTCTTGTACCTTTAATTTCTGTGTTTTCAGCTTGCGCTTTGCGATGGCGGGTAAGGCTTTCACGAGAGTGTCCCAGGACATGATCGTGATCGCTGAGCCTGTGTCCACCTCCAATCGGCACGGCACCCCCTCAATCTTTGGCTTCGTAAAGATTTTCTTCTCTAGGCGGGTTGCTGCGCGACCCACTCTCACGGTCGTCCGATTCAACTTCGCGCCTTTTTTGAATTGACCAATCACGGGCCGCTTCGCCGTTCCCGCGCTCTGATTGGTCGGTTTGAATTTTTGGCGGGAAGGTTGGGGTGCTCGACAGACCTGTGCTAGGTGCCCCTTCCTTTCGCACCGCCGACATGTCGCATCCTTGAATTTGCATTGTTGTCGTTGGTGTTGCCCTCCGCAACTTGCGCAGTCACCCCGGTCTTCTTTCTCCGGCCTCCCGGTGTGGAAGACTCCTTCCTCTTCCTCACCGTCCGACTCAGCCTGGATCTCCTCGTTGTGGACCGGGGTTGATTTCGCACCAGCCGTTGGTGCGAGCGGCTTTTGTAGAGTTTCCGCCGCTTGGGTAGACATCTCGTGAGCCCTGGCTTCGTCCAAGGCGTTTGCCAGCGTTAGGTTGCTTTTAGACAGCAGCCGCCTCCGCAAACGGATGTCCCTGACCCCGCGGATGAGTTGCTCCAGCAATGCCTCATCCAAGTCTCGGTACTTGCAATGTTTTGAGGCTTTCCTCAGGGCGGCCATGTATGCGCTGATGGACTCGCCCTCTTGCTGTCTGCGCTCCCCGAATTCGAACCGTTGCACGTACTTGGACGGCGTTGGTGCATAATGGGTTTTCAATAAATTCTGCAGAGTTTGCCACGGTACCGACTGTACCGGCGTTGGCTCCGCCAGGGATTCTGCGGTGTCGAAAACATCTGGACCGCAGTGGCTCAGGAAATACGCTCGTTTCCTGTTGTCTGAAACTCCTTGAAGTTCGTTCGCCTCGAGGAAACACTCGAAACGAGCCATGTATGACCCCCATTTTTCCTTAGCTGGGTCGAATGGCGCTGGCGGTGTGTAGCCGGACATCGCTGCTTTCCGCCCCTTGTTTGCTGGGTTCGCGTCTTCCTGGTGAGTTCAGCTCTTTTCCTGGCGCTCTTAGCCTCGAGATCCCACCTTCGTCGCCAGTGTTAGATTCGGGCAATAACGAGGCAGGAGACCAGGATAGTGACAACAGCTCTTTACTATATGGTGAACCCAGCAGCCAGTGCTGGGAAAAACCTCTCTTTATATACAGTTTAGCCGGGGGCTTCAACCAATCAGCAACGTGCTATTTTCCCACCAAAACTTTTAAAGATACATTACAGGATGAGACTATTGCCTTACACAATGTAAGCTGCCCTGAGTCTTCGGAGAAGGGCGGGATATAAATTCAAATTAAAAAACAACAACAACTCGGGAGTAGGGCCAAGAGATGATTGGCTCCTCCCATAAGGCTTAAAACAAACCAGCACTGGTGTTTCAGCTTGCCGGAAAACAACATTGTACCTGCGTCCTCTGCTTCGTGTATGTCTTTGTTCTTGTGGCTTCTGGACATTGGCCAGGAAGGGCCTTTGGCAGTTTGCCTAATTGGACTAAGGTTTGTGAGATAACTGAAGAATTTGTGTTTGGGAGGCATTTGTTTTACTTGGAGTTGAACAACACTGGGAATGAAGTAATTCCCAGCTATTCGAATAAAGTTTATTTTTCCACGGACTAAGTTTATTACTACCTACTTGGGCCCGGGTCACAACAGCCCTAATCATTTTGCTGTTGGACTACTGCAATGCACTCTACATGGAGTTACCCTTGAAAAGCATTTGGAAACTACAACTGATGCAGAGTGTGGCAGCCCAGCAATTCTTGGGGGCCTCAGGAATGTAACATCCCTGCTCTGTAAGCTGCATTGGCTGTTTTTGAAGGTGTTGGTAATCACCTTTAAAGCCCTTCATGACTTGGGTCCAGGTTACTTGAGGGAATGTCTCATCCCACTGGGATTGGCCTGCCCCACTCATGCTGGCAGAAGAGGCACACTGTGGACACCGTCAGCCTGCCCCTGCCCTGAAGAACATCTTGCCACCTGGTGTGAGAACAGCCCTGATCCTTCTGATCTTCCAGAAGAGCCTAAAGGTCAGGCTCTGCCAGGTAGCTTGGGACTCCAATGGAGGAGTATCATAGTGGAGGTGGTTGATTGATTAACAATGTAACCCACCCACCCCCCCATCTTTTAATTGGACCATGAAGTTCTGGATTTTATAGTAACTTTTTATGTTTTTAGTTTATATAGTTCTTAATTTTTATGATTGTAAGCCGCTCAGTTATCTTGAGGTAAAATGGGCAGCCTATACATTTTATAAACAAACAGACAAACAAACAAACAAACAAACAAACAAACAAATAAGCCTTGTTTCTAACTTGCTTTATACATTTCTCCCCAAGATAAGGGGACATGCATAAGCGCACCAGCGTGCCTACCGTCCCTGTCTACTGACCCCATTTATTTGTATTCATTTCCTTTGTTTATGTCATATTCATATTCATAGCTGTTATTTTGTACATGCTTGAAAAACTAATAAAATAAAATAAAAAATAAGGATAATACTTAGTAGAAATAATATTCAGTCCATTGTTCATCTATTACGTTTGTTATCTGGAACAGTAACCTCTCTCTGTGTCTCACTTAGCTTTTCACTTCTTAAACATATGATTATCTATTATTCATGATTTTTACACATTGCTTTATGATAACTGAAATAATTACAACACAAGGATATGCTTAATAAAGTTCAGGAAGATGTATGACATTATAATTAATGTGTAGCTGCCTATATGGAATGTCCATGTGAATGACTCATTATCAATGTCTAATAACGATGTGTAATCTTAAAATGTTCATTTTAAACTGGGTGAAACAATAGTTATTACTTATAATAGCTTTTCAATGCAACTTCAGCAATGTTTTATTGAAAATAATTACTGTTATTGCCCAAAAAACATCCAAATTGATTTTTTTAAAAAACTAGTGCCATATAACTATATACAAATATTTGTGAATTTAGTAATGTTAAAATACTCCAATTTGTTTCTGTCTCCATTCTTACAAGTAATCTATTTATTTTTCCAAAAGATAAAGTGCTGAATATTAGTTGGATTTTATATTGTAAAAAATGCAAGACTGACTGTTCTTCGTAACAGCAGTCCTAAGAAGTCTAAATATTCTATGAAACCAAAATAATACCAATTAGAGATGAATTATGTGGTTATAATGATTAGTAAAATGCCAATGCTACTCTACTACCAGTTCACAGTAGCATACAAAGCAAGATTAGTTGTGTTAAATAACACAATAGTAATAAACAATATAAATTACAACAGCACTGAATAATGGGATGGATACTGAAACCCAACATCTTCCAAATGCTCTCTTTTTTGAATCCATACTTCCTTAAGAAGGTAGTTCTTATATATAAGGCAAGTTGTCACACAGGAGGAATACCACTATTGAGAATGCACAAATATAGGGTTCCTATTAGTAGAACTCTCAGCAGAATTTCTAAGTTCTTACCAACAGGGCACATTCATTTTGGAGTGAGTGGTCTCAGAGACACCAGGATTGGAGCCATGTACTAGATCAGGGGTCTCCAACCTTGGCAACTTTAAGACTTGTGGACTTCAACTCCCAGAGTTTCTCAGCCAGCAAAGCTCTGGGAGGAACTCTGGGAATTGGTCCACAAGTCTTAAAGTTGCCAAGGTTGGAGACCCCTGTATTAGATTGTCAGGATTTTATGTCAGAACTGTAGTCACTTTCTTACAAACTCCTACACTGCTCCAGAACTCTCTTGTCTTATTTAGTAGATAAACAATGATTTCTTTATTATAGCTTGCCATGGGGTGTCATCTTTGTAGACAAGATGTTTTGCCTCATAGCAGCTACTGAGAATTTTGTTTTGCAGATGACATTTTCCCCTGAAATCCATATGCCGTCCCTACACTCCTATCTTTCTACAAAACAAAGACCTTGCTTTTTAACAGGTTATGAGTTTTATCTGAAAGTTGCCTATTCAGTTTTCTGGAAGCTGGGAAAGAAATAATTGGGATTACTAGCAATTTATTCATTTTACTTCTCTCTCTCTTTTGGAATGAGTTATTTTTGTGTAGTTTTTTTCCAAGAATTCATAGTGGCTTCAATGGAGAGGGTTATTTGTCCTTTGGAGGTGAATACCATCTGGCTGTATTTGATATCAAGAAAAATGAAGGTCACAAGCTGAATTCCAGCTGCTTTGTCAGGGATTGGGAGTAGGAACTGTGTGTTTTGGAAGTGCTATTTGATTTAATGCAGACTCCATAGTTTTAGTTCTGGCCACCCAATTTCCTCTTATTTACCTATCTTAATAAATAATTCTTGAGAATTCAAAAATGCTCACACAATTTTTTTACTATTATTTCAGGATTTGCTATAATATAAATTTGATTTTTCTTTTATAACTATCGCAGCTATGCTGTATTTGTACTTTGTCTAACAATCCAACTTGTTTAAAATGTTCACATGGAGCTGTCTCAGGTCCTGCAACATTCATTTCCTTCTGTTATTAAGCCTTGCTTTCTGAGTCCTCTCTTTTTGAGACATTCTCTTCAGAAACTTTCACTTCATGTACTGTCATGGTAGACATTCAGCCATTTGACTGATTTTTCATTCTGTAAATAAATGAATTAATGTCCAGTGATGTGATTGAAGTTCATGCTAGAACACAAATGTAAGTCCAATAGATATTTACTTAATTATTCAACAAATATATATAACCAACCATTTATCTAAGATGTTCTAGGTAGCAAACAGTAATAAAACATAACTAAAGTATATAAATCCAGTTTAAAAGATACTGGGTTGATGGCCCTAAAAACTACATTTATTATTAAACCAAACCATGCCCAAATCAGTGGTCCATCAACATCCTGATTTGACAGCTTTTGAAAAGGCCAATAGGATCAGGGCCATTCGTATTTCATATGGGAGGTTGTTTCTAAGACAAACACCATGAAAAGGAAGGCATATTTCCTGGGACTCCCTGATGATACTGCTCACCAATGAGACCCAGAGTATGCCTATTCTGTGAAATGGGCATATCTATCCTTTAAATGCAAATTATCTTTCATATCTTTAACTCGCTTGGACAGATTTCCCTGGTGGAAGTGTTTTTCATCAATACAATTTAAAATACATACTGTATTGAGTTCAATGGAACTGGGTAGGAAATCTATAAATTTTGTTCTGAGCTTGTTGAGCTCACCATATCACATCAATATATTGGGCCCTTAATTTCTTAATGTTAAGAATATGTACTTTAGTTTTACTATATTCTAATTATATTATGGTTGCTTTGGCTACTCCTATTATTTTTATAACTTCAAAGGATAAACATGTCGTGTCTTCTTTGGCATTACATAATATAAACAAAAAGAAAATAAAAACATGTTGTCAGTTGGTCTATGAGTTTCTTTCTGCCTGCATAACATTCTATCACTGACTACGGTGAATTTTTACTTGATATATATTTTACTTTTTATAGCACTCCCAAGGCATTTATTTCATATTTTATTCTTGTTTACTATAAAGTACAGTAATGTACTTTACAAAAAACCTTCAATATGTCCACACCTGCACTAAGCTTAGGTTTTTTAAGAGGATCACTGGAAGTTACAGGTAGTCTTTGGGCTACAGTGGCAGTTGGGATGGGAACTGCCATAGCTAAGCAATGCTGTAGTAAAGTTCAACATCATAGGACTGCATCACTTAATGATGGCAATTCCAGTAGTACCTGTCATTAAATGTTAACTGTATAAGTGGGGACTTCATGTAAATGTGACTTTTTTCTGACTTCTCCATTGACTTTGCTTGTGGGAAGCTGGCAGAGAATGTCAAAAATCATGATCATGTGACTGCGGAGACACTTGACAGCTGGAAGTACGAAGACCTATCCTAAGTACCATTCAGGGCCATCATGATTTTGAACAGTTGCTGAACAAATGATTGTAAGTTAAATAGAATATTTTTTTATTGGACAAGTATGATTGGACACACAAGGAATTTGTCTTGGTGCATATGCTCTCAGTGTACATAAAAGAAAATATACCTTCATCAAGGTACAACATTTACAACACAAATGATGGTCAATATATCAATATAAATCATAAGGATTACCAACAACAAAGTTACAGTCATACAGTCATAAGTGGAAAGAGATTGGTGATGGGAACGATGAGAAGATTAATAATAGTGCAGATTTAGTAAATAGTTTGACAGTATTGAGGGAAATATTTGTTTAGCAGGGTGATGGCCTTCGGGGAAAAACTGTTCTTGTGTCTAGTTGTTCTGTGTGCAGTGCTCTATAGCGTCGTTTTGAGGGTAGGAGTTGAAACAGTTTATGTCCAGGATATGAGGGATCTGTAAATATTTTCATGGCTCTCTTCTTGGTTCGTGCAGTATACAGGTCCTCAATGGAAGGCAGGTTGGTAGCAATTATTTTTTCTGCAGTTCTAATTATCCTCTGAAGTCTGTGTCTTTCTTGTTGGGTTGCAGAACCGAACCAGACAGTTATAGAGCTGCAAATGACAGACTCAATAATTCCTCTGTAGAACTGAATCAGCAGCTCCTTGGGCAGTTTGAGCTTACTGAGTTGGCGCAGAAATAACATTCTTTGTTGTCCTTTTTTGATGATATTTTTGATGTTAGCTGTCCATTTTAGATCTTGCGATATGATAGAACCTAGAAATTTAAAGGTTTCTACTGTTGATAATGTGTTGTCTAGTATTGTGAGAGGTGGAAATATGGAAGGGTTTCTCCTAAAGTCTACCACCATTTCTACGGTTTTGAGTGTATTCAGTTCCAGATTGCTTCAGTCGCACCACAAGGCTAATCGTTCGACCTCTCGTCTATATGAGGATTCGTCATTGTCTCGAATGAGACCAATCACTGTTGTGTCATCTGCGAACTTCAGTAGCTTAACAGATGGATCATTGGAGATGCAGTCATTGGTATACAGAGAGAAGAGAAGTGGGGAGATTACACAGCCTCGGGGTCCCCCTGTGCTAATTGTACAGGTATTTGATGTGATCTTGCTTAGCTTCACCTGCTGCTTTCTGTTTGTTAGGAAGCTTGTGATCCACTTAAATAAGATTACCAAACTAATCCAAAAAGAACCCCCAACTAAAATCAAAGACAGAGAACAAGAAAACGGCACAGCCCTCCTCCCATATATAAAAGGTACCACAGACAGAATCAGCAAGATCCTCCACAAACACAACATCAAGACAGCATTCTGCACAAACCGAAAAATATCCACTATCCTAAGAAACCCCAAAGACAAAATTGAGTTAGAAAATCAAGGAGTATATGAAATCCCATGCACCGCCTGCCCCACCACATACATTGGACAAACCAACAGAAGAATAAGTGCACGCATTGAAGAACACAAGAACTCAGTCAAAAAAGAGGAACCAACTTCTTCCCTGGTCCAACACCTTAAAGCCACAGGACACGATATTGACTTTAAAAAGACCAGAACTATCGCCAAAACTGAACACTTTAACAACAGAATAATCAGAGAAGCCATCGAAATAGAAAAACGCCCACACAGCATGAATAAACGAGATGATACCTCCCGCCTACCAGCCATTTGGAAACCCGCCCTTATTGACAAACGAGTCCCTAACACGAGGAATGACACCAGACCCACACTCACGAGGTCCACACAGGATGTCACCACCACACATCCACCCAGAAAGCAGACCCAAACCCACACTGATCAGGAAGCACGACCAAGGACCAGGAGCCAGACCGCAGCTGCAACATTAGCCATTTCAAACCCCTCCAATCCATACATGCAGCAGACTGACACCCACTATGAAGATGTAGCACGACCACGACCACGAAGCCAAACAACAGCAATGCAACTCACCAGCTCAAATCCCCCTGCAACTCAGACTAATCTGAGCACAACCAAGCCCCCATCCAAACAGGACACACCCCCAGCCAATCAGAGCACAAAAAACCCCCCATCCAATCAGAGCATAGCCAAGCTCCCATCCAATCAGTTCAAACCCCCACTAGCAGTTAAAAAGGAAGAAACAGCTGCAATCACACATTGCTCCCAGAAGCACGAAGCTGAAGCCTGAAGATGACGAATGAGACTTCGTCGAAACGTCGCCAAGACACTTCCAATTTTACGCGGGAGAAAACCCGAATAACCAAAGACCTACATACAAACGAAAACCTCAGAAAACAAATACACACACACACACACACACACACATCAGACATAAGAGGTTCACTCTATTAATACCCTAATAGATCCCTATAGTCCATCAGGTTTCTAGGCTTCCTATTTCTCAGGTAGGGTTTTTTTCCCTCCATGTAGTGAACATTAGCAATTATTGTTTCCTCTCAAGCAGATATTAACAAAAAAATAGTGGCTAAGATAGTTATAAACATTTCAGAAATCACAATTAATTTCCTATTCAGCGATCTAAAGGCAGCCAGACTGAACATGGCTGGTTTAATCCAGTTTACTAATTGTTTTTACAACACAGATTTCAAGAAGAGTACGGATATTTGAGGATCATTTAACAGAATAACAGAGTTGGAAGGGACTTTGGAGGTCTTCTATTCCAACCCCCTACACAGGAAGGAAATCCAATGCTATTTCAGACAAATAATTGTCCAATCTTCTTAAAAACCTCCAATGTTGGATTACTCACAATTTCTGGAGGCAAGATGTTCCACTGATAAATTGTTCTGTCATGAAATTTCTCCTTAGTTCTAGGTTGGTTCTCTTCTTGATTAGTATCCATCCATTGCTTCTTGTTCTGCCTTCAGGTGCTTTGGAGAATTGGTTGGCCTCTATTCTTTGTGGCAGCCCCATAGATAATTGGAACCCTATCATGCCATCTCTCATCCTTTTTTCATTAAAATGAATCCCCCCCCTCTCAAATCAATTAATTAAATTCCCCTACTGAAAATTATTCCAAGTTGGGGCTCTAAAGTATCTAAAGCTTTTTATTTATAACCAACATTTCTATGGTTCCCCCAAACAGATAATTAGCCAGTGAAACTGTTTAAACAAAGCATTCAGCTGATCGTATAACTAACCTCTACCAATGTGTTGGCAATAGCATTTTGAATCATTTGAAGGTTTCTACCATTCTAGCATTTACTGTGCAAACCTAATGCTGGCCTGGTTATGAATATCCACTTCCTTGGCAGAACCCTAGAGGGGTTGCCTTTCCTTCTCCAATGGGCACATGGGCACACTTTGCTGGATAATGAAGAAGGCAATAGAATTCCAAAAATTCCATTTCTTTATTAGTTTTGATTATGTAGTCCACAACAAATTGTATATAGCCTTTAAAAACACGGCACTGCGTTATCTTAGTTTTTGGAACTAGATGACCAAAAAGTAGCAATTAGAATGGAATGTTGAGCAACTAAATGGTTCAAAATTGGGAAATGAGTATGCTGAAGTTGTACGCTGTCACTTTATTTAATTTATACACATTATAAAATTGCTTGGAGAAACAACAACTTCAGATATTCCTTTGATTCAATTTGAAGGCTCAAGGTAAAAAATACTAATGGAACCTTTTGTTAAAAGTGCAGGAGAAGTATGTAAAAGCCAATCTGCTGCTCAATATCTTTTCCCCTCAAAAAATATTATGTCAACATAGACTATCTTTTCAGATAAATAGACTTTATCTTCTCAGGCTGAAAAGATCACATAAATACTTGCAACTTGTGAGAAAGGCTATGACAAAACAAGACAAAATATTAAATTACAGAGCCATCACCTTGACAACTAAAGTATATTTCACCATTACTGGTTTTCTCAGCTATAATAAATGGCTGTGAAATCAGATTATCAGAAAAAATGACATCTTTGAATAATGATGTTGGAGAAAACAGTTTGGACATGTAGAGCACATCTTTCAGTAACCTCAGACACAGAACAGAAAGACAAATACAAAGTGAAACTAAAGGTTATGTATTTTCAACACATAATGTAAAAGCAAGAATCATTGGAAAAGATTCCAATGTTTGAAAAAAATAAGCAATTGAAAAAGAGGCTGTCAAGAAAATATCCAGTTGGCTGAACACAATGAACACAAAAATAAACTCACAAATACTATATAATATTAAAATTTATATACTATAAAAATACTAAATAAAGGTACTGATAGTCCTGGAGAAAGGGTATCTATGAAGTCACAAAGATCCAGAAGCAGCTGAACCACTTAATAAATATTGGCATCACACACACAAAAAAATCCCTGTATATCCCAAGACAAAAGCTAAATGTGGGAGTACATTTGAATTCTAATTTGCTTCAACAGTTTCTGATGACATAGTTTCAACATTTGTTTAGAAGGTAGGCAAAGATTTGGACATAATGTTGGCTTTAACATTGGCTATAACATACAGAGGAATTATTGAGTCTGTCATCTGCACCTCTATAACTGTCTGGTTTGGTTCTGCAACAGACACAGACTTCAAAGGATTATTAGAACTGCAGAAAAAACAGTGGCTACCAACTTGCCTTCCATTGAGGACCTGTATACTGCAGGAGTCAAAAAGAGGGCTGTGAAAATATTTATAGACCCCTCACATCCTGGACATAAACTGTTTCAACTCCTACCCTCAAAACGACGCTATAGAGCACTGCACACCAGAACAACTAGACACAAGAACAGTTTCTTCCTGAACATCATCATTCTGCTAAACAAATAATTCCCTCAACACTGTCAAACTATTTACTAAATCTGCACTATTAATCTTCTCATTGTTCCCATCACCCATCTCCTTCCACTTATCACTGTAACTTTGTTGCTTGCATCCTTACGATTTATGACTGTTTCATAATATGATTTGATTGCTGATTTGTACCCTATGACTATCACTAAGTGTTTTACCGTACGATTCTTGATGAAGGTATCTTTTCTTTTATGTACACTGAGAGCATATGCACCAAGACAAATTCCTTGTGTGTCCAATCACATTTAGCCAATAAAAAATTCTAGTCTAGTCTAGTCTAGTCTAGTCTAACTTGGGCAAAAAATAAGATGTTGCGTAATATCTATCAACTACTCATTGTGTCCTTAAACTCGGATTATTGCAAAAAATGTTGTTAGCTGTAGTAGGATCCTAATTTAGAATATTACTCTTATCTTTGTAAGAAGCTGCAGTTAACAGTCATTATATCTTAAATGTTAACAAATCTTAAATATACATCTTGCTTTGTAAGTGTATTTTAAAGAAATATATTCCATTTTGCTATCATTTTAGATCCTCAATCCTTTGTTGAACTTTATTCTGTAAAATCCTCTCATACCCTAGCCTTGCCAACTATAAATTGGAAAGTTCCATATAGGCTCCTGGGAGTGAAACCCCCCCCCCCCACATCATATACTATTTAAAATTTGTTGAACTCTATTTCATCCTATGGGTTATACACTACAGCCAGCAGGTGTTTTATACGTTTTAAAATCGTGATTCTTGAGTTAAGGGCTGAGGGAGACGCCGGCATACTCTTAATTCTAACTCTTACTATGTATGCCAATAATAGTTTTATATAATGTATATGCTCTTCCTTCTTAAGTGTATGCAAACATTTCTTTCAAAAAATCAAGTGATTCGACCATCGCTTTCTTTCGATGTTATCGGTATCTGCCTGTTGCTTTTCCTGAAATGAGGGAGGCGTAGAGGACGAGAGGTACGCCCGAGAAATCTGAGGCAAAGCGCATCAGATGCAAGGTTGGAAGGCAGAGTTTGGCTCGCGCGGAGCGGCTGCAGCATCCCGAGCCGCTTGACTGAAGGAGAATGGCGTGGGCAAGGAAGAGTTTTGGCACGGCGGCGGCTGCGCCGATGAGGACCGTTAGTTCGGGAGGCCGGACTAAATGCCCCGCCGCGCGCGGACAGAAAAACAAGAAAGCGAAGAGAGTGGCGATACTTTCGAAACGCGCGGAACGAAGAGAGAGAGAGAAAAAAGGGAGGCAGCGACGGGAGGAGGAGTCACGCGCAGCTTCATAGCTCCAGCACGCGCCACTCAGTTTTACACCTCCCCCCCCCAGCCGCGCGCGCGCTTCTCTTCCACTTTGCTGCCATCCGTGCTGCCTGTGGCCCCCACCTTTCGAAGCTTTCTCTCCCGCCGCCGCCGCCGCCGCTTCTTCCAGCCTGTGCCTAACAGTGTGCGCCTCCTACGTGCGTTCCACTTGGTACGGCCCACCTGGAAGATCATGGCGATTGATGGTAAGTAGGCCAATAACGGGCTCCTCTCCTCTCGAATAACCCCCTCTTCACCTGGGCAGCGGGCGCGGGGAGGGGCGACCCTGAGCGGAGGGGCGCTCCCTCAGGGGAAGCCGGGAGTGGGGGGGAGGGAGACAAGAAATAAAAACAAAAAGGGCGCGGTTGATTTGTGTTCTTGGGCTTTTAAGCAGAGAGCTTCGGAGTCGTTGGGGAGCGGGGGAGGGGGGTGTAAGGGGGCGCTTCGCTATTCTCCCCCCCCCCCGGTCTGGCGCTGAAACTGTCATAATTGCAGAAAGCGAGAATCGGCGCTTCCCCCCGCCATCCAGATGTAATTGTATACAAGGACGCAAATTATTTTGTTTGAGTCGAGGCAGAATTTTATCTATGCTTTGGCTAAATAAGTGCTTCTTTTCAGAAGTGATAAAAAAAAAAAGCCAACGATAAGATGAATCTTTGGGATAGTAGCGGCCAACGGTCATTCGTTATCCGTTCTTTCGCGTTTTCTTTGCGAGTTATAAGCCACAGGCAGCAGAAATCTCAAGGCATTTTTTGACTAAAGGTGCACAGAAAATAACTGGGTAAAGAAGATTCTCTTTCTTTCTTTCTTTCTTTCTTTCTTTCTTTCTTTCTTTCTTTCTTTCTTTCTTTCTTTCTTTCTTTCTTTCTTTCTTTTCTTTCTCTTTCTTTCTTTCTTTCTTTTCTTTCTCTTTCTTTCTTTCTTTCTTTCTCTTTCTTTTTTCTTTCCTTCCTTCTTTCTCTCTCTTTTTCTTTCTTCTCTCTCTCTCTCTCTCTCTCTCTCTTCCTTCCTTCCTTTCCCTTTATTGTAAATCCTTATTTTGCTGTTTTAGAAGTCTAAGGTAAATGAGGATTCAAGAAGGCTCTGCATTTGTCTGTGTGCTTGGAAAAAACAATATTCAACCCACTCTCTTCTCCTCATTCATTTATTTATGCTTGTCTCCCAGAAATGTGACTAAGTTTTCATGATCTGTTTCTCTTTCTATTCTATGTGAACTTGAAGAGGATTAAGAAGAAACTAAAAACATGAATAAAAGCTTTTCATTAAAAGCATTTGTTTGAGTAAGAGTTTTTAACAAGTGATTTAAAGCTAACTATTTATAAGGAAATAAAGCATCATCTGCTTTTCCATAGGCCATTAAATTTATTATCCAATTCTTGAAATATACTTTTGAAACTGTGCAGTATTTGAATGTTTAATTTGTTGATGTCCTAAGAAGCTTGAAAACAGACATAAAGACTACTGATAGGTTGAAAATGTCATCAGTATCTTCAAGAAAAATGCAACATTTACACTTCTAACATCTTATTTGAATTAGATTTTTTATTTAATTTTAATTTAACTAATTATGTTTAATAAGCTGTCCAACTCCAAATGACACTGGGTAGCTTACAACTGAAAAACCAAAGTACAACAACTCAACCAAGTGAAAGAGAAAAATTCCAAATCAGACCAGTTGAAAAAATGGGGGCTCCATAGTCACTATGTCCTATGTCTTTACTGATTTTATTGAACAGTGCAAGGGGGAGGAGTCAAGTGAATTTCTGAGAGGAGCTCATTCAGAGGGCAGGAATTGCAACAGACTGGATGCAACTCCTGTATCCTGCCAAATGACAATTTTTAATTGATGAGACCTGGCCTGCTGGGAGGAATTGGACAGGCAGAGTTGACTGTCCAATAGATAAGAGGTCCTTCAGATATTCCAGTCTTACCCAGAACTGAATTTATCTGACAAATTTCTGGGGGTTTTAATGGGGAGGAGACTTTGGTCTTGTTTTTATTCTTTAAAAATGTGGTTTGGTATAATTGATACAGTATTCCATCTTATATAGTATAGTGACAGGCTGCAAATTATGTACATGGCTGATATACCTAATTGTCTTTATTCTCAATCAAAATGCAGCAGATCATAGAAGCAGGCCTATAAATCTTAGTTTATGCATTATGCACTAGACTCTATACCATATTGAATTATATGAATTATATTCATATAATTATATGAATATAATTCAATATCCATATTGAATATTAATCTTTTATGTACACTGAGAGCATATGCACCAAGACAAATTCCTTGTGTGTCCAATCACACTTGGCCAATAAAAATTCTATTCTATCCTATTCTATTCATATAATAGCATGAGATTTTTATATAGCTTCTTTAGTTTCTTTGAATAACAGAATAGCAGAGTTGGAAGTGACCTTGGAAGTCTTCTAGTCCAACCCCCTGCTCAGACAGAAAACCCTATGCCATTTCAGACAAATCATTATGCCATCTCTTCTTTAAAATTTCCAGTGTTGGAGCACCCACAACTTTTGGAGCACCCATCAGTTTTGTTCAACTGATTATTTGTTCCATCAGGAAATTTCTCCTTAGTTCTAGATTGCTTCTTTCCTTGATTAGTTTACATCCATTGCTCCTTGTCCTGCCTTCAGGTACTTTGGAGAATAGGTTGAAACCCGCCCCCCTTCTTTGTGGCAGCCCCTTAGACCCCCTTGGTCTGTTGACAAATGAGAATGTGTTTATTTATCCAATTTGCTCAACTACCGTATATAAACATTTAGCATACTATTTGGCTCTCTGATTTATAACAAAGATTAGTTCTTTGGAATTATATAACAACTATTTACATTAGTTAGACAAAAACAATAACTCTTGATCAATTTAAGCAACAGTTATTACTATCTGCATTATTTTCCTCAGTATATTTTTTATGGATGTATTTTATATGTTAATATAATGTTAGCACATTGCATGTACCTCCTGGTTGAAGTGGGCAACAGTGTTTATCAATTGTGGTTTGTAAAGGACAGCATGAGAATGCTTGGGATAGAGTTTGGATTAGGTTGCATTGTGGTATATGAGTTGAAATACAGAAACTGACCAGCATTGACCTTACTATTATTATGGACTGCTACATGTGTGACAGATACAACTAACACTAATAATTTAGTACCCTTTGTAGCTTAGTAAAAACAACGTTACATAAAACTGCATTTCCTTTTCCCATCTCAGTAATTAAACCTCTAATGCCATGACGAACCTATGGCACACATGCCAGAGGTGACATGCAGAGGCCTCTCTGTGGGCACATGCGCCATCACCATCTGGTTTTCTGGTTTCCAGCATGCACATGTGTGCTGGCCAGCTAATCTTTCCGTATGCTGGAGCCCCAGAAGACCAGGTGGCCGACGGACACATGCGCGCTGGCCAGCTGGTCTTCAAGTTTCTGGGGCTCTGGCGTACTTGCACATGCGTTCCAGTTTGGGCACTCAGTGCCAAAAAGGTTCGCCATCACTGCTCTAATGCCATGTTTAGTGCCATGATAGGGTTATATGTGATTATTTTTCAGGTTTTGCATTTGTATTATTTGGTGCTGATTGTCATATCTATTAGCTTTGTGCATTTACTCTTGTGATTATTAAATTCTATTATATTAAGATGTCTCTAGTTGAACTTAATTCCTGTTGTCTATGTAGGGACATTTTTGCTGTTTTCTCAGCAACAGTAGGAAATAATTTGTCATTGCCTTCTTTCTGAATATTCTTTGACTTGACAATATAGCCTACGGCCATGATTTCTCTGATGATCTCTCATTTGACTACCAGTTGGCCCTGACTCTACTTAGCCCAGACAAAATCATTATATTACTTCCTGAGAAAATAATGTGTTTAAAACATTAAATGTTATTTTTTATTTATGTATTAGGATGTAATTTCAGTTTCTTCCAATAAATGGATCTTATTTATCTGTTGAACTAATTAAGAACCAATTCAATATATATTACTCTATTGGGAAATCCCAGTATCAGTGCAAGGTCACAGAGCAAAAAAGCAATATTTTAATACTTTAATACTTTCTTAAATGACAGCATAATATAATGTAACATAATATATAATAAACAACAGATTTAGAACAAAGGAATAATATCTTACAGGACAGAAGCAAACATAGAAAAAAGTACATCTTCGAGGTCCCGTAAGATACCAAAATGAGGTATACTCTACTAGTTATAGTAATTGGAGAGAAACAGTCCTGCAGATAAACAGTCCATTCAGCACTTGTTATAAGATACAAAAAGTTCCCACAGTCATTATGGGTATGCCCTTGTGATTCAGGATAGATTGAAATTATTGAGCTTATTCTTCTCTTGCCAGTTTTATACAATACTTTGAAATGCTCTCATTATCTTACTTTTGACTAGCAAAATAAGATAAAACAACAGAACAAGCAATTGATACTTTCTGACATCATCCCTGAAACAACACACAAGGTGACCAGGTTTTGTGTGGCAGCTTGAAAAATCAGGCAAAGAATAATTGAGCACAATTGCATATGCTGGAGTATGGATCGCCAGAAGTGGCTCAGGTTCAGCATTAAACACTGATTTCAAAGTGAACATGCTATGTCAGCTATTGTACTACATTTTTCTCAGGTTTGACAGGAGTTTGTAATTATAAGTTTATAATTCTTAAATCTTCTGGATAATTTTATTGTTTTATTTATGAAAAGGCGTGTGTGTGTATAATGTATGAGCTTATATGTACAGTATATATTTGTATAGTATTTTGTATTTTATAATGCTATTCCAAGTTTACATTATCCAGATTGCTAATTTTAATTTCTTCTTATTATAGCCTGAATAAACCTTTTAATATGTAGGTAGTACTCAACTTATAACCATAATCAAGCCTGCGATTTCAGTTGTAAATCATGGTGTTTATATAGTGAATCATTACGTGACCGTGCCTGATTCTATTGCATGTTTTGGGGTGGCTGTTCAGCAAGGGTTCTAGGATTGGCATGAAAAAAATTACTGAGATACTAAGCATGCGGTGACCCAAGAATTGGGAACCTCTAATCCATAATTCTCGTAGAATGTTTCCTGGCACTTCCTCTACAGTTTAAACAGCTTAAAGATACTGGATTTAGCTTTTTATTATTTGTTTATTGTTGACTAGCTAATTTTATTAATAATTGCATGATTCCTATATTAAAGCAGAAATGTGAAAATATTGCTTAAATTTGATACGTTAGTACCATGATGGCACACAGAGCCCTTTCTGTGGGCATATGCGCCATCACCAGCTGCTCTTCTGGTTTCTGGCACGCACATGTGCGCTGGCCAGCTAATCTTCGTGTGTGCCAGAGCCCCAGAAACAAGAAGATTAGGTGGCCAGCACGCATATGCGCACGGGGCAGCTGGTCTTTGAGTTTCTGGGGCTCTGGCGCACGCACGCGTGCATGCACATACAGTCCGGTTCTTTCTTGTTCTCAGTTCTTTCTTCATACCCTATATCCAGCTTCTCTTATTTTCTGTGCACATCTAGGCAATTAAAGGAGGAATTGTGACAGGTCAAGTTAAAATAATATCTATATTAAAGTAAGACTAGCATTAGCAGATCCTCAGATATTTGGTTGTTTTGTTTTGTTTTGATTTGATTGAGGTATAACCTACATGGAACAATTTATTTTGATTAGCTAGGAACTTTTTCTTGCACAACAAAATATTGTCTATATTTTAAATGTTTACTTAAGCTGCATAATGCTTGTTGAGGAAACAGGTTGGTTTAATATAAGGTACAATTTATATATTTGAAATTCATGTAAAATGTCTTCAGATATGGAACCAATAACTACTATAATTTGAATTTTTGAGTTTTCTAAATTATTTTTTAAAATTATAAAGTAATTTTTGATGTCTGAGTATAGACTTCAAGAAGAATATAAATATTATAATCTATTTTATATGGTACTTCTATTTCTCAATATTTTTTCAACAGGTGGAGAGAGAACTTGTGGTGTACATGAACTAATTTGCATTAGAAAAGGTAAACATAATTTTAAATATTTTTTAAAATTCTGCTTCATTTCATATGATTCATGTAAGAACTGGATATTATGTATAGTTATTAAATAAGGTATTCATATTTTTGAAGAACTGAAATCTACATTTAATCCAGTTTTCATTTTAGCCATTATAATTACTAATACTTCATGGTAAAGGGAAAACATTGGCCACCTTGTTAGTAAACTACACAAGGATAGCATGAATCCCTGCAAACTCATTGCCTGCTGACTCTAAAGGCTGATCTCCTTATGCTGGAAATCAAAAGAAAGGAAGTGTCCAGAAACTACTGTACTGAATGAGTTGTTTATATGCTCATAGCTAAGGCTGCAAGTCTTAATTGAGTCTGCTAGTGTGAGAGCAGAAGAACAACCCTCAAATTGTTACTGTCAAATCCATTTACTTCCTTGGTTTGATATTTTATTTTGAGTGCTCCTCTAAGTTGTTGATTTATTTTATTTTCAACTTCTGTCCCTGAATGCTCAAGATATGAGGAGGGATAAACTTTAGCAGATTATCTACATCTTGGAGAGTCTAGTATTCATTTTCTGTTACTCACTAGTCAACTTCCCATCTTTCTGTCTACAAAGGTCTCTGCAATACTGGTGTCAACATGAGAAGAAGAAAAGGTCTAATTTGTAAGCTGCCTAGAATAGTTTTGGATAGCGAGATGGGTAGCATATAAATTTAATGAAAAACAAATAATTAGTTGGCCACCCTCAGTATATAAGCAATTGATCTATGAAAAGAATATCAGAGAAAATCCCTTTGGGAATTAAATCAAGACAATGTGTGATAGGTGAAGAAAAGCTACGTTCTAAAATCTGAGCTCTCAATTGGTTCAGCAATAGCAGCTAGGCATGACTGAGAAGATAGACAGATAAATCAAATCAGGATGATGCTGGCTCTGATTGAGCCAGCCCAAGCTCCAATTTTAAAGGATCCAGCTTCATCTGCACACCAGGTTAATGCAGAGTGTATAGGGCCGTGATGGCAAACCTATGGCATGTGTGCCACAGGTTTTTTTTGTTTTTTTGTTTTTGTTTACATTTATACCCCGCCCTTCTCCGAAGACTCAGGGCGGCTTACAGTGTATAAGGCAATAGTCTCATTCTATTTGTATATTTTTACAAAGTCAACTTATTGCCCCCCCAACAATCTGGGTCCTCATTTTACCTACCTTATAAAGGATGGAAGGCTGAGTCAACCTTGGGCCGGGCTCGAACCTGCAGTAATTGCAGGCTACTGTGTTCTTAATAACAGGCTTTACCAGCGTGAGCTAAACCGGCCCACAGAGTAATATCTGCGGGCACGCAAGCCATTGCCCTAGGTCAGCTCCAGCGCACATGCATGCACTGGCCAGCTGATTTTTGTCTGGCCCTGCCCATGCCACCCCTCCCCTCCCAGGAGTCTCCACGCGACCCGTTTTGGATGCCAGGTAAGTACAGGGCTCACACAGAGGCTCTGGGAGGGTGAAAAACAGGCCTACCAGAAGTCTGGAAATGGGGTTATGCTCCCTCCTCAAATGACCATTGCACGGCCCAATCAAGCTGGACAGTTTTCACCCAGTTTCCAATCTTCTCTTCTTAGAGAAGACTGGACAGAGTGCTTGTGTGGCAGTTGCAGAGGACCTTGTATGAAGCAGATTATCTAGACATTTTCAGTCGGGGTTCAGGCCAAGGTTTGGGACTGAAATGACGTTGATTGTACTCATGGATAACCTCTGGTGAGAGTGGGATGGTAGTACTACCAATATGGTAGAATATCCATCCTGGTTCTTCTTGACCTCTCAGCAGAATTTGATACTGTTGTGTCTGTGCCCCCCGAGCCGGGCCTCCTGCCAGAAAGTGACTTGGAGCCGGGCCTCCTGCCAGAAAGTGACTTGGAAAGTGAGGGGTAAGAGCCGTCAGGACTTACCTCGGGAGCACCGGCTTCCCTGGCTCAGCTTGAGGAGCCAGAGGCAGGCCAGGTGGAAGAGATAACGAGGCCTCCGTCCCCTGACTCTTTCCCCCCCAGGCCACGCCTCCAGTCCCAGCTGATGATCAGGCCTGGCTGGACCCTAGGTTCTGTAGGCAGGAGAGGCGGGAACAACAGAAGCAGGGGTGGGGCAGGCCTAGGAAGTCCTGAGTCATGGAGCCACACCCCACAGGTTATAAAGGCAGCAAGAGCTGCTGTGCCTCTTCGTAGCAGGCAAATTAACTGCTTAACTAAGAGCTGAAGTACTGTTTGACTCATCGGCGTGGAGGGAGATAACAGAGATACTTGGCATACGCTCGCTATTTTGCTGCCAGAGCTGATATGCTGGCTAATTAAGCCATCGCTTGGACGGAGGCGAAGGTGGACAGAACAGATACATTGATCATGGTATCCTTCTGGGGTGGCTCTGGGAGTTGGGGGTGAGTGTTGTACTAGTTCTCCTTCCTCTGGGATTGGTTTCAGTCAGTGTCGATAGGCAGGGAGAGGTCCGGGCCACACCTCGTACTTTGTCGGGTGCTTCAGGACTTGGTTCTGTTTCTTTTCCTATTTATCTACATGAGGCCACTGTGTGAGGTGATTCATTGGTTTGGAGTGAGATATCAATATACGGATGCTATCCAGCATTATATCTCTACTTAAGGCCCTTTGATTGATGCTGTGGACGTCCTATCCCAGTGTCTAGAGGCTATTCAGGTCTGGATGGGGCAAAATGGGCTCCGACTCAATCCTAGCTGGAATGAAGTGGGTATTTGGACCTTCCACAGACAGTGTTCTTCCATCTCTAGTTCTGAATGTGGTGGCAATACCTCCACTTTCTTGGGGGTCTTTCTAAACTCATAGCTTTTGCTTGAAGAGCACGGGGCAGCTGTGGCTATTATAGTCTTTTCACACCTTTGGTTAGTGTGTCAGTTTGTGCCCATTCCTGGACCAGGAGGCCCTGCACATCATCATCACCATGCCCTTTTAAATTCCTGCTTATGTTCTATAGGGCTACCCTTGAAAAGCATTCAGAAACTTCAATTGGTGAAAAATGGGTCTGTATGAGTAATAGATGGTGCCAGCTACACCGCCTATGTAACACTACTATTCCGTGAGATGCACTGGCTGCTGGTGTCTTCCTAGGTGCAATTCAAGATACTGGTTGTTACCGTTAAAACCCTATATGTCTTGGGACTGGTTTACCTGAGGGACTTCCTTTTTTCAAGAGTTTCTACCCATCCAATCTGATCCAACATATTGGGCATGCTGCAGATTTGTCAGCCAAAGAGTGTCAACTGGAGGGAACTAGAAGACAGGCTTTTTTGGCTGTAGCCCCTTCTTTGTAGAATATTCTCCCCTTAAAATGGCCCTAACCCTGTTTTTTTGCAAAGCTTTAAAAACATGGCTATGTATCCAGGCCTTGGGCTCAGAATGTATTAAGGGTCCCCTTACTTGGCTTTACTATTAGTTGATTACCAGTAATCATCAAGGCTGCCATTTTTATTTATTTATTTTGTGAATATTTTTTATTGTTTTAATGCTTTTTAAATTGTTTTAATTTTTTTATAATTTTAGAATTGCAAGCTGCTTAGAATCACTTGGTTGTGTTGGGTAGTTACAGAAATTGAATAAATAAATGGAATAATAAATATAACAACAACAACAGAGTTGGAAGGGACCTTGGACGCTGGCTGAGGAACTCTGGGAGTTAAAGTCCACAAGTCTTAAAGGGACCAAGTTTGGACACCCCTGCCCTACACCATCTCAGACAGATGGTTATCCAACATTTTCTTAAAAATTTCCAGTGTTGGAGCATTCACAACTTCTGCAGGCAAGTCATTCCACTTATTAATTGTTCTAACTGTTAGGAAATTTCTCCTTAGTTCTAAGTTGCTTCTTTCCTTGATCAGTTTCCACCCATTGCTTCTTGTTCTACCCTCAGGTGCTTTGGACAACAGCCTGACTCCCTCTTCTTTGTGGCAACCCCTGAGATATTGGAACACGGCTATCATGTCTCCCCTAGTCCTTCTTTTTATTAAACTAGACATACCCAGTTCCTGCAACCGTTCTTTATATGTTTTAGCCTCCAGTCCCCTAATCATCTTGGTTGCTCTTCTCTGCACTCTTTCTAGAGTCTCAGCATCTTTTTTACATCATGGCGACCAAAACTGAATGCAGTATTCCAAGTGTGGCCTTACCAAGGCATTATAAAGTGGCACTAACACTTCACGTGATCTTGATTCTATCCCTCTGTTTATGCAGCCCAGAACTGTGTTGGCTTTTTTAGCAGCTGCTGCACACTGCTGGCTCATATCTAAATGGTTGTCCACTAGGACTCCAAGATCCCTCTCACAGGTACTACTATTGAGCAAGGTACCACATATACGGTACCTGTGCATTTTGTTTTTTTGGCCTAAATGTAGAACCTTACTTTTTCACTGTTGAATTTCATTTTGTTAGATAGTGCCCAATGTTCAAGTCTGTAAAGATCTTTCTGTAACTTGAGCCTATTTTCCGGAGTGTTGTCTATTCCTGCCAGCTTGGTGTCATCTGCAAATTTGATGAGTTCCCCATCTATCCCCTTGTCCAAGTCATTGATGAAGATGTTGAAGAGTACTGGGCCTAAAACAGAGCCTTGGGGTACTCCACTGCATACTTCCCTCCATGTGGATGTAGTTCCATTGAGGACTACACGTTGAGTGCGGTTGGTCAGCCAGTTATGAATCCATCTGGTGGTGGTGCTGTCTAACCCACATTTTTCTACTTTATCTAGTAGTAGGTTATGGTCTACTTTATCAAATGCTTTATTGAAGTCCAAATAAATTATATCGACAGTATTCCTCTGATCTACTAATGATATTATTATAGCTGTTCCAATAAAAGTAGTTTTAGACCAATATAGTCTGGTTTGTCTTATAAGGCTTATAAAATAGGTGTATTAATAACTACTATCCAAGCCATGATGTGCCAACAATAAGCTCAGGGTGATTTAGAACAACAGTTGCAAGGAACAATCATGCCTATCTGATCGGTAAGGCCTTGAACACTTTTAGCAGTCTTTCACCCCAGGAGTCTGCTGGGAATAAAATAGTTCAGGCTGCAGTTTCAGCACTAAGTTCAACTTTCATAAAGCTTATCCAAAATGGTTTTGAGATCATAGGTTTATGGTAGAGGAAGTCAAGAGAATGCCAAGAAGAATCAGCTCAGAAAGTTGCCAATAAGTCCTGAAATGTGGACTTCCTAGGAAGTGTATGATTGCTTAGTCTTAGTGCAATTTATTAACATTATGCCTGAGGCAGTTCTGCTTTGGTTCTAGAATACTGTCTGGGTAGCTCTAATCAATTTGATATTGACATTTCGTAGATGTGGTCTGATTATTCCTATATATCTCGGTATGCTGATGAGGATCTTATTTCTTTAGTATATTAGCTATGATAGTTGCATCTATTACTATGTTAATTGAGGTAAGGTTGTTTAGGATTAATCATTTGGGTATGAATCCTGTTAGGGGTGGAATTCCCCCCAGGGATAGGATTGTTATTGATATAATTATGGCTATGTGAGGTGAGGTTGTTCACATGTTTCCGATATCTTTTATTGTTGTGGATTGTGTAAGGTTAATTGATATAAATGCTGGAATAGTGGCTATTGTGTATGTTATAAATGTTAGTGTGGAGATTATTGGTGCTATAGTTATGGTTGCTAAGATTCATCCTGTGTGAGCGATAGATGAGAATGCTATTAGTTTACGGAGCTGTGTTTGGTTCAGCCCGCCTAGGCCGCCTACAGTAATTGAGGCGATTGCGGATATTGTTAGGATTGTTATGTTGGTATTATTGTGGATTGTTAGAAGGATTATAAGTGGGGCTATTTTTTGTCATGTTAGGATGGTCAGAGTAGTTATAGTGGTTGATCCTTGTGATACATCTGGCAGTCAGAAGTGAAATGGTGCTGCTGCTATTTTTATTATGATGGCTAATGTAATGATGGATGCTGCTGGTTCTGTGATTATAGATATCTCCCAGTTTGAGGTGGTTATGGCGTTTGTTGTGGCTGCAAAAATTATAGCTGCGGATGCCATGGTTTGGGTTAGGTAGTATTTTGTTGCCGCTTCTGTTGCTCGTGGGTGGTTTTGTTTTGAGATGACCGGGATTTTATTTTATTTATTTATTTATTTATTATTTAAATTTTTATACCGCCCTTCTCCCGAAGGACTCAGGGCGGTTTACAGCCAGATAAAATAAACATTCCTATTACAAAATAAATACTATTAAAATACCACTAAAAAACTTATTCAATTTGGCCGCAATTAAAATTTAGCAAATAATAAAACCCATTAAAAACCCATTAAAAACCCATCGATAAAACCCAATTAAAAACCCATAAAAAGCTAACCCAGTCCAGCGCAAATAAATAAGTGAGTTTTGAGCTCGCGGCGAAAGGTTCGGAGGTCCGGAAGTTGACGAAGTCCTGGGGGGAGTTCGTCCCAGAGGGCGGGAGCCCCCACAGAGAAGGCCCTTCCCCTGGGTGTCGCCAGACGACACTGTCGCGCCGACGGCACCCCGAGGAGTCCCTCTCTGTGAGAGCGCACGGGTCGGTGAGAGGTATTCGGTAGCAGCAGGCGGTCCCGTAAGTAACCCGGCCCTATGCCATGGAGCGCTTTAAAGGCGTTCACCAATACCTTGAAGCGCACCCGGAAGGCCACAGGTAGCCAGTGCAGCCTGCGCAGGATAGGTGTCACTCGGGAGCCACGAGGGCTCCCTCTATCACCAGCAGCTGCATTCTGGACCAACTGCAGCCTCCGGATGCCCTTCAAGGAGCCCCATGTAGAGAGCATTGCAGTAGTCAGGCGAGGCGTCACAAGGGCGTGAGTGACTGTGCACAAGGCATCCCGGTCTAGAAAGGGGCGCAACTGGCACACCAGGCGAACCTGGTGGAAAGCTCTCCTGGAGACGGCCGTCAAATGATCTTCAAAAGACAGCCGTGCATCCAGGAGAACGCCCAAATTGCGCACCCTCTCCATCGGGGCCAATGACTCGCTCCCGACAGTCAGCCGCGGACTCAGCTGACTGTACCGGGATGCCGGCATCCACAGCCACTCCGTCTTGGAGGGATTGAGCTTGAGCCTGTTTCTCCCCATCCAGACCCGTACGGCTTCTAAACACCGGGACAGCACTTCGATAGCTTCATTGGGGTGGCCCGGTGTGGAAAAGTACAGCTGGGTGTCATCAGCGTACAGCTGGTACCTCACACCGAAGCCACTGATGATCTCACCCAGCGGCTTCATATAGATGTTGAACAGAAGGGGCGAGAGAATCGACCCCCGCGGCACCCCACAAGTGAGGTGCCGCGGGGTCGACCTCTGCCCCCCCGTCAACACCGTCTGCGACCGGTCGGAGAGATAGGAGGAGAACCACCGATAAACGGTGCCTCCCACTCCCAATCCCTCCAACCGGCGCAGCAGGATACCATGGTCGATGGTATCGAAAGCCGCTGATTATTGATAGGGTGTTAATTTCTAGGCATATTCATGTTATCAGTCAGTGTGTTGTTGATGTAATTAGGATAGTGCTTGTGGTAATGCTTGTTGTGATTATTAATCAAGATAATGGGTTAATTAGTAGGGGCCGTCTTGGCATTTTCGGGGTATGGGCCCGATAGCTTGTTTAGCTGACCCTACTTTAGAGAATAGTATATTGGTAGTATTGAAAGTTTTGGGCTTTCAGGTTCAAGTTCAAGTCTTGATTTTCTAGATATTAAGGAGATGATTTGAACATCTGTGTAGAGGTTTTAAGCCTTTTGCATAGCCTGGCTTTGCTACCTTAATATAAAAATTCGGGTGATTTAAAAAAGTGTTGGTAATTTTACTACTTTTTTAGGGGGGCATTTTTGGCATTTGAAATTTGTTTTGAGAAAAAAAAGTTAAATTACGGGGCGGGTTTTATTGTGACTGTAATTTTTATAATAACTTTTTGTGTGAGTGCGGTGAAAGTGGAGGAGTTGATATGCAAGGATAATTCGTATAAAATTTTGGGTTTAAAAATTTATTATAGGTTTGTCGCATTATTTTACCCGTATTTTTAAAAATAGGGGTGTTTAAAAAGTGCTTACTGCGGAAAATTTATAATAACGAATTAATGGAATTTGTCGGAGGTTAAAAAAATATGTCTAACAAGCATGAAAGAATAATACCCGCTTAGGGAATATGTAAAGCCAAGAATAGGGCTCCACCCGGACTAGATGGTATTACCCCGGTCGGGGAGACGGTAACGAGCATATATGGGTGCCAGGTGAAAGGTAGAGATAAAAAGAGCTACCAGGGGTGGAACGGGCATAGCTGATAAGAACATGAGGGTGGATGTACCAATATAACGGGTGCGACCAAAGGCCTTGGAAAAAGCTAGTAGGGAGGGATGGTTCCGGGCCATTGAGATGAACTTGAAGGTGTAACCAGCGGTCTTGGAAAGAGCATAGCTGGGAGGGGTTACAATATATGGACGTGAGAAGCGGGACTGCCATGCTTTCAGTGGAAGGATAGGGGGTTTCACGGGCAGGACTAAATCATGGGACACCACTTGGAACAGGATAGTCATGATTATTAATAAAGTATAATCTACTTAATATGGAACGTACGAGGGATGCGGTAATAAATTTGATGGTAGTGACCCAATTTTATATACAAATATTTAAAGGATAATTCTGGTTTATTAGGCGTGAGGCATATCATTAATGTATGATTATACATAGCAAATAAAGATAAATATGTAGGGGTACATATAGGCGGAATTTTTGAGCGAATTTATAGTTGGAATCCGGGTTTAAATTGTTGGGGGGGGTAGGGGGGGGTCCTAGGAGAGCTTATTTTTTGGGTGGCGGGAGTTTTATGTTCCGTGTCTACTCTATCAATGTAGTCCCTGCTCGGGCACGTCACCATTGTGGGGGTGTTCCACAGAATGCTGTGGATAAACAGGTGTTAAGGAGGCATATTGTTAAGGTGAGAGGGAGGTATTGTTTTCATAGAAGGTGTATTAACTGGTCGTACCGGAATCGTGGGTAGGAGGCTCGGGTCCACAGGAATATTGTGGTTAGTATCAGGGTTTTTATTATTAGATTAATGGTGAAGAGTTGTGGGGATGTTGTTCCAGGGTTAATGAATATGATGGCTGATAGGGTGTTTATTAATAGGATGTTAGTGTACTCTGCTAGGAATAGTAGTGCGAATGGTCCTGCTGAGAATTCTACGTTAAATCCCGATACTAGCTCAGATTCGCCTTCTGTAAGGTCAAATGGGGATCGGTTGGTTTCTGCTAGTGTTGAGGTGAACCATATTATAGCTAATGGTCATGTTGGTAGGAGGAGCCATAGGTGTTCTTGTGTTTCTGTAAATATTGTTATTGAATAACCCCCAGATAGTGTAGCTATTGAGATGATGATTAATCCTAGGGTAACTTCGTATGAGATAATTTGGGCTACGGCCCGTAGTGCTCCAATTAATGGGTATTTTGAGTTAGAGGACCACCCTGACCATAGGATAGAGTATGTGAATATCCCCGATATAGCTATAATGAATAATAAGCCCAGGTTTATGTTAGTTAATATTGAAGGTATTGGAATGGGTGATCATGATGTAAGTGATAGTGTTAGAGCTATAATTGGTGAAATGGTGAATAGGATGGGGGAGGATATAGTTGGTTTTGTTGCTTCTTTTGTAATTAGTTTTAGTCCATCTGCGATTGGTTGTAGTAGCCCCATAGGGCCTACCAGGTTTGGGCCTTTTCGGTGTTGTATGTAACCGAGTAATTTTCGTTCTAGTAGGGTTAGGAATGCTACTGCTATTAGGATAGATAGGATGTATAATAGTGGGTTGATAATGTTTAGTAAGATAGTGGTAATTATTAAGGGCTTCCTTAATTAACCTTTTCTTGGTTTGAAGTGGTGATTGTGTTATTTTAAAGCGTGCTTTTAGTATTGGCTTTGCTATATCGGTCCTTTCGTACTGGATGCAGCGTGTTCATAGATAGAAACCGACCTGGATTGCTCCGGTCTGAACTCAGATCACGTAGGACATTAATCGTTGAACAAACGAACCCTTAATAGCTTCTGCACCATTAGGATGTCCTGATCCAACATCGAGGTCGTAAACCTTCTTTTTGATATGGGCTCTTGAAGAAGATTGCGCTGTTATCCCTGGAGTAACTTGGTTCAATTTTCAGCGTTGCTGGGTCGTTTGATTGGCTTGTCGGCCTGTTTGTGTCGTTAGACTTTTGGAAGTTATTCTTTTTCCAAGGTCGCCCCAACCTAAAGTAGTTATTATTTGGTTTAATAGTTTAGTTTAAGCTTCACAGGGTCTTCTGGTCTTATGTGGTAATTCTAGCTTTTTTACTAGGAGATCAGTTTAATTGATTTACTATAAGAGACAGTCAAGCCCTCATTTTGCCTTTCATGCAGGTCTATAATTAGTAGACAAATTATTATGCTACCTTTGCACGGTTAGTGTACCGCGGCCGTTTAATTGTTCACTGGGCAGGCGTTGCCTTTAATATTTGTTTGGCTAAAGGTTATGTTTTTGTTAAACAGTTGGGGCTTTTGGTTGCCGAGTTCCTTTTATAGTATTATATCTTTCTTTTTAACGCTCCTGTGTTGGTGTCACAGTGGGTGTTTGTTTGTGAATTGCGTTGTCTTTTCCTTTTATGGTCTGTTAATGGCTAGTGGATTATCCGGTCTAGTGGACAGGTGCGTAGTTAGAGGGGTTGTCTTATTATTAGTTTTAGCATAATAATACCCATTTAAATGGGTCTACCATTAGTTGGTTTGGAGTTTTTTATTGGTATTGGGATTTGTTAGTAAATTCTTTAACGATATTTTGTTTGGTGGCTGCTTAAAGGCCTACGGGTTAATTTGTGCGGTATTTCCTCTCAAATTCAGGTTGTATCCTGTTTCAATAAAGCTGTACCCTTATTGATGTCCTCATTTGATTATGTGGTATTATTCTGTATGAGGAAGGACTTATATTCTTTTTTTGGTAACCAGCTATCTCCAAATTCGTTAAGCGTTTCACTTCTACTTTTAAGTCTTCCCACTCTTTTGCCACAGAGAAGGGTGTGCCCAGTAGGCTGCTCTAAAGTAGCTCATTTGGTTTCGGGGTGTGGACTGTGATTCTTCTTGTCTTTGGTTACTGGCTAAACCATGATGCGAAAGGTACAAGGTTTAGTCTTTGCTGTTTTGTGCTTGTAGTTTATTCCCTTACGGTACTTGGTTAATGGTTACTGTTCGATCACATCTACTTGGTTTATCAAATGATTTGTTTATTTATATATGTATGTTTGTGTTGTCTTTTCCCGGCTCAAAAAGATTGTTGAATATCTCTCGAGTGTAGGTCGAGTGCTTTGTTTAAGCTACTTTTTGTTTCTAAGCGCACCTTCCAGTACGCTTACCATGTTACGACTTGCCCTGTTTAGTGTTATTTGTTTTAATATTTTGTGGTTTATTGGTTGTCAGGGATGACGGGCGGTGTGTACGCATCTCATTGCATTGATTTCGGTTGAGTATATTTGTTCTCAGCTTACTTCTAAATCCGCCTTCAGTTTCTTGTTTCAAAGTCTATTCGTTTATTCTGTGGTAGAAAATGTAGCCCATCTTTTACCCAGGCATAAGTTACACCTCGACCTGTCGTGTTAGTGTTGTGGCTTTTAGGCCCACTCTGTTACTTTCACAAGGTGGGCTGGCGACGGCGGTATATAGACTGTTGGGCCAGCCTGGGTTAGGTTTATCGTGGGGTATCGGTTATTAGACAGGCTCCTCTAGGTTGTTGTGAGATACCGTCAAGTCTTTTAAATTTTAAGTTTTTACTCGTAGTTATTTGGCGAACAATGCGTTATTTAATTGTTGTGTTACTGCTGGGCATAGTAAGGTATCTAATCTTAGTTTGTACCCCGGCTTTCACGAGTTGAAGTTGTTTTATTGTTAGGGTGTGGTTAATGCGTCTTATGGCTTTTTACAGCCCAGATTTGTCTTCGTCCCTAAGCGGGTAAATCATATGTCTGGTCGTTCTTTACGCCGTTAGTATTATTTTGGGTCTGTCGTATAACCGCGGTTGCTGGCACGAGATTAACCGGCCCTGAAATCCCATCTCTAGGTCAAGCTTTCGCTTATGGCCTAATATTAACTACTGCTGCTGGTCCGTGGGGGTGTGGCTTGTTTGCTTGGTGTTGTTGGTAATTACCTGATACCTGCTCCGTATACTGATTTAGTGGGCTGTCTCACCGTTGTGACGAGTCTTGCATGTATAATAATGGGTTAAAGTAGTACTAGGTTTAAGACCAAGACCTTGTGTAATCAGGTGGTGCCGTCTTAGCATTTTCAGTGCTATGCTTTACTGTAAGCTATGATAACATTAATATAAAAATTCGGGTGATTTAAAAAAGTGTTGGTAATTTTACTACTTTTTTAGGGGGGCATTTTTGGCATTTGAAATTTGTTTTGAGAAAAAAAAGTTAAATTACGGGGCGGGTTTTATTGTGACTGTAATTTTTATAATAACTTTTTGTGTGAGTGCGGTGAAAGTGGAGGAGTTGATATGCAAGGATAATTCGTATAAAATTTTGGGTTTAAAAATTTATTATAGGTTTGTCGCATTATTTTACCCGTATTTTTAAAAATAGGGGTGTTTAAAAAGTGCTTACTGCGGAAAATTTATAATAACGAATTAATGGAATTTGTCGGAGGTTAAAAAAATATGTCTAACAAGCATGAAAGAATAATACCCGCTTAGGGAATATGTAAAGCCAAGAATAGGGCTCCACCCGGACTAGATGGTATTACCCCGGTCGGGGAGACGGTAACGAGCATATATGGGTGCCAGGTGAAAGGTAGAGATAAAAAGAGCTACCAGGGGTGGAACGGGCATAGCTGATAAGAACATGAGGGTGGATGTACCAATATAACGGGTGCGACCAAAGGCCTTGGAAAAAGCTAGTAGGGAGGGATGGTTCCGGGCCATTGAGATGAACTTGAAGGTGTAACCAGCGGTCTTGGAAAGAGCATAGCTGGGAGGGGTTACAATATATGGACGTGAGAAGCGGGACTGCCATGCTTTCAGTGGAAGGATAGGGGGTTTCACGGGCAGGACTAAATCATGGGACACCACTTGGAACAGGATAGTCATGATTATTAATAAAGTATAATCTACTTAATATGGAACGTACGAGGGATGCGGTAATAAATTTGATGGTAGTGACCCAATTTTATATACAAATATTTAAAGGATAATTCTGGTTTATTAGGCGTGAGGCATATCATTAATGTATGATTATACATAGCAAATAAAGATAAATATGTAGGGGTACATATAGGCGGAATTTTTGAGCGAATTTATAGTTGGAATCCGGGTTTAAATTGTTGGGGGGGGTAGGGGGGGGTCCTAGGAGAGCTTATTTTTTGGGTGGCGGGAGTTTTATGTTCAAAGAGTAGTTTAATTAAAAATGCTGGTTTTGGGGGCTAGTGATAGAAGTTCTCTCTTTGATGTTCTAGGGGGTTTAACCCGGCTTTGGTTTACAAAAACAATGCTTTTAGTTAAGCTACTAGAACATGTATTTATTGATATTTTATTCTCTGATCAGCCCAGGATAGGGTTCATAATAAAAAATAAGAAGTATAAAATAGAGGTTGTTTGTCCAATTATAATAAAAGGCGGCTCTACTGGTTTAGTTGCTGCTCATGTGATGGTGATAAATGTTGCAACTATAGTTCAGAATATTAGTTGAGCTATAGGTCGGAATGTTATTGATCGTAGGTGGGATGTGTGAGTGAATGGTATTGTTATTAGGATTATTACGGATATAACTAGGGCTATGGTCCCTCCAAGCTTGTTGGGAATTGATCGTAGAATTCCGTAGGCAAATAGGAAGTACCATTCTGGCTTAATGTGTTGTGGTGTGACTATTGGGTTAGCTTTTGAAAAGTTTTCTGGGTCATTGAAGATATTTGGGGTGAACGATATAATTATGAAGATCAGAGTGATTATAATAGTTAGTATTAGGGTGTCTTTGTACGAGTGGTATGGGTGGAATGGGATTTTGTCGATGTCTGAGTTGGTCCCTAGTGGGTTGCTTGAACCCTCTTTGTGTAGGAGTATGATGTGGATTGAGGATATAGAGATGATTAAGAATGGGAGTATGAAGTGTATGGCAAAGAATCGTGTTAGGGTGGGGTCGTTAATTGAAAATCCGCCCCACAGTCAGGTAGTCAATGTGGTTCCCACATAGGGTACAGCGGTTAGTAAGTTTGTGATTACTGTTGCCGCTCAGAATGATATTTGTCCCCATGGTAGTACGTATCCAAAGAAGGCTGTTGCTATTAGGGTGATTAGTAGTGCTGTTCCTGATAATCATACGTTTTTATTTAGGTATGAGCCATAGTATAATCCTCGTGCGATGTGAATGTAGATACAAATGAAGAATATTGATGCGCCGATTGCGTGTAGGTTTTGTATGATTCATCCGTATGGGACATCCCGTGTGATATGGATAATTGATGAGAAGGCTAGGTTGATGTTGGCGGTGTAGTGTATTGCTAGGAAGAAACCCGTTGCGATTTGTAGGATAGAGCAGGTTAGTAGTATGGAACCAAAATTCCATCAGGTTGAGATGTTTAGCCCTACTGGTAGCAGGTTGAATGTAGTAAGTATATGTTGGTTGGGCATATTTTTGTAGTTGATTTACAACGGTGGTTTTTCAGGCCGCAGGTCTCTTTCGAGCAAGAATTATGTTAGTTATTAATTATATTATTGGTTTAATTTTGGTATTTGTGGTTATTGGGGTTGTTGTTTTGGGTTCGGCCTTCTCCCCGTATCAAGGGGTAGTTGCTCTTATGGGGGTTTCTTTTTTTTGTTGTGTATTTATGGTTGTTTTGGGGCGTACGTTTGCAGCTTTGGTGATATATATTGTTTATTTGGGTGGGTTGGTGGTAGTTTTTGGGTATTGTGTTAGTGTAGAGAAGGATAGCAGTGATATTTTTGTTGGTGGGTTTAAGTATTTTGTGGCTTTTGCTGTTGTTTTAATTGTTGTTTTACTGATAATGTATGATGGGGTTGGTGGTTTGTTGTGTTATGTTGATTGGGAGGATATAGTGTGCTTGGAGGTTAATGGAAACAGTGTGTTTTATTTTAATGGTGGGGCTGGTTTGATTGTGTGTTCTTGGGGGTTATTAATTGTTCTGTTTTCTATTTTAGTTATTTTAGGTTGATCTCGTCTTGGCGGGTTTCGGCCTTTTTAGTAGTAATAGTGAGATTGCTAGTGTGATTGTGAAGGTTATTATATAGTTTTTAATTATGTTTTTTTGTTGGGTCGATACGTGGATTATATGGGTGAGTACGTTTGATAGTCCTTTTGGTCCTCAGATTTCTAATGTTCAAAGGTCTATAAGTTCTGTTGAGTTTTGTTGGCTAGTTTTTAATGTAAATATTGTGATAGCTCGGTGGGGGATGTTAAAGAATGCTAGTTGGTTTAATATTAGGTTGTAAATTATTAATTTTTTTGGTTTGAGGTGTTGTGTGGTTATGGAGAGGTCTTTAGATAGAATGATTCCAAGTAGTGTAGCTGTTAGTGCTGATAGCTTGATTATTTTTGGTATAGTAATTGTTGTTGTGTTTTGTAGGGTTGAGATTTTTATTATGGTTCCTGCTATGATTGATATAAGTGTTAGCCGGATTAATGGATTAATAATCTTTTTTGTTTCTTTGTGCGTGCTGTGGTTGGTTCGTGGGTATTTAGTTAGTGTAGCAATGATGATTTGTGTGCTGTAAGAAGCGGATAATACGGTAGCGATTAGTGTGATTGTAATAGCTCATGAGTTTGTGTGGGAATTAAGTATTGTTTCGATAATGGTATCTTTTGAATAGAATCCGGATAGAAATGGTGTCCCTATCAGGGATAGGGTAGCAATAGTCATAAATGATGAGGTTATTGGTATATTTTTTATAAGGCCGCCTATTGATCGAATATCTTGTTCGTTATTTAGGTTGTGGATAAAAGACCCAGAGCATAAGAACAGTAAGGCTTTGAAGAAGGAGTGGGTAATTATGTGCAGGAAGGCTAAGGTGGGTTGGTTTAGTCCAACTATGGTTATTATAAGTCCTAGTTGGCTTGTGGTTGATAAGGCGATGATTTTTTTAATATCTATGTGGGTTGTTGCTGCTGCTGCGGCGAATACTGTTGTTGTTGCGCCAAGGATTAGGCATAGTGTTATTATTGTTTTATTATTTTGTAATACTGGGTGTAGTCGGATTAATAGGAAAACCCCTGCTACAACTATTGTGCTTGAGTGGAGTAGAGCTGATACTGGGGTGGGGCCTTCTATGGCTGAAGGTAATCAATGGTGGAGTCCAAACTGTGCTGATTTTCCTGCCGCTGCTGTTAATAGTCCAATTATAGGTAGTGTACTTATAGTTTCATGTTGTATTATGAGTTCTTGTATGTTGATTGAGGATGTGGTTATTAGTCATGATGTGGCTATAATGAGCCCGACATCTCCGATACGGTTGTAGATGATTGCTTGTAGGGCTGCTGTTTTTGCGTCTTGACGTCCATGTCATCATCCAATTAGTAGGAAAGATATAATTCCAACACCCTCCCACCCGATGAAGAGTTGATATATGTTGTTTGCCGTGATAATTATCAGTATTGCAATTAGAAACATTAGAAGGTATTTAATGAATTTATTTTTATATGGGTCATTGTATATATATCAGGATGAGAATTCTGTGATTGACCATGTGATAAATAGGGCGATTGGTATGAATAGTAGTGATAAATTGTCTAGTGTTATTGAAATGTTAATGTTTTCTGTTGTTATGTGAATGGCTGGTGTAAGCGTTAGTGTAATTTCATTGTTGTTTATTACTTGGTTGATTGGGGCTAGGCTAATCATGAATATTAGTATTAGTGTGTATTTGGTATTTTGTGGTTTTATGATGGCTATAACTAGGGATAAGAAGATTGTTAAATTGATTGTTGGGGTTATTAGGTTCATTTCTACCACTTGGATTTGCACCAAGGATTTTGGTGCCTAAGACCAGTGGAATGCTACTATCCTTTGGTAGAGGGGGCTGGTTGTTAGTTCCAGATTAAAGAGTTAGCAGTTCTTGTTACTCCCTCGGTGTGTGAGGGTTGTTCCTATTATCGAGGTCACAGCTTGATATTTTGTTTAAATTACACACACTAGTAAATTAATTCTGGTTTTAGTGAGATTAGTATTAGTGGGATTGTGTGTAGTGCTATTAGTAGGTGTTCTCGTGAATGTGTTGGGTATGTTGGGGTGTTAGATGTGGGTGTTCCTGTTTGTGTTGATAGGAATATATGTAGTGTGTATGATGCTGTAATTAGTATTGATACCCCAAGAATAATTATTGTTGTTGGACATCAATTGAATAGTGATGATGTGATTAGTAATTCTCCTGTGAAGTTTATGCTTGGCGGAATAGAGATATTTATTAGGTTAACTAGCAGTCACCAAGTGGTAGCTATTGGTAAAATATTGTGGAGTCCTTGTGTTAGTAGCATAATTCGGGTATTATTTCGTTCATAGGTAGTGTTGGCTAGGCAAAATAGTGCTGATGAGGTGAACCCGTGGGCGATTATAAGGTATATAGCTCCGGCTAGGCTTCATTGTGTTTGGATTATGATTGCTGCGATTACTAAACCTATATGGCTAATTGATGAATATGCAATTAGTGATTTTAGATCAGTTTGTTGTAGGCATGTCAGGCTGGCTAGTGTTGCTCCTCATAGCGATAGAACAATAAATGGTAGGAATAAGTCTGTTTTTGTTGTTGGGAGTGTTTGTATTATTCGGATTATACCGTAGCCCCCTAGTTTTAGTAAAATGGCAGCTAATACTATGGATCCGGCGATTGGCGCTTCTACGTGGGCTTTGGGGAGTCATAGGTGGAGCCCATAGATGGGTATTTTTGCTAGAAAGGCCCCAAGGCAGGCGATTCATAGTATAATTTCTGTTCATGGGTTAATTGGTTGTGTTAGTTGTGTGAAAAGTGTTGGGGTGTTTGATATGTTATTTAGAAATAGAATTATTATTAACAGTGGTATTGATGTGGTTAGAGTGTATAATATAAAGTAAGTGCCGGCAGTTAGTCGTTCTGTTTGTTGTCCTCACCGGGTGATCAGGATTAGTGTTGGGATTAGGGTTGATTCAAATATGATGTATATTAGTGTTAAATTGTAGGCTGTAAATGTTATTGTGATTGATAGTTGTAGTAGTGTTAGTGTAATCAAGAATACTCGTTGTCGTTGTATCGGTTCTTTGGATATAGTGTGTTGGCTGGCAATTACTATCAGTGGTAGTAGTCAGTATGACAGCGTTATTAGAGGGGCCGAGATTGAGTCAAGGTGTGTGTATGTGTTTGAGTTAGGTTCTAATAAAGTCATGCTTAATATAGCTAATATAAATGTGTATGAGGTTGTTGTTTGGTAAAGCATTTTTGGTTTTATGATAGTGATAGTTGGGATTAGTATTATAGTTATTAAAATTATTTTAAGCATTATAATAAGTTTAGGTTTTTTAGGAAGTCGCTGCCATGGGTTCGTGTGATTGCAACTACTAGGCTTAGGCCAATAGATGCTCCACATACTGAAATTGTTAGTAATATAATTGGTATTGGGGTTTGTGACAGCGTTAGTGAGGTCGAGGTGAATATTACTAGTATTGTGAATACAATCAATATTATTGTTTCTACACACATTAGGGCTAGTATAAGGTGCTTGTGTTGTGTCGATATGCTTATAATAGTGATTATAAATGCTGTGTAGAGCACAGTTTTAGTTAGTTCCATTACTGTGGCTTATATGGTAAGTTCTTTTGGGTCGAAATCAAATGTCTATTAGACTACCGCAGTATTCAGTTCATTCTAATCCGCCTTGAAGTCATTCATATAGAAGGCCCAGGGTTAGGATGGTCAGTAGCATTGTGATTAAGGTGATAGTGTTATGTGGTGGGTTTGTATTAGCGCTTCATGGGATTGGAAGAAGTACGATTTCTAGGTCAAACAGGATAAATAGAATGGCCACTAGGAAGAATTGAATTGAGATTGGGGTTCGGGCATTGCCTAGTGGGTCAAATCCACACTCGTATGGTGACAGTTTATTAATATCCGGTTTTTTAATAATGTGTTTGCTAATTATGTGAAGTGCGGTTGTTATTGAGGCAATGGTGATGAAATTTATTATTTCTTCCCTGTGGGGGCCTAATGCTTGGAAGGCATTTGTACTAATATACTAGAGAAATAAGATCCTCATCAGACCACATCTACGAAATGTCAATATCAAATTGCTGCTTCGTATCCGAAGTGATGGGTGGTTGTAAAATGGTGCTTAATAAGGCGTATTAAGCAGACTGTTAAAAATGCTACCATTTATTAGCTTACCATGTTAATGTTTCTGGATATGCAAGAAGTAGGAAGGGAAACCCTCTTGGGAAGGTAGCTTTTCACTGACTAAAAAGCAACTAGAAACATCAGCCAAAGAGTCCCACCAAGAGTCATCTCTGTAATAAGGAGGGGTACTCATCGCCAAACTGCAAGGCATGGTTGACCAAAGGCCCTTCTAAAGTCAGTAAAGTGGTCAATTAGTGGTCAAATTGGGACTTCTTTTCGCAAAACATCCCCAAATATAAAATAAGACCCTTAAAACACTAAATCAATAATAAAATTAAAACAATTGAAATTACTATTGAAATATTCCTAAAATAAATTTTTAAAATTTTGTGGAAAATTTCAACATAATGAACTATAGCCAATGTAGACTAGAGAGTATAAAAAGTTGGTGTGTTGAATGTCACTGAATGCAACCACTTTCAATCTAACCAAATGCTAGATAGACAATTTATCCCAAGGTTGATCTATGTCGCCCTCGCCTCCAGTTTTTGAATGAGGTTCATAGCTTCTTCATCAGTGGAATATAATTTTAAATGATTTTAGATGGTTAAGAAAAATTAAACCTCATTAATTTAAAGTTAAGTAAAATAGAAGAATTTAAAGAAAAAAGTGTTTTCTATCCTCTGCTCTTTCAACATCTACTTTCCATCTTACTTTCCTATCATATTCCACAATATTTATTTATAGTTCTTGATGTTGAAAATTTATTGATCACTTATATAACAGCAGAGCTCTCTTTCTCAATGTGTGCTGTTCTCTAGAGGAAAAAATAGTATACATTTTGAGTTTGATAAATTAAATTTTTTTATTAAAATATTTTACAGGAAAAGACAAACTAGTTTGTTCAGTGGCATTCTTCGCTCTTTTTCTTCTAATCTTAACCACCATATCAATCTGTTCCTTCTAATCTTAACTGCCATATCAGTTTCAAAAATACAAGCCCCATTAAGGTTTGTTTGATTAATAGAATTGATCATATAGTGGTGTGGATCTAGATCATGTGGTATAGTATAAATCTAGCTTTGGTTGAAGTTATACTTCCCCTTTCAAATATAAATGAAAATAAGTAGAAATATATTCAAAATATGTTAATAAATCCCAGGTTTTTCAGTATAATGGATTCTATGTCATACTTTGGACGGTTATAACAAATTTAAGTAATACATAAATAAAATAAGGGTATCATGTATAAAGTTGTCTGATAAATTTGCAACAAAGAAGATAAGAAATAAATTCCTTTCTGTTCCTGGCTGTTGATTAATGCACACTGTCAACTCTTCCATACTGTCATTCAGATTTTATGCAAGAGCATACGGTGACTAACTTTGTCATCCTTGTTGATGCTACTATAATTGTTAGCATTTTATCTCTTAATGTTTAGATTTTATTGTTTATTGTTGTTTAATTATTTGTACAATAAATGGTTTAGTGGTAAATAATAAACTACCATAAATTTTGGTACATTTAACAGTAGAAAATATAATCAGTCAGACCATAGTTATTCAACCCTAGTCCATAGTTATATTTTATCTTTAGTCTAAAGTTTGAGTTTTTAACTTAGGGAAAACAAACATAAGATTACTAGGCCTATTTTACAATACTAGTAACATTGTATGTTTTGTTGGTCCTTCACATTCATTAACATTAGAAAGAGGATAGATTTGATTTGTCAAGGACATAACATTGGAATTACTTTAGGGTTATCTGAAAACATTTCTATGGCCATGTGGCCAGCATGACCATATACCAAGGCAGATGGAATGCTGTTACCTTCCCACCAAAGTGGTATCTATTTATCTACTCACATTTGCATGCTTTCAAACTGCTACGTGGGCAGGATCTGGAGCAAGGAATGGGAACTCACCCCATTGTGCAGTGCTTGGGTCTCAAACCCGAGGTTTCACTTTCCCGCTGACAAGTTCAGCATCTTTAACTGCTGAGCCATCACATCCCTATTCCACTACGGTATCATATGCTAAAATAAGCACGTTTATTATGGATTTTTTGAAGTAATCATACCTTGCCAATAGAATCAAAGTTCATAATACATAAGGGGATTGTTTGTGGACATAATCATTAAAATGTATGAACTGGAAGCAAAGAAATAATTTATTTTTCCTCCCCCTTTTCATCTACTTTGTAGAATTTTTGCTGATTATAAATAAAGCACATGAGAGTATGAACGATGGTAGAGAACATGACAAGCACCTTTGATATAGGTAATATCTTTAAAGATCCCTCCCCCAGCAAAGTCATTAATTTGTACAGTGGAGTTTATGGGCTATATAAGAAATATAGTTAATATTTCTTAGCTAAATCTGAATATTTCTTTTGAAATTAGTTATGGGTTAAAGTTAGACACTATACCTGTACCTGATTATTAAATAGTAGGTAGTTTTTTAAATATGGATACATTCCAAAATTACTTGGTTAGATTTCTACTTGTAGAACAGGATTTTCTCTTTTTCTCTTATCCTTTGCCAATTCAAATCTATTCAGAAAGTTCAAGAGGACAAGAATAATTCTGTTTTATTGAAAAATGTTGTTCTACTAGTATACAGACACATTTGTACTGCTTCCCAAATATTCCAGAGTAAAATGTTGGAAGGTATTGAATATTACAGTTTCACAAATCTACTGTCAAAAATCTCAGCACTGGAAAAAACTCAACAGCCTGGATGGGACTTTATAAAATCAGTGGAAAATATGGTGGTGTTATTTTTTACATCACGTTACTTGTGGATCAAGTTCTATTACTATTTCAATAATTATGATTTTCAATCATTCCATATGTTTCTTAGGAACAGACATTCCTTCAGTAGCGTAGGGATCAACTATATAGAACCTCTCCCACCCTTCAGTGTTTTGTAATATATAAACTGTATTGTATTGTTAGTAGGGTTGTATATAATCTAAAATGTTTAAACATATTTTAATATGGTTTAATACAGATGTAACTATTACTTAGAGTTCTTTGATTAAGTAGCAATAATTATTTCTTTCCAACATTTCATTTCATTGCATTACATAATTTTATATTTATTTTGAACACCTTGATAAGCATTGGTGTTAATGCTGTATGTTATATAAATGAAATTTAAGTTTATATTATTATGTATTAGTTTGTTGATTCCTAATGATATTTTTCTTTTTTAATAAAAATTGTTACTTTGAAGCAGAAGTATTTAGCAGAAGTATTTAGAATTTAGAAGTATTTAGATTTAGAAGTATTTTAAATTTAGAAGTATTTAGCAGAAGCTAAATATTAATATAGTAAGAGACCTGTGTGGATTAGTGTTGAGTGCCAAGGATAATAAGTAATGTTCAATTGTATTATTATTTAGGTTTATAATGCAGGTTTATATAGTCATAATCCCTTCAAAATTAAACACTGCAAACTAATAAATCTAATCAGAGTAAATACCATTGAATTTTGGGGAATATACTTCCAGATAAATTTATGTAGGATAGCAAACATCAAGACTTACAAATGAAGGTAAATATATGTGGCCCAGGATAATGTTGCAGGATCCAATCTGGGTCGGTCATTGGGACCAAAGGTTTTGACTTCTGAGCTTTTGGACTAGCTAAAGAGAAGTTCCCTGACGATGGTCTCCAGTGTGAGTCGAAAAGCTTGGAAGTCAAAACTTCTGGTCCTGGTGACCGACCCAGATTGGATCCTGCAACATCAAGACGTTTTTTTAAATTTTATTTTGTCACAACAGTATAAGTAAACATCAACATAAATCAACAACACATCATAAAAGAAAAACATATATATAAGTAAAAGTACGCAATAACTATATTAATTTGTTGATTGCTTATATTAACTTCTTGATTGCTTAGTGGGATCTAAGCAAATAAATAAATCTTTCCTTTCCCAAAAGAATATTTATTAATTTTAACTTGATTTTGCCCAATATTATGAGGAATGTTCCAGTAATTTAGAGGAACTGGAAAAGAAAAACATTTTAAAGTGTTAAGTTGAAGCCCTTTGAATCACTAGTTGACTTCTAATGCCATCTAATGGCTGATTCCTGAAATATATAAAACACTTTTCCTGTAAAAAAACATGCCTTTTCTCAATACAAATGCACTTTAGATTTTTAAATAAGACACATTGGGAATCTCTTTGACTATTTTCATAATTGCTGTAGCATAAATAAAGGGTAGTGAATGCTATTATATATCACTTGATATTTACTTTATGTATGTATGTATGTATGTATGTATGTATGTATGTATGTATATTAGAACTGTCTTCGTTTTAATGTCAGTAATTTGCATTTTTGTATATTCGAATTTGATACTTTTTTGGTTTTATTTTGCTTAGTTTTTAATTATGCTGTCCTTATCATTATTATCTATGTATATTGCCAGAGTTGAGAGATTATAGATCCAGAGGGACAAGAAAAGAATATCTCATCTTATATCCTGAAATCTCTGCACTGGTTCATTAATATTTAGCACCTCAATTCTCATCATGACCAGTGAGAAATGGATTTTGGGCTAATGCTATTTTCTTAACATTGTGAGAACCCTGTTATCTATGGATGGGTGTGCTACCACTTTGTTAATAAGGGCTTCTTTAGTTGCAGGTGATGGAAGAGATAATAGTGCTTACATTATGTCCAGAGAAATAGTGACATTTTGCTTCTGTACCAGGAGTGAAATCTAAAAATTTTCCCTACCGGTTCTGTGGGTGTGGCTTGGTGGTCAGGTGATTGGGTGGGCATGGCCAATAACAATAAATAATAAAAATAATAAAGTACACAAAACAATAAGAGGTACCAAAAACTAACTTTCACACTTTACACACATACAACACAACACAACACAACTGACTCACACACAATGTAAAAGCAGCTGTACTTCACCCAAAATGGCCCCTGAAACAAGCAGGAACCTTACACAGCCATAAAAAGCTCAAAAACCAACTTTCACACTTTACACACACACAACAGAACACAACTGACTCACACACACACACACACACACACACACACACACACACAAAATGCCACATACAGCTTTCTGAGATTTTGTGTGTTTGTGTAGTTAGAGTGAAACACTACAGAAACACACCAAATCTCAGAAAGCTGCACAAATATTTTATTTTATTATTTTATTTTATTTATATTTTTTAGATAAAAGCAGCTAAATTTAAAACTTCCTTAATTTTAAATTGCTGTCTAAAAAAATCTCCTTTAAAAAAAACCAATTAACTATTTTTAAAGCTCCCTGCCCCCAATTACCCAATTGCAGGCAGGCAGATTGAGTTGCTCACCAATGAGATGGATTGCAGGCAGGCAGATTCAGTTGCTAGCTGATGCAATTGATTGCAGCAGCCGAAGCAAGGCTTAACGAGCCCAAAGAAGCAGCAATTAGGCAAGTGGGGACCGGGCGATTGTGTGAGCATAGGTGGGGGCTGTTGTAAGAGGTTGTAAAAAAATGATTTTAAAAGCCTGTGATGATCAGGCAACTCAGCGGGGATTGCCAGAGAAAAAAAAGCTTTTAAAAGGCTCCTCTGAATCCCAGATGAAGTTGCCTGATCGCCAGAACCTCTTAAAAGGATTTTTTTAACAACCTCTTCGGCCAAAGAGCTTGTAGAAAACATGGTTTTTAAAGGTTCTGGCAATCAGGCAACTCAGCTGGGATCGCCAGAGGAGCCTCTTAAAAGCTTTTTTTTTTACAACCTCTTTGGCCAAAGAGGTTGATGAAAAAAAGCTTTTAAAGGGTTCTGACGATCCCAGCTGAGCCGCTCGATCATCAAAGGCTTTTTTTTTTCTTTTAAAAGCATTTTTTCAGTGGAAGAAAAAATGCTTTTAAAAGTTAAAAAAAAAACCACAAAAACCTCTGATGATCACGTGGCTCAGCTGGGGCAGGGGGCAGGGCTAGGGATTTTTGCTACCAGTTCTCCAAACCACCCGCCACCATCGCTACCAGATCGGGCGATTCGGTCTGAACCGGGAGCATTTCACCCCTGTTCTGTACCAGTCTTTATGATGGTTTGGTCCTTGGCATTCCAACCTTGGCCCATTATGGAGGCTTTCCTTTCAGGACTGCCTATTGTGACCTATCATTCCATATTTTCAACCTAGCCTAATACCTCAATTCAGTAGAAAGTTCAATGAAGCCAGATCAAAGTTAGAAACTAGCCCAATAACAGAATAATCATTTACATATCAAGACACAGGTAGCCACCACTTCTTTCCAAAATTGTGATTCCCTCAGCCTGTTGATTGCACGGCAAAAAAAAAAAAAGTACCAAATTTGAGCTTTGCTCCTGCTATGAATAGTGCTTGCATTTTACAGTTGGCAACTGCTAGATTACTTCTTTAATGATTTCACTAGTTATTTTTAACTTCAAATTAAATTGACTTTTAAAGCATAAGTATATTAATTGGCTATGATGGGTTTCAGATAAAGCCCATATTGGTTTCATTTGTACACAAGGCAGATAACATTTCACTGACATCATTAATAATTAAGCTATCAATGACATGCAGTGAGATAAATATACAAGGCCATATGCCATTGGAACTTGTGAGTCAACACTTTATGTAAGTTAAGAAAACATTGCCGATATATCTATTTTATTTTGCTAAATAATTTTTATAAGTCTATAGTATAGTTGAAATTTTAAGTGTGAAAGAAATACTGATTTTGTGGTAAAGGAGCATGTTTTCTGTTTCTTTAATTTGCAAAAGAAAAAAATAAATATAGTAAAATTTAGTAAATTTTAAAGTAAGTCATTCTTTGTATTTCTATATGTATTAACAATGTTAAATCAAATTATTCAGGCTTGATAAAATGTTTAAAGGATTGATAATATTTAGAAAATGTATCATTCATTTAAAATTTTAATAGCTTTCAGGACGCAATTTTGAATAATTATTTAGGATGTTACTGTAGATGTCATCTATATAATTGGGATCAGTTGCTGGCATTTAAGTTGATGAGTTAATATTCCTTTTTGTAATGAATTAATACTGTTTCTGTTTCATTTACGTAAATACTTATCATTGTATTGAGGTGGTATAAACATAACATACTGTAGTGTACCTCATTCTTTATTTAGAAATAGAAATGCTGCTTGATGCCATTTTTCAACTGAATTATAGATTTATTAAATGTATTAATATAAAGTCAAATCTTCTATATAAAGGTTATTTATACTCCTTAAAGATGATCCAAGTGTGCAGATTGATACAAGATAGATAACTTCCAAAGATATACATTTGTCATTAAATTGGTCTAGATGTTGCTAAAGTTGCATCCTCTTTCCTGTATTCCCTTAACCCCATTAAATAGCATCAGATAAGGCATTTATTCAAAGGACAGGTAAATATTCTTGATTACAGCTTTGTAATTAATATTCTGATTGCATTAAATATGATTTGTATAATCATATCAATGTTGCTTTAATTCCTGATTGTGATGAACAGGATTCCTGTATTTACTGATAGGAGCACAATCTGCAATAGTGACTATTTTGAAAGATAGTTTAATCGTTAGCTGATCCAGAATATTAGTACAGTTTTTTTGCTATTTTCCTGCCATTTTTAAGGTAAGATTATCCCAGAGTGTCAGTTTCTCATGAGAAAAGGATTAGATTTAAACTTCCTTCCAAACCTCATTCAAATACAACTGTTAGTAGTGGAAAAATAATTGAGTTATGCTTAAACTGGAGCCAAGCTTCTAGCAAAAGTGAAAGGAGTGAAATCATATTTGTGCTCTTAATGGTTTTGAAGATAAATCACTTGATTTCCAGTTAAAACAAACTTAAAAATGGTTGTATTCATTTTTTCAGTTTTTTAAAATATATGTTACAAACTGTGTAATGTATTTAGATCACTTTAACTATTGTTGGAAAAGCAGAATCATATTACAAATAATAATGGCTGAAAAGCCCTGCCATTTATAATTTGTCATTGGATGAATAATAGAAAAAGAATATGAAGCAAAGTTCCTACATAAATATGAAAGAAAATGTCATATGGAAAAATGCATTCCTAGGTCTGTAGGGCAGAGATCCATAACTTAAGGATTCAGTACTATATACAGCTAAAACAGTTTTGAATAGGGCTCTCAGAGATCTCAAATGTTTTTATCAAATTATAAAATTTGATAATTTTGGAATATGACAGAATAGGATTTTTTTTGTTTGGAGAGTAATTATGTTAATTATATTTAATTGTAGCTAAGTAAATGAATCAAAATTCAGCTTTGTTTTTCAAATGTCCACAAAAAGTTGACACCCCAGTTTTAAGTGCTTCAAATAATTCTTAACTACTGCTACCATCTGTATATACAATGGGCAATAGCAGGCCATTGAGTAAATCTTGGATTTATTATCACATAAAAATTATTTTTTTAAAAAATGTTGAATTTTTCTAAAAAAATATTTCCATAGTCCAGGAATCCTGTGGCTTCAGAAACCTTTTCTCTCAGATTTGGAGACATTATACAGTTAAGTCGTTTTTAACAAATGATGAAATCACTGATTGAGGAGACTTATGCCTGGTCCTTGTAGTTGCAGCTGTTGCGACATCCCTGCAATCACACAATCAGGTTTCGAATGCTTGGCAACTGCCTTGTGTTTATGTGATTGCAACCTTGACTGTTAGCTTCTGACAAGCAAAGACAATGGGAAGATGGCAGGGGGTTCCAAAAAGCAATCATGTGACATTTTCCCCCAGTGACCACAAATGACTTGGCTAATGATGACCACAGGAATGCTACAACTGCCATTGTAATTCATTGTGGTCATAGGGCACTTTGTGATGCAGTCCTAATTGCCATTGGTAAGCAAGGACTACTTGCATAGGAACTAAATAACAATAGCACTTAGACTTATATACTGCTTTACAGTCCTCTCTAAGCGGTTGATAGAGTAAGCATATTGCACCCAACAATTTGGGTCTTCATTTTACACACCTCGGAAAGGATGGAAGGCTGAGTCAACCTTGAGCCTGGTGGGATTTGAACTGCCAAACTGCAGGCAGCTGGCAGTCAGCAGAAGTAGCCTGCAGTACTGCACTCTAACCACTGCTTTGAGCATGTTAGCATATATATCCCTCCTTCCTGAACAGCTCCACATACAGTTTCACATACTGTCTTGTTAGTTCTGATGGTCCTAAGATTGCTACTTGCTGTTTCTCTGGTGCTGTACAGTGTTGGGAACTGCAGCAACAACACAGAAATACAGGTAATTGGTTTGGAGACCTGTCGTGTTGCAAAAAGTTTGACTACTCTTTGGGATCATTGGAAGAGACAATTTGCCTTCAGTGATAGGTTGATAGAATTTATATACAGAAATCATTGATGGTATTCTAAAATAAAAGTCAGCAATTTGTCACTGATTGGTAGTGAACTCAGATTTAAGTTTTAAAATTAGACAATAAGTCCTACAGCTAGTCGTCAATGTATGACCAATCTGTTAGCTACCATTTTAAGTTACAATGCACTCTGAAAAAGCTACTTACGACCCAGATGTCCTGTCTCAGGCCAAGCACATGCACACATCCAAGAGGCAATTGCAGACTTTTAGTTATAATGTAACAAAAAGTCATGTGCTGATGCATGTAACCAAGTTCCCATCAGTCTAGCAACTTGGATAAATAAAGAATTCCAAGTTCCAGGGAGTCAGCATAAGAAGGGTCAAATGGTTCTGGAGTCCATGGCATAGAAGAGGTTGTAACTGGTTGATTCCCAAAAGCACAAAGTAAAGGGATGAGGTGAGGCAAAACGAGGCAAGGCACAAAGAGTTGGAGTAACTGAGGATTGTTTCTGACATCAGTCCTAACTCCAAGATCCTCAGAAGCCTCATGTGTCTCATTTGGGGAAGTGGGGCTGCTTTCTCATAAGTAGCATCACTGACATCCACTGCTCTTCCCTACACTCTGCTCTATGTACCCTTGCATTGGAAAGGGGTGGCAGTTCATCTTCCTCATTGCATTACAGCAGCAGCTGTTCCCTCTGTTTGTTGGACAATCACACCCCTTCTGTCTGGTCAATTGGCTGTTCAACTGGCGCCAACTGCTCATCTTCCATAGATATCTCAGGAGCTAGCTCCATGTCATTGTCAGACTCAGAATCCAAAGCCTTCATGACACTGAATTCAAAGTTCCAATATTTGGGTGCCCTCTTCTGTCACATAAACACATGCTGAGCTACTGGCAACCAGCCCATATTTATGGCTTCTTCCGGTGTCCTGCAGTCATATGATCACAATTTATAGGTAGTCCTAGACTTAGTACTGTAATGGAGCCTGCCCATTACAGTTGTAGGTCATTGAAGTCATGAAGCGAAGCGTCCATGTGATTGCTTTGCTAAATTACTAAAAATTGCTAAAAAAATGGAGCAAAAGAGCTGTCCTTTGAAAGAGAAAATAAGCAGCTCCCTTCCAGGCACAGAACTGGTGTGCTGGGCTAGAGAAAGGAAGCTTTGGATCACAATGATTCGAGTTTCCTTTTTCTAACCTGGTGTGATGCACTGGATAAATGATACTAGGAGACTCATTTTTCTGGAGCAGCATGGCAATTGCCCTATCCTCCCTGGATTTTCTAGCCCACAGTTGGGAGGGGAGTTGGTGCACTGTGCTGTGAAAACAAAGCAACTTGAAACCTTCCCTGCTGGCTTCCCAGCTGACTTTCTGAAGAAGCCAGAAGGGAAGATTGCAATTGCTAATCACATTTTCGCAGAGGGCTTAGCAACCTATTGTAAGTGCACAACCACAAGCCAAGAACCCAGATCGCAATCATGTGGCTGCAGGGGCACTGACATGGCCATAATTTCAAGTAATGCTTGTAAGTTCCTTCATTCAGCACCATTGTAATTTAAACAGTCATTGAATGTAATTGAAGACTATTTGCATGCCAATTTTGCTGGCATGCAAATTTGGCATTTATTTCTGATTTTTAGTAAAACTGCCCCATAATAGCAATAGTACTTACATACCGCTTTACAGCTCTCTCTAAGCCGTTTACAGAGTCAGCATATTGCCCCCAACAATCTGGGTCCTCATTTTATCCACCTCGGAAGGATGGAAGGCTGAGTCAATCTGGAGCCTGATCAATAGATTCACTTAACAGTCATGGTGTTCATTTAATGACTACTGCAAAATATTGTAAAATTGAGCATGGCCACATGGTAGTCATGACTTAGGTCCAAAATTGTGGGTTCAAGTATGATCATAAGTTGAGGACTATTTGCATTATGTGCTTGCATATAATTTAGGGTGAGATGTGATAATCTGATTATTATAAATTAAGTCTTGCACTCTGATTATGATTTTGTTTCCTTTAGTATCTCCTGAGGCAGTTGGATTTCTATCAGCAGTTGGGGTACTTATCATCCTGCTGTTGATCCTTTTTCTGTATATTAACAAGAAGATGTGTTTTGAAAATATTGGAGGCCTCCCAGACCTCAATTCCCATTACAGTGCCAGAAAAAATTCACAGGACAAACTGCGTAAGTATAAAATTCTGCAACGTATGATTTTGAAAGACATAGGAAACTTCTAGGGCAGTAATGTATCATGGAATGAAAGTTTGGTTGAAATAAAAACATATCTGGTAAATTCCTAAATATTTTTATTAATGTATCTGTAGTGATTGGTCATAATTATTTATTTAGGGAAATCCTTTCATTTTATTTAGTTGAAGCTTTTCTCCTAAAACTCTTCTAAATAAAATTAATATAGCAAAACAAATGTATTTTCCAATATATAAGAGATTCCTCTATATAAAAAGCTAGAGGTGGAAGAGACTATTCAGCTGAAGCTAAGATTAGTTATTGAATTATTTCCTTTCTGATACACTGGCCTTTCTGACTACTGAATGCACCATCATAGCCCTGACCTGGATGTTGCTGCAGTGTATCAAAACATCTAATTGATGAGTAGGGTGGATTGGTTTTACCTTTTATTTACATTGAGTGCAACCAGAAATTAGATAAATCCATTAATTTAAATTAGGCTTTTTTGTTTATATTTCTTTAGATCACATCTATGCCTCTAGAATGTTTGCAATCTGGAATGAAATTATGTTAGGCCATGCTTTATAAATTCTTTATTCTAGAAAAAAGCAGGGGATGTATGTTATTGATTATTGTTTCGTATTAGCCCAAAACATATTCATTTTGGTATATTATTTAAATATTTAAATTTTTCCTTTGCAGGTGTAGAATAAAATCCAGTACCTGCTGTTCAATATTTTAAATATCTGGTTATAAGTAGTTCACGTTTTACTATATTATTGTAAGATTCCTAGAAAAGGATTGATTCTGGCTTCATAAAGAAAATATTTGTTCTTGTTTATTACGTTTAAGAAAATAAAATCAAAAGACTAATGTTAATTGCCCTTTGGTTAAAGGTAAATAAATTGCAGGAGTGAGACATTCACAATATTGTAATTTTCTTGTAATATTAATTTATTAATATAGAATTGAAATATGTCATTTTTCAAGCATTTGCAACAAAATCTGAATCTTCCTTCTGTGTCTTCTCTGGTTGACACATTAAGTAATGCTGTAGATGATTTTACTAGTGTGGTTGGTGATGTCAGCTACACAGTAGCTGACTCCGTTACAGAGCAGGTAACAAACATGTTCAGCAATTTTCAGACAGAAAGCACAACTCCAGTGCAAGAAGATAAACCTCTATTAGACAAAGATAAAAAAGTAACATCACTAAATAACATTAAAGAAAATTTTGTGAAAGAAGAATGTGTAGAAGAAAAACACAGACAAAGTGCTTCTTCAAAAAAATGTACAAATGATGGTAGGGAGTTTTGTTCTAATAAGGGCAAAGTAGATTCTCAGCAAAATGTTCCTGAACCAAACATTTTTTTTAATGAGACAAAAATTTGGGAGACACATGTAAAACATGCTCAATGCAAAATTAATTACTTAGAAAAACATATATCAAAAAATAATAGAGAGAATTACAGTACTTATAAGCCAGAAGAATTTCTTAATCAAGAACCAGATAGACAGTCACATACTGTATCAAACCAATCTAATGAAAGATTGTCTGAAAAAATAAAACAAAAAGCAACAGAACGTAACTTGAAAAACACTAAAGAAGTACACAGTATTTCATTCAAGAGTTTGGAAGAAACTGAGGAACAAACACCAGAACTGCCAGACTCAAGATCTGAAAAACTAAAGCGTTTTCATCAAGTAAAAGGAAAGAAATACAAGACACTTGTGACAAAGGAAGAAGAAAATGTAACGTCAAAGAAAAGTGAAAAGGAAAAGACTAAGTACTCAAAAAGTTTTTTAAGAGAAGTGAGTAGTAAGAAGACACCAGAAAAAGGTGAGGTGTCATATCATAGCTATACTTTATACGTTCAACCTTTCCTGGATCTTTTACTACATTCTTCTTAGGTGTTTTATGGAATTCATTTATATCTGTAAAACAATTCTTTTTATGATATATATATTTTTCTAGAGCTGTAGCTCTGTTTTTATGAATGAAAGTACAATTCATAAAATGTCTCCTTCTCTTCTTTCACCACTTCCAAATTATATCCCTGTGGCTCAGAAGGGCTCTCTTATAAACTATGTAATATTTGGATTTGAAGGCAAAAAGGTGCTTCAGAGTAATGTAGCAGCACAAATGTAATATCTGTCTCCTACCACTCCTCAAAATAAGCAATGTTTTTGTAGAAAAAGATGCTGTAAAGCAGGGGAGGGTTACAAATTTTTTAACAACTGGTTCTCTGCCCTAATGACTGGCTGGGTGGGTGTGGCTGGGTGGGCGTAGCTGGGTGGGCGTGGCCAACTTGATGTCACTTATGTCGAGGGGAGCTTCACCTCGCCTGCCTTCTCATGATCGTGGGGATGCTGCAACGGTCGTAAGTGTGAAAAATGGTCATAAGTCACTTTCTTCAGTGTCCTGGTAACTTTGAATGGTCACTAAATGAACTGTTGTAAATCAAGGATTACTTGTACAAAAATACAAAAAGCTTCTTTGCCTGCAAAAAGCTGCCCTAAATACTAGTCATTAGATTAGAAATGGGGAAACACACTGAAGATCAATGAGTCACAGCCTTTATGGAAACCTAAACAATTTTATCTGAATGCCTTCCTTTTCGTCAGCAATACCTGCAACCCGGAGTTACAAATCAGGCAGGTTGCTAGAGCACATGGAGGAATTAAAATAGTTAATATACAAGGATAACTATCATCAGCCAAATTACTCTTGCTCATAAAGTGAAACCCTTTAGCAGAGAGGTCATTTAAGCTTTCCAGAAACTGGGTGGGCATATTTGGGCTACAAAATGCTGAGCTAAAGAGACAAATTAACAAATTAACATCTTGAATGAGGTCTAATCCCATTCTGCCTTTGTTCAGGCCTTCCTGCAGGGTATTTTTGCCTATGAATATAACTATCTAACTCTTTATCTCTTAAGTGTTGACATCTTCTATGTGCTATTAAGGAAGGTGGGGCTGCTTTCTCCCTGTAAGAAAACATGTTTCTCCAATTCTCATTCAGGGAAATATATTCTTCCTTTTTAATATTTCTCAAAATATTTCATTCTTCTAGAGAAGGGTGGGTGCTAACTTTCTACAATTGATGCCATGTTACTATGCCATATTATCATGAAAGAAAACTAAAACAAATTGGAAGGAGGATCCACTTATCAGTCATCAATGAGCAATCATGTGCCTTGCCCACTCCAAAGCAATGCAAGAGACAACTGTCCCAAAGGTGCTTTTTCAAGAGGTAACTGGACTTTCTGGAAACCAAGAAAGTCCAGTTGCCTCTTGAAAAAAGCACCTTTGGGACAATCATGACCTGGATGACTGAAGAATCCCCATAGACAAGAGGCTCCTGTGCTCAGTGAATTGACAAAGCACAGTTTCCCACCCAGGAGAAGCAATCATTAGATCCATTTGCACCACTTAAAGATACCAACTGGTCTCACTCATTTCTCAAGATATCCTTAGCTAATAATCCAGATTTAAGGAAAGATCACATGCCCCCAGAAAGGCAGTAAAAAAATCAGAAAGAATTGCAAGCTTGCATCCTGCCAACCCTTTTGTAAATAGCGGTTCCAGCCATATTGGAAATATACTCCAAAAAACCTAAAACAACCCTTTAATAATCTTTATGAAAGTCAAGGCCCAGGAACAAAAGTACCACAAAAAACTGAGGTGGGGGGGATACAGACTCCGGAGAAGCTCAGTCTACAGACAGAAAGTCTGGGTGGAAGGCTTACAATGTAACAAGCTTAACCCAGAGGCAGTTTCTGAAAACACTTAAAGCATCAGGGCAATTAAGATAAGAATTAGGCTAGAAATACAGGCATACCAGAATGTTTCCTTCCTGCCTCCCTTGCAGGATTAGTCCTCTAAAGTGGAAAAAGATTTCTTCCAACAAGATTTCTGAACTGGTCTGAACTGAAAATTAACATCCGGTCAGGAGAACTGGTGTGAACCTGTAGCAACCCACCTCTGCTGTAAAGCCTCCAAAAGAAGATGCATTTTGTTTAAGGAACGGTAGTCGGTTCATTTTTCCCACGTGTTCCAAAAATATCATTTTGTGTTCAAATCCAAAGTAATACACAGTATATCCCAAGTTTCAAATTTGATGATGAGAGATTTTGAGAGGTTTTCAGGCAACAACAGAGGATCAGGGAGTCAGTGAAAAAAGGATAATCTCAATTGTGTTCTATTCTTGCTAACATTATATATAATTTCTGAATATTTATTTGCATAATTTACTGATATATCTCTTAAGGTTTCAAAACATTTTTCTGTACTGAAAATTGCTATTTTTTTAAGTACTAGTTATTAAATTTTTCCTCTGTTTTCTTTGATTTTTGTATGCATTATATTTAATAAAAATAATACCTTCCATAGTTCACGAAGCATGCCTGGTCTGGCCCTTCATGAGCTGTTGGCCATGTGAGGCCTTCTTCCCAATCTCATGAAGAAACTGTAACATATGAGAATGGGAAGAAGGCCTCACATGGCCAGCTACTGTCTCATAAAGAGCTTGGCTGGATATGCTTGATTAGCTGAGGCAGTGGAATTCAGGGGTGATGGAGTACAGGGGGGCAAAAGGCCAGAAATGGGATAAAGTAGATGGGTGTGGGAAGTTGAAGCACCTGTGCGGTCATAAGTGTGAGCGGACTACCAAGGGCTTGAATTTTGATCACATGTCCACAGTGGTGCTACAACAGGAGAGGGGTGTATCTTTAGTTAAACATAGAAATTATGAAGTTACAATGCAGTTCTTTTCCTGCTTGTTAAGAAAAAAACTTGTTTTAGACACAACTCCTGATGACTTCCTGGAATCATCCATTAATCTGCATAGCAACAATATAGAACTATTTCCTATTTTCTTCCACTGTATTTTTTGACTTCCCAATCTAGCTTGCAACCTTGCAATTTTCTTGTGATCTCCTTTTCAAATATTAATAGGATCTGATCCTACTGAGGTTTTCTGCTCGAAAAGAAAAACATGTTTTCTTAATAAGGATATGTATTCAACAAACAGAATATTGTAAACAGCTTGTTTCAATGTTATTTATAAATCTGATACCCAGATTTTTAGAAAGAAAAATGAGAAATTCAGTGAAATACTTAGATGGGATAAAATAAAACACAAATGGGGGAATTAAATTATTGAGAACCTGATTATTTCTTCACTAGATGTTTTGTGCTTTCTGAAGCATTAATAGAAATACATTTATGTTGATTGTCCAGTTATTTTGATATTTAAGATTATCAGTGATTAACTAAATATAACTTTAGGATGGCACCATCTGTTAATTTTTTTCTCTTTTCCCAAAATAGATAACTTATATATAAATAAAGACCAGCATGGTTCATCATCGGAGAGTGAAGATGAGGCACTGGGTAAATACCATGAAGCCTTGTCAAGAACCCAGAGTTCATGGGCACCAGCAGGCAACAGTAGACAACAGAAAAATTATCGTTGGGAAACCAGACAAAAATATAGCCCTTTGTCTGCGGAATATGATGGGTATAGTAGTGAAGCCTCTGTAGATGAAGGTATGACATGCTTTGCTATAGTTCTTGTTTTTCATGTATTGTTAAAATACATTTTATTAAAATGTATTTTAAAGACATTGCATTTGTAAGATTTAAAACTATAGATTACGGTAAACCTAAAAATGAGTGTATTTTTGAAATAGTTTAGGATTTGCAAAGTGGTGAATATCTGTAGCTCGGGTATAGGATGAGAGTGAAGGTTCGCTCTCTGAGCTTGTGGGTTGGTTTCCGAATGTTTCGATATCAGGCTAGGCTAGGTAACGTCTTCAGTGGAGTTTAGGACAGAAAGAACACTGACACTGACATTCCCTAAACTTTGCTGAAGATGTTACCTAGCCTGGTTCGAAAACCAACTCACAAGCTCAGAGAACAAACCTTTACCCTGAGTTTAGGATTTGTGGGTAAAAAATAAGTTGTTTGTTTTCTAAGTGCTTAGTGTATGTAAAGTCAACTTTAAAGCAAGCAACAAATGTGAAATCTTGATTTAGAAGACCAGTTGGTAACGAAGGATGTCTGTTATTCTGACTGTTCATTCATCATAACAATTTTCTGTCAATTGCATGAGGACAACATTATGAGCATTGATGCAATTTACATTATGTCAATTTTTGTCAATTTCATAATTTACACAAATGACAATTTTTCATTCAAATTTTCATTATAGAAATGACAATTTTGTGTAATGATGTCATATTGCAAATGACATAAATTGCTATAGAAATTTGCATACAAACTTCATTGTAAAATAAAGGTATCACTGAATTTTAAAATTACTGATGAATCACTTCCTGCTAGCTTTGGAGCTTATCAAGTTGCCTCTCCTGCAAGGGGAGGGGCAACCTCTTCAGTTAGCCCATCCTAATTGCCTGAAAAACCTGATACAATTCCAAAGGAAACTTGGGGTAATTCCTGAAGCCCTGGTTTATGCTTCAATCAAGGCCTTAGTCACTGCTTAGCATGAACAAGGGACAGCAACCTTAGATTGGATCTATTAAAGTCTCCATGTGGTTGGAGCCCAGATGTACCCCTGGTTCTCAGAAGAACTCTGGAAGATGAAGTAGCAAAAGAGATGCCTATATTACCTCTAGTGGAAGATGAAGAATGATTCAGACCAGGTAGATAAAGTAAGAGCCTTTATTAAGGATTAACTTGTGGTAATAAAGGTGGTGAAACATGCCTATTTCTTTGACACTGAACCTGCAGATAGTCAGTCACCTGGTGACCTTGTTTCAGGTAATCTGGTCCTTTCTGGATAAGAAAGTGGTTAAATAAACCTTTCTAGGGCCACTGTGAAAATTATGCCAAGCACCTATTGAAAACAATTTTTTAGGATCCACTCAGAGCTAACTTCCAACTGTTCTGATCCTAGGGAGATGACTGGGCCTTAGTCTTGTCTGGTTATTTGGGCTCAGTTTGATTGCGTGGCTTTTGAAAAAATCAGTCAAAGTCCTTGGACTGTAAGCTCTGGTACCAGTGTATTAGACTAATGTTCTTCCTGGCTGATCAAGGCCTCCTGAGAACACACAGCTGGATTCAAGTGATAGTAAATACTTCCTTGCTGGAATGGTATTTCCATCTACTTTAAAGGAGGTGATAGTCTGCCCCTTCTCAAAAGGCCATGCCTGGACCAAGTAGTACTGGACAATTTTCTGCCAATCTTCATGCTTCTTCTGTTCCTCTTTTGGGGAAATGAATTATCTGCGTTATCAGTTAAGTTTCAGTCTGGAGCATAATACTGAGGGAAAATTGCTCATGCTTGTCAGTGATCTCTAATGGAGCTGGAATGATGCAACTATCCTAACTTCTTATATCAGCCAGTGGTTTTCATTACCACTGACCTAATATACTTCTGGATTATTTATGTGGATTGGGAGAGATTCCAGTTTCCACCCTAAGAGGGAGAGGGGGGGCTAAAATTTTATTGAGAAAGTGGAAGGTCTGTACCTTCAAAAGGTTCAGGAGGAAGTGGGTTATCTGGATCTATACCTAGAAAACCTAGAATATTATTTTTCCTTAGAATACACTGTATTTACAGCAATAGATTATGTCATAGCTTCAGGCTATAAGTGAAGCTCTACTTGTTTATGTTATGGTATGAAATAGAAAGTGGGAATACTGTTGGGCAAGCATGCTAAGAGTCCAAAGGCAGGGGTGAAATGCTACCGGTTCACAACGTTTGGGTGAACCAGTAATAATAAAAGCTACTGGGTCAGGCGAACTGGTAATAAAAAAAAGCTACCGGTTCAAGTGAACCGGTAGTAAAAAAAAGCTACTGGTTCGTTCGAACCGGTATTTCCGACAAGCTGTGCCGCGCAATTTAAATTTGCTAGAAAGCAAAAAATTCTGCTTTGTAGCAAATCTAAATCACCTGGCACAGCTGTTCCCCCCCTGTTCTACTTACCTTCAAAAGGCTCCTTTTTCCGCATGAAGCACGCATTTGGTGCGCACTGTGCATGCGCGGGCAGTGAACTGGTGGCAACCCGCGGAGGTTTTCACTACTGTTCAAAGGCCATAACAAATGTTTACTGTTGCATTATTAGGATATAAGCAGTCAGATATTTGTAAGATAATAGATAATAGCTGCTCCAGGAGGAGATTGCCTTTTAGACAGATTTTTTAAAATAAACTTTGATTATTATTTTTTGCATTCTTATTGTCTTTTACAGGATTTAATCATTGTCATGTTTTTTAAATTAAAGATTGTATTGTTTTGTTCATTGTTGTAGACTTCTTCAGAAGGTAGAGCACATAATAAAATAAAAATCTTAGTAGTAATATAAACAATCAGAATATGTTTATTTTAGTTTAACTAGTTTAATCTGCAATATGGAACCTCAGTACTTTTTCTAGGACTGATTTTTGGAAGACATGAATTGGAAAGTTGGTAAAAGTAGACTGTAAGGAATCACTAACAATGCTGGTCAGAGAAATCCTACCGTAGCTGTAAGGAAGAGCAGAAGAGACAAATAGCTTAATGTTCTTTCTATATCAGTTATTTTGCTTGGGCTGTGCAAAATTTCAACTGCTATTTTCTTTTTTCCCCCCATCATAGTTTCCATAGTGAAACTATATTGTGGGAATTTGGAAAGTTGATGGATCAGATCTGTTGTTTGTTATCTAAGACACTATGATATGTCATTCCTAAGCAGTGGAATGTGCTTTCTTAGGAGGTGTTATTTGGCTTCTGCTTATTTCAAGTCTTTAGAATTGCTTTTATCGTGTAAATACTGTTGTATATTTTATTTAAAAAATCATATTGCTTTTATGTATTCTGTATTTTTAATATATTATTATCCTTCTTCATTATTGACCTGGTCAAAATGATAGATTTGAAGTAAAATATATAATTGCATAATTATTATTCTTATCAATATCTGTCAGACATAATACAAGCAATAAATCTCCTCTCTCAGAAACTTAATATCACACAGTTAACTGTAGAAGCTTCACGGATGTGACATGACTAAATAAATAGCTTTTATTTAAAAAATAAAAAGCATATATTAAAAGCAATAACATCAAGCTTTTGTTCTGCATTTGCTTTCTGTTTCCTAATCACATTTCTTAGCAGAGCTAGCAAGGTTATTTATGGCTAGAAATACAGTAGGTACCCAAACTTTAAAGTGACCACTGTACACAAAAGTCAGATTTCCTCATCCTGTTCTTTTTATTGAATGTATGAGATTTAAATCTTTTGAAGAAAAGTGGGAACCTCTGTTCTGTTTGGATCAAGGAGCTTCTGCTTCTGAATTGGGAAAACAATATCTCCTGAAGAACTCTGAAAATATAGCTAGAATTATCCTAAGAAACTAGGTTAAGATAATCAGTAAAAACAAGCAGAGGAGTTTGCCCTAAAATTATTTTTTTTCTGTAGAAATAGGTAAATGTTTAGATTGATTTTGATTTGTGCTTGTGATTTGATTTATAAATGTTAGATAAGACTTTTTGTTTCTTGTCTCTGTATAACTTGGGGAATAATTAATATATATAATACTTGGGATGAATTCAGTTTTACAGACTGTGGGTAATAATGTTTCCTTGATAAGAGAAAGGACAAGAATATCCTAAATTGTGTATTAATATAGCAGTTTGTAGCTGACCAGTACCATCTTGTGGTCGAACTGCAATGCTGCATCTTTGTTTTTTTCAATTGAAAATAGTAATCAAAACCCTTGATCTCCTTTAATCTATCCTTCTCCCCATCAGAGTATGTTGTTCTATACTAACATTTGAAGTTAAAATTTGATTTTTTATTTGATCTTTTTTCTTTCTTTCTATCACTTTTATGAATTGCTGTGTCTCCCAAAAGAAATAGCTGGAACTTCTAATCTATAGTAACATGTTAGGAAGTGGTTCTGTAGAAATTATCTCATTTTCCCCTATTTTTACCTCTCATCAGAATAACAGCACCAATTGTAAAAAGAGTTCTAGACTAGGGTTAGGGAAAGGTCTACCAAGCTGCTATATGCAGATAGGAAGGGAGAGCCAGAATGTGTATTCCAGGGATGTCCAGCCCCTAGTCCAAGGGTCACATGTATTCCCTGTACAGCTAGTAATGCAACCCACAAGATTGTTAACTTTTAACATTATTATGTGATTTTATATTATAAAACTATATATTTTATATGCTGCCCAAGACAATTCCTCTTCATGCAAAGTGGCCAGGCAAGTTAAAATATTGGCCACCCATTGTGTATACCGTAGGGCTTAAGGAAAAGGATATTTGAAATTTCCAGCTTTTCACTTTATAGGCCAAGCCATAGAGCTAGAGTCCTAAGAGACTGTCTGCATATTTCATGTTTCTATTTTTCCTTGTTGATAAACAGCAAAAATACTGTACATTCAATTTGCTTTTCTCAGCCATTCAAGTGGCAGACCAAAAGCGACATTTTAACAATGTGAAATACTAACTTCCATATTGTATGTTTTTTGATATCTGATTTTATGGCTCATTTTATTTCTGATAAAGTATCTGCAGCAGTGGCCCCCCAATGTCTTGGGCACTAGGGACTGTTCCGTGGAGGGTAGTTTTTCTGTGGACCTGGGGGGGTATGGTTCCATGTGTTGCCTGGATCCCATGCGAGTGCAGATGGGGCTCCATTAGCTTACACACCTGATTCCTGGCAGTCCACAGACAGATGCTGGTCTGCAGCCTCAGGGTTGAGGACCTATGACCTACAAGACATGCACTCTTCATCAGTATTTGATTTTTTTAAACAAGGGAGGATAGTAATAATTTTCAAGCGAAGTGGTTGATTGTTTGGGGATTTGGAATTATTTAGCTTATGGTATATACATGCAGGAATCTATTTTTATTTGTTTTGTGTTCAAAAAGAATATAAACACCTTTGGTCACCTTGCAGATGCACAATATAACATCAGAAAGTTAAATCCTGTATGATCACAATTCCTCTTTCATGGAAACAAAAATTAGATTTTTTTTCCTATGAAAATAAAAATGGAACTGTGATTTTCCAAGAATTTGCAGTTTTAATGTTTAACAACTCAAGTGAGTAAATCTTACAATAGAAATAGATGTTTAGCACAATATGGCTGTTGGTATTTCATAAATACTGGTTTTGTTATCAAAAGCATCAGTACACATTGTCTTAAAATGTTCAAAGCCTATTTAGGCTTATTTCTAACTATTTCAGAGAAAGAACATGTTGAAATATGACATATTACAAATGAATTTGCTTTGAATGCAGGAAAACATTAATGAAGAACATTCAGTTACCCATCTGATTTGAAATGGAGAGATATCTGCCATCCTAGACATAATGGTAGAGAGAGCAGTAACCAGCATATCATTAACAAGATGAAAATACTACTAGCCTGCTCATGAATGATCGGAGCTGAACTCCTGAAATTCTTTTCTCATATTAAAAATGAAGTCTAAAACAACCTTTAGGCCTTATATATGTATTATATTGACATATATACTGAATAAAATAAAGATTGATATAAAACGAATGTTTAACAATATAGCATTCTTTCTAGCTTTTATAACTATAAATATAAAATAGTGAACTACTTTTTTATTTACCTATTCTTAAGAACAGCGTTTCATGAAAAACAAATTTGTTTCTTAAATTGTTTAGGGTTTTACAGATACTACAGTAGTTTTTATTCTGTGTATATACTGTATCATGAAGGATCTTGGATTTTATATTTTAGGAAGTATATCCACTATGTATTTCAAGGATTTTTTTCCAAAATGATGATCAGTACACTGATAAAAAAGTACTGTTACCCTTATTAAAGGAAGTTTATATCACTTCAAGGAAAATTCCAAATAAAAGTTATTGAGAAATGTTTGAAAGTATTAAAATGGTTGATTTACAGATTAACCTTGGCTGTTGAGATAATGTTTAAAGACAAACTTTAAAAACTTATGTATACTAAGGATCTTGTTTCAGTTCCTGGAAAGAAAAATGCAATATGTCATAAAAGTTAGAATATAAGTGATGAAATAGAGATCATGTATTTTTATTCCTGATATGAACAATCCTTTTTTACTACCATCCAAATGCCTTCTTGCTAAATTAAATCAGTAGCAACTTTTCCTGCCTCTTTGGGATAAAAATTGAGATAGAAGGCCTAAGGTAGACTTACTACAGTTAGGATAAAAAACAAGCTCCCCAAAACTGCCCAAAACTCAAGAAGAAAAAAATCCAGAATTAGAAAGATGCCTGTATGAATGACATGCCATTGTCCATTTTGTATCCTGGCCTCTGACTGATGCTTTCTGCTCTCTCCCCTCCCCCCCCAATGCAATGCAATACAATATAATGCATTAACACAGTTAATGAAAAGTTAATATCTGTTTTATGCCACAAGGCACTTAGTAGCTAATAAAATATTTTTAAAGTTGCTATAATAACAGGCTTCAGTAGATTTTTTAGTTATAGCACATTATGCAATGGTGAAGATTGCAATTTTTCTGTTTAATGTAATCTGTGAATTATATTGTCAGGCTTTCTTATAGAAGATATTGAATGTCTATCAATCTTTGACCATATCGGAAAGTTGGCTCAGTCAAGAAGCCAACAGATGAGATAAAGGGTAAGAGCTCTGCTACAAAATGGATGTAAAGATATAGTAAAGTAATACATACATGTATTCAGTTTATATATAAACTGAATACATGTATGTATTACTTTACTATATCTTTTTTTTTGTGCAATCTGAACAGTCTAATCACATTATTACTATAGAAAGTTTATGAGATTTTTCTCTAAACTTCAGTGGTTTCACCTGACTGAATTCCTCATTGAGACACTCTGGCATTTTGCTTTTAAAAACAAAAAACTACAACCACTAAACTGCAGCCTTCTTGTAAGGATATCTGCTTGGTTTGGATTTTAAGAAATTAATTTCATGGGGTACCTTCCATCTGCAACTGATTTTATATAACTATACAGTCCTTAATAGTTGGCACATACAAATGAAGAAAAAAGTTTTCTTTGATGAAAACAAAGTTACCACACTTAGTATAATTTCATTAAGAACAGCTATGTATTAAAATACACATTACAATGTAAAATATATATATGCTGTATTTCAACACCACATATTTTTTCATGCATAAATTATATTTGTATGTATGTGGGTGTAGAATAATACATTTTAAAAGTAGCTTCAGCCATTTTCTGCAGCGTAAGGGCACAATTCTAACTCAGTGAAGTTGATTCTAGGGGCCTTTGCTATGCCTTGGAAGATAGAATGCTGATACCAGCAATTCTAACAGGGGCCTCTGGTGGCTCAGCAGACTAAGTCTGTCTGTTATTAACACAGCTGCTTGCAATTACTGCAAGTTCAAGTCCCACCAGGCCCAAGGTTGACTCAGCCTTCCATCCTTTATAAGGTAGGTAAAATGAGGACCCAGATTGTTGGGGGCAATAAGTTGACTTTGTATATAATATACAAATGGATGAAGACTATTGCTTAACACAGTGTAAGCTGCCCTGAGTCTTCGGAGAAGGGCGGGATATAAATTCAAATAAAATAAATAAATAAATAACAAATGAAAAGGTCTCAGATGGGATTTTCTGTAAAAAAAGTTGACTTGGGATTTTACTTCTACATCCAGAGCTGCTCCTGTTCCCCACACAGGCTTGCAGTTGCCAGCTAATTTGTCTGTTGCATCAAAAAAAAACCAGAATCTTATGCCACCTGTAATACCTTAAGTGGTTCTCTCTCATATTGTTAAAACACCTGACAGTGTTGTTTTTAATAACATTAGATGGATGTCATGGACTTGTAAGTACCCTTCCACAATTGTCCCCTCATTACACACTGAAAGTTGGCTGAATCATATTCATTTGTATGCAGAATTTGAGCTGATGATCCTGTCCTAAAAAATTAGGCCTGTCCAATAAGTAATTGTAAACTCCCCCCATCCAAATCAGTTTATAGACTAGGAAAGCCTTGTGCATTATGGGACATAAAGTTAAAAAGAACCCTGAGAATTATAGTTTGGAAAGACTTTTCAGAATCTCTGTCACAGTACAATGGACAGCAGTTTGTACAAAACACATGACAGATGAGCTATCACATATAAGCTTCAACAATATGGATTGTTAGAGGGTTTGGACTTACTTGTTTCTTACTTGACTATTTGGAATTTTGCAGTCCAGATGTGACCTTGTATGATAATTAAATTGGTATTTAAATAGAGCCAAACTTTGGTTTAATGGACTGCTTAGGAAACAGGTGGCTTAAACTCCAGTACATCTTAAATCCAAATATTTTTCTTTTTTTCCTTTCTCTTTCCAGTCACAGAGGTAGCCTTCTAATAGAACTAATTATCAAGACTGACTTTAAGAACAAGTTTTCCCAAATGTCTATCAGCAATAAAGATGTTCAGAATAGGAACCAGTTGGAGGAAAGACATTGCTGTTGTTGCTATATCATCCATATATCCTTTAGCCTGCGTTTTAATCGATTAGTGTTCCCAACAGCTTACTTACTTTCCATATTAGCTACTATTCCAACATGCTGCTTTCACCCACATTCAACTTAACTTTTTCCCAAGATGCTACCTGACCAATTTCCCAGGCTTCTTAGTCTCCTTTTCTTGATTCTTAATTACCACTCTCCCAGTACAGTACTCTTCAACTTACCTCATATTCACAGTACCTTCTATTTCTCCCTACTAATAGGGATATAAACATAAAGTATTGGAATATCTCACCAATGTATCCAATTTTCCTTGCAATTTCCTTTCCTTACTTGGAAATCAGACATGGACTGAAACATATCCATTTTGGCGGGAAACAAAGTCTATTGTTGAAAGTGCTTCTCCAAATAATGGACAAGTCCATTATTTTGGCATGCTATCCTGATAAGGATATTGTCCATTGTATCCAAAATCTGCTACTCAAGTCTGTTAAATTGAGGTTTTGCTCTGATACAGCTTTGTATTATAATTGTATGCAGAAGATAGAGTATATGCCTTAGATCTAAATAACTATAAACAGCAAATAAAAATATTGCTGTTATATATTGGATATATTAAATATTGGACTTCATCTATGAACTTCTGTGAAAGCTAATGGAAGACACTGAGAAAAATAATAACATATCACACTTTCATTTAAATGCCATCAGACAATGATGACTCAGTGGCCACAAAATAGACCTCAGCCTTCTGATCTACCAATGATGTATCCATTGGTAGATAGGTTCATCCACCTTGCTGCTGATCATTCTCTTTTTACTTTTCCTTCCACCTTTCCCAGCATTATAGAATTCCCAATGCTTTTTGCATCATGTATCTAGAATATGAGTCTAGTTCATCTGTGCTTTGAATTGTTTTGAGATTCCTATTTTCCTAAGTATAGTCCACACCTTGACATGACAATAAAAGATTTTCTTTAAACAATGAAGTATATATTGATTCCTTTTGGGGTTTGACTTAAATGATCCAACATGTGACAGCAATTTTGTCTCTTGTTCCCCAGTCTTATTTAAACACCATTTGAACATTTGGAATGTCCCTTTTCATGTAGAACGCTAAACTGTACTAAATGATGTTGAATGTTATAATAACAATAACAACAACAGAGTTGGAAGGGATCTTGGAGGCCTTCTAGTCCAACCCCCTGCCCAGGCAGGAAACCCTACACCATCTCAGACAGATGGTTATCCAATATTTTCTTAAAATTTCCAGTGTTGGAGCATTCACAACTTCTGCAGGCAAGTCGTTGCACTTATTAATTGTTCTAACTGTCAGGAAATTTCTCCTTAGTTCTAAGTTCTTCTTTCCTTGATCAGTTTCCACCCATTCTTGTTCTACCCTCAGGTGCTTTGGAGAACAGCCCAACTCCCACTTCTCTTTGGCAGCCCCTGAGATATTGGAACACTGCTATCATGTCTCCCCTAGTCCTTCTTTTCATTAAACTAGACATACCCAGTTCCTGCAACCGTTCTTCATATGTTTTAGCCTCCAGTCCCCTATTATTTTGCTAATATATGAAATTAAGGATATTGTATGATAGTTTGCACACTCTGTCAGGTCTCCTTTCTTTGGTATTGGTATATTAGCCACTGTTTCATTTTCTAGATTTGCTGACATGGTTTGATTAGAACTTTTACATTAATTTGTTGTTAGCCATATTTCTATAGATAGTCCCTCAATGAAGCTATCATTGTGATCTATCCAGTTGTGATCAACTCTATCCAGCACATCTCTATTTCTTAACTGAGGGAGCCAGCATTGTCCAAAGACTTTTCCATGGTCATGTGGCCAGCATGACTATATGCCAAGGTGCACAGAATGCTGTTACCTTCCCACCAAAGTAGTACTTATTTACCTACTCACAATTACATGTTTTCAAACTGCTAGATGGGCAGGAGCTGGGGAAAATAATGGCAGCTGACTCTGTCATTCAGTGCTTGGGTCTTGAACCCAGGCTGTCAGGTTTCCAGCTGACAAGCTCAGCTGAGCCCCATTCCCTCAATAACTGTAACCTTTTGACTTGGTTACTAAGTCCTGACCAAAGTGTTTCATATTCTAATAAAAGAGATTCTTATAAGTAAGAAATGCTTCTAAGTATCTTAGATATTGATATCTACTGTACAGAATGTCAATATACACCTTCTATCTGTTTGATTTTCTTTGAATCAGTTAATATTTGACTATTGATTTCTCTACCATAGTTGTTTGCGATTGAAATCTCTTTATGAGTTCAGAAATCTTTTGAAAGACTTTCCTTATATCCATGCCTGTCTCCATCTTTAATATTTTTACAAACGTCGTTTCTTCTCTCTTCTAACAATTCTCTGAAATTCTTGGTTTTGGCTTCTTGTCTTGGCAGTTTTGATTGTTTTGACATAGCTTTGCTTTCTTCTGTTTCTTGTTCTTTGGCAGTCTTGTTTCATATTCATCCTTAACAACTTCTTTGATTTCATTCCATGGTTCTTCTGGTACATTATTAATGAGGTTCAGGATTAGAAAACAACTCCTTGAAAATGCTCAAGATCATAGCTGGAAATTGGTTGACTTTGTCTGCATTAGCTTGATTCAGAGCTTCTATATGAACAGTTCACAGTTTAGTCCATAGTCATCCCGTGGCCATGATTTTGCTGTTATGACTGAGCTCTTATTCTTCTTCTATCAACAACATAGTCAATTTAACTTCTGTGTAAGGTAGTCCTTAATCATAACTGCCCAGAATTAGGTTGTAAGTTTTGCCAATTATGTGACTGACCATGCTTGATTTTATGACTGCTTTTGTGGCATCTTAAACTAAAACCATAGCCATTAAGTGAACACCAAGGTCATTAGGTGAATCCATTTTCTGCTTTGGGTATTTTTTTTGCTAGAAATTGGAAGTCAGTGCTGGATTCTGGCAAAAAGCTTGTAACTTGTGGTCATGGTACTGTGAATGCTGCAAACAGCCATAAATATGGGCTGGTTATCAAGCGCCCAAAACAAGATCGTGTGACCACAGGTGGAAGGTGTTGGAACTTCAAATCTGGGTCATAAGTTGTACTGTGGAGATCCATCATAACTTTCAATAGTCACAAGTCGAGGGCTAACTGCATTCCATCTGGCAATATTTGTGTATGTAGGTGTGTTTTGGTTTTTTGAAGACTGTGATAGTGATGAAAAATAATTGGATTGGCAGAAACTGATAAAATGTTCTGTTTTGTTTCTGTTTATAGGCCATACAATCGAATTACATTTTAATCTTTAACTATTTTCAATTTTGCCGTTCCAATTCCAATCACAAATAGCACATTTTGTCTGCATGTTGTAAAATTTCAGATTGAACTTGACCATAAAACTCACCAACACACTCTTCTGCACCAGTGCTTGAAGCCTAAATTTGAATAATAGTGGTTGATATTATTGGGTCTTTGACTGCATTGTACCCAGTACTGTGTTTGTCTTAATCTCATGCTCAAGTACCTTAAGCTCATGCTTACAAGTATTATAGGTTTTGACTGAGTGGGGTAGCTTGCCTTTGCTATCATATCCTCTGGCCACTCCACTATCATTTCCCAATTTAGCTGCAACATTTGGTAGCAACTCAGTCTTTTAACTGGAAATGTAAGAAGAATGAGGTTTGCAGCATTGCTGAGTCTCATGGTAATACTCTCATTTCAGTATTCTGAGATAATTATTTGTATCTTGACTAGATTTGTTCTTGAACATATAGCCAAAAATTCAGCTAGCAAAAGTATATTTTTACATCTAATTTGTCTACTGGCATATAATTCAAATGAATGAGTTTAAAATAGAATTCTGCTTTAATTGTTTTGCTCAGTTTGTATTTGAATCCTTAAATGAAATCACTCTTGACAGGCTGCATTATAAATTTGTATATAAATTGTATGTCCTTATTTTCACACAAAATCTATATAGGAACATGTATAATAATTAATAAGTACATTAATAAAATAACTACTTTTCATCTTTAGAAACAGTCTTTCAACTGCAGATTTGCCAGTCATTATTATTACATGGAGCAGAAGCAGGCCTGATTAAAAAGAATTGATGAGAATAACAATGAAATGAAAGAGCAGACAACAAAGGGATATCTGAAATGCTTTTAAGACATTTTTCATGACAGTTCAGATTTTAAAATAGAAAGACTTGCAAAGAAAAAAAAACAAATATAACCATTTCTCATAACCGAGTGCCTTTTTTCTTTCCAACTGTCTCCCCCCCCCCTTTCTTCAAACAATTCAGCATTGAAGTTTTCTAGCTACAAGCTGTCTTAATTAAAAGCAACAATAGATTGTAGGCTTTTGGAGAAGGCTGGTACAGTATTTGTAATGTATTTATAGTTAGGAACATTAGAATATTCCTACTACACTAGGTCACCTTCCATCAGAGTCACTTGCACAGCTCTTATTTATTGTAATTGATCTGAAGATTTTGAAGATTGTTTAAAGTTCAATTGTATTCCAGTCAAGCAGTTTATCATAATATATCCCTTTATGGGGAGATTATAAAGATTCTGTCAGCTTCCATGAATTCTGTGGTAAAGGATTATTATGTCTGCAATCTTTCTTTCTTCGCTTCTCTTTTTATATTTAGCAACTTGTTTGACTTCTATTCATCTGTGCTGGAGGTTATGAAATGTATTTTAAACAGAAGAGGACTATAGCGTCCATGTAATTTTTAAGACTCACAAAATCATTTGGAATTTTAAGCACTATACGACTGTATTATGGTGAATTACCATATTTTTCAGACTATAAGATGCACTGGAGTATAAGACGCATCTAGATTTCAAAGAGGAAAACAAGAAAAAAAATAGTTTTTGTCCTCCGCACATCCGAAGGTTGCCCTCCCTGGCCCCAGGAGGACTCTGCAGGCCTCCCAAACCCTCTGTGTGGCCCGTTTTGGGTGAAAACGGGATGCATGGGGGTAGTGATTTCGGGAGGCCAAAAACAGTGTCGTATTTTGTCTATAAGATGCACCGACATTTCCAACCACTTTTTTTGGGGGGGAGTGTGTCTTACAGTTTGAAAAATATGGGTTTTTTTCAGTTTGGTTTTGGAATTTGTGAGAAATTATGTGGGTCAAAAGAAGCCAAAGAGATTTTGTCCCCTTCACCTATGCACATATATTGGGGAGTTTGCCTACATTTCTGTATAGCTCCTCTCTGGGTTTTTTTCCCCCCTATGTCTTTTTCAGTATCCTAATTATTGATTGTGGTTTTCTGAAATTTTAAAGGAATCCCTGTATAGTGAACTGGTGACCAGCATATGAAAAAAGCTACATGATCTGTAAATGGCATCCTTGTCATTCATTATTTACCACAAATGTACCGTATATTTTTTGTTCAGGCAGATACTTGAATATTTACCACATTCCTTTGTACTCCATTTTGAATTGTTTCTTTGTGTAAAGCTACTTTGAAAGCATTCAAATAATAGTCTATTTCAGGTTCTGTATTTTCCAACAAGTGCTCTAGACATTGTCTATTTGTGACATCTGTAAAGTTGCCATTTAAACTGACAATTTTTATCCTGAACCAATTATATTAATTTCTAACACCTTGCTGGACACAAACAGTATTGTTTAAATAGCAACAGGATTTAAATACAGATAGTCTCAAACTTATAACCACAACTGAGCCTGGAATTTTGGTTGTAAGTTGTTGTGGTTATAAGTTGAATCATCATGTGATCCAATTAAATTTTATGACAGTTTTTATAACAATCATTAAATGAATCACCATGGTCATTAAGCAAATGATGTAGTCATTAAATGAATCACATGCTTGTTAGCCTGAATCCATCTTATCCAATAAACTTTTTTAAAATATTTTTTTGCTGGAAAACAGCAAAGATGTAAAAAAATTCAATTTGGAAAATTAAGAACCTACTATATTTTGCCCTAATAAAATGTATTCTCCTTTTGTTGCTTTTCTGTTTTTGTTTTTCAGGCAGCTATCTACTGTTTTGCATTTACTATGTGACTTTTCTGCCTTTGTATCAAGGCAGTTAAGTAATTATTTTCTTTATAATAGTTCTTTTCACTATTAGATTATGTTCTTAAGTTTATGTTTATGTTCTTAATATAGTCTCCAGTGCTTGGATCTATAAATACCTAGGCCATTAGTATGATAGGTAAGTATGTGAAATCAAATAAAAAAAGTCCTACTTACTCAACATTTTGATTTCCACTGCAACTGAAAATAATACTGATTACTTTCAGTATTAAATATCATTTATAAAATTCTTTTTAAAGTAATCTAAATTGATGGCCATTACTGCATCTGGTATTCACCAAATTCTATGTGAAGGTATGTGCCATATAGAATAGAATAGAATTTTTTATTGGCCAAGTGTGGTTGGACATACAAGGAATTTGTCTTAGTGCATATGCTCTCAGTGTACATAAAAGAAGAGATACGTTCATCAAGAATTCTAAGGTACAACATTTAATGATAGTCATAGGGTACAAATAAGCAATCAGGAAATCAATATCAATATAAATCCTAAGTATACAAGCAACAACCAACAACAGTGATAAATAATAGTAATAATAATGTGTGAAGAAATCATTCCATTTATCTATTGCTATTTTACCATATTCTACTTCTTCACAGTTCTACTATAGCAGGTCAATTCCAAACTAAATCAAGTGGAGATCCTATTTTGCATGGAGCCTTATCCCTTTCCCCCCTTTCTTATCAGTGGAATTTTTCATCCAAATAAGGTCTGCTACAGGGAAGACCATGGTAACGTCTTCCAACCTGGATTACCCTCTCCCCCACTCCCCACACTTCCTCTGTTAATTTTTAAAAAAAAATCAAGCTAGGCTTTTGCAATTTATTTGAATGACATATTGTGCAGAACTTTTGAATGTACTACTTTTTCTATGGCTATCCAGAAATCTAGGAATTTGTACAGTGCATTCTTAAAATCTTTTTTTTTGTTTTGCTTGCTAAATTATTTTAAACTTCGAATAGAGTTCGTTGATTCGTTTTACAGTCATCATGTTTACTTTATTTTGTAGCAGTTCATCACTTTAACAGAAAGGTACAAATGCACCATTATATGGATATTGCACATTAATCTCAGCTCTTTACAAAATGCATCAATTTGTCAGATAAAAAAGGAAATTAGTTACACTTTTTAATGTTAAAGTCACACCCTACCTAATTTAGAAGCACTTTTTACTTGAAGTTGCAAGCCTTAGGATACTGATTTGAATTATGCATGACTGCCTACTTTGAGATCCATTAGCCTGCTGTTTGGATAATGTAAACATGTTCAGAATTTTAAGTATACTGTATGAGTGGCAGATAAAAATAGAGCTCATAACCGTATATATTTAGTTAGATGTAAAATTGAAAGAATAGAAAGCTGAACACTAGCAATATTTTGAAAAGGGAGTGACTATCCAGGTGACTATTATCTGCTGTCTAGTACTTCTAATAAGATGAAGGGATAATCGTCTCTTGCCTCTGGACACTAGAGAAGTTGGATCTCTTTCCCCAAACCAGAAAAACTAGAGATTAAGATAAGGGTGTGTGTGTGATGAGAACAACTGCAGGGTCACAGTGAGGATTCTAAGAACTGTCAGATGAAATTGTTTAGATTTGCTTGCAGTTGGACTCAGATTATACAGGTCCTGTGACTTGCCTGCTATTTGTGAGGAATTTGAAAATGTTGGCCCTGATAAAGCAGGCAGGGTCCCTAGAGCTGTGAGTTCAGCCCTGACTTAATTTTTAGGCCCCTGTCTTTCCTGGATGATTATGTTCTTCTAGGACGTACCAAATGATTGGGTCCAGATAATAGTGAATGCTTATCTGTGGGACTGTTACAAACCCTTTGTCAGAGGCGGTTGGTTGTCTTTTCCATAAGTGGATATTACTGGAACTAACAAATCCCTTTTTGGGAAAAGTTGTTGATAAGGTGGCCAGCTTATGGCTATAGTAGGGCCTGGAACAGGCAGATTATCTGGATTCCTTTCAGTCAAGATTCAGGCCTGGTCATAGTACTGAGATGGTACTGATCAAGATTGGTCAATGAGAGGCTCCAGTGACGTCACCCTCCTGCTGGGTGCTCTAACAGAGCACTCCGTGTTAGAAGATTGTAAAAGTCAGTGAAACAGAAAATAAATCACTGTTCACTGATCTTAGCATAATCTGGGTGAAAGAGGTTATCAAGAGTTGTGGAAGAGTGGCAGGTCTGACAGGGGGTTTGCTCTCAAGAGCGAATTTTCCTGGATTTATGACCCCACCGAATTCCACTCCCTCCAACTTCAGCACGCTCCTGTTTTTATCAGGAAAAAGGAGAGGAATGTCGCTTCTGCTCTAGAGGACTTATTAAATTGATTGATATTCCAAGCAGACGGGAATTTCACAAGCGTTCGATCTTTGATGCAGAATCAGCACGGCAAGTACCGACTCCCTTTTTGAAACTTGAAACCTTTCTTTGTCTTTGATTAATTGACTTTTAAAATGGCGTCTAAAAGTGAAAGTAAAAATTTTTTAGTACGATGAAGCAGCGTTACTTGTGGATTGTTACAAATGGAGTTTTTTTATACTGAAAGGAGGGAAGGAGAGTTATTAAGTTTGAATTCCTGATTCTTTTGAAGACAGAATGGCAGCTAAACCTTTAAAGCCTTCTGGAAGAAGGGGATCTGAACCAAGTCTTGAGGAAATATTGAAAGAACAATTAAAACTTTCTGAAGATAGGCAAAAGAGATGATGGAGAATTTTAATGCAAAAATAAGAGAAGATATTCTTATGGCAGTTCAAGGACTGAGTAAAAAAATTGAAGGATTGGAAGTGGAAATGCAACAGATCTCTCAGTCAAATAAGCATTTAGAAGACGAAATGAAAGGTGTTCAGAAAAAAGTGGATCAAAATGAAGATCAGGTTGTGATATTACAATATAAACTTATGGAAGGAGCTCTTAGAATTCGTGGTATGAAAGAAGAGCGTGGAGAAGACTTAAGAAAAATTATATCAGAAGCATTGGCTGAATTTATTGAAGTGGACCCCAAGAGGTAGCGTACCAAATTGATAAAATATATAGAGTTAATTCTTGGATTGCAAGACAGAGAAAGCTTCCTCGGGACATTGTGGTTTATTTTGTGAAAAGGACTATGAGAAATCAAATTCTGCAAGTTTCATATCAGACAACTTTAAAAATTGGAGAACAGGAGTTGAAGGTGTTGAAAGAGATTCCTTCAAAGATGTTAAGAGACAGGAAGGAATTTGCTTTTTACACAAGAACTTAAAAAACATCAGATTCAATTCAGATGGGAGGTGCCAGTTGGACTGACACTATTCTATCAAGGAAGGAGATATAGAATTGACACTGTTTTAAAGGCAAAGGATTTTCTTTCTACAGTTTTGAAAGTCGAAATAGAAGTGATAGAAAACTTCAAGAGACTCAAGAAGGCGTGGTGATCCAAGAGCCTTTATTGCTGCCAGTATTAGAGGAACCACAAGAGCAAAGGGTGACAAGAGGAGCCCTTAAGCGTAAAGAAGAGCAACAGTCTCAAAGTAAAAGTCAGGATCCCATTATGGAAGCTGTGGGAGGAGCTAGACGGAAGATACCGGAGGAGGAGCTTCCGTTGTCTGCTTCAAAGCTTCAGGAGGCCAGTAATGGCAAATAGAATCTTGTCATGGAATGTTAATGGCTTGAATTCAGCTCAGAAAAGAAGGAAAATATTTCACTACTTGAAACAATTTAAAAATGATGTGATTTGTTTGCAAGAGACACATATAAAATTATCAGACCAAAAATATTTAATTAATTCAAAATTGGGTAACCATTTTGTTGCATCAGCTTTGGAAAAGAAGCATGGAATTGTTGTATATATCAGGAAGGATATACCAGCTAAGCTAATTGAGGCAGATATTCAAGGAAGATTTATTGCTATTGAACTGGTGATAGATGCAAAAGACTTTGTTGATAGGTATTTATGCACCTAATCAGCAACAAGAAAAGTTTTACAAAATGTTACATGAGAGGTTGACCCTCTGGGATTATAGTTCGTTTATTTTATTAGGAGACTGGAATGGAGTAATTGATACAAGAAGGATAAGAGAACCTCCTCCAAGAAGATACCTATACATGCAAAATTACCAAAATCCTTTTTGAAATGATGGAAGACTTTGAGTTTAGAGATATATGGAGGTTACGGAATCCAGATGAGAGAGATTTTACTTTTTTTCTGATAGGCATCAATCTTTTCACGCATTGATTTTATTTTAATTTCTAATGACTTGCTTTCTAGGGTGAAGAAAACGAAGATATTTCGAGGTGTTTAACTGACCATAGCCCAGTATGGATGGAATTATTACAAGGGAAAAAGGTGGTAGAACATGGAGGTTGAATGAAAATCTGTTTAGATATGAGGATAATGTAACTTATTGTAAGAAACAGTTAAAAGAATTTTTTGATTTTAATATGTACAAAGGGACACCTATAGGAACTGTGTGGGAAGCGAGCAAAGCGTTTATTAGAGGATATTGATTTACTTGGACAACAGACAAAGGAATAATAAACAAAGGCAGCGTAGATATTTGGAAGAAGAAATTCAAAGGAAGCAACAGTTATTAATTCAAAACCCACAAGATCATAAACTTAAAGAGGCTATAAAAATATTACAGAGTCAATTTAATATGTTAATGGCAGACCAGGTGGCAACGAATATACAATATGCTAAACATAATACCTTTTGTAATGCAAATAAACCTGGGAGATGGTTGGCATATAATTTAAGGAAGAAACAGAAAGCACGTGTCATACAAAAAATAGAATATAAAGGTAAAGAGATATACCAACAGGATAAAATTAAAAGGCATTCTCAGAATTTTATACTGCACTATATGCAAAAGACAAAATATTGGATAGGGACATTTATGATTATTTGAAAGATTATAAGGTTAATATTCTAACATTAGAACAGAGGAGGAGCTGAATCGGCCGATAGCTACTGGAGAAATAGTGGAGGCAATTAAACAATTAAAATGGGAAAACCCTGGTACAGATGGTCTTACAGCAACTTATTATAAAAACACAGGATGAAATATTAGGCCCACTTAAAGAATTATTTAATCAGATACAATTAGGGTGGGAATACCCCGTCATGGAAAACATCTTTTATTTCACTAATACCGAAGAGGAACAAGACTGCTCTAAACCTGGTAACTACAGGCCGATTTCACTTTTAAATAATGATTATAAGATTTTTGTAAAAATAATAGCAAATAGATTAATGTTAGTTTTACAACAAAGAATTCATACTGATCAATCTGGTTTTATAAAAGGGAGGCAGATGAGGAATAATGTTAGACAGATTATTAATATATTGGAATATTTGGAAAAGAAGAATACTTCAGCGGCACTTATTTTTTTGGATGCAGAGGAAACCTTTGATCGATTGCATTGGGATTTTTTATTTAAATTAATAGAGAAAATGCAATTTGGAGACTGTTTTATTAGAATAATTAAAGCGATTTATGGAGAGCAAACAGCACAGATTATAGTAAATGGTAGTTTGACAGAAGTTATTAAGATTGCGAAAGGAACAAGACAGGGATGTCCCTTATCACCATTATTGTTTGTTTTGACTCTGGAACCATTATTAGATAAAATACGAGAATTAATGAAAATAGAGGAATTAAGATTAGACAATATGAGTACAAAGTTAGAGCTTTTGCAGATGATGTAGTGGTTACGTTAACGAATCCTATAAATTCAAGTAGATTTTGTTGGAAGTAATTGATAAATATGGAAAGGTATCAGGATTTAAAATAAATCAGAATAAAACAAAAGTGATAATTAAAAATATGTCTATACAACAGAAACAAAAACTAGAGGAAATGACAGGATTTGAGGTAGTAAAAAAGGTTAAATATTTAGGGGTCTATATTAGCTCATCGAACAAGAAACTTTATAAGAATAATTATGACTTGCTATGGCAAAAAGTTCAGAATGATATGAGTGGCTGGAAGAAATTGCAGTTATCCCTATTGGGAAGGATTGCGGCTATTAAAATGAATGTGTTACCTAGATTTTGTTTCTGTTCCAGATGATACCAATAATTAAAAAGGATAAAAATTTGGAAGATTGGCAGAGTGGGATTAATAAATTTATATGGCAGGGTAAAAAGGCGAGGGTTAAAATGAAAATAATACAGGACTCACGGGAAAGAGGTGGTTTAAGAATGCCTAACTTTAAACTATATTATGAAGCAGTAACCCTTTCAGTAATAAGTGACTGGTTTAACTTAACAGAGGAAAGAATTTTGAATATAGAAGGTTATGACTTGTTATATGGATGGCATGCGTACTTATTTTATGGAAAAAAAGTGGATAGGGCTTTTAAGAATCATGTGTTGAGAAGTGCTCTTTTGCGGGTCTGGAAAAAATATTCCTATAAATTAGATTACAAGATTCCTATATGGGCGAGCCCTAGACATGCAATAGAGAATATAAATATAGAACAGAAACAGGAAATGATTACATATAAAGAACATTTGTATGCTGAAGGAGGCAGATTGCAATTAAAATCATTACAGGTATTAAATGAAGAAGGGAGGAATTATACTTGGTTTCAATATGGGCAAATAAGTGCTAGATGGAAAGAAGATCAAAAAATTGGTATAATGCAAAGGGAGGAAAATTTAATAAAGCAAATTAGAAATCAGACCCAGGAGCATATAAAGAGATTGTATAATGTGTTGCTTGAAATAGATTCGGAAAAGGATTTGGTAAAGGATTGTATGATAAAATGGGCACAGAATATTCAGGAACCAATAATGTTGGAAACATGGGAGAAAATCTGGGTTAGAAATGTTAAGTTTACACAAGCACAGAATTTAAGGAAAATTTTTATAAGATGTTTTATAGATGGCATTTAGATCCCAAAAAATTATCATGTATGTATCCTAATATCCAAGCGAAATGTTGGAGGTGTGATTGTGATGATGCTACATATTTTCATATTTGGTGGACTTGCAAGAAAATTAAGGTCTTTTGGATAAGAATTTGGTGGATTATTCAAAATGTACTGAAGAAGAAGATAAAGTTCCTGCCACAATTTTTCCTTTTGGGAATTATAATGGATTGTACAGGGATTGAGACTAAATTGATTTTGAACTTAATAACAGCAGCAAGACTGTTGATTGGACAATACTGGAAGAAAGAAGAGATACCTACAATAGAAGAATGGATATTGAAAGTTATTAATTTGGCTGAGATGGCTAAAATCTCAGCGTTTTTAAAAGACAATACGCAGGAAAGATATTTAATTGAATGGAAAAATGGATTGATTATCTACAAAACAGATATCAGATTAAGAAATATCAGATTGCCTTTGAATAATTAGAAAGTTATTTTATGTAATGGGGAGGGGGTTGGGAGACGAAAAGCTTTGGATGTGGTTATTTGGATTGGAAGGGAAAATTTTATTCTATGTTTGGTGTATGTATAACTTTACCTTGTGATTGACCCGGGAAGCCGGGGGGTGGGGGAGGGAGGGGGGTGTTTTGTTTTGTTTTATTTGGGAGGGAGGGGGAAAAAAGGGGGAAAATGTTTTTGTTTTTTTAAAACTCTTTCAATAAAAAAAAAAAAAAGATTGGTCAATGACTTTTGGTATGGTTAGGATAGGGATAGTGCATCCATCTTGGCCCTCAACCTGTTAGCGTCATTTAATATCATTGCTCATAGCATCCTTATGAGCTGGGTCAGGGAATTGGGAGGTACAATGTTATAGTGGTTCCATCTACATGAAGCCTTCGAAGAAAGTTATCTGTTGACAGTGCATTATCATGCTGATGATAGCCAACTATATATCATTGCCCTGGGTTACCAAGGTCCTTTCTTGGTGCCCAGAGGCTCTGGGTGTCTGGATGTTGTAGTGCCTAACTATAACATCCGCCATCACTATCATCCACGCTGCCTCCATCATCAACATTCCCACGAACTCAAACTTCACATCTCTTAAAAAGTGTTCTCTTACACTGAAAAGGAAGATTAAAGTAAAAAAGCTGTGAAAGAGAAAAATTAAAATATATAGAGTAACAGAGAAATTCTACCTCATTAAATTTGACTCCTACATCTACCCATTCTCAATCTTTACAACACTGCCACCTTGTGGGGAAAAAAATTTAACCACCTATTAACATCAATATAATTACAGCAAAATCAACTGTAAAATATTAACAGAATATTAATTATGCCAGGCAGAAACTTCAATAAAAATCCAAAACGCTCCCGATCAATAGATGCATCTGCAAATAATGACTAATACGAAACAAACTTATGTTTTGAATGCAAAAAACCCATTTCAGATAATTCATCAAAAATAGACATATTTACAAAATCTCAACAAAATATCATTGAATCCATTCAAGCTAACCTAGAAAAAACTATCACTAACTCTATTATATCAAATATTGAAAAAACCATCATCAACAGCATTCAAACAAATTTAGAAAAAAAATTACTAGCACATCTGGATGCACAACTTGATGCACGTTTCACAAACCTGGATGCACGTTTCACAAACCTAGATATACGTTTCACAAACCTGGATACACAACTTGATGCACGTTTCTCAAACCTTGAAAATAAAATTATAGCCAACCTTGAAAATAAAATTACAACTAAAATAAATGAAATCACAACTGACCAAAAACATCTCCCAACTCAACAAACATTGCCTTGTACGCAAACTAAATCACAAACCAATCACCCTAACGACGTTGAAATGCTAGTAAAAGATACAATGGAGAGAGAGAGAAAACGCCAAAATGCTATTTTATTTGGTCTAGATATTACAAATGAACCAGATATTGATAAAATACGAAACATCATTTCAAATTACAAATTTAACATCTTTTGACCCTAGTGAAATAACCGAAGTCTCCAGAGATGGACCTGAATTTAAATACAACGATGGTTCAATAGCATCCAAATTCTGTAGAATCATATGCAAAAATGAAACCAGCAAAAGAAATCTCATTTATACTATAAACACAATAGCCAAAAACAACCTCAGCTACAACAAACTTAGAGCTAGACCAGACTTATCATTCCCATAACGTATGAGATCCCGTGAACTTCGTTCAGACCTCAAACGACGACTAGGAGAAACCAACCTTTACATTGACTACCGTGCAAACTGCATAAAAAGAAAATCCTTCAATCAAAACCCATTACCCAATCTCACTCCAATAAAAACATTCAATCATCCACCAAACAAGGCATCCATCCATCTATAAAACAAAACACCCATTCACCCGTCGATCAACCCACAAATCCTCAACAACCCATTCAAAAACCCCAATCATCCAACGATCAATCACTCACTACTCAATCAACCTACCATCTACCACCTGTTACAAAAACCAATCAAAAATAGGTATGCACGCCCCTTACGTCCAATACACTTAATTCTACAGGTCTCAAATGTAAATTATTAAATGCAAGAAGTATTGTAAATAAATTACCTGAATTTATCCTCTTATTAAACAATGGTACATTTGATACCATATTTGTATGTGAAACATGGCTAAACTCATCCTTCACTGACTCCATTATTTCAAACAAAGAATACCAAGTTCTTCGATCAGATCGTGATCACCGCAGAGGTGGTGGAGTAGCTATTTTTTACAAAAAAATCACTGAACTTAAAAAATATTCAAGTTGCACATAAACTCTCTCTACCTGAAACTATTGTATGTGGCCTATCCACCAATACCACACTAAGATTCATATTATGCTACAGAGCCCCTGACTACGACATCACTCATGCAAATATGTTAACCTCACTACTAACATGGGCTACATCTTGCCCATATCCTCTCATCTTTCTGGGAGACCTAAATCTACCTTCTATAAACTGGATAACAAATGAATGTTCAACTGAACCAATCCATACTACACTATACAACGCAATTACAAACCTTGGCCTTGAACAACTAGTAACTAACAATACTAGACTCATGAACTGCCTCGACCTCATCTTTTGTAATAACTCAAACTCAATTTATGGACTACAAGTAAGAGAACCCTTTTCCAACAGTGACCACTGCATGATAGACTTTTATCTAAACATACATCCTCGTATAAATTGTCTCAACAATAGTACTCCAAACTACAATTTTAAAAAAGCCAACTATGACCTTATAAACAATGATCTCTCATTTCTTGACTGGCAAAATCTATTCTCAACTTGTACCACTGCAGAAGACCACTATAAAGTATTCCTACTCGAAATCAATAAAATCATCAAACTATACGTTCCACAATTCATCACCAAAATCAAAAGGAAAAGCAAATTTCCCATATCAATAAAAAAGCTGCAATCCAAAAAAAAATCCCTCTGGAAAAAAAACAAAAAGGGTTATGTAGCAAACTTCAAAAACCGCTACAAAAATATTTGCAACAAAATAAAAACAGAATGTAACACTTACCACACTAAACAAGAAGAAGACCTTCTACGCACCAATTCCAGTCGTGCTTTTTATAATTTTGTTAATAATAAACTTAAAGAAACAAGATCCATTCCACCACTGAAAGAACCTAACGGCAAAGAATGTACTAACGAAACAGTTAAAGCAAACATTTTTAACACATTTTTCAGCTCAGTCTTTGTAAACAGTGATGGCTCACATCCAACATTCCTCAATCGTATCAAAAATGTTAACAACGACTTAACTCAAATAGACTCAACAGATGATAACAACGACCTATCACATATAGACTTCACAGAAGATAATGTTGAAAAAGCCCTACGCAACCTGAAACCATCATTATCTATTGGACCAGATGGACTATGTGCATACTTTTAAAAAAAACTTTCAATTAATATAGCTGAACCCCTAAGCATAATCTTCAATATAGCCTTCAAAACTAGTTCCCTTCCAAAACTCTGGTTTCTAGCCACAGTCATCCCTATCTTCAAAAAAGGAGATCCAAGCCTTGTTGAAAATTACAGACCTATCTCTCTATGTTGTGTCTCTTGCAAAGTAATGGAATCCATCATAAACCAATCCATTACACTCCATCTCGAAACAAACAACCTTCTCTCTAATAAACAATTTGGTTTCAGAAAAAAATTGTCTTGTAACCTACAACTCCTCCACTGCAAAAACATATGGACTACCAACCTTGATCAAGGAAAAACAATAGATGCAATCTACATAGACTTCTGCAAAGCTTTTGATTCAGTAGTACATGATAAACTACTACTCAAACAAATCCTACGGCATTTCGGGACCTCTTCACAATTGGATAAATGCCTTCCTGTCAAATAGACAACAAGTGGTCAAAATTGGCAACGCTATATCAAATCCTGTTCCTGTCAAAAGTGGCGTTCCCCAAGGTAGTGTTCTTGGACCAACACTCTTCATACTATACATAAATGATCTCTGTGACCTCATCTCAAGTTATTGTGTTCTCTTTGCTGATGATGTCAAACTATTTAATACTACTAATAATACTTCTACCCTTCAAGAAGATCTCGACTTAATTTCCGATTGGTCTAAAACTTGGCAACTCCAAATCTCAACCAGCAAATGCTCAGTCTTACATATTGGAAAAAAGAACCCTAACATTAAGTACAAACTTAATGGACATTACCTAACTGATGACCCCCACCCTGTCAAAGATCTTGGAGTTCTCATATCAAATGACCTTAATGCCAAAGCCCACTGCAACTACATAGCAAAAAAGGCCCTAAGAGTTGTAAACCTAATTCTACGCAGCTTCTTTTCTAAAAACTCTACACTACTAACCAGAGCATACAAAACATTTGCCAGACCTATTCTTGAATACAGCTCATCCGTCTGGAACCCATACCTCATCTCTGACATAAATACAATAGAATGAGTCCAGAAATATTTCACTAGAAGAGTTCTTCACTCCTCCGAAAACAACAAAATACCTTATACCAACAGACTTGAAATCCTGGGATTAGAAAATTTACAACTCCGTCGACTCCGACATGACCTGTGTTTAACACACAAAATCATCTATTGCAATATCCTTCCTATAAAAGACTACTTCAGCTTCAATCGCAATATTACAAGAGCAAAAAATAGATTCAAGCTAAATGTCAACCGCTTCAAACTTGATTGCAGAAAATATGATTTCTGTAACAGAGTTGTTAATGCTTGGAACTCATTACCTGACTCTACTCAAAATCCCAAAATCTTCAACCAAAAACTGTCTACTATTGACCTCACCCCATTCCTAAGGGGACTATAAGGGGCGTGCATAAGAGCACAATAGTGCCTACCGTTCCTGTCCTATTGTTCCCTTCATTATATCAAATTAATATTATTGATGCATATTTTTACTTATATATTTTCTTCAATACATGTCGTTTTTATCTATGACAATTGTTTGTGTATACTGTTGTGACAAAATAAAATAAAAAAACAAACAAACAGAGGAAAACAGGCTTCAGCCTGTCAAGATTGAGTGATTGTGGGTTTCAAGGCCACCTGGCTTTGGAGTTCTTCTATCTTTAATTCTGTTTGGCCTTTCACTTCCCCAGTCAGATCTGGTAGAAGAATCTTAGCTACATGTTCTAATGCTGACAAACTTCAATTGTATATTAAGTAACTCTAATACAGTGTTAAGTGTAATGTCAGTGTCATCCAGATTTCATATAGTCCTAATAAATTTTCACTTTACCAATCCCTAATATAATAATTATTCAATACATTCATTATGAATCTGGGAAATACATTTACTCATTAGCTGGATGCAGATGATGCAAATGACAACTTCCAAAAAGCTGATTGCATTTAGATATACTCTAAAACTGATTAAGATAAAAACAAATAGAAATCGAAATGGTCTCGAGATCATCTTTATTCTCTGAAAAGTACATTAACTCTTTGATTTCAGTAGTGAGCACAGCGCTTCATTATGGTGGACAAATCATTGTACACCTGGCTGCCAGTATGCTACTATCCACTTATGGATTAATCAGGTTATTTAATAGAGTACAGTTACACATTCTGAGGCCTTGGGGTATGGGCATCCATAGTGCAAATGAAAAAAATGTATATGAACAGGTGGTAATGCAAACTCAGCACCTTTTGTACTTGCATCACAATGTACATTTATAAGAGACAGAATTTTTATTGTGCTAGCCTGTTGCATATTGTGTATTTTGATAAAATCGGCTTATTGTAGATGTTCCTGCCTGGGACTTCATAGAGTGTTTGATATGATTTCCCAAACCCATCAAAAATAGCCATTAAATTTAAAGTTCTTAATTTACAGTTCTGGAATCATGAAATACCCTTTCAATATTATTATTATTATTATTATTATTATTATTATTATTATTATTATTATTATTATTATTATTATTATTATTATTTCAATACAATCAAAATAATTCAATTTTAATGAAATGTAAATACAATCAAACTAAATATAGATTTTGTTTTGTTCTTCATTATGATTCAGATGCCAAGTGTATCCCTTAGGCCTTAAAATATGGCACATTTTGTATTGGAATGTTAATCTTATAGAATAAAATAAGGATTACTATTTAAAGTGCAATCTTATGCTTCTCGGTTTAGATATATCAGTTGTTGAATCTGAAATTATATGATCGCCACTCATGTAACCCTGAAAGAGACAAAATGTGTGCTTTCTTCACAAATGCTATGGCTACAAAAAATAAACCTTCTGTTGCAATTTAATCTAGAAGGTTAACTATTCCTGTTTGTTTATTTATAATAAATTCAGCTCATCAAATGTTTTTATAATCTGCTTTTGAAGGGCGACATAAAGCATAAATAAATACATAAATGTTGTCTCTTCTTATCGATAGAAGATGCATGTAATAAGTAGTTTTAGAATCAATTTACAAATCAGTATAGGAAGATCAGGGATTTCCACAGGTGCATGGAAAAAGGATTGGAATTCAATTGCATGGTTCAGCTACCACCTTAATTGTATTGTCCCACTCAGATATTCCTGAGAAACATCTAACTTTAAGAGAAAGAGAACAAAATTTCTAAAAGGTATGAAAATAACATTGGTTAAAATCTCTGCTTTTAGAAGAAAGTTTGGAAGACAAAGAATGATGAAACAGATTTTGGCTTCCAGAATATAGCCTGAAAGGGCAGATTTTGTTGAAGATGAATCTGAATCTGTTCATTATCTATATTTCACAATCCCTCAGAACCCAGTCTATGTTCTCTTGAATTTCACCTGAGGAAAAGAAGACTTATAAATGGAATAATTGTTAAGTTTGTTCCACTGAATAATATGTAAAATGTTATATGCTGTTATAAGTAGAACTGGTGGGTGACCCATGTTCTAAACTCAGTCTTAAACTGAACGCTGCTTGTATTTTACTTGAGAACTTCATTGTTATTTCTGAAATTCAGAAATTACTACCAAAAGAAACAACAGTATTGAAAGTAAAAAGTCAATCTCTCATTGAACTGGCACATTAGGGTTCAAGGTTATCAACTTTATCTCTGAAATCGATTTAATTCTATTTTTTAAAACAAAAACACTGATGTATTTCATCTAGAACCTAAGTAGGTATTGTGCAGTTTGTTTCTGAGAGGGGGTAGCAAACCTAAGGAGTGGTATCAAGAGAGCAGAAAACCATAGACGGCTCAGATTCCTCCTGTGTGAGTTTCTAGTGTTTGAAAAGACACACAAAGCAATTTGGGAGAAAGCATGTCACTGGTATCCATGGCAACTCCAAAGATACTTCAGAACTCAAGGGGATAAAGTGAGCCACAGTAATGGGTACATTATAAGGGCAAAATTCATAAAAGGCTTAGACATATGCTTGTAATTAATTGTGGTAACAAGAAGATGTGCCAGTTTAAATGGCATTTAAGAGCCTAAAGATATACTGGTTTTAAAAATGAATAGATTCATAAATAAATTTAAAATCTTGCTTTTAAAATATACTGTATATATTAGAAGCAAACCAATTCGTTAGTATATAAGATTATATAAGTGTGTGTACACATACATATGAGATGAGATGAAGTCAGAAAAGCAAAGGCTCAGAAGAACAAAGACTTGGAACAAAAGTCAAATATAATAATAAAAAAGTTTATTTCAACGTACAAATAACAAGAAAAAAGTCAAGGAAACAATCCACTAAAGAGAGAAAATGGCAAGGAAGTAACAGGCAGTCAAGGGATAGCAGAACTGCTTAACTCATTCTTTGCATCAGTCTTCACGCAAAAAGAAACTATAGGCCAACCTACCAAAAACAGACTAGAACACAGACTAGAAATAAAAATTTAAATAAGCAAGAAAATGGTAAGAGAACACCTGTTTGTTCTGAATTTAAATGAGTGGGACCTAATGGATACATGCTGGAATTCTGAAGGAAGTGGCAGATGTTATCTCAGCACCATTGTACCATAGCTTTAAAATATCCTGGAGCACCAGAGAACTACCAGAAGATTGGAAAAGAGTTGATGTGCTTCCCCATCTTCAAAAAAGGGGGGAAAAAACCAAACCCAGGAAACTACAGACCAATCAGCCTAACATCAATATCTGGGAAGATATTGGGTGAGGTGGGGGGAGATCTGTGAACATATAGAAACAAAGTTATAACTGGTAACCAGCATAGGTTTGTTAAAAACAGATCATGCTAAACCAATCTTATTTCTTTATTTGGACAAAATGACTAAATTAGTAGACCAGCAAAATGTTGTGGACATAGTATACTTAAGACTTCAGTGAGGCATGCGACAAAGTAGACCACAACCTACTTCTTGGTAAAATAGAAAAATGTGGCATAGACAGCATCACCACCAGATGGATTTGTAACTAGCTGACAAATAGCAAACACCCCAGAAGACAAGCTCAGGATCCAAAAAGATCTTGGCAGACTTCAACAATGGGCCCTATCCAACAACATAAAATTTTATATGGAGAAAAGTAAGGGTTTTAACCTAGGCAGGAAAAACCAAAGGTACTAGTACAGATTAGGTGAAACCTGGCTCAAAACCAATAACTGTGGGACCTTGGAATCTTAGTGGACAATCACTTAAATGTGAGCCACCAGCAGCCACAAAAACTAATCCTTGTAATACATTACAAAAAAGATGCTGAGACTATGGAAAAAGTGCAGAGAAGAGCAACAAAGATGATTAGTTGCTAACTAAGGACCTGGAGAGAAAAATGTATGAGGAACTGTTGTAGAAATTTAGTATTGCCAGTCTGGAAAAAAAGACTTAAGTGTGATATGATCGCAGTGTTTCAGTATATGAGGGGCTGTCGCAAAGAAGAAGGGGTCAACTTATTTTCCAAAGTGCCAGAAGGCAAAACAAGAAACAATGGCTAGAAAATAACCAAGGAGAGAAGCAACCTGGAATTAAGGAGAAGCCTCCTAACAGTGAGGACAGTTAACCAATGGAACAGTTTGCTGTCAAAAATTGCTGTCAAAAGTTTGCTGTCATCTTTGGAGGTTTTTAAGAAAAGACTGAACAGCCACCTATCTGAAATGATATAGGGATTCATGCTTGAGCAGGGGGGTGGACTAGAAGACCGCCAAGGTCCCTTCCAACTCTATTCTGATTACAGGCAAACAATATTGCTTGCAGATCTTCCAATGCACCTTTGTTGCTACTTTGTCATGCCATCTATGCAATCTTCTTGCAGCAGCTAACTTGGTGGTCCACTGTTCTTTCAGTTTTTTGCAAAAATGCACTTGCTGTCGCTGTCTTCTCAATTCTGGCTTTGTATGCATTTGTTCTTAAGGCTTGATTTTGTGCAGCCAGAATTAGTCTCTCTGTCTCTTTCTTCAATTTTCCTGCTTTTGGCCATTATTATCTGCTTTGCCTGCTATTTTTAAAAAATGTTCTGGCCATGTCATGTTTTACCTTGCCATGTCTCTTTTCTGTTTTTCGTTTGGTCTTTCTTGTAGGCTAGTTTGGTCTCTGCAGTACTCAGTAAGCCCTCAGGGTACACTAGCTTCAGCGCATCTTCTTCACTGTCTTTCAGATATTCATGCCCTTTTTTCTTCTTCAACTATTGATGTACACCCACCTATTTTACTCAGTAAGTAGTCCATCAACATTGCTGTGTGGATAAAAGATATGATTTATTGTCATTATTTTTTTGCTCTTATCACGGGCTTTAGTTCTGCCTCAATCCAGTTCACTGTTCCAGGCCAATTCTCATTACTGGAATTGGCCAGGTGTTAATTGTCTTGATGTTATTTCCTCCACTGACTTTGGACTTTAATATATTTACTCATTTCTAACCTTTTCCTTGATTTCAATGTGCTTGATATTGTCAGCTGAAGGATTCTGAGGTATTTTTAGTGATTGTCTTCATCCAGTCTCTTGATGCTATTTCCATAGGGCATCTTGATTTCTTCTGTTTTCACTATTTTTACCCTGTTAATGGTGAGGGCAGCATATTTGCTCAATCCAAATTTCCTTGCAAAATCTTGGCTATATATATCAACAATGTTGAGCAGCAATTCTATTTCAAATGTTATTTTTCTATGCAACTTTAGATAGTCCATGTAAAGGAAATGAAATAGCTGGCAGATATTTTTGATATACATGGCCTGACTTGTTCAATATTGATGACAGAGGGATTAGTGCAATGATAAACAGTAGTTGTAACAGTGTCCTTAAAAGATTCCTTTTTATTAGGAATATCCTTTTATTAACCTCTACTATGTTGTCACCATTGGCCAACAACTGTGTCTTCTACTGAGACATTTATCTTTACATCAGTGTTTCTGATGTAATACTAATATTTCTACTAACTCCTGTTATTTGTAATCACTTGATTATCCAATTATGTGACAGGGAGTTAATGCCTTGTAATCAATCCACGCTACATTCAAATTGGTTTTCCCTCTTGTAATTTTCCAGAGTCATGTTGGCAGTTAGGAGCTGATCTTTTGTTCCTCTGATATTTGAGCAATTTTCTTTCTGCTCTGGTGGGAAGTGTTTGTTTTCAACTTAGTGCTGTTGAACTGCATTGACTACTACACTAGTTAGTAATTTGAAAGTTGTTGATAAGTAGATAATTGGTCTATAGTTGCCTGAGATTGTCTCTTTTGTTTCATTATCAGGTAGGTTTTGCCAGATGTTAACCTATCTTCAATTTCACTTTCTTGCAATAAATTTGTTAAGCTTAGTAATGAGTTGGTGTTTCAACCAAAGACCGCATAATTTATCTTCCCCTGGTATTGATCAAGTTTTGATTTTCCTTGCTCTTTTTTCCACCATTTCTGCTGTTATTACAAGTTCTTTCATTTCACCTAAAAGAAATATCACCTAAAAAATAGGTATTCTTTGGTTCTTCACCTTCTTTTCTTTCATTTGTTTGCTTGGATCTGGTCGTAGCTTGCTGAATTTATTTTTCAGCCTGAACTTCCACTTTGGTGATGCACTCGTTGGCTTTCTTCTTCTTCTTCTTCTTCTTCTTCTTCTTCTTCTTCTTCTTCTTCTTCTTCTTCTTCTTCTTCTTCTTCTTCTTCTTCTTCTTCTTCTTCTTCTTCTTCTTCTTCTTCTCCTCCTCCTCCTCCTCCTCCTCCTCCTCCTCCTCCTCCTCCTCCTCCTCCTTCTTCCTAGGTGTTCAATTATAATTGCAATTGTGCTATGCATTAGTTGGCTTCCTTCTTGTGATAAATTGGTCCTCATATTTGATATTACACTATTGGCATCTTTTAAAGCTTCTGCTAGCTGAGTTTTTTGGAACAAGCTTCAGTGTAATCAACCTTATTCCATTTTTTCCGCACTGTTCCAGATACTCAGTTATTCTCTCTTTCAATTCTTCTACTTCTTTAGTTAGAGGGCATTTTAAATAGTTTTCTTTTGTGCCCTGGGTAGATCTTTGCAATTCTTTCTATTCTGTTCTGTTTCAGTGAATTCTTTATTTCTTATTATATATCAGCTAGTCAGCTAGTCTCTGTTCTGTTTTTTTATTGTAGATGTTGTTTTTTCCAGAACTGTGCATTCATTTCAAATATTCTCTTATTGGACTTGATTTGCTATAACAGATAATTATTTCTTTGTTTTTGGTCTCTGTCTATTTGTGATGAGTAAATGCCCTTTTTTCCAGTAGTTCTGCACGTGCTGGCCCATATTGCTCAGCCAACAGTACTCAGTCCTGTAGCCCTTTTTTATTTTTATTTATTTATTTATTTGTCGCAACAGTATATGTAAGCATAAGCATGAAATAACTATACGATATATAAGCATATATATAAGCATAAGTATAAAAAAAAAATACGAATTGGATACAACCAAAGGGGACATTGGGACAGGAACGGTAGGCACGTTGGTGCTCTTATGCACGCCCCTTACAGACCTCTTAGGAATGGGGTGAGGTCAATAGTAGACAGTTTTTGTTTGACGCTTTGGGGATTTTGGGAAGAGACCACAGAGTCAGGTAGTGCATTCCAGGCATTAACAACTCTGTTACTGAAGTCATATTTTCTGCAGTCAAGATTGGAGCGGTTTACATTAATCTTAAATCTATTGTGTGCTCGTGTAATGTTGCGATTGAAGCTGAAATAGTCTTCAACAGGAAGGACATTGTAACAGATTATTCTATGAGTTAAACTCAGGTCATATCGAAGGCAGCAAAGTTCTAAATTTTCTAAACCCAGGATTTCAAGTCTGGTGGCATAAGGTATTTTGTTGTATTCAGAGGTGTGGAAAACTCTTCTTGTAAAATATTTTTGGACATGCTCAATTGTATTAATGTCTGAAATGAGGTATGGGTTCCAGACAGGTGAGCTGTATTCAAGAATTGGTCTAGCAAATGTTTTATATGCTCTGGTTAGTAGTGTAATGTTTCTGGAGAAGAAGCTACGCAAAATTAAGTTTACAACTCTTAAAGCCTTTTTTGCGATGTAGTTGCAGTGGGCTTTGGCACTTAGATCAATTGATGTGAAAACTCCAAGGTCTTTAATAGGGTGGGGGTCATCTTCAAGGTAATGTCCATCGAGTTTGTATTTAGTGTTCTGATTCTTTTTTCCAATGTATAAGACAGAGCATTGGTTCCAATGTGTAAGATAGAGCAATGTGTAAGACAGAGCTGGTTGAGATTTGGAGTTGCCAAATTTTTGACCATTCCGACACAAAGTCAAGATCTTTTTGAAGGGTAGCCTTCAAAGGTTATGCTTAGGAGTTCTGCTGTATTAGTGGAAAGTTTTTTTAAGAAGTAAGCACGTAGACCATCAGATCCAATAGATAGAGATGGTTTCAGTTTGCAAAGGGCCTTTTCAATATTATCTTCTGTGAAATCTATTTGTGTTAGATCGTTGTACTTACTGTTGGTACGAATGGGGAAAGTTGGGTATGAGCCATTACTGTTAACAAAGACTGAGCCGAAGAATGTGTTAAAGAGGTTTGCTTTAACTGTTTCATCATTATATTCTTTACCGATAGATCCTTTTAGGGGTGGGATGGATCTCGAGTCTTTAAATTTGTTGTTCACAAAATTATAAAAAACCTGATTGGATTTTGTGCGCAGAAGGTCTTCTTCTTGTTTGATGTGGTATTTGGTGGATTCGATCTTTATTTGGTTGCATATATTTTTGTAGCGGTTTCGGAAATTGGCTACATAGCCAGTTTTGTTTTTTCGCCAGAGGGATTTTTTGGGGGGATTGGAGCTTTTTTATTGATATGGGTAATTTGTTTTTTCTGATTTTGTTGGTGGTTTGTGGTATGTATAGTTTAATGACTCTATTGACTTCGAGTAAGAAAACTCTATAGTGGTCTTCAGCAGTAATACATTTTGAGAATAGATTTTGCCAGTCAAGAGATGAGAGGTCGGTGTTTATAAGGTCATAGTTGGCTTTTTTGAAATTGAAGTTTGGAATACTGTTGTTATGGAGATTATTGTAAGGGCGTATATTGAGACAAAAGTCTATTATGCTGTGGTCACTGTTGGAAAAGGGTTCTTTTATTTGTAATCCATAAATTAAGTTTGCGTTGTTGCAGAAGATGAGGTCAAGGCTGTTGTTGAGTCTTGTATTGTTAGTTACTAGTTGATCAAGACCTAGATTTGTAACAGCATTGTACAGGGTAGTATGGATGGGCTCAGTTGTACATTCGTTTGTTATCCAGTTAATAAGAAGTAGGTTGAGGTCACCCAGGAAGATGAGAGGATAAGGGCAAGAGGTAGCCCATGTTAGTAGTGTGGTTAACATGTTCGCATGTGTGATGTCACCAAATGTGATATACTGGGAACTTGAACTTGAACACCTACCAGAGTGATGATTGATCTGTCCTTGGTTTCTGTAATTGTGTCTCACCATATATATTTTTTTACAGGAGAGACATTCTTTGTCTGGTTCCTCTGATGAGACATGGTCAGTTTGGTTGAACCTCTGACATTGCTCTCATCTTCAGAAAGCACAGATCCTATAATCCCATCAAGATAGTGCCTCACTAGGGAGGAGGAGGATGTCTTGAATCTAACTGAGAGAAAATAAATTGCAAGCTACTATGTGTGGAAGCTGAGCCAGATTTTAAGGTCTAAAAGAACTGAAGGAGCTTCTTGAATGAGAAGCAAAAGGTTTTCAAGGAAAAAACCAAGAAAGCCCACTTGCCTTTTGGAAAAGCATCTTTGGGACATCTAAAAGACAGAAGAGTAATTTAGAGGAAATATTTTAATAAAAAAAATTCCCAGCTAAAAATTATCAAAATAATCCTGTTTGTAAAGAACCCATCTTTGTACATTACAATGCACTTCATCACATTATTTCTTCTTGGTTGCTATAGAAACTAATTCTGTTGCAGCTGTATGATCACCTCTTAATATTGTAACATTAACTAAAGTGATGTTGCAATACGTATTTCTCAGTATATAAGTCAAGCAAAGTGCTGTATTCTATGTAGTTAAACCATGCCCTTTATCTTTCAAATGAATTTGAGTGCATAAAGTGTTAATGTAATTGTTTTTGAATATTTCCAGAACTATGCTTTTTTACATGTTAGCAAGTTTGTAAGGAAATTGTATTTTTTTAAACAAGTGAAATGTGCAGAACTGATAGAAACCATAGACATAGTAATCTTATTTTTGATCAGAGCAAAATAAGAGACCAACAAATGTTGTTGTTATTGTTGTTAGTTGCGAAGTCATGTCTGATCCATCGCAACCCCATGGGCAATGTCCCTCCAGACCTTCCTGTCCTCTACCAACCCCTGGAGTCTATTTAAGCTCATGCCGACTGCTTCAGTGACTCCATCTGTCCACCTCATTCTCTGTTGTCCCATTCTTCTTTTGCCTTCAATCTTTCCCAGCATTAAGGTCTTCTCCAGTGAGTCCTTCCTTCTCATTAGGTGGCCAAAGTATTTGAGTTTCATCTTTAGGATTTAGCCTTCTAAAGAGCAATCAGGGTTGATCTCTTCAATGACTGACCAGTTTGATCGCCTTGCAGTCCAAGGGACTCGCAGGAGTCTTCTCCAGCACCATAGTTCAAAGGTCTCAATTCTTTGGCACTCAGCCTTTCTCATGGTCCAACTTTCATAGCCATACATTGCAACTGGGAAAACCATAGCCTTGACTATACGCAATTTTCTTGGCAGGGTGATGTCTCTGGTTTTTAGAATGCTGTCTAGATTTGCCATAGCTTTCCTCCCCAGGAGCAAGTGTCTTTTAATTTCTTGGCTGTAGTTCCCATCTGCAGTGATCTTGGAGCCCAGGAAAATAAAATCTGTCATCAACAAATAGAAAATACAAAACTACAACCCTAATCTGAAGAACACCTGACATAGCAGCAGAGAGTATTATGATAATATATTACAGCATATTTATACCAGAGTTATTCTCAAGGATAATATTAATGCTATATAAGACTAAAGCACAATGAACCTAAGAGTTCATTATGCTTTAGACCATTATGAAATAGACCAAATTCCAAAACTAATGTTTTTTGAAATACATAACTATAATCTAAAAAAACTGCAGCATAATGAAATAGGAAGCAAGGACGGTTATCATTGTAACCAGCTTAGTATTTCGTACAAAACCTAGCTATTGAGTGACTGATGTAGGGTATCAAATCTTTTTTTATTTTTTTACAAATTACTTTATTTTTGCTACATAAAGAAAGAGCAACAGTTTCAATATCTATATAAACAATGTGTTGTCTGGTTACAATTAGTTGGAGCAATCAACATCATCATTATAATGTTCCTTAATAGTAGTCCTATAATAACAGTGTTTACTCATTATTATCATCATAATACTTACTAATTGTTAATACTTATTAATAGTAAATGTCATAATTTGCTCAAAGTAAAATTAGTTCTTCTCTTATAATTTAAAACATTCTAACTTCTGTTTCTGTTAGATAACCATTTGCACATTAAACATTTCATTTGCACTGGCTCCAGTTTGTTCTTCTTGGAATAAATTCCTATTTGTACCTCTTCTAAGTTTTGAGCCAAAGATTTTGCTTTAATGGAGTTGGTAGTAAATTGGTCACCTTTAGCAACAAAAGAGACTATAGAAATTTAAACAAACAAACAAAACAAACAAATGCTTTATTAATAGCCACTAGTACTAGATGTGTTTCATCATGTGTACTCATAATTTGGAGTAGAAGACTACCCCAAGATACATGAAGATACTGACTTGGTTGAACCTGTTCCCCTCTATTATCCAGCTTTTGTTCTCATGGCAAAAACTAGAAATTGTTTTGAATTGTTTCGAAATTAGGTACAAGATGGTTTTTCTTGCTTACAGCTCTTTTAAGTTTCATAGGGATCCATGATATAATAGTAGCATTATCTGCATGAAAAAGTATGGGGATAGTATGTCCTGCTATTTTGGTGAGCATGAAAATTAGGATTATATAAAATATTCATCATAGAATTTGTGTGTTTATGTGTGTGTGTGTGTGTTTGTGTGTGTAAATAATCAATCTCAGTCCATGGTGGTATATGTCTTCCTCAACCTCTGGTCTTCTACCAGAGGCCTGGGAGTTTTAGGGTTCTGTGTAGTAACTTAACTGTACCTAACACTGTACGCTTCTGAACAGATCTCAGAGGATAACATTTAGCAGTTCTCTTATTCCATCTTATCCATATTACCATGTTATTTCACTCAACTGCAATTTTTTTCCTCCCTAAGTTTTGAATAATTTATATAAAGAAAAGAGGAGGAGTTTAATGTTCCCCTTAATACTCAGAAGAAAATATTGTGAGTAGTCATTATGCCTTTGAGACACTAAGAAAATTCTTATCTAATATTGTTTTAAACTTTTTGGTTAAATAATTTTGCATCTTTGTTGATATTTGCATAGAATTCACAATAGAAACATTTTAAAATTTGTTAGAGCAGATTAATATACTACTTTGCTGGCACTAAGGGAAAGAAAATTCATTTGTTTTTGTCTTTTAGTTGCCAGATTAGTTCCAAAATATAACAATATATTATAATGGAAAAAATCAAACTGGTCATAAGAGACCTTTGGAACATTTTAATAAAATATAAAATCACTTAGCTTATAAATGGATCTGGAATAAAATATTTTTGTTTGTTTCAGAATCATTATTCCCACATTTTACAGCTGTAACTATCAGATTTCTTAGCACTTAAGCTACTCATCAACCACCTTCAATACGGGTAAAACAGTAATTTCAATTTACGCATCAAAACATATTTTCTACCAATGAAATTGTTTCTTGCAAGTTTAATTGAGGGTTGAGGGACAAACCTACATACCATGTATTATTTTACAAAAAATAAATTTTACAAGAGCAAGTTCTTGACAATACCCTTAGTGTAGATTCATATGCTAAGGTTTTTCTGGGGAGATGTTCCCAAGATTCTTCCCCCTTCGTGTTGACTTTCCCCTGCTGCTAATTAACCAATATTAATTAATTGCATTGGTGATGAAGATCCAATTGATTTTGTTTGTAAATATCTGTGAGTGAAGTGGGGAAAGAGTGTGGTAAAATCTAGATGCAGAATAAATATTTTCACATTTAATGCAGAAAGTTTAAGGATAAGAAAATGAACTGGAAATTAAACTGTTTAATCCACCATCCTTTTAAGCCAGTTCCAGGTTTTTTACAGGGTTTGGGGATATGGTTGTCTAAGGGTGGGACATACACAACTGGAAAGGAGGCCCTCAACCTTAGGCAACATGCTCACCACCAGTCGGACTTCAGGGGATGTTTAATTCATATCATACATAGTACACACTTCATACTAATTTCAATATTTTCACTAATGAGGCAGTTTTTGTATGAATTGCACTGAAATACATATTACAGACAGGTCTGTTAACTTACTCTATTTTTTAATACTGAAGAATAGGGAACAGACTATAGTGATTTTAATTTATGAGAATTATAGGCAAAAATAGTCAGGATGGAAAATTCTGTTTACATAGTGAATTAAAAGAGGAATACTTGATATTTATTTCAGTGTTTGAACTAAACTATCGTCAAGTGAATGTGAATGGCTGTCCTTATTCCTTTCAGTAGAATATTTGTAGCTCAGGATTGAACTGTGGAATCCTTGGTGCCCTCTGAGCTTGGTAGTTTTCTTGCAGATGTTTCATTATCAAATTTAATGCTAATATGATAATATGTAGCACTGATAATGTTACCTAGTTTGGTAATGATAAATCTGCAAGAAAACCACCAAGCTCAAAAAGCTTCAGGCAGTCCTCGTTCCTTTATTCTCTCTTCCTTTTTCATTCATTCTGCCAATTTCTCTTTTCCTTCTTCTCCCTAGTATAGAATTGATAAGTAATGTAAAAACTTATCATATCATATCTTTCATAACTAATTTTCTAGCTTTTGGTGAAGTTTTTTTTTTAAAGAACTAAATTTTAATTTCATTGGTTAAACAGATAAGAAACTGTCATAGTATTTGTTATACTTTTTACATTTTAGCAGATTTTCCAAACCAAAAATAGCTAAACCCATCCCCATTTTGACTTTTATTCCTCTAAGTAGGCATTTGCATATATTTTATTCATTCACTGGAGTTTCTCCAGGAAAAAAGTGAAACTAGTCAGAACTATGTACAGCAGCCAGGATTTTCTTGTTTTTTTCCTAACCACTTAAAAGGATTTTGTTGAATATTAAAAAGTACCTTATTTTTTAAAATAACTAAATAATTAAAATTGCATAAAACAACATTATCCATGTTTGGTGTTTTCTTATTAAATTTCAGTATCCACAGCTGGGACAGCTTTGGAGATTTCAAAAATCAGGTTTGAGGTGGAATGTGGCTTGTAATACTATAGCTTTCCAACGTTGACCATAGGTGGAACTTATTTCTGGATAATTCTTAAATCCTTTTTACTTATTAAGTTACAACTACCATAATATTACCTGCTTTCACTTTATACAACACATATTGATTTTCTCACTTTGTAAGTTGTCTTTCATATTTATTATTTTCATTGGGAAAATAGATTTTATAAGTAAAGCTTTTCCAACTGGAACCTGAGATAACTCTTTCATTATAATATAGCTGGATATACTTGTGTAATTTCACTTGTATATGTTTTTTTGTTTGAAAAGAAAAGGGGAAGTAAAAAGTAGCACATCTTCATTAAATATTTATCACTGATATCCTGTACTCTTGATACAGAGCAGGGTTATTTGGTGAGATGAACTCCAAAAATATTAAAATATGAAAATTCCATTTACACTTAGTACACTGGTGTAGCATAGTAGAAACCTCTATGGATATTTAATATTTCAGAATAAAGGATTTTGTTTAATTTTTAAACATGTATTTCATTTTATGTTTTATTTAAATTGTTTTAACACTTGCTAGAAGCCCCTGAAGGATTAAAACTTTTGAAACTTAGGTTAGATTAAAAATAGACATGAAGAATGCTGCACAAAAAGAATAGCAGAAAAAGAGAGGCCAGGGGTATCAGAATATACCACTGAGAATGAAAATAGGCCTGATTACAAAGCATTACTTGCAAAAATAATCAAGCTGTAAAATGCTAAAGAAACTTGATAGAAACAGGATGATAATAAATGACACGTATGTCTTCATACACTAATTTAAAGAATAAGAAAAAAACCTCCAAGTTAATATGCAAAATGGGATTTGGTGTAGCTATTCTTTAGCTAAAAGTTTTGACTTACAAAAATGGAGAAACAGTTTGCAGATATTAATGAAACAAAAAATAGTTTGCAAAAACTGCATATTAGAACAAAAATAGGAAGAGATGATAGAGACCTTTGGGGCACTGCGAGACATACAAAATAATTGACATTAATGTTCTGTTTTTTGGAAGGAGCTAATATGGAAGACAAAATTAAAGAAAAACTGAATAACTGAACATTTTTAAATTGAGGGGACAGGATGGAGATTACAGTTTAAACATTAATGCTAATAGTTATAGATCATTATTTTTCTCCTGCAGAAATTTTTTTTTTCTATACTATTTATTTTTAATGTAATTTTCTACATTTTTTATCTGTTGTTTTTATATGTATGTTTTTATCTGATTGTTGTGCTCACCCAGAGTCACTTTTGGTGAGATGGGCAGCTGTAAAAATTTGATTAATAAAATAAATAAACACTTGTTCACAACCCACCAAAATTGGCTAGTAGCATTAATAGTTTCTCCAACTCTTTTTTCCTCCAGAGAATGGACGTCTTCTGGAGTATTATCTCAGGCAAATTTTAGAAAGGGATAATATTTGTAAAGTAGCTTGAAGCCGTTTTGAAAAGTTTAGCCCTCTTTTAAAATGACAGTTAAGAACTTGAATTAATTAATTAATTAATTAATTAAATTAAGAACTCCAAGAACTTGAGTCAAATAGGCAGAAAGAGCTGGAAAGTACCAAGGTCATGAAAGTTCATCATTAGTAAATGATCTTAGTAAAGATCACACCCAGAGATAAATAACTTAGATAATGAAAAGATACTTTTATTATCTGGCGACTGATGTTAAGCAGGGACTTGCTATTTGCTAATATATAATAATCAAATATAATATAATATAATATAATATAATATAATATAATATAATATAATATAATATAATATAATATAATATAATATAATATAATATAATATAATATAATATAATATAATATAATATAATATAATATAATATAATATAATATAATATAATATAATATAATATAATCTGTATATCTTATTTGCATAAAACTCTATAAGTATGCTGCAAAATTGCAAACCTGCACACTTGCTTTGTGGCACCTGCTCTAAGACATCTCTGTTCTTTTGTACAGAATAAAAATTGGATTTTGGTTCCTGTATTTGAATGTATTTCATTGGCTACTCACATCAAGTGAATAAACCTAGTGTTGGGCTGACCAGCACCAGGAGCCAGTTATTGTTGACAGTACATACATTTTCAAAAAAATAAACATTCTCAAATATTTTAGTTGAAACTTTCATTATATAAATCCTAGCTTATGATTTTTTAATTTTTTGTTTGCTTGTAAATGAGTAGGAGAATGGTAAATGGTTCTGCATTCTTAAATGGATTTCTCCATATAGATCTGCTTGATTATTTCGTCTGTCTCTCCTGCTTTAAACTATATTATGGTACTGATTTGCAAACTATAAATTACTGGAAGATTATTTGAGTTTTGTTTAATGTTAAATTGAAGAATTAACTATATCTTTGTTAATGTGCTAATTAATTTGATGAGAAATTGATTTTGAAAGAAATTACCTGCTTGTTTTTAGATATGCATGTTTGTGTGTACCAAGTGGTTTATTTTAAAAGATGCAGCCCTTTTATTGTAATAGAGATAGACGGTAGAATGCCAGTTCAATGAGTATAAATTTTAAAGTACCTTATTATGCAGTTATGTTTTTAATTGGGTAAAAATGTTTCAGTTGAGCCATATCAGTAATTAATTAATAGCATAAATAAAGTCATTTATGATAATTTGGGTATGGGTTTTGACACAAAGACAAAAATCCTTAGTATACTTAGCAAAATCAAAACTATGACTGAATGTAGGATCAGGACATGGGCTAAATAATAATAGTCAAAGAAGCATTATGCATACTGATAGGTGCAAACTTATTATTCAAGGCGGAGTTAAAATGTATCAGAATATACTAATGGTTTCTATTTCATACACAAGGTCAAAATATAGTTGAACAAAACTATTAGCAGCAGTGAAAATTAGCAAAGGTGGACCATTTTGGAAGATTGGGCAAACATACACTTATCTGGATCTGTCAGGCCTTAGCAGGTTACATGGAGTAAGTTCAATGTGTTTCTTTTTAAATCAGAACCCCACTTTGAATATGGTCTAGCTAAACAAATCGTATGCCTACCCTCTAGTCATATTACTTACAAAATGAAAGTCTATGCTGTCATTTCTTCACAGCAGACTGTATTCAAAGAATGAGACAAACACCTCCTCTTGATGAATTGCAGCCTCCACCATACATGGACGACAGTGGCTCTCCGCATCTCTCCTGTACACCTTCTGAAGTTGGTGAGAGCAAATGTGAATTCTCTCAGTGCAGCAACAGTCCAAGATGTTCTTATAAATGCCCAAGTGAAGGAAGTAACGGGCATGAAATAGAAAGTTTCCATAACAAAGGATATGAAGAAGATGTGCCTAGTGATAGTACTGCTGTCCTTAGCCCAGAGGTAAAAAAAAAAAAGTTCCCAAAACTGTTTATTATAAAATGATGCATGAATTTTTAAAGCTCTTTTCTATTATGTATTGACAAGTATCCATTGATTGACCTACATATGTGCTTTCTGAGAGACAATTTAAAAAACCCTCATTAAGCACTTTTTCCCAGGTTATCAGAGAGATCAAAGGTCTTTTCTCTTTACAAAAAGAAGGCCAGTGTAAGAGCAATGCTTGTAGTGCATAGTAAAGACTTAGAGTCTTCATATTAAAGTATTAAGGTCTAGGCCCTGGAAGAATATACCATAGGATAAGTAGAGCTCCTGAGCTAAGAGTTACATTTCCCTACTTTATGCTCCCCAACTGCTCTACCTCTTTTCCTGGTGCATTTTCTTGCCATTTTGGAACAGAAAACACATAAAAGTTCATAATTGTATGCCAGATTGTATATTTATCACAATTTGCAACAAAAATAATGCAACAAAACCTTATTGACTATATGGTATTTGGACTCCTGTCTTCTTAACACCTGTTATAAGTGTTACAAGTGTTAACTGTTGCCCTTGACCACCAAAACGTTGCTCACTTCTGTCGTCTTGCATAATATGCAACCCAGTAGGATGTCACACCAGCTAACTTGAACTATTCTCAAAAAGCTAAGCAGGGTATGACTTGGTTAAAACTTGGATAGGAGAGACCTGAAAATCCAGGTTTATAGACTAGACTGGAAATTATAAAATATGCAGTGGCAAACCACTTCCCTGTTGTTGCCTCAAAATCTATGTAGGTATGTCCACAAAATCACCAGAACTCAAGGTGAAGCAGATAAAACATTACCTTTTACTTTTACATAACAGGCTGAGATTTGGAGTTCAGCCTTAAGAGAAGCAGACAAAATTATAATACATACATACTTTTGAACTTCATAATATTTCATTTAAAATTAGGCCTATTTTCCTTTCCTTCCTCTAAATGCATATTTTGTAAAAGAGACTCAAGGAATTAAGGAAAGTTGGACAAGCTGTCATTCATACAACTATCCAGAGGCATTTGTAGGATGCAGCATTTGTATCAAAATGGCATTACATTATACAAAATCTGTCACTTTTGTTTATATATGCAAAATCATGATTTAAACCCACCTGCCTGCTGCATAGACACAAAATTCAGATTACCACCACTCTTAACTTTTAAAAGCTATTCACATAAAAGTTATATTGTGAATATCATCTTATCTAATTTTTCTTTTAATTCTCTATTTTTGTGGTTCTTGCTTCTATGTAATAACCAATTTGACCAAAGTTTGTCATGCAATTTTCTGTTTTATATTTATATTTATTTTGTTGTTATTGCAATCAGTATAATTTTGTTGAAAATAGTGTGTTTTGTTATTCCTTTTTGCATTTTAATATTCAGCACAAATACTGCAGCTTTGTAAAATTTTGATAACTGTGTGGCCCCATGAGAGAAAAATTCATAATCCATAGAAGGGGAATATTGTCAGAATACATTGATTGCTCTAACTATGGATTATAAAACATAGTAATCATCAGGGCTGCGCAGAGCTTTGAGAAGATGTTTTGCATCAATGAATTTTCATAGGAAAAAATGTTTTGAAACTACTTTGTGAATCAACATGCATATTTCTAACAGTGAAATAGCTGTGTGATTATGTCATCTAGCAGTTCTTAACTAGAAGAGTCTTGCTATCTTCCAGCAACTAGAACTGTTAGATAGGGCTTTATGTCAACACAAAAATTACAATATTAATTAATTTCATAAATAATGATAATCCAAATTCTACAAGTTAACCAAAAATCAAGAAGTCCTCATTCTAACTTTAAAATACAAAATAAAAACACTATATTGCATTTAGAAATTTAGAAAATTGCATCCTCTAGTACAAATCTTTATTAGGATCAAACAAATGGTTTGGGGTTTCTGTTCTGTAACAGTTAAGCAACTTAGAATGTACACCACAAATCAAAAGCCATGTGAACAATTAGCAGTGAAATAAAATATATATATGTAGATATATTAGTAGAGATATGCACATGTTTTGTTGTTACTGTGTTACAACCCGAAATGTTCTATTCTGTCCTTGGAAACGTCTTTTCAATTTTGAAGTTGGAGGGGGGTGCATTTTGATCCTATCAAAATTCTTGAAATGCACTATATTAAGGTAAGAGCAATTCATTTTGAATCTGACCTATTCTAATATGGTCAGAATGAGCCATTCCAATAATGGGACAGTTTGGATATTTGGGGAGTGAAACATTTCAATCTCAAAATGTTTTTTCACATTTCTAGTAGAAAGGACTTAAAGAATAAATGATCTATTTATACATATCTTTGGTTTAAACACATCTTCTGTAAAACTTTAAACTTTCCCCTCTGGACCACGCCCACACGGGCGAAGCAGCCGACTAGTCTGCGAACACCCACTCCACCTACCAATCAGGATGCAGCCACACAGTCGGCCAACCCGATTGCAGCAACGGATTTTTAGGTGTTGTTCGTCAGCTAAGCATCAGCTAAACAACACCTAAAAACCGAACTACACACTCTCACTAACGTACTAACATCCAATGGATTCCAGAGAAATAAGATTACCAAACTAATCCAAAAAGAACCCCCCACTAAAATCCAAGACAGAGAACAAGAAAACAGCCCAGCTCTCCTCCCATATATAAAAGGCACCACAGACAGAATCAGCAAGATCCTCCACAAACACAACATCAAGACAGCATTCTGCACAAACCGAAAAATATCCACCATCCTAAGAAACCCCAAAGACAAAATTGAGTTAGAAAATCAAGAAGTATATGAAATCCCATGCACCGCCTGCCCCACCACATACATTGGACAAACCAACAGAAGAATAAGTGCACGCATTGAAGAACACAAGAACTCAGTCAAAAAAGAGGAACCAACTTCTTCCCTGGTCCAACACCTTAAAGCCACAGGACACGATATTGACTTTAAAAAGACCAGAACTATCGCCAAAACTGAACACTTTAACAACAGAATAATCAGAGAAGCCATTGAGATAGAAAAACGCCCACACAGCATGAACAAACAAGATGACACCTCCCGCCTACCAGCCATTTGGAAACCCACCCTTATTGACAAACGAGTCCCTAACATGAGGAATGACACCAGACCCACACTCACAAGGTCCACACAGGATGTCACCACCACACATCCACCCAGAAAGCAGACCCAAACCCACACTGATCATACAAATGATCAGTGTGGCGGTATACAAATTAAAATATTCATTCATATTCATATTCATGAAGCACGACCAAGGACCAGAAGCCAGACCGCAGCTGCAACATTAGCCATTTCAAACCCCTCCAATCCATACATGCAGCAGACTGACACCCACTATTTAGATGTAGCATGACCACAAATAATAATAATAATAATAATAATAATAATAATAATAATAATAATAATAATAATAATAATAATAATTTAATTTGTATACCGCCCTTCTCCCGAAGGACTCAGGGCGGTTAACAGCCAAGATAAAAACAGTAAAGACAAATACAATACTAAAAACATACATTAAAAAACTTATTAAATTTGGCCCAATTTTTTTTAAAATGCAATCAATCCCGATAAAAATTAATAAAACAAAATCAACTAAAAAATTAACATTCAAGCCAGTCCAGCAAGACGAAATAGATAAGTCTTAAGTTCGCGGCGAAAAGTCCGAAGGTCAGGTAGTTGTCGAAGTCCAGGGGGAAGTTCGTTCCACAGGGTAGGAACTCCCACAGAGAAGGCCCTTCCCCTGGGGGCCGCCAGCCGACATTGTTTGGCCAGCCGACATTGTTTGGCTGATGGCACCCTAAGGAGTCCCTCTTTGTGAGAACGCACAGGTCGGTGGGAGGTACCAGACGGCAGTAGACGGTCCTGTAAATTTCCCGGTCCTAAGCCATGGAGTGCTTTAAAGATGGTAACCAATACCTTGAAGCGCACCCGGAAGACAACAGGCAGCCAGTGCAGTCTGCGCAGAATAGGTGTTACACGGGAGCTCCGAACCACTCCCTCTATCATCCGCGCAGCTGTATTCTGGACTAACTGGAGTCTCCGGGTGCTCTTCAAGGGGAGCCCCATGTAGAGAACATTGCAGTAATCCAAGCGAGAGGTAACAAGAGCATGAGTGACCGTGCATAGGGCATCCTGGTCAAGGAAGGGGCGCAACTGGAGAATCAGGTGAACCTGATAAAAAGCTCTCCTGGAGATGGCCGTCAAGTGATCTTCAAAAGACAACCGCCCATCCAGGAGAATGCCCAAGTTGCGCACCCTTTCCATCGGGGCCGATGACTCGCCCCCAACAGTCAGCCACGGCTGCAGCTGACTGTACTGGGGTGCCGGCATCCACAGCCACTCCGTCTTGGAGGGATTAAGCTTGAGCCTGTTTCTCCCCATCCAGACCCGTACGGCTTCTAGACACCGGGACAGTACTTCGATAGCTTCGTTGGGGTGGCCTGGGGTGGAAAAGTACAACTGCGTATCATCAGCGTACAGTTGGTAACTCACCCCAAAACCACTGATGATCTCACCCAGTGGCTTCATATAGATGTTGAACAGGAGAGGCGAAAGAATCGACTCCTGCGGCAACCCACATGTGAGGCGCCTCGGGGTCGATCTCTGCCCCCCTGCCAACACCGTCTGTGACCGGTCAGCGAGATAGGAGGAGAACCACCGGTAAACAGTGCCTCCCACTCCCAAACTCCCCAGCCGGTGCAGCAGGATACCATGGTCGATGGTATCGAAAGCCGCTAAGAGGTCTAATAGGACCAGGGCAGAGGAATAACCCATGTCCCTGGCCCTCCATAGATCATCGACCAACGCGACCAACGCCGTCTCCGTACTGTATCTGGGTCGAAAGCCAGACTGGAACTGGTCCAGACAGTTTCATCCAGGTATTGGGGTAATTGACGTGCCACCACACTCTCTACAACCTTCGCCACAAAGCGAAGGTTGGAGACTGGACGATAATTTCCTAAAACAGCTGGGTCCAGGGAAGGCTTCTTGAGGAGGGGTCTCACCACCACCTCTTTCAAGGCAGCCGGAAAAGCCCCCTCCAACAAAGAAGCATTTATAATCCCCTGGAGCCAGCCTCGTGTCACCTCCTACGTGGCCAGCACCAACCAGGAGGGGCACGGGTCCAATAAGCATGTGGAAGCCAAACAACAGCAATGCAGCTCACCAGCTCAAATCCCCCTACAACTCAGACTAATCTGAGCACAACCAAGCCCCCACCCAAACAGGACACACCCCCAGCCAATCAGAGCACAAAAAACCCCCATCCAATCAGAGCACAGCCAAGCTCCCACCCAATCAGTTCAAACTCCCACTAGCAGTTAAAAAGGAAGAAACAGCTGCAATCACACATTACTCCCAGAAGCATGAAGCTGAAGCCTGAAGATGACGAATGAGTCTTCGTTGAAACGTCGCCAAGACACTTCCAATTTTACGCGGGAGAAAACCCGAATAACCAAAGACCTACATATAAACACCCGCGAAAACCTCAGAAAATATATATATATAAGCTAGCCATATCCTTACTTGGATTTGAACTTTATCAGCAAATATAAATTTGGTACAAAATAGTTTGTCTCTCACACACATACACACACACTGAATTATATATATATGATAGATAGATATAGATATATGAAAATTACTTTTATTCATATAAGTAGCAGTATAAATATTTGAATACATGTGCATGACTGTAAACCTACTTTTTTCTTCTGTCTCACTCACTTAGAATCTGTCAGTTCAAGGATCATCATCACAGCTCCCTAAATCTTTTGATCCAGAACCAGAAGCTAAATATGGTACCTTGGATGTGACTTTCGACTATGACTCACAGGAACAGAAGCTTCTGATAACAGTCACAGCTGTCACAGACATTCCAAATTATAGCAAGACAAGTGGAAGTCTGTGGCAAGTACACCTAGTTCTCCTTCCTATCAAGAAACAGAGGGCAAAAACCAGCATCCAGCGTGGTCCTTGCCCTGTCTTTACTGAGACATTTAAATTTAGTCATATTGAGTCTGAGATGATTGGGAATTATGCAATACGCTTTAGACTATACAGTATACGTCGTGTAAAAAGAGAAAGAATTTTAGGAGAAAAGATATTTTACTTAACCAAATTAAACCTTCAAGGAAAGATGTCAGTACCGGTGACTCTACAACCAGCATACAACATTTCTGTAAGTATTAAATCAAATTGAACGAATGTTCAGTCATTCAATTGATTCTGAAGAGAGGTGCTACTAGTAAATATAATTAAACACATCTTAGAAATTTGAAGCTAAGTGTTGTTGTAGGGTAGTTGTAAGAACAAGGAAAGGTAACCATCTTTCATTATCTCTTATCATTGATCAGGCTGGTTGGAAGCTATGACCATGAAGATCATAAAATTCATTTCAAGTCAGTGTCAAGGCATTGATTTTGATTTGGAAGCCCTTAAAAGATTTGAGATCCAAGTGTAAGACAAGATGCCTCTCTTTTTTTCAACTAGCTTGCCTCATCCAACTACTGTGGAAAGCACATTGATAAAAATTTATTATTATTATTATTATTATTATTATTATTATTATTATTATTATTATTATTATTATTATTATTATTATTATTATCCTACTGTGTTCTAGTTATGAGTAATGCTTGCTCTCAAGAAGTGATAAGTTTTCTTGCTAGAAATATGCCTTATGCTAATCTTAGGGCTGTTTTTGTGCCTGGCTAAAACATAGGTATTTACCCAGACATTTCAAAGCGATTTGATACTACTGTAATGGCTGTGATTAAATGATTTGTTTCTGCTGATTGGTTCTTTAGGTTGATTGGTTTTGGTTCTTTTTCATTATATTGTATAATATATTGATAATAATATAAAAATAGATAGCAATCTATTTCTGATTCAGATGTTGATTCTAACTGAGAGAATAGAAATGAAGACAGCTTGTATCCTCTTCTCTTTTATCCCCACATGCCTCTGCAATCTACTTTTAAAGAATTGAATGACTTGTTAAAATAATGTGAGGCTGGGGAACAGAAATTGCCTTCTATTCCTTTCTATCATTGAGAATACTTTCAGGAAAAGTTCATTCAAGGATTGCTATTTCAAGCAGAAGAAAGAGTTAACTGAAATCCAACTTTTAAAATTGGCCACTATTGTAAATGTAATCATAAGATGTAAAATATAGAATACTATATGTATTACTAGGCAGAATGTTTGAGCTACTAGAAGTAATTGTACATGGCTTATCTGAATAAGTGAAAAACTATCACTGAAATCAAAAGCTATTAATAATTTGGAGACAGCAGGAAAAGAAATTGTTACTAATAGTGGGGAATAGTGGGAAAAACATAAAAAGTAGGAAAACGGATTTCTAAAGAGGAACCTGGTTAAATTTTAAACTTCCTAAAAAATAATTCCTAGAGTTATTTTGAAATTATTATTTCCACATCTATATTTATATGCCATTAATAAGCCATAAGTAACAAATTTCTTCATTATTAAAAACTCTTCTGTTCCATGTTTACTTTGAAGTCATAAACTGTCCAATATGATCATATAGTATTGCTTAATTTTGTGGACAGCCAATTAGATTTCAGTTTTTTTCTAGTGTACTGAGAATGGAACATGAACAGAGGTATTGTTATAAGTTAGTTTTCTAAAATATTTTGCTTTGAATTATCTAGTTTCATTTCTTACATGGGATAATTTGTTCTCATTGGTCAATTGTTCCATTCTTTTTTTTATTTATTTAAATTTTTGCACCAAACTCTTACATTAGTGTCCTGTATTGGCAGAAGGCTTTTGATCAAGTTTAAGCATCTATCGATAGGATGGCTGGAGATTATTCTCAATAATTAAAGATAGAGCTGACAGAAAAGGGTTAAGTCCACCCCTTACAGTCATTTATTTTCTAATTAAATTCCAGTTTCCGCAGGGCTAGGTCGTCTGCATTCTATGGAGATAGCCTGTTACAATTCAGTCCTAGCTCTGCCATCCAGAAAAGAGGGACTTTTCTTTCTTCTCAGCTTCATTTGGTCCCAAAGGCATCCCTTGAACAAAGAATTGAGATAGAAGGAAACAATTGAACAAAGACAAGGAAGAGAGTTTGATCTCATAGTAGAGGGAAATGGTGTTAGTAGCCTTTAAAGGAGACAATGATATTTTTCCTTTCTGCCTCTTTGTTCCCTAACCCTTGCTCTGGGGTGGTACCCATTTTCCCCGAAAGACCCCACACAAGATTACAATATTCATTTAGACAGCAGTTTGTGAGGAGAGCTTTTCCGGTAGCAGAACAATGAGTGAATCTGTCCAGTGGGCTATAGGCCCAAATAACCCTAATTGTGAAGTGCTCAGGGGTTGAGTGGTGGTCAGCTCATTTTCTGAACTATCACTCAAAGGAAAAAGAAATCGATCTATCTGTGATCACCTATTTTTTATGAATATCTGAAAACATGCAATAGACTAAACATTTCTGTTAAAGCTTACTTCTCTCTGACTCTCCTTTGAGGGGGGTAAGGGCTAACATTAAATACTTCATAGGGACTATTCAAATATTTCTAGTCATGAAATGTTTTGCCACACAAATACATCCATTGAATCAAATGAAACTGGGAGCTGCTGTTTCTAAACATATTGCTGCTTTTCATTAGCATGGAAATAGTGAAGCCTAGTTTTCTACTATGTGTTAAATTCCCCGTATCAATAGATATGTGAGTTTAATGTTCTTGCTATTAACATTTAGAATAGAAAGCATATGGCACACTCTGAATTACCTGGTCTTGAACTCTTTTCCACAATGCTGAACTGACATAAAAAAGATCCTTATATACACTTGCACAGTTCCCATAGAACTCCATGAGGAAATCTTTTTCAATGACCCTAAAGTAAATTCAGATTAGTTACACAAATGTTAAACCATGTAGAATTAGCCCAGCTAAGAAGTTAACTACATTAACTTAAATTAAATTATTAGCTAAGAAGTTGCAACTACATAGCAAAAAAGGCCCCAAGAGTTGTAAACCTAATTTTACGCAGCTTCTTTTCTAAAAACTCTACACTACTAACTAGAGCATACAAAACATTTGCCAGACCTATTCTTGAATACAGCTCATCCGTCTGGAACCCATACTACATCTCTGACATAAATACAATAGAATGAGTCCAGAAATATTTCACTAGAAGAGTTCTTCACTCCTCCGAAAACAACAAAATACCTTATACTAACAGACTTGAAATCCTGGGATTAGAAAATTTACAACTCCATCGACTTCGACATGACCTGTGTTTAACACACAAAATGATCTATTGTGATATCCTTCCTATAAAAGACTACTTCAGCTTCAATTGCAATATTACAAGAGCAAAAAATAGATTCAAGCTAAATGTCAACCGCTTCAAACTTGATTGCAGAAAATATGACTTCTGTAACAGAGTTGTTAATGCTTGGAACTCATTACCTGACTCCATAGTCTCTACTCAAAATCCCAAAATCTTCAACCAAAACCTGTCTACTATTGACCTCACCCAATTCCTAAGAGGACTATAAGGGGCGTGCATAAGAGCACAATAGTGCCTACCGTTCCTGTCCTATTGTTCCCTTCATTATATCAAATTAATATAGTTGATGCATATTTTTTACTCATATATATATATATATATTTTCTTCAAGACATGTTGTTTTATCTATGACAATTGTTTGTGTATACTGTTGTGACAAAAAGAAATAAAAAAAAAGTTCAAAATCCAGGGAAGGTGTTGGCACAAGATAGACATGCCTGCCATTGGGCATACATATTAGTAGGATTTGAGAAGAATGATTGAATCTTCAAATAATCTATCACTTACATCCTGGTTACTTTGCAATTTGACTATTACAAAATGTTCTATGTGGATTGTCTTTAAAGATCAACCAGAAGTTGTAGCTGTATGATCTATAATAGGCACATCTTGTTATATCTATATGTCATAATTCATAGACAAATGTTCTGACCTAGGCTTCCTTAGAAAGTATAAAGCACAATCTTAGTCCCACAAAACCTCTTTTATTTATACCACTGTAAATTACTTTCATTTACAGCAAGGGTTGATAAACAGTCTTTCAGAGGAAGGTTATCAACACCCACCTATCTCACGTGGAACGCTGCCAGATAGCTAATTTCCAGACCCAGGGCAAAGCCAAACTTGGCACAGAGTCACAAACAGAATTTTCAAATCTTGAATCGGCCAGATGAATTAATTGCTTCCTGCAAAAGGTCACGTCCCATTCTCTTCTCTTTTATGTCTTATGAGAGGGGTCAATCATCTCCAATCCTTCCTCCCAAATCGACCCTATTTTCTTAATTGTTCCTGTCTCCTGGCAGCTCCGCATATGCACATACTGGGAACAGGCTCACGCTGTTCTTCTGCCTCACTGATGTCAGACTCCAAGGACTCCGGAGGCAGCAAAGAACTGGCCTTGGCCCCCTCTCTGTCTCCGACTCAGAGCCATCGTCTGAGCCTTCCCCAGACTCCAGGACTGGCCCACGTTCCCCCCCAACCTCCTCATTGTCCGAATCTGCTGCCAGCTCTGCTGGCCACTGGCAGGCCACAGCAACAAATGGCATTGGTTGCCAGTCAGCTTCTAAGTGCAAGTTAAAGTGTTGGTTGTCACCTATAGAGCTCTTCATGGCATAGAACTTGATTATCTGAGGACTGCTTGTCTCCACCTGATAGAGTGAGAGTGTTCCTCTCTCTCTCTCTCTCTCTCTCTCTCTGTGTGTGTGTGTGTGTGTTTGTGTGTGTGTTTGTGTGTGTGCCTTTGAGTCAGTTTTTGATTCTTGGTGACTGCCTGAGTTAGATCCTGCAGTTTTCTTGTCAATTTTTTTTCAGAAATGATTTACCATTGCCTGCTTCCTAGGGCTGAGAAAAAGTGATTGGCCCAAGGTTACCTAGCTCTTCTTGTGCCTAAGGCAGGACTAACTTCACATTCTAGCCTGATGTATTAATCACTACAGCAAGCTGGCTCCATCAAGGACTAATAGACAATGGATTTCTAGTACCTCCACTGTGCTTCTAAATTGGGAACATAGAGCTATCTCCAGTCCCTAGATGAACTGATCTGAACTCTGTTTCATAGATTGAATTATGATAATTTAGATATCAACACTTTGATATGAATATTCAGAGTCTATAATCTAGCTGTGCATTGAGACTGCCTAAAATACTGGATTTCAGTAGATAGTGCCTAGAAAAAGCTCTAGTTTGTGTTCCTTTAAACAATACGCAGCTTCAATGCCAGAACATGAAACTTTGCCCCCTGAAACATATACTTCCTCCTTCCTTAGTCACATTGCATATAATCCCATCCCTCAGTACTCTGCATGTAGGGACCCTTTTTTAAAACAAAGCATTGTCAGACCATTTGTGCTGCTATAGCATAGACCAGTGGTTTTCAACTTTTTCTACCCTTTAAAAAGCTTTTGTAGCCATGGACTACGAAGACTTAAGATTTAAATCATAACATTTCTTCAAGCCTTCGTGGACTCCCTGTGATGACATTGCGGCCTCCCAGGATTCCACGGGCCACAGGTTGAGAACCACTGGCATAGACAGTATGCCAGCCTTCTTGCCCACAGTATTTCCTTCTGAGGAAAGGTCCCTCAAAACAAGACATCTATTATGTATTTTGAAAAGTAGACCAGCTTTCTTCCTCACTAACCAGCCTAGAGAGACATCCTGGCTATTTTCCAACTTCAGCATTTTATATACAAAGAGAGCATATGAGTTATTTAAATTAGTGCTTCTCAGCCTTGGCAACTTGTGTGTGGATTTCAACTCCCAGAATCCCCCAGTCAATATGGTTAAATATCTTAAAGTTGCCAAGGATGAGAAACATTGATCTACCAATTTCCTTCTATATGAGAACCTAGATGACATATTAGGCCTTTCTGCCTCTGAGGACATTATGCAGCAGATAGATGTAGATCAGGGGTGTCAAACTCATGTCACGGCAGTATCACATGATGGATCTGGACTTTTCCCCCTTCACTGAACTGGGCCTGGGCATGGCCAGCACGTGATGTAATCGGCCTGCGGACTGCGAGTTTGACAGCCCTGGTATAGATGGTGCTATACAGATGCCGGTAGTTGTGAGTGCATTCACTTTAATGGATGGTTTGGGCCCTGTTCTTTCTAGTCTCCTGTTTCAGATCCAAAATGTGTCTCATGGGAGGGCAGACATTGATTTGGAAAGTTGTCTGTGACTTATAAGTGAAAATTGCAACATATGATAGATATATATCTGTCAGGCATCAAAATATAAAAAATAGTTTAAGCAGTAATTTCACTGCCTTGTCACATCACATTCCAGAGAGATTAAATAATTTATCTTCTTAATGTTTATCGCACTATGACATACTATGTAAGTTTTATTGGAAATCTTATAAAGGTATCGTAGATCAAGTATCAAATGAAAAAAGTAGCACAAGGGTCCTATTGTTACCTCATCAAATGTTTATTAAGGAAGTTGGAACACTGATTTACTGCAGTATATCAAGTCTGCTTGTCATTTCATTTTCAACATACATTAATAGTTTAAGTTTGGGAATAAAACCAATCTATGAATCGTGTGATGCTTTTGTCTGTAGAATAATTTGTCTATGTATGCATTTTCAATATCACTTATGATTTCAGAAAGAAAATTTGATATAGCTGTATAGACTCTGGAATAATAAATTAAGTCTGTACATAATAATATTGAAATGTTTCAGTCTCCTGGTTATACTCAGTTAAAGAATTGTGCTTTTTTTAAATTTGATTTTACCTTAAGTAGTCTTGTATGGGGAGGGGAGACATTTATATATAAGAATTTCATTGTTTCCTGATAGTCAAGGGAATATCTAAAGAGATGGCTATGCCTATGCCATGTGCACTTTAATCTTTTGGTTGGAAGCCTGAGAAAAACAGATAGCATGTCATTAAGGTTCTTTATTGTTGAGTCAAACATACCGCTGAAATCAGCTGGAACAGAACTTCAAGAAGGCAGGCAGATATTGATATAAGGGAACTCTACAGAGGGACATCCCATTAATGGTCTTCTCTGATTTCTGTCATGTATTTAACAACAGCTAGAATACATGTGCCTCTGGTTGTGAGAAACTGTGTCTCACAACCAGAGGCATCACATTGGCAAACATGACTGATCTTGCCGGGGGAGGGGGGTATCAAAATGGTGTTGGGTCTGGTTAGAACTTGCTTTGGAGACTACCAGGAAGACTCAGGGTTATAAATTGGATTAGGCAACTTGTGTCCCATTAGGATATTTTTCAAAGCTATTTCTTTACCTAAACAGAGAAACAGAATGACTGTAGCAGGGGGGAAAAAACAGTGGGAGTGGGGGCAACTTCCAAATTCCTGCCGGCTTTCCCATTGACTTTTCTTGTGGGAAGCTTCAAAAATCTCCCTGCCTCTTTCCTTTCTATCCTTACCTCCTTTTTATTTTCTCTCCATTCCTTCCTTTCCTCCTCTCCCTTCCTCCCTCCCTCCCATCCTTTCTTCCTTCCTTCCTTGCTATTCTGCCATTATTTTTCTTCCCTCCCTCCCTAGAATTCCTGCCAGCTTCCCTATTTACTTTGCTTGTCAGAAGTTTTTAAGGATGAAACCAGTGGGGAAGTCAGCCGGAAGGTCCAAGTCTAAGGCCAGCAGGCAGGTAAGTAGCTGCTACCAGATAGGGAGGGAGCAAAGGATAAGCGTGTGTGTGTGAGAGAGAGAGAGTTGCTGTGCAAGAAGAGTGTGTGGGTATGCGCAAGAGATGCTGTGTGGATTGGGCAAGGCATACAGGTGCAGGTTGAGAAGGGTTCAAGAGGACCCCAGAGATGTTAGAGATGTGCCACACAGATTGGGGAGGACACACAGAAATGGCATAGGTCAGGAAAGGTGCATGGGAGTGTGCAAGAGGTGCCACATGGGTCAGGAAAAGTGCTTGGGGTGTGACATAGATTAAGGGGTTCTATGGGGGTTCTTTTCTCTCTGTCCCTTCCTATCCTCTCCTTCCCTTCCCTCCCCTCCTCACCTGTTCCCCCTTCCCTTCCTAACAGCCAAGCAAGGATTGTGGGACTGATTGGGAAACTGTCACAGACATTGAAAATGAAGATCATGTGATTGCAGCAGCAATCCAACACTGAAGTAGTCACAACTTTTCCAAATGTCATTCAATTGGGAGTCATAGGTCCCAGATTTTGGACACATTCTGTAAGTTAGGCCATTTGAGGTACTCGGGCTCAAAAAGTGATGCCCTATGATGCACTGTTTTGCACAGTCAGTTAAAGGTTAGAGAAACAAGAGTTTTAGTATATATAAATGGGGAGTTTAAAAAATATCTAATTACTAGAAGCTGAATTAAGATTGAAAAAGATTTGATTCTGCTTAACTTGACTTTGCCAGCTATGTAGCACCAGTAGCAGACACATGGGTTGTTGGGTTGTTCTTGTTTTTTTGGCATAAGCAGAAAGATAAAATGCTAAAATGTTGCATCCCATATTTGAATGGGTGCTGTTAATTAAACAAAAACCAAGCAAACAAAAATCAGGGCTTCCCTTCTTTGTGAAAAAAAAAATGCCTAACAAACTACCGTATTTTTCAGAGTATAAGATGCACCTTAGTTTTTGGGGAGGAAAATAAGAAAAAAGCTGATTGGCAGGTAGATTGGCCTCCAGGAATACCCCCAATCAGCTGTTTCCAGAGGTGAATTTTAGTAACAGGTTCCTTGGTTGTGAGCTCTGTGCCTTGCTTTTTTTTTTTCCCCCCTGCCTCTGAAACTCCATTTCAGAAAAAAAGCCTCTGAAGCTCTGTTTGGGAGCTTTTTTTCTGAAGCTTCGTTTCTGATGCTTTTTTCAGCCTCTGAAACCTCCGTTTGAGAAGATGGATGGGGCTACATTCGGAGTATAAGGCTCACCCAGATTTTCACCCTCTTTTTGGGGGGAAAAGGTGTGTCTTATACTCCAAAAAATATGGTATATGATTTAATTTCATATGCTGTTGTATGTACTGTATACAAATTAGCAGATATCCTATGTCATGATGCTGTGGATTCCCGCTTTCTGACCTATTTTTTCTTATAATGTGTCTTTGTGATTTGATATATTACTTTGGTTCCCCTAAAGGGAAACACCTGCATGCAAAGTCCTGTTAATGATACCTGAATATTTTCAGTTATATACTTTACATATTTTATTTATTTTTAATCTGATTACTATATTGGATTTGTATGTCATCACATAGAATCTATTGTGATTATAAATCTTTAACCCCAGTAAACAAACAAACAAACAGATAAACTCATTTCTACTCAAAGAGCTGTGCTAAGCATTTGCCGATAATTCTGTACGTCTTTGTGATACACCTTTCTTTGGCATATAAAGTGGAGATTTAGTTTGCATTTAATGCTATAAATATGGCATATAGCATCCCCCTATTCATTCATTTATTTATGTATTTCCATTACGTTATGCACCATTAGGAATGAAAAAATCTGGAAATTAATACTAGGAGCAGATTCTTCACTATTGTTATGACTTAAAATGATTGCAAACGCTGCTTTTGCTTCTAGGGCTGTGAGTCCCAAATGAGCATGTCAGAGGCATCCTGCAGTGAAAGTATTTCCTCTTGTCAATCTTTGGCACATGGCTCAGCTCCTGAAATCCTCATCGGATTGCTTTATAATGCCACAACTGGAAGACTAGCAGCAGAAGTGATAAAAGGCAGCCACTTCAAAAACTTGGCAGCAAACAGACCACCCAGTGAGTAGAATATATATATTATTTCATCTTAATACTTCTGCACTTGGGGGGATTTCACTGGTAGGGACTTCAGTCCTATCATTTAGCCTTACCCAGTCAAACTGAAATAGTATAATCATCAGCTAATCTGTTTCATGTTTTCATTGGGGAAATGGCAGTAATCTAAAATTCTAAATATTGGTTGCGATTCAACAAGATCCTTTTAATTTTTTATGATTGACTGGCTGATAAATTGCCTTTATCTTAATGATTAACTACTAAACTATTAATGTCTCATATAACAAAGCCATTATAGAAAATTATAATGTATTTTAAAAGTTGTGTGTTGGTAAATGTTTATGTAAATGTGTTGCCATCTCTGTGGTTAATAATACTAAAATAAGATGTTATAAATCTATGAGAATTGGATATCAGCGTGTGGTAATATACATTTGATATTCTCTGTGGTGATTAAAAGTAGTATTTATTCTTCATTCCAAGTAAATATGCATGAACGGTCATGTATATTTGTGTGGTGTTTATTTTTCAAGGTTAAAATTAAATAATGTAGTAAGATGACCACAGCTGAATAGAAATATGTTTACAATTGGCATAATTGATGTAACTTTTTGTACATTTCTAACAACCAGATTCTACAAAAAGGAATCAGAAGTACATCTGACATCTGGATCCAAATCCAGTTCCTACAAAAGTCTATAAAACTACAAAACAGTCTTGTATATCTACAAGTCCATTTAAAAAAATACAATTAAACAAGACCAATATTTATTTATTTATTTATTTATTTATTTATTTATTTATTTATTTATTTATTTATTTATTTATTTATGAAATTTATATGACTTCCTATCTCAGATAATATAATCCTAGGTGTTTACAATAATATTAAATAAAAATAATATAAATAAACCTAACCAAATCCCATAATATACACAATTAGCCTAGTTGTGCTGCAGCATCACATAAACTCTTCATAGTCTTAGATGTGCTGGGCTCCTGTCTCCCCCTAGTCAAAAGCCTGGTTGAAGAGCCAGGTCTTCATAGCCCTCTGGAAGACTAATAGGTTGGGAGCCCTCTGGATCTCAGAGGGAAAGCTGTTCAGTCTCAGAAGTATACAGAAAAGGTACACCATAGTTTTTATCATGCCTGCAGATAGGCATGTTTCAGGTGACCAGGTCCCTTCTCAGTAACACAATGAGACCAAAGGGAGCACTTGACATGATGCTGCTTCTAAAATATTATAAGGGCAGAAATATGCCCTTATAATATTGAGACCTATTGCTTATCCATTTTGACAGCAAATATTTAAATACTTTATTTTTAATCTATGATATAGGACCGAGAAAATTATACTAATAAATTTGCATGAAATGATACGAGCATGACATCAAGCTGCTATTTATTGAAAGAAACATACGGTTGTACTTTAAGGTTGCTATAATGCAAGGTTGGCCTGAAGAGCAGCTAAATCATGTATAAAAGTGGCACTTTTAGCTTTCTGATGTTATGCTTATATTGTCCTAAAATTAACATTTTTAGTTTTTTGTTAATCATTTCTGCTTTTTGATCACTCTAGATATTGTTTAAACTATATGGTGAGCAACATCATTACATGTAATGTTAAATGTGGAGAAGTCCAATTTTCACTTCAACCAGAATTAATAAAGAAGGAAGTCCAAATATCTCATTTCCCAGCCATGATCAAAACACGAAACTTAACATGCTAAAATAGTCCTCATTTGCACTCATGGTTCACTGCTGCCCCACTTAGAAATTATTGCAGAGTAGGGATCAATTTCCATTCAAGTTATTAATGGAAGCATTATGGTTGTAATGAAAATCTCCTCTCCTTGGAAGAAAGGGAGGAGAAATAAGAGTAGGAGAGGTTTGATAGGGAGGAAGAATGGAGGAGGGGGAGAAAGAAAGGAGAAGTAGAGAAGGAGTAAGAGAGGGGAGAAGAAAGTAGGAAGGATAAAAGAAAAGAGGGAGAGAAATGAGAGAGAAGAAAGATTGCTGTAAAGCGGAAAAGATGAAATGGAAGAAAGACAACCTCGAACATGTTTGAATATATCAGGATAAAAATTGAATTAGTTAAAAAATAATAAAAGAGAATCTATATTAGTAAAAATGGAGAAATTAGAACTTGAGGGCGAAAGAAGATCTGGTTTATATAAATGAGCATAGAAATATTAAGACATGATTAAAAATATGGAAAAAGAATATTTTGGCAGAAATTTTAACTAAATAAAATGTATGTGGATATGTTAAGTTGTATAAGATATGATATAGCCAATACTTTGTTCATAAACTATGTGGGGGGGAATCAATAAAAAATTGTTTAAAAAAAAGAAAGAAAATCTCCTCTCCTCCATAGCTATTAGTACATTTTTAAAATCTTGTTGAGTCTGCCAAGTACAAAATTTGTATAAGATGCTTCCTGTTTCTTACACTCCTTATTTCTAATCAGAATTTCCTTAGAATTTCTGAATGTCTCTTACATCTAGATTGCAGATAGGTGTCTAGAAGACATACAAAAGTTTAACACATTTTTTGGATGCAAACTTTCAGAATATGTATTTCAGATGAGAAAGGAACTCAAGAACAGAATAAAAGCCGATAGATCAGTCTACATATACAGATACTTAGTTGGTGTGATGCCTGTCTACCTATTTACCAATTACTGGGGTGGTAGTAGTGTAGGGAGATCTTACATTTCAAAGTTCTTCATTACACTAAATCAATTTATAATGTGCAAATAGCACAGCTCACTTAAAGCATTCTCCTCTCCTTGAGCCAGCAAAAAATTAAACTGCAGTCCCATTGCCCATGCCATTTATCTCTTTGTATGCTTCATCATACAGGCATCCCTGGTCAACTATTATTCAGGCCAACCCAAATTCTTTGAATCAGAAAGATGTGTAGAGCATGTACAGAGGGAAAACATAGTGGCATTAAAAAACAACACAGAACTCATTGCTACTCAAAACTGTATGGCCCTGGAGTACAATGCCCAGGGCACACAAAAGTGTACATGTACCCATCTTAAGTGGCCAATAGTTCCTGAACTGATAGAACTCCTGGAAGTCCTCTGACAGCACAACTGACAAAATGATTAGTAAAGTATATCAAACTGTGATTACTAAAATTGCCTGTTGGCTGTTTAAAATACTAGTTTAATGCCAAAACTAACAAAGGATGACTTTAAGCTGTCATGTGTGGGTTGAAGACAAGATGAAAGCAATTGACATGGTGGAGAAAAGAGATTGCTGGGGAATATCCACACCATTTTTAGATGAAAGTAGTAAATGACCTTTTGCAAAACCAATAAAAATCTATTCTTGATAGATCTAAGAAAAAAAATGCTTATTTTATTTATTATCCATTTCATGTGGACTCATACTATAGTTTAAGGAATCTTGTGCACATAGGGCATTGTCTGTTTATTAATTATCATAGTTTACTTAATGCTATCCCAATGTTACAATTTGAATTGGAAATTTGAATTTATAGGGAAGCTTTTATGTGCACTGAAGAAACCATGTAGCTTTGAATTTTTTTAAAAAATACCTTTGATCTAATAACTTGCATTTTAGCCAAAATCATTTTCTCAGATGAAAGATGCAGCAGAGTAGCATTAAATGAGCAAAGTAGCCAAAGTAAATTAATTTAACCAGATTTCATTATTTTGTTTACAGTACACACAGAATGCCATTCAGCAATCATTTATTTTATTGTAATTCTATTGACCTTCTCTACTCTGAGTTTGTTTAATTGATTCTTACTTAGAAAGCTGGAGTTTGCATGAAAAAGTGGAAGGTCTGCTAAAGAACATATTTGATTTCTAGTTGGTAGCCTGATTTTTTGCATGACTACCCATGCACTTGTGTTTTAAACCCAACAGAAATTTCTATTAAGATACTACATTATTTGAAACAGTGTAATTTTTTTGTTAAAGATTACACAGTGAACATAACAAAATTCATTCATTAATCTACCTACCCATCCTTTTGCTCAATTCTTTTCTCTAAAATTGATTTCTTAAGGTGCTGTTTTCTTTCACTCTGGTGAATAGTGTTTCCTCTTAAACTTTAACCTTTGATCCTGTGTCACCCAACTATTGACATCTGGTCATTATTTCTTTTACTGCTTTCCACCCCACCCCCGTTGTCAGATGGACTGTTCTGTTGTCTAAAACACTTGATAGGTGGACAGGTTTATATAATACGAGGTGAGTTCCTGTGGAGACTAATTAGATGTTGTCTTTTTCATGCAAAAGAAATCTGCCAGCTTCAAAGCTCTCCACCACTTTCTACCATGTTGGTTTCTGATGATGTACAGTAGTTATGTCACTGTTATATTGGAGACAGAGCTGATCTCTGACTATGGATGGTGGTATTTCAAAGATTTATAAAATAAACATGTGAATAAATGTCTGGACATTCAATTTCATTATTGCATTTCTTCTTTTTTTAAACAATCCAAATTTCTTTTTTAAAAAATTAAAATTCATGCCTATACCAAAGTAGATGAAAGAAAGAAAATCTTTCGTTTTTAAATAAAAACCAATATTGATGTACGTACACAATTCAATAATTATGACTGTATTTTCTCAGGCAAAGTGTTTCCACACAACAGTAACAATGAAAATTTTGAATATCAATGCTATTTCACTGAATTCATATTCAAAGTCTAATAGCTCCAGTGCTCATATGGAGCTTCAGACAGAGGGGGGGTTTCTTCCTTTTCCTCTATGGGTATGGAATGTATCCTCTGTGCATCTAGGATTTTTTATTGTACTCTGAATATTTTAACTATTATATTTATTAAATCTATTTTATATGGCTTCCTGTACAAAAACATTGCAAAGATTTTGTACTTGAATAGTATGGTATGACATGCTATTCATTAGAATTAGTACAAAAGGTTATGTACTAATTACTTATTGCAGCACATATCTGCATGCAAAAATCATGCATGGCTTTATTCACATGAGTAAATATAAACTTTTATGTGGATAATTTTATATTTTGGCACTTTAATTGTACAAAGTCCAATAAAAAATCTTGACAAGAAACCACATCCATGCAGAGAAATTTTTAAGCAAACATTTCATCCTGAACACTGTGATGTTATCACTGCACTCCAATCCCATTCTTTTACCTGTAATTTCTTTTTTCATGTCATTATACACCTATTTATATGATCTAAAAACTCTGATATGCTTTACAGTGCTGTGCCAGTTGTAGCTTGCTAATGCTATATGTATCTGCTTGGTGCAAATAAGCAAGGGATAATAGTAGGATTATGAGGTATACCTCTAAATCAATTTATTATGAGAGAGTAGGTACAATTAAGTAAAAGTCATAATGAAATATTTTTCTCTGTCACATTATCAAGTTTAGTCAATTGTTCAAATCCAATATGGTATACACCATAATCTTAAAGATAGTAAGATATATTAAATGTTTTGTCCAATACAACTCATGCATCAAATTGTCTATTTTGTAGATACATTTGTTAAGCTGACATTGCTGAATTCCATGGGTCAGGAGATGTCCAAATGCAAGACATCCATCCGAAGAGGACAGCCAAATCCAATCTACAAGGAAACCTTTATTTTTCAAGTGGCACTCTTTCAGCTTTCCGATGTTACACTTATATTATCTGTGTATAACAAACGCAGTATGAAGCGAAAGGAAATGATAGGCTGGATTTCTTTAGGTTTGAACAGTTCTGGTGAAGAGGAGCTGAACCACTGGACTGAGATGAAAGAATCAAAAGGACAACAAATATGTAGGTGGCACTCTTTATTAGAATCTTAATGTAGAATGAAGCTCCACTGAATGTCAACGTACAATGAGATTGTTGTTTTCGTACAGCTAAGAGACTCTTACAGAAATTACAAGTTTTTGTATTTCAAATTAACATTCCTCTTTAAAAAATGCACAAAATGCTGTGAAGAAGTATAAACATTCATATTTTCATTTAATATTACTGATTTTTTTAAAGCACCAGATACAGAAGACAGCAACCACAAGTCTTTATCATGAAACATTTAGGATTTTCTCACTCATTCTTATTTTAGTTAACATGTAACTTTTATGTAAATCCTTTATTTGTATGAAATTCTCTGATTGTTTCCCCCCCGCCCCGGTTCCTTATAGTAGTTTTACACTTCATGTTGTAGATGATCTATCAAGAAGCAGATCTAGAGAGGGAAAGAAGAATGGTTAAATGACAGAAGAAAGCTCAAGGATAGGAGAGAAAAATTGTAGGTTTGCAATAGTAGAAGTGTTATTTTCTTCAGTTCTTAGTGATTTAACATTTCTGACAGTCTGAAGAGTTGCTATGCAAGAGAAACTAGATGCTGACTACTTATGAGATTCTCTCTAGCGTCTGTTTTAAACATGATTCCACCCCCCCCCCAGAACTGAAACTGTTTTGAAAGAGAATTGTCATTTATGGTGTAAAGATGCATAACTTTCATTCTTGATAAATAGGCTTTTGTATTATTTCAAAAGCTGTAAAACTTGTTTGACCAGACTGTAACTCTCACCTCTTAAAAATTACTGGGATGATGTCTTCAGTTTAACATATCTACGATGCAGGATTATTCATTGTGTGCCTTCTTTGGATCTTAATGAAATAGGACCCAGTGTAAGCACTGAGCACTTTTCAATTTCTGATTCCTCATTTGCCAGCTTGAAAGCACAGGATCCAAAGATTTGCACAAGGGAGCTTTGGATATGTGATTTTGAAAAGCAGAATTCTTTTCTTTGAAACTGTGCTTCCACATAGATGTTTCTAATGGTACTAATCAAAAGATATTGTATGACTGTTCCATCTTTCCTTAATAAAATTTCTATGCTCAGAAAAAAAAAAAAGAGAGAAACTGAGGAAAAAAGCATGGAGGTTTACAAGTAGAAGACAATAATATCTAATTTCCATGAATGCAGTAGGGCAAAGCAGTGGGATGTAGTGGGATGTCTGCTCTTCAAAGGAAAAAGGTAAAACAATTCACTGGGCAGCCAGAAGTTCCTGGACATAAGTAAAGTAGTCCCTTTACCCATTTATAAGAGGCTTGGAGAAGCTGATGACAGCTTGCAGGCAGTTTCTTTTCATGGATTTCTCAGTGAGAGATGCTTTAGTTTAAGTAAGAAAAAAGAAAAGATTTCACTGATAGATGCTTTTTAATTAAGGTATTTGGTCTTTATATGAATTATGGTTATTGGCAGTTCAGAATCTAAGAAAGACATCAATATTTTTTTAAAAAATTTTTAGAAATTCATTGATGATAAAATTTTGGAATTATAATATCTGGGTAATTTTAGATAAAGAATTAATCCCAGCAGTTAATTCGTTTTCTTTCTCACACACACACATGCACACAAGCTCGAAAAAGACAGTTCCATGAATTGAAACAGTTGATATAGCCAAGGAAGTATTATGAGGTGGCTTATTCAAGAATTCTTGCAATAAATGATTTCACCTCTTTCTTTTCAAGGATTGCAAGATTTCAGTTATGTTGAAGGTTAAGATATTGCTTGCCATGAATATGCTGTTGAGATCATGATAGAAGAAAGTATAATTTAAACACCCACAATGTCTATGGAGTCTATATTGGTTGTAAACATAGCCTGAACTGATGAATTCTATTCAAGTCCTAGCTCTGGCTCTAGCTGAAAAAAAAAAGAAGGATCAATGCATTTCCTTTTATACTTAAAGTAGACTGATTAAATACATGTTTAATACACTTACCCACAATAATATTGAATGCTGCTATGTTTGAGATCAAAGATGTTGCAGACTTGCATGAATGGATTCAAGTCCGCCACGTGAAGGTTGAGTAACGTTCCCAGTTTCAAAATTTTTAACAACCTCCTTAAAATTTCTCAGCCGTAGTCTTAAAATTGTTATTCAGTGCCTTTCATGTTTCACCACTTACAATTTGTAACTATAATGTGATGCTGAATTGATTGATTTTAAAAGTTTATCAAATGATTTTTCCTGTGTTGCATGAAATGTATAGCACAAGAAATGTAACTTTGTTAATAAATACTGTTCAGGATCTTTTGCAAACTTAAATATAAATAATGTTACAAATTATTGTATTATTTCCAGTTCTAAATCTTGTTAATTTGCCTTCATACAAGCCTTGTTTTGTATTTTGAAAATCCTTACTAGGTTACATTTCAGTTAAAATTTAAGCATTTGGATTTTATTTATGGATTTTAGCTTCAATTCCAAACTTGCTTACTATAAAATATTTACTTCTGAAATGCATGTTTAGAATTACGACTTGCAACATCACAGTGCCTTGAAGAATGGATAAAGTATTTTTACAGAAGAAAGAAATGATGAAAAACTGTGATTATGATCCAGGAAATTCCGGATTCTGAAAGTTTCTTAGTCTGAATTGTTCCTCTATATTTTTCTTTTTAAAATATAGTCTATCATAGACACAACTATTGAACTGTTTTGTTGGAAAGCAAGATAGATGTGGAGCAATTAAAAATATATATTTGTTTTTCTGCCACTGTCATGTCAAAACTTTTGTCTTAATTTTGAAATGGTATACACCTTGCTTGGAAATTACAATGTATACATAAGTAATGTTTTATGGTCTTGTAAACATAATAAACCTTTGATTTGGCATAAAACATTTGATGGGTGCTGGGAATGGAAAACATCTGTTATTTTCTATAGGATTCTACTATAAAACAGCTTAAAGTTTACCACAAGATATTGGGCAGACCTAGTGAATTCAAAACTCAAAAAATGACATAAAATCAAAGCAGTACAGCATTGTATAAATGTGATCTTTTTTGTTTCTTTTATTACCGAAGTTTATTTCTTATGGAGTTTCCCTTTTTGTTAGATCAGAGACTTCTGCCAGTAAGGAAGTTTTGTATACAAACTGCATTTTTTTTAGTAGTATCATTTTCAGCTGAATGGGTCATGAGATGGCCTATTGATAAAGCACACATTTTATATGTTTGATGCCCTAAATATTTTTTACATATAGCTTTTTTGATATAGGTAAGCCATATTGACCCATCTGCATCACCTTCCCTGCATGTGTTTACTTCAACTTTCAGAATTGTGCTGCACAATCATTTAGCTGGAACTTCAGCTCTCAGAATTGTGCTTGATTATTCAGTTGGTCATATATGTACTTTTGAAATACCACATCTGTCACCCTGGCAATGGAGTCAGTCTTGCCTTTAACCACTTGGACTAGCCCTAATAGACAGTTGTGGGCTATAGTTGTGGCCTTCCTAGTAAATCAGTCTGCAAAACACTTTACTCACAACTAGGTGTTTCTTAGTTCAAGATTGAACCTTTTGATGCCACTTTCAGAGTACTGGTCATTGGGGCAAGTGCATAAGAGAAGAATATATGATTTATATCGACAGTATATATGATTTCCAGGATCAGAATTGGGTTGCACCAATTCACAAATTTGGTGAGTTTGATTAAAGGTATCTTGTTTAGTATCGTGGTCTCAACAGACCCTCACATAGGCATACCCCATGCTAACTTTTAGTTCACATAAGTATTTGAAATACCTACGTATTCTGGTTTATCTTTCTTCATTTTGATATCTTTCATGTTATTGGATTACAACTTCCATCTCATTTTATTATTGGATATGCTAACTAGAGATGCTGGGAATTGAAATACTATACATGCGATAGCACCTATTGGTGGAGGTTAAATCGCTTTGTCCAATTGATAAAAATATTAATGACATGACAGGAGAAGTAGCAAATAAAAATGACCAGGGAAATCACTCTTAAAAATAACATATACGTTCTTTGGTAGAGTTTGACAGTTTCCAAAAGTAGTTTTCTTGACCTCTTTATAAACTTTCTAGATTTGTAGTATGGCAGAAGAGCTAGTCAAAAGGAAGTATAATTGTAGCCATATCCACACAATAGCATCATATGGATCAGACCATTTTATAATTTAAAGAGATCTTTTAGAAAGTCATTGAAAGCTCATGTACAGAACTCATTAATTTCAGATTCTTATACAAGTCACCATGTGTCTCTGGGATTGACACATTTTAATGTTCCAGTTTTGGATTATCTTGAAACTTTAGATATATGGTTGACTTTGCTTTACATTTAATTATTTTTAAAATTATCCTATTTCTCAATCCTGTCATGGCCCAGGCAGCCTCTCAATGTGCCATTTGGTCCCCTGAGCAAGTAATATTTATGCCGCCAAAAATCTTGAGTTAAAATAATTGATTTCTGGTGGCACTGTTTTAAAATTGCTGCCATAAAATTAAGGTTATGTATGAAAGAATGACGCAAACCTCTTCCATTCCGACAAAAAAACTATCTTCTAGCAAAAGAAAAAATGTCTTGAATTCATGACATTGAAGTTGGGCTGTGTTGATGATAGATTTGGGGTTGCTTCATATGAGATTAAAGGTAGAAATGGAAGTGGTTTGCCTCACAGATTCAATTTCTGTTTTCAAAACACAAAGGTTAAAAAAGCCCACCCACCCCCAATAATTTCAGCATGTTGCTGCTAATTGAAAGACTGGGAAGCCAACTTATGGCACTCAACCCCTTGAATATGATCTATTGTTTTTCTGGTTTTTAGTGACTTTTGCTACATGCCAATTTGCCTGTTGGAAATACCATTTGTTTACTAGGGAAGGGAAGTTTTATATGCAGAAGATAGGTAACAGTAACAGAGTTGGAAGGGACCTTGGAGGTCATCTAGTCCAACCCTCTGCTCATGCAGGAGACCTATACTAGGGATTCGAACCATCGACCTTTCTAATCAACAAGCTTAGCCATTGAGCCATCTAGCCAGGCTAGCCTGATTCAAACCTTGGTACTCCAATTAAAAGGATCACAGATAGCATGGAAATCAGGAAATGTCCTCTGACTGATCTTAGAGAGCTAATCTGGGTAGGGCCACATTTTGGTTCAACATCAACCTCACTTTCTCAAATTCATTAAGAAATGTATTTATTTACATATTGTTTAGTCTATCCAACTCAATTCAAAAACTATTTAAAAATTATAAAAGTAACAATAAAATAAATTAAAGGTATAAGAGCAACAGTAGTGATAAATCATCCATTAAAAAAAGTCACGTCTTTCCCAAGATGCATTCTGATATAACATAGCTAGGGTTGAAACCTGGTGAAATAAAATTATCTTTAAAGATCTTCTAGAAAGCACGAAGGAGGGAGACTTAGAAGTTCCAAAGTGTGGGGTTACTACAGAGAAAGCCTTTTATATTGCCCATGACCCCTTCACTTGGGGGGGGGGGAGTCTTAAAAGGCCTTCCTTTTAAAATATTCTCACTGGGTAGGCAAGTTCAATTCTGGCAATTTGCCATTGCTCTTGATTTCCTTTAACAAAGGAGAATGCACACTGTTACCTGGGAAAGTAATAAATTATTTCATGCTAATATGGTACATTACTCTTATTTTTGCAGTTGGGTGTTTCATAAAAATGTCATAGATTTTGTCCAGAGAATGTTAAGCTCAGAATGTGCAGAAAACTATTTTTGATTAAGGAATTTAAGTACTGTATAGGGGCAGTGCGTGTTTCTATGTTGCTGGAACAACCCTCTGGGACCCTGTTGTGTGTTTATAGTCCCATTTTTTAATATTCTGTGGTATTCGTTTCTATGCTACAGTAGGGATATACATTATGACAAAATGTGATTAAGCAAATTTGTAATTGAGGACGTCTCTACACTTCTTAAAATGCCGAAGCAGTTTTTTTCTTAGCTGAGCACATTGGTTTCTCGTTCAGCTGAAACTCAGGTGGAAGGCTGAAAATATATTTTGGAGCATTAATACTGAAGTTGTGAGATGGGCTGTTTCTCTTCATGAGAACTTTTGCTTCACCCCCCACTGTTTGGCTCCTCTGCTCTTATTTCTCCCTGCTGAAATTAAGAAACTTATGTTGCCTCACCTCTCTTTTATTGTTCTTTTTACCTTGAGTAATCAAGGTTTTTCCTCTCTGACTGAGTGAAAGAAAGACAAAATCTGAGGACAGGAGGCTGGTTGGATGCCTTTTTGAGGGGTCCATTGATAGGAGCATTGGTCAGTACACAGGCAGGAGTCAGCATTGCCAGAACAGCAATGATGAGGATAGTTGATGTATGATGAAATAATGGTTCTACGCAGGGGTGAAATCCAGCAGGTTCTGATAGATTCTGGAGAACCACTACCGGAAATTTTGAGTAATTCGGAGAACTGGCAAATATCACCTCTGGCTGGCCCCAGAGTAAGGTGGGAATGGAGATTTTGCAATATCCTTCCCCTGGAGTGAGGAGGGAATGGAGATTTTGCAGTATCCTTCCCCCGCCATGCCCACCAACCCACATCCACCAAGCTACACTATGCCCACCAAGCCACGCCGACAGAACCGGTAGTAAAAAAAAATTGGATTTCACCACTGGTTCTAGGGTTGAAGGCAAAATCAATGATTAGAAATATATTTAATTCAAATGTTGGAATGTAAATAAGCCCAAGTATATCAGCTCATTCCTATGTTACTCTTTGACTCACTGGTGTTATCCCTCCCTGTAGGGAAACATGACCCATGTAGGGGAACATGGTCAGTCTATTTCAGGCAATTGATGGACCCGGTGGGTTTCCAGAGGAACTAGTGGGTGGGCTTGGCTGAGTCCTTATTTTTTGCCTAGAATGGGCGAGTGCTGAGTGCCACTATCCCCTTGTGGCTTCTTCCCATAACATGGTCACAAAGTGCATCTTGCTTTACAGAGGAGCTTTGAGAGATGAAGATATCTGTTAGATGGAAAAGCCATCGTTTGTACTCTTTCCATGGCCTGGAATTAACAATAGATTTTGTATGGACTCTATGAAGGAACAACTTCTCAAGTTTCTCAGGCACTCTGATATTCATGCAGACCAGTATAGGTATCAAAAATGAAATTACGATCCAAAATTGGTTTGAAAAGGAGTTACAAGCCAGCATCATAAAACTGAAAGAAAATCCTAAAGCAAGATAGCATCCTAAAGCTCCAAGATCACAATAGTAGTCAAAAAGTCAAGAAGTCAGGAATTCACAAGTCAGGGTTAAATGGATTAAGGTAAGACAGTTTTCAACGCCAACTATGTACAGACTTTGGGCGTATAACTCAGTCCATTTATTAGAGAATAAATATTTGTTAGGTAGAAATTAGGGTCATACTCAGATTCATTGCAGTAGATATTTATTTATTAAGCATTTATTTTCTTCTTTTCATTCAGGGAGTAGGAACAAGTGAGCAATCCTATTTGGATAGCACATGCACTTTCTTTATATATGAAGCCATCCTTGTCCTCTAGGAAAGGCAAGTATATAATTCAATTCTTTTTAATATATATGGATTCAATACGTTTTAGAAATACATTTCTCTTAAGATATGTCATCTGCTTCAAACTGCTGGGCAGAGTTACATAGGAGACAATACAGCTTTCTATTCATGTAGAGATAACGCCGCAGCCTCATGGTAAGAATGAAATCATGCTTCTTTGAGAAGGAAAAAAAAGACTGGAACTCAGCCAGAGGCTTGGTTTCCTTGGCTGAATCCTATGAATCTATGACGTAAAGCCAAACCTTTTGTCCCCTAGACAACTTTTCTCCTATCTCCCTTGAATTCAGTTGTGTGTGTTTGAGCATGTGCATACACATGTACATTTGCATGATGAGAAGGACTAATCCACTAAATGTGTATCAGCATGCCTGCTTACATATTTTTGGCACATCCTGCAACACAAGAAGAACCAAGTCCTACAGTTTATCAACTGTCTGTGTGTGGTCACTTGGAGGCAAATATTACTTGCCACAGGAGAAGCCCTATTGACTAGCTTGGGGGTAGTCAAGACAAAGCTTTGCAAGCATAAAACCTGGTAATAGATAGTTTTTCTTTCATGTAAATCCCTTCCTTTTTAATTATATATAATCTATTTCTGCAAATTTTCTCAGAACACACATTTTAAATGTTCATTCACATTTTAGTGAAGTAAAATCCACATGGTAAATGCTACAATACAAAAAAATTGTTTTACGAAGCAAAATTTTTATTTATTTTATTTTATTTATTTATTTTGTCAATCACAACAATATATATAAGTATAAGCATGAAATAACCATACAAATTGAATACAACCAAAGGGAACATTAGGACAGGAACAATAGGCACGCTGGTGTTCTTATGCATGCCCCTTACAGACGTCTTAGGAATGGGGTGAGGTCAATAGTAGATAGTCTTTGGTTAAAGCTTGGGGATTTTGGGATGAGACCATGGAGTCAGGTAGTGCATTCCAGGCATTAACAACTCTGTTACTGAAGTCGTATTTTCTACAATCAAGATTGGAGTGGTTCACTTTAAGTTTAAATCTATTGTGTGCTGGTGTATTGTTGTGGTTGAAGCTGAAGTAGTCTTCGAAAGGAAGGACATTGTAGCAGATGATTTTATGAGTTATACTCAGGTCATGCCAAAGGTGGCGTAGTTCTAAATTTTCTAAACCCAGGATTTCTAGTCTGGTGGCATAAGGTATTTTGTTGTGATCAGAGGAGTGGAGGACTGTTCTTGTAAAATATTTCTGGACACGCTCAATTGTATTGATGTCCAAAATGAAGTGTGGGTTCCAGACAGGCGAGCTGTAATTGAGAATTGGTCTAGCAAATGTTTTGTATGCTCTGGTTAGTAGTGTAATCTTTCCGGAGAAGAAGCTACACAAGATTAGGTTTACAACTCTTAAAGCCTTTTTTGCGATGTAGTTGCAGTGGGCTTTGGCACCTAGATCATTTGATATGAAAACTCCAAGATCTTTGACGGACTGAGAGCCATCTACAAGGTCATGTCCATCAAGCTTGTATTTGGTGTTCTGATTCCTTTTGCCAATGTATAAGACAGAGCATTTGTTGGTTGAGATTTGGAGTTGCCAAATTTTTGACCATTCCGACACAAAGTCAAGGTCTTTTTGAAAGGTAGCTGCATTGTTGGTAGTGTTAAATAGTTTAACATCATCGGCGAATTACTTATAATGTGGTCATAGAGGTCGTTAATGTACAATATGAAGAGTGTTGGTCCTAGAACGCTGCCTTGGGGACATTGCTATTAACAGGAGCAGGATTTGATAGGGCACTGCCTATTTTGACCACTTGTTGCCTGTTTAACAGGTAGCAGTAATCCAATTATGGAGGGGTCCGGAGATGCTGTAGGATTTTAGTTTTAGAAGAAGTTTGTCATGTACCAGCGAGTCAAAGTCTTTACAGAAGTCTATGTAAATTGCATCTATTGCTTTGCCCTGATGAAGATTTGTAGTCCATATGTTTTTGCAGTGAAGAAGTTGTAGATTACAGGATAATTTTTTTCTGAAACCAAATTGTTTATTAGAGAGTAGGTTGTTTGTTTCTAGGTGGAGGGTGATGGATTGGTTGATGATTGATTCCATTACTTTGCAGGTGACGCAGCATAAAGAAATTGGTCTGTAATTTTCAACTAGGCTGGGGTCTCCTTTTTTGAAGACAGGGATGACCATGGCTAGTGACCATAGTTTGGGAAGGGAGCTGGTCCTGAAAGCTTTTTAAAAGATTATGCTTAGGGGTTCTGCTATAACAGTGGAAAGCTTTTTTAAGAAGTATGCATATAGACCATCAGGTCCAATAGATAGAGATAGTTTCAGTTTGCGAAGTACATTTTCAACATTATCTTCTGTGAAATCTATTTGTGTTAGATTGCTGTAATCATTGTTGGTACGACTGGGGAATGTTGGTATGAGCCATTACTGTTAACAAAGACTGAGCCGAAGAATGTGTTAAAGGGTACTCCATATTCCACAGCTTGACAATCAAAGGCCTTTCTATAATTGGTGAAGTACATATTGATTTCTTTAGTATTTTTTTGATTTCTCAATCATTCAGGTGCATCAACAGCAATTTCCCTTGTTCTTTAGCCTTGTCTAAAACCAGCTTAACATCCGGTATCTCTCTTTCCATGTAACTTCTGTTAAGCATAATTGTACTGGCATGTGAAATTAAGGATATTGTATGATAACAACAACAACAACAACAACAGAGTTGGAAGGGACCTTGGAAGTCTTCTAGTCCAACCCCCTGCCCAGGCAGGAAACTCTACACCATTTCAGACAAATGGTTATTCAACATTTTCTTAAAAATTTCCAGTGTTGGAGCTTTCACAGCTTCTGCAGGCAAGTTGTTCCACTGATTAATTGTTCTGTCAGGAAATTTCTCCTTAGTTCTAAGTTGCTTCTCTCCTTGATTAGTTTCCACCCACTGCTTCTTGTTCTACCCTCAGGTGCTTTGGAGAATAGTTTGATTCCCTCTTCTTTGTGGCAACCCCTGAGATATTGGAACACAGCTATCATGTCTCCCCTAGTCCTTCTTTTCATTAAACTAGACATACCGAGTTCCTGCAACTGTTCTTCATATGTTTTAGCCTCCAGTCCCCTAATCATCTTTGTTGCTCTTCTCTGCACTCTTTCTAGAGTCTCAACATCTTTTTTACATCGTGGTGACCAAAACTGAATGCAATATTCCACATGTGGCCTTACCAAGGCATTATAAAGTGGTATTAACACTTCATGTGTTCTTGATTCTATCTCTCTGTTTATGCAGCCCAGAACTGTGTTGGCTTTTTTGGCAGCTGCTGCATACTGCTGGCTCATATCTAAATGGTTGTCCACTGGGACTCCAAGATCCCTCTCACAGTTGCTACTATTGAGGAAAGTATGTTCTGTCCTCCTTCGCCTCCGTCCGAGTAATTAGCTGGCACTATCAGGTCTGGCAGCAGAATAGCGAACGTCTGCCAAGTTCTCTGATATCTCCCTCGACGCTGGTGAGTCACTTCAGCTCTTAGTTAATCAGTTGATTTGCCAGCTACGAAGAGGCACAGCAGCTCTTGCTGCCTTTATATCCTGTGGGGTGTGGCTCCATGACTCAGGACTTCCTAGGCCTGCCCCACCCCTGCTTCTGTTGTTCCCACCTCTCCTGCCTACAGAATCTGCCAGGCCTGATCATCAGCTGGGTCTGGAGGCGTGGCCTGGGGGGGAAAGAGTCAGGGGACGGAGGCATCGTTATCTCTTCCACCTGGCCTGCTTCTGGCTCCTGGAGCTGAGCCAGGGAAGCCGATGCTCCCGAGGTAAGTCCTGACGGCCCTTACCCTTCACTTTCCAAGTCACTTTCTGGCAGCAGGCCCAGTTCCAAGTCACTTTCTGGCAGCAGGCCCAGCTCCAAGTCACTTTCTGGCAGGAGGCCCGGCTCGGGGGCGCAGACACAACAAAGTACCACATATACGGTACCTGTGCATTTTGGGTTTTTTGCCTAAATGTAGAACCTTACTTTTTTCACTGTTTAATTTCATTTTGTTAGATAGCGCCCAATGTTCAAGTCTGTCAAGATCCTTCTGTATCTTGAGCCTATCTTCTGCCAAGCACCTATTGGAAAAATTTTTTTAGGATCCACTCAAAGCTAACTTCCAGCTGTTCTGATCCTAGGGAGATGACTGGGCCTTAGTCTTGTCTGGTTAGTTGGGCTCAGTTTGATTGCTTGGCTTTTGAAAAGATGAATCAAAGTCCTTGGGACTGTAAGCTCTGGTTTCAGTGTATCAGAGACTTGGGGTACTCCACTGCATACTTCCCTCCATGTGGATGTAGTTCCATTGAAGACTACATTGAGTGCGGTTGGTCAGCCAGTTACGAATCCATCTGGTGGTGGTGGTGCTGTCTAACCCACATTTTTCTACTTTATTTAGTAGTAAGTTATGGTCTACTTTATCAAATGCTTTACTGAAGTCCAAGTAAATTATATCGACAACAACAAATGTATGTGCTCTGTTAAGTCTCCTTTCTTTGGTATTGATGTATAAACTGTCTTATTCCTATTTTTGAGCACAAGCCATTTGCTGATATAATTTGGTTAAAACTTTTACTAATTCTTTTTTGTTGCTAGCCATATTTTTGTAGATATTCCGTTAGTTCCTGTGGCCTTCTGATTTAATACTGGCTGAAATATTGATCTAATAACATTTTCTAGTACTAGAGATTCTTGTAAATAGAGAGATCTTCCATATTTACAATATGTTGACATTTCTGTAGTTCAGAATTTCAATATATTCCTCTGATCTTCTATGAATCAATTATTCTCTGTCTGTTGATATCTTTTAGCATACCAATTCAAAGTTGGAGCCTCCTTCTGATTTCAGAAATGTTTTGGAAAATATTACTTGTTTTTCCATGTTTGTTTCCATCTTTCCTTCTTTCTTCACTTAAGTACCATCCCTCAAGCAAAGGTTTGGAGTTACTTTTCGAAGCAATTACAGATCCTAATGCCAAATAAACATCAGCAGTTGTAGCTAGTTAGCTAGTGCAGTCATGTGGCTTGGTCTTTTGCCAGGCATTTAGAAATACTTAAGATCCACCACCAAAGATTCTCTCCCCTTCATTCCACTTGGCAGTAAGTCATGCCAACTTTGATAATAACTTTATTGCTTCTACCAACTTTCTGAGCTTTAATGCATCTTCTTCATTATGGCCTAAAGTGAAAAGGGAAGACACATTCCATATTGTTCTTGAAAGGGAACATAGGCCAATAGTATGTAATAACTTCAGTTGGAATTTTGCCAGGGCATTTGGATTAATTACCTTCATGTAGAAAATATGGCCTCAGGTCTTTAATTAACTGAGGTAATTATCATCTCTTTTATATCTTATCTAACAGATGGCATCTACCAAAAGAAAAAAAAAAAGAAAACGAAAAAGATTTTCCTTATTATTCCTCCCTTACCAGAGGCACTGCAGCTTTTATATCACCAAGATGATACATGTAGCTGAGAGAAATTAGGGACGCACTTCTTACAGTGGCTGCTCATAAGAGTCTATAGATTCTCTTAGCTGCATGTGGGGCTTTTTACAATAGAATGACTGAATAAAGGAGCACCACTTTTAATCCAACTGATTCATGTATTCCTGGAATTGTTATTATACAGCTTTTGAAATTTATGTGCAGATATTAAATTACACAGGATGCCACTAAGAAAATAATGATCAGGTATATTTGAACTTAGTTGCTTTCTTCCCTCAATTTCTATGTGGAACAGCATTCAATTTTTCATAAAAGGTTATGTTTGAGCTTAGGGCATGAAATTGCCAAAGTGAACGGGACCCCTATTTTTAATGAATGATATACCTGCTGAAACTTCTCTCTATACAGCTATTAAAGTAAGAGCCTATCTGGCCACAACCTGTCTCCATATTAAATACATAAAATGGATTTATTTAGTTATTGCCAAAAGGACTGCAAGACCAGGAAATATTTTATATTTGATGGTGAAACATATTAGGTCAAATATTATTCATTTGTTTATGTCAAGAAATCAATCCTACAGTTTCTGAGTTCAATTTTATTGCAAAAAAATACACTAACTTCCTATTTATTGCAAGCTTCATTTTTCATAAAGTACAGCTGATACTTTATGGCAGCTTTATTACAGATACTGAACATGGTTGTTTGCACTTGTGTACTTGTATAATATCCATCCTCCTAAAGTGGTCCAGTGGCACATTATTCTACTATTAGATGCTGACAATGAAATACTTCTGTCTCTGATTCCTGGCAACCTTTTAAAAAAAGTCCTGGGTGCTCTGTAATTTCATTACCACAACAACAATCTATTTATAATCTATTCCAAGTCTAAAATCCTAGGATATTTTCCCCAAACCTCCAAAGTCACAGAACAAATCAAATCAAAAACCTTTAAATGCTTAGTTTTCCATTCATGTGGCACCTGAAATATCCATCTGAATTATACATACCAAAAGATACCTAGTCATCAGCCTCAGCCATTCAAGCCTCCTATTTTAATCAAGGCACACATTCCTTTTTATAATCCAGTGAATTAGGAAGGTATCTGCCTGAGCCACTTTCAAATGCTATTTTGTTGTTTTGGATTTAAAAAACTATTTCATCCATAACATTTCCTGCAAATTTTCTATTGAGGTCATCTTCCTTTCTAAACTTGTGATGTAGGTGCAATAGAAACTACAGTCAATATTTTGCTATACTACCAGTATAAGAAATAGTTGCTTTCCCCTTTCTTGTTTAAGTTCCCAGGCATTCTGATTTATTTTACTTACATTATTTATGAAGCAATTCTATTTCCTTATGTTATTGCATTTTGTTATTTGGTATATACTATATTTCATTCAACTATGAGTCTTAATTGTTAAGGCTCTTCAAGGCTCTTACTGTGGTCTTTTGTTTAGTTTTTATTTTGATCTATGACAGTAATAAATTCTTATCTGTCTAATCATCTATCACAGGGTTTGTTTTTATAAAACTTGATAAATATGTTGAATTCTTGCATATATGAAAACATTCTTAATTATCCAACAATCACATCACAATCAGTTATATGAGTCCCACTCAAACATTATAGTGAATATAGTGTCCAATAATTCCTAAATCTACAGAGATTTCTCAAATGACATCAGCCTTTGGAAAACATCCAGTCACATGATATCCACAACTAATAATGCCTTTACACATATGACTATGCACACAGTGTCTTCCACACAAGCAAGAATGCCACATAACAGCATTTTCGCTGTGCAGAGGCCAGTGTCTATTAAGGTGTCTATGTCCATGCTGGCCATTACAGTAGTTTTTTTGGGACTGGCAAACTTAGTATAAAATCATTAAAGAAGTTAGCTGTTTCTTATGATACATTTTGTGTTGTTTGTGCACGATTTTTTTAAAATCCAAAAAGTATGTTATTACTATTGTGTATACATTATATTATGGTATAAAGAAATAATTTATATCATGGTTCTCAACCTGTGATTCGTGGACCCCTGGGGGGATGCAGTGTCATCATAGGAGGTCTGCAAAGTTTTGAAGAAATGTTATGATTTAAATTGTGAGTTAAATTTTGGTGATCCATGACCATGATTACAAAAAGGTATTTAAAGGAGGTCTGCGGTGAAGAAAAGGTTGAGAACCACTGATCTACATTACATACGATAATCTAACAACAAACATAGAGAGATTTTAACATAGTGAAGACTTACTTATGCAAGACAAAGCAAACAGATAATAAAATAATAGAGGAATTGATGTTTATTTTCTGAAAAAAAATGAGGGATTAACCAGAATGAAAACTGAGAAAATTGGCATTATATTAAGAAAGGATAAAAAATAAAAGGGCATGGTCCTTTCATGGATTACTGCCTTGTCATGGTGAAGGGGCTTGGATAGCTCAATGAAGCTATGAGCTATGCCATGCAGGGCCACCCAAGATGGACAAGTCATAGCAGAAAGTTCTGACAAAACATGATCCACTGGAGAAGGAAATCCACTCCAGTATCTTTGCCATGAAAACCCCATGGACAGTACCAAAAGGAAAAAAGATATGATGTCGGAAGATAAGCCCCTCAGGTTGGAAGATGTCCAATATGCTACTGGGGAAGAGCAGAGAGCTAGTACTAGTAGCGCCAGAATGTGAAGTCAAATGGGCCTTAGGAAATCTGAGCAACAACAAAGCTAGTGGAGGACATAGTATTCCAGCTGAGTTAGTCAAAATCTTAAAAGATGATGCAGTAAAAGTGCTACACTCAATTTGCCAGCAAATTTGAAAAACTCAACAGTGGCCACAGGATTGGAAAAAGTCAATTTACATTCCAATTCCAAAGAAAGGCAATGTCAAAGTATGTTCAAACTATCGCACCATTGCACTAATTTTACATGCTAGTAAGGTTGTGCTTAAAATCCTACAAGCTAGGTTCCAACAGTATGTGGATTGAGAACTACCAGAAGTATAGGCAGGATTTCGAAGAGGCAGAGAAACTAGAAATTAAATTGCCAACATATGCTGGATCATGGAGAAAGCTAGGGAGTTCCAGAAAAAGATCTACTTTGGCTTCATTGACTATGCTAAAGCCTTTGATTGTGTGGATTACAACAAATTGTGGCAAGTTCTTAAAGAGATGGGAGTACCAGACCATCTTATTTGTCTCTTGAGAAACCTATATGCGGATCAAGAAGCAACAGTGAGAACTGGACACGGAACCACTGATTGGTTCAAAATTGGGAAAGGAGTCCGGCAAGGCTGTATACTGTCACCCTGCCTATTTAACTTATATGCAGAACACATCATGAAAAAGGTGGGGCTAGATGAATCAAAAATTGGGATTAAGATTGCCGGAAGAAATATCAACCTCAGATATGCAGATGATGCCACTCTAATGGCAGAAAGCGAAGATATGCAGAGCCTCTTGATGCCGGTGAAGAAGGAAAGTACAAAAGTTGGCTTGAAACTCAACATTAAGAAAACTAAGATCATGGCATCCAGCCCTCTCAATTCCTGGCAAATAGATGGGGAAGAAATGGAGGTAGTGACAGATTTTATTTTCCTGGGTTCCAAGATCACTGCAGATGGGGACTGCAGCCAAGAAATTAATAGACGCTTGCTCCTGGGGAGGAAAGCTATGACAAATCTAGATAGCATACTAAAAAGCAGAGACATCACCCTGCCAACACAAGTGCATATAGTCAAAGCTATGGTTTTCCCAGTTGCAATGTATGGCTGTGAAAGTTGGACCATAGGAAAGGCTGAGCACCAAAGAATTGAGGCCTTTGAAATATGGTGCTGGAGAAGACTCTGTGAGTCCCTTGGACTACAAGGCGGTCAAACTGGTCAGTCCTAGAGAAAATCAACCCTGACTGCTCTGTAGAAGGCCAGATCCTGAAGATGAAACACAAATATTTTGGCCGCCTAATGAGAAGGAAGGACTAATGCTGGGAACGATTGAGGGCAAAAGAAGAAGGGACAACAGAAGATGAGGTGGCTGGATGGAGTCACTGAAACAGTAGGCGTGAGCTTAAATGGACTCCAGAAGATGGTAGAGGACAGGAAGGCCTGGAGGAATGTTGTCCATGGGGTCACGATGGATCGGACACTACTTCACAACTAACAAAAAAGGGCATGGATTTGGGGAAAGGTAAAAGAAAGCACCAGATCAAAAAGGATAAATAAGTAAATCTTTCTTTTTCTGGCCGTGCCTAAACACTTTCTAATAGAAGAGTATGACATAAACATCACAAAAGAACGTGCACAAATAAATAAAACCTATTGGCATGCTACCCATTAATACTAGAGTAAATTATATCATTGTCGCCCTCCCCAAATTTGTCCAAATAAAAGGAAAGGTACAAGTGTTTTTGAGATACCGCAAAGCTCAAAACATAAGAAAACCCATTACATTTCAAATGCGTTTTCAAACTTGTCAAGGTCTCAGATTCAATGCCAAGATTCTATTAATCTGAACTGATGATTTTCTCAAATTAGTAAGTCATTGTAAGGGAAATGCAACTTATTGCAATGCACTTCATTAATTTTTGGACCAATCCACAGAGTCACCATCTTGAAGAGATTTAGCTTCAATTTCCTCATCTAATTTTTTAATATGGCATAACTCCTGTGCTTCAGCTTCTCAGTCTGCATGGAAACTGTATAAATTTATCTGGGTGCTATCACCAAGGTTGTGTTTAAAAATCTTTGTAGCATGTAAGCTGCTTTTTAAAATGCTCAATGCTTTGAATGCTCATCAGCATTCAAAGTTTCTTTACAGTTTGTATTTCATAGGCAAGCAGTAAGTCTAAATTCATGTTCTTTACAAGAAATATGCTGCAAGTATTTGAAAGATCTTACTTCAGACATCTGGAAATATTTGCTCTGCAGGCAACTTTCTAATGTGGCTGCTCTCTGAGTGCATTAGACTAAATTAAGGAATTCCCCTCCCCCTTGGAGCTGATCATTATGGGGTACTGTTTTGGGGCAGTGGGATGGTGATATTAAGTGATATTTAATGTATGGTTAGGTTCAGCAAAACATCTTTACAATTTATACTTCAGATATAATTACATTTCTGAAGTTTGTAAATCTTTATACGGCTTCTTGCACTCTTAACAATTTTAGGCTTTTGTTTTCAGACTTATACAAAATCAGTTCAATTCATTTCAGTTATACTTGCGTGTTCATAAAAGTACATGGTATGTTCGCAAATACAATTTACATTTACAAAACAGAATCAGCCAGCTCTGAATGTGAAATAAAATATTCTAAACACCAAGTTTTAAATTGACTTTTTGTGTGTGCCCTTGAGTCAGTATTGATTCCTGGCAACTGCCTGGGCAAGTTCCTGAGATGGCAAGATTTCGGAAGGGTGTTGCCTCCTTCCTAGGAAGGAGGGAGACTGACTGGGCGAAGGTCCCCAGCTGCCTGTATGCCTAATGCAAGATTAGAACCCATGGTCTCCCAGTTTCTAGCCCAGTGCTTTAAACCACTACACTAAATTGGCTCTCAGACTTCTTAATTATTAAATTAATTTGAAAATAGATAAAATACAACTGTCCTTTTGGTATATAAATAGATATTTTTAGCACTTTGCACTCTGTTGATATGAACAAGCTAGTCAATTTTTGTTACTTGAGATAATTTTATTTTTTGCTTGTCTGTGTGCTTGCAAATGAAGCTTTCACATTAAATAACATTTTGTTTTCCTTTCTTCTAATTAACATTTTGTAGCTCTATTCTTTTGCAAAACAAATCTCAATCTAACTTGGGCTATTATGTGTGGTATTTGTGTATTATTTGATAGTATCATGATTTAATAATTCATGCAAAATAGTGTCCTCCTTGTTTATCTACTTATCTACAAAGCTTTCTAACTGGATTTGAGATTACAATATTCAGTTATATTTTCTTCTTTTAAAGTTAATGTAATAAATGGTTTCATATTCATAATCACTATTTTACCACCTGCAGTGCTTTGTTCTGCTTATTCAGTTGAGCCTGGAAACACCTAAGTTTGAAAAGAAAAAGGAACAAAAAAGTGAGAAGATTCATATTTATACATTTCACATATAGAATAGGATCAAAATATTCTCTTAACATCCTAGTAAATCCTTAGAATGGAATTGAATCCTAGTGGTCTTTCTGAAATTCTTTGATATTTCAGATATGTTTTAGATCAAAATAGATGTTTTAACCTGTCCAGAATCCTGAAGATAATCATCTAAATAAAGGTAAGATAATCATCTTTTCAAAGCAATTCCCATAGATTGATCAAAAAGTAAAGCTGAGCAAAGCAGATTTTACAGAATGTATTCATTAACCATTCATCATTATCAGCAGCAGTTAATTAAGAAGTTATTAGCTCAGCCTTTAAAAAAATAATAATCGGCAGCTATACACAGGGTTGCAGAGCTCCTGGAAAGCTCATGGTAAATAAAGTCTTACTAAATTGGACCTGATGTTGAAATTGATAGTTCCTTATTTGCATGAAACTTTGAAACAGAGGTGGGTATATGGAGCCATCGTTCATATAATGCCTCTAATATTAAGCATAGAACTATCTTTTGTCATAAATTGATTTTATTTACTTTTAGAAAATTATAAGGCTGAATAACTCTCAAGACCCATTCTGGGCCAGAAAGCCCACCAGGCACAAATAGGGCAAAAAAACAAAACAAAAACGAGTGGCCCAGCAGCATCTGGGAGCCAAAGATGCTGTATTCTGCCTCCCAGACCCAGGAGGAAAATCTTATCCTGCGGATCAGCCACCTCCTCTAAAATACTTGGCCTTCCAGCTCCTCATCTGGTTCCTATCTGCGCTGCCTTGACTTGAGGAGATGAAAGGACTGCTGGAAAAAAAACAAACGCGCAAGGGCTCCGTAAACAACAATGGTCTCGTTGAGCCGAACAAATTCAGCCGTAGCCCTTGCAGCAGCAGCAGCAGCCCTTCTGCACCTCAAGGATGCGGGACAGAGGACGGGGGAGGGCGAAGGGTCTTAACCCCTCGGGCGCGAGAGCTCCTTTCGCCCTAACTGGAGGTGACGGAGTCCCGGCGGTTACCCGAGAGAGCCTTTTCGTTGCTTTCCCTCCCCTTTTTGCTTAGCCTGCCAGCTGCGGCGGGAGCCTTTAGAAGGCGCGGGTAGCGTTCCTTTCCCTTTCTAACCTTGGGGGCACCATGAGCTTAGATCTATGTGTGCGTGCGTGTGTGTGTGCGTGCATATGTATGTATGTACAATATCATATCCAGGAGTGTACATGAATGCGCAGAAACAGGACCGACTGGTTTCACACGCTCCTTCGCTTTTGGGAGCGAGAGGCTCTTTCTTCATCAGCATCAACCACAACAGCCTCCTGCACACCAGCGAGGGCGGGAAGGAGGAGACTGTCCTCCGCCCCCCCCACCCCGCCGCGTTTCCCCGGAGAAACAGCGGGCACTGAGGGCAAGCCTAAAAGAGGCCGCCAGCGAGATCCAGAGGGAGGGAAGTCTCGCCGCCGCTAGCCACGCAGAGCCGCGGGTAAGAAGAAGACGACGGTCCGGCGAAGCGACTCGGCGTTGGCCGGACAGGGGAGGCCCTTACGGGGGTGAGGGGTGGGGGAGGGTGCGCGTGAAGGGGTCCAAGGGTTGATCGGGGGGTGGGGTGAAGTGGGGGCGCGCGATTTTTCTGGCCTCTGGTCCGCTTCTCCAAGCCGGCATCTACTTTCTCCTCAGGCGAAGCGGTGGGGGGACGGGACATAAAGCGCGCGTCTCTCTCTTAAGGTGGCGGGGCGGGGCGGGGGGACGAGGGCTGAGGGAAAAAACAAAGAAGATGCAGGGTGACCGATCCTAAGGAGAGGGCGGGATCCAGTTGGGGAGTCAGGCTGCCCATTTTGAAAGAAAAGGGGAGACAACGAAGAGGGGGCGCCCGGTGTGTTTGTCTGGGGTCTTCACCGTGAGAGGCGTAGCCGCCTCTTTTCTCTCACCAGCGCCGCCGTCATCACCAGCCTTCCCCCCTCTCACCCCCCCCCCCCAACAGTCTTTGGAGATGTGCGCGCGTCTATGTGCAGAACTGGCATCCTCTGGCCGTTTGAGGAAAGGGAAAACCTGGCGCTGTTCTTGCCCTCTTCTCGCGCTCTCCTTCTGTTTGTCTCCCCGCCTTGGCTAGAAACCGCGCCAGGCTCGCTTTCTCTCTCTATGAAGGAGAAGACTCCCGACCCTTTTCCGGAGGTTATAAATAGCCGGGTCGCTCCCTCTCAAACAACCCTCTTAGTTCAGCCTCCTTTTCCCGGAGGCTCGTCCTAGTGCTTAGGAGCATCCCCCCCACCCCGCAGTTTCTGCAGTGTGTGTGGGGGCGGGCGGGGCGGAGAGCAGCCGATCGGCCAGTAGCTTCCCTGAGGCTTTCTAAGACAGGCTGGCAGCGTCTTCAAAAACCGTGGGTGCGATTTTCTACAGACGTGTTTGTGCGTCTGTGATCATTAATAGGCGCGTGTTTGTCCAAACACACACACACACACAAACGCACGCACGCACACTTAATTATGTTTATATTTTATAGAGATGAGGTGGCTGGCAAATGGGATTTAGGCAAACTGAAACATTCAGTTACAGTTTTGCTACTGACTTTCAGATACTAGAAATGTAGACTGCCTGCCTGTCTCTTAGTGTCATGCAGAAACACAAATAAAAAGCATGATTGTATTATAAAGACACAAATATTGTACACTAAGGTAAATTTCTGAAGCGAAGAAGAATAAAAATATGGCGAATAAGAAGAATAAAAATTGTAATGTTTGGAAATGAGCTGGCTTAGCTTATTTGCTGCCAGTAGTGGTAATCTAAGAGAACCATTCTAAATGTAATAAATAAGTCAAGTAATGATAGAAAAACAGTACAGAATAGTACTAAGGTGGTACAGGTGCTAACTATATTCTATTTTAGCTGTGTTCTGCTAATTATGTCTACTTCACCTTTTTGTCCTAGCCAATTTGGGGAGGTGTTTGTAATATTTTGCTGCATTGCCTTAGCATTTGAAGATACATGATTCCCATTTTCCTTGCTTGCCATGATGACTCAATCATTAAAAATGTACAACTTAATTTAAAAATGGCATCTTAAGTAAAGCCTCTAAGGTAGAGGGCAGGAATTTAAAAGAAGAAAATATTAAAAAAATGTTATAGTAACTTACTCTATTGATTTTAATTGAAATTAAGAGATGAAGTAGCTGATACAGACTTCTCCAAAGAATGGATTTGGTCTTGAAAGCCTGTTGCCAATATTTGTGATTCACTTCCTTGGAATCGTTCTTTTGGTATTTATTTCTTTTAGTAGGAATCTTGTTAACAGTATAATAATAGCTCTTAAACTTCATGGAAAGTAGCACATGATATAGCAAAGACAACTTGCCTTTTTTCAAAATGTTTAACTTTGGTTTTGTTTGCATTATTCAGTGGACAGAAGATAAGGCAGCAATATAATTAACTCATAAACCATCTAATTTATTGTGTCAGTGACATTTGTGCACAGCTTCAATGGGATACAAAATCAGTTGGAAAGGCAATTTTAATTGGTACTTATTTGAAAGAGAGTAATTAAAGAATCAAAAGAACCAACATGTGATTTTAGAAATCTTGGTTAAGAAGAGAAGTTTATCAACCCACTCAGGACTCCCTTGACCTGTTTTTTCTTTAAAATTAATATTATCAACATGCCATTTTGAATTTCATATTATATAACAACAATCTTCTATATGAAACTCAGTTGTTTGTATAAGGGATGTTGTATTAAGATTCTTTTCCACAGCATCCATGTGATAAATATGCCCTTTAAAAGTAATCATTCACATAAATCATGTAAAATATTTCATAGAGATGATTTATCTATGTAACTTTTCCAAGGATGAATTCGTACCAAAGACAAATGTAGTGGAATAAATCTAAGAAGCTTGCTAATAGATGCATCCCAAAGTACTGCTGTTCTATTTAAAATGTTTATATGAAATTACTTTTAAGATAACAGGAACGTTATGTCAGAAATAACATGTATATATGCAAAATAGCAATTATCTGTATCTGTTATCAGCAGCTTGGTAGCAAAGTGTGGTACATGGAATGGAATAGTTTAGAATCTTGAACATTTTAATATTCTCAAAGTATTTATGGGTTCTTAATTGTATCATATGGAAGTTTCCCTAGAACTGTGGGTATACAATTCAAATTCCTACATACAAACAAAATAGAACTTACAAATTTTCATGAATCTTCAAACTGTGTATCCGTTTAAGTTTGAAAAGAGACCTACAGGTAGCTTTCGTTTAGCAGCTGACTCATTTAGCTGTTATGATTGTGATTTTAAAAGTAACTTTATGACTACTCCTTGCCTTTTTGACCTTGGCAAGTCTGTAAAGCAAAGGAAAGCTGAAGTAAAATAGTACATTCATGATGTTTCACTTAGTGGACACCTGTCAGGCACAAGCAACCAGAACCTCTCAGGAAAAAGCAGAATCTTTATTGTTATTCACCTATGTTACAAGAATCTTGCCAAACTGATTGTATTCCCTGGGGAACAGTCAGATAAATCAGATTTACCAGGTACTTAGGAGCTGAGGGCACAGTGGCACAAGGAAACAACAATCAATGACTTAATAGCCAATCATCATCACCCTAATTAATAACTGAACAGCTACACGCAACCAGACACCATATAAATACAAAGAATTTGTAGAACAGCCCAGTGCACATATTCTGGAGAGAGAGAAGTTCCCTGATGATGGACTCCAGCATGAGCATGAAAGCATGAAAAAAATAAACCTTTGGTCCCAGTGACTGACTCAGACTGGATCCTAGGATCCCAGTCATTATCCTGAGATATGTACATTTACTGTACTTTCATTTGCAGTCAGATAAGGCTTCAGGGATACTGGGGAAGGTTGGGTCTGTGCTGCTCTCTGCAGTATAAGGACCTTAAGCTTGGCCTCCTCTTAATACCTTCTTTCCACCACATCACTTCACTTCATGACTGAATTGCTGGTCCCAGTTGTTAAATGAGAATTAGTACCTGTATTCTTCTTATTTTTTTCACCAAGAGTCATTTTTCAGGGACAAAACTATGTACTGTGGTCATATTAGAACTGAGAAGTGAATGCAACATTTAGATATACTTTGTACCTTCAGTGACTCTGTCCTGATGTAAAAACACTTCAGATTTATTTATTATATAACTACTGCAGTTACATCTTTTTCTGATGGCATATTCTAAAAAACCTATGTAAAAATGATGCCAGTTAATTGACACTTAATTAATCCCAACATTTTAAAAAGAACGTGCAGGAAATAAAACAATTTGAAATAGCTGTTTATTGAGATTTCAGAAGAATAGTAAGGAAATCTAAGGCTATACACTGAAAAAAGAAGGCCTTTTTTTGTTTTTTGTTTTGGATAATTGGAACCCTTAAAAAAGAACTTAAAAATCTTTTCTGAATAAGACCACACTGATATTTTATTTTGGGCCTATGAATACACAGATTGTTTCCCCATTTATCACTGCCCTAAGGAAAAATAAAAAAAGTAAGAACTTTAAAAAATGTTTTAAACTTTGGAGAACATCATAATGTAATGTAATTCCAATATTTTTAGAAAGAAACAGAGGAATGATATTTTTTTAAAAAAATTGTCACCAATCTTTTAAAATAATTTTTATGAGTTTACTTATAAAATGTTAATGTACTGAAAATTTATTATGCACTCAGAAAATACTAATATTTTTGAGTTATTTTTAAGTTTGTAGAAATCTCTCTCTATCTCTCAGTATATGTCTCTGCATTTATATACAGAGAGAAAGGAAGTCTGTAACCATCCAGATAGAATAGAATAGAATTTTTTATTGGCCAAGTGTGATTGGACACACAAGGAATTTGTCTTGGTGCATATGCTCTCAGTGTACATAAAAGAAAAGATACCTTCATCAAGGTACAACATTTACAACACAAATGATGGTCAATATATCAATATAAATCATAAGGATTACCAGCAACAAAGTTACAGTCATACAGTCATAAGTGGAAAGAGATTGGTGATGGGAACGATGAGAAGATTAATAGTAGTGCAGATTTAGTAAATAGTTTGACAGCGTTGAGGGAATTATTTGTTTAGCAGAGTGATGGCCTTAGGGAAAAAACTGTTCTTGTGTCTAGTTGTTCTGTTGTGCAGTGCTCTATAGCGTCGTTTTGAGGGTAGGAGTTGAAACAGTTTATGTCCAGGATGTGAGGGATCTGTAAATATTTTCACGGCCCTCTTCTTGATTCGTGCAGTATACAGGTCCTCCATGGAAGGCAGGTTGGTAGCAATTATTTTTTCTGCAGTTCTAATTATCATCTGAAGTTTCTTGTTGGGTTGCAGAACCAAACCAGACAGTTATAGAGGTGCAAATGACAGACTCAATAATTCCTCTGTAGAACTAGGGAGGAGAGGATGTAGATAAGAGAAGGGGAGGAAGGTCTGGAAAGTAGAAGAAGATAGAAGAGGGAAGAGAGTTAAAAGGAGGGGGTGGTGACTGGGCAAGCCCGACTAATTGTATATGACTGTACATTGGATGAGTTGTTGGATATAAATGTAAAAATAAAACTTTTTTAGAAAAAAAAAATTCCTCTGTAGAACTGAATCAGCAGCTCCTTGGGCAGTTTGAGCTTTCTGAGTTGGCGCAGAAAGAACATTCTTTGTTGTCCTTTTTTGATGATGTTTTTGATGTTAGCTGTCCATTTTAGATCTTGCAATATGATAGAACCTAGAAATTTAAAGGTTTCTACTGCTGATACTGTGTTGTCTAGTATTGTGAGAGGTGGAAGTATGGAAGGGTTTCTCCTAAAGTCTACCACCATTTCTATGGTTTTGAGTGTGTTCAGTTCCAGGTTCCAGATAGTTGTTCAACTTCCTGTCTGTATGTGGATTCATGATTGTCTCGAATGAGACCGATCACTGTTGTGTCATCTGTGAACTTCAGTAGTTTAACAGATGGATCGTTGGAGATGCAGTCATTGATATATAGAGAGAAGAGAAGTGGGGAGAGCACACAGTCTTGGGGGCCCCCTGTGCTAATTGTACAGGTATTTGATGTGATCTTGCTTAGCTTCACCTGCTGCTTCCTGTTTGTTAGGAAGCTTGTGATCCACTTACAAGTCTGTTCCGGTACCTGTAGCTGGTTTAGCTTAATTAGAAGAGTGTCTGGAATGATGGTATTGAATGCTGAACTAAAGTCTACAAAGAGGACCCTTACATAGGTCTTTGGAGATGTTGCTAAACTACAATTTACACATTTTTAGTCAACCTGGTCAATGGCAGAAGATGCTAGTACTTGTAGGTTAGAAACTTTTGAAGACTGTTTTATATTTCTAATTGTCCATTAAACCATTTCCAGTCCAGCAAACCTGTGAATATTTCTCTGAAAAAACAATGATCAACAATTACCAAGGCTACTGAATTTGTTTAAAAGATGAGCATATCAGCACTAGAATGTGATTCTGTACATGAATGCAGAAACCTGATTTAACCCTTGTGGTGTTTTAGGGAAATAATACACATGTAATGCTATTATTATCTTAATTTCCAGTGCAATATTTAAAAGAAATAAGCAGAGTAATAATTATGATGCCAGTCAGCACTTACATGAGAAAACTATGAACCAGTGAACTAATATATATGATATATACTTATTGTATATATTAAAATTTCCTTTAACTTATTTTTTATTTTACCATTCTGTTCAGCTCATACTAGAAGGTTCTTCCTTTAAACTTGATTACCTATGGCCACATGTGGCTTCCCAGATCCATTGGTGTCTCCAAAATTGTTCCTGAATTGGAATTGAATACATAGGGATATCGACTTCACAGGTTATATAGTTTAGCCTATGAAAGAGTTCATAGTTGTATATATGATAGTCCTTTAGATTTGAAGAAGACATGCTGCTGTGCAGTTCATCTATGGATACAGTGGTGGTTCTCCTGTTCCAGTCTGAAAGCACAGAATCTAGTGCTCATGGTTTTCTACCAGTTTTTGATGGTGTCTGTCTTCACAGCTGGTGGAGACTTCATAACAAACGACTCACTGGTGGGTTCTGTCAACAGCTAAGCTACTAGTTCCTTTGGCTAGAATCTCACAGTGTCTTGCAATACTTGTGCGACTGATCTCAAGACCTTTTGCCAGAGTTCAGTACATTATAGAGCAACTGGCAAGGTATATAGTGGTCATCCATTATGATGATGAGTCCTACCCATATCATCTGGGCTCTAATAATCAAGGGCCCAATGCAGATTTACTCTCTGTGAGCCAAGACCTCCAGATTGGAGATCCAGTGTTGCCAACACATGCCAAAGATGGCGTGCAAAGTGCACATATGAAATTTCTCCAGTTGTTTGATGTGCCTTTGGTACATATAGGAAAGAAAAAATAATACAGCTCTGTAGACTTTCAGCTTTGTGGAGATATGTATGTTGTGTTGATTGAGTACTCTAATATGAAGCTGCCCCAGTTCCTAGCTGATTTTGCTAATTTTGGAGTCAATTTCTTTGTCCAAAGATCTTTTACTCAAGATGATGTTTACCAAGTATTTGAAGCTGTTTGAATTTGCTAGCTGGATGTCATTAACATTGTTTTTTGGTTCTATGGACTTGATGTTTGACACCAGCTGGTAAGGTACTTCAGTCTTGTTCAGGCTGATAAACAAGCTGAAGAGCATAGCAGAATCTGAGAACTTGTTCAGCTGTCAACTGTAGATCACTGACTTTGTGCACCAGGAGCACACAGCAAAGAGGGTTTCTTGAATGACTGTAAAAAGGTACTTTGTGTGTTCAAGTGGCAAAAGTCAAAGAGAGAACTGTCCATTAGATATTTGATGTACACTCCTTTAGACCCTGGATAGCACGTAACAACATGCAAGCAAAGAATAGATTGAATGAGACTGGGACTAGCACAAAATCCTGTTATCCCACTGGAAATGGCAAATGCCAGCTGATGTATCACCATTGTAAAGAACCTGTCCTGTCATTCTGTTGTGGAATAGCTGGATCAATTTTATGAATTTTCTCAGATATTTATCTTAGGATCATCCAGAGAGCCCCCTGTTTACAGTATTTGTTTGTTTGTTTATTCATTCATTCATTCATTTGTACAGTTTCAGTAACTGACACATAAAACATCTATCTTGGTTCATCACAACTAGCAAGTGGCACAATATTGCCTAGATGCAGAAAGTAATCAATGTTTCATATCTAATTTAAAAGGGAAGCAATTTTGGCCATCTGAAGTATCTATTAGAGTATTTTACAGGATTTTAAAAATTTTCCTCTAATCTTGAATATAAAGATAACTATATTTCTTGCACCCCTACCACTTTATGTAGGGATGCGGTGGCTCAGTGGCTAAGAAGCTGAGCTTGTCGATAGAAAGGTCAGCAGTTCAGCAGTTCGAATCCCTAGTGCCGCGTAACGGGGTGAGCTCCCATTACTAGGTTGGCAGAAGTCCCAGTTCAAAAGCAAGTAAAAAATGCAAGTAGAAAAATAGGGACCACCTTTGGTGGGAAGGTAACAGTGTTCTGTGCGCCTTTGGCATTTAGTCATGCTGGCCACAGGACCACGGAAACATCTTCGGACAGCGCTGGCTCTTCGGCTTTGAAAAGGAGATAAACACCATCCCCTAGAGTTGGGAACGACTAGCACAGATGTGCAAGGGGAACCTTTACTTTTATCTTACCCCTTTATGTCCTATCTGTTCTTTATCTGGTGCCATCCAGATATACTGGATTGAACTTTTCATAATTACATATGAAATAAATTTTTCCAAATCTCCAGTTAGTATGATCAATGCATACATGAATTCATTGCTAGACTTGGATAAAGCCGCAAGGTGGCCTAGTGGTGAAGATGCTCGCTTCCCACCCTGAAGGTTGACATTCAATCTTAGGTAGCAGCAGCTGGTGCTCTCCTCTAGGGCACAAAGAAATGTATCTTCTGTGAACTCAATGTGGCATCTGGCCAGTAAATGCTCAGCTCCATCCAGTTGCCCCAACTCTACCCCAAATTAAGGGATTACAGGATTATAAAAAGGGAGTATTACCAGACACTTGGCAATTCCTTTTCTGCTTCTATATTCATTCATTCATACATTCATTCACTCACTCACTCACTCACTCATTTAATATGTTTGACTAACCACTTGCCATGTGAGTGGTTAGAAACTATTATTTTTATTATTTAAAATAATAATAAAATCACCAGCAGAAATTAAAATACCTTATACCTCATATATCTACATCAATAATCTTGCTACAGATGGGCTCACCTAATTTCCTTTCAGCCCTTCTAGGTAAACAAGATTAAAAAAAAAAAGACTACATGAGCTAAACCTATTTTACTGTAAGGGTACATTAAAAAAAATGTTGCAAGTCAGAAAGTACAAACTTTCTGTTGCCACTTTTAACTATCTGGTTTATTAGGATGGGTCCTTCCTAAGTTTCTTCCTCTGACCATTAAGCCCTTGTTGGCTCCCCACTACTGTTGTCTGATTGTTGATCAGCAGTTTGTTGATAGGCAACATTGTTTTCCATTGTTTTTTGTTGTTGGTTTCCCCCAACTCCATATATTCCATTACATTTCCCTGCCTGAGGGAAAAAAGCAGCACTTTGGGTTCATCTCTTAGTTCAGTAAAGATATACAGTATATCAATTACTGTTTGCTTTACATATTTTTCAAGACAGCTTTACAATGGAAGGAAGGAAGGAAGGAAGGAAGGAAGGAAGGAAGGAAAATTGTGAACACAATAAAAATCCTATACTTACTGAATTGGACAGTAGACATAAAAGGTTTGCATAAAATACTGCAAGTCTACCAATTATTTATTTAATTTGTTTAAAACATTTATATAATTACCCTTTTTTTACAAAATTCTTTAACAACAGTTTTCTCCTTAAATTAACAATTCCCTCTCTAGCATTTTTTCAAAAAATTAACAAAAGATTCCATATTAGAAATATATGAATTCAGGAAAAAATCCAGTAAAACCAAGGTTCCCAGAATTCATATGGACTATGAATAGCAGTAAAGTTTCTGCTATTTAAATTATATAGTGGTAGGCATAGTGACAATTCTATTTTTTGATAAATTGTTGAAGGAGCAGTGGTTTTGTTTCATATGTAATCTGATGAGAAAATACATTTATTATTTAAGTCAATCAAAATATGTGCTGAAAAGAATTCAAGATCCCACAAGCAAACTAGCATGTGAGATATAACCTTCCTTGAAATCTGTGTATTTGACAGACATAATGAAGTACTGTGTGTATTACTATAAATTACTGAGTTATCTCAATAGTTTGCAATACATAAAGTTGAATGAAGAATGAATGAATGAATGAATGAATGTGTTTGCCTTGTTTTGTAAAGTGTTTTTCGGTGACTTAAATTCATGTTGAATTTACTAGAAGTCCTGCCCTGCCATTTTAAATGCCAAATTCTAATGCCTTCTTCTAGATGAATGTATGTGGGATTAGGTATACTTGTCAATTGTTGGAAACATTAGAATTGTTCTGTGCTTGATTTTATTAATCTTAAGCAGAAAAGAAATAACAAAGATCCTGGAGGAAACAAAAAGCCAGATTAAAAAAAAAGGAAAGAAAATGCTAGGGCTGTTGATATATCCATAATACATCACTTTCAAAATAGAAATATATAGTGTTGATTTGTATGCAATGACTTCCTCCCTAATTCAGATATTTAATTAAGCAGACATTGGAGACATCTCTCCTTTAGATTAACAAGGTTCTGCATTGTATCAGCCTTTTTTTTTTTTACTCTGCAGTAGGTCAGATGGATATCTGCTTCTACAAATTGATCTTAGATTTATTTGTTTATTTTTATCGTATATGTATAGCTGCCCATTTCACATGAAAGTTACTCTGGGCAGTGTATAGGACTTAATAAAAAAATAATAAATATATAAAATCGTCAATTAAAATTATAAAAACATGAGAAGATTATATTTTAGTCACTAAATTTAAAATCAAGTAATGCTATTGTCAAACAATTATAAATACACACTTCTTGATCTAAAGATGTAAATTCAGTACACTTTTCATAAGTACAGATAAAAACAAATGACTTCATACAACTAAGAAATCAAAGAGTTTCAGAATTAGTAATGCCACATGCTGTTGCTACAGAATGAAGGGTAACTAATGAGGCCCTACCAATACCCCACATTGCTTCCATCTCCATGCCACTTTTTGGCCTGTAGGGATTTCAGGAGATTTGCAGCATTGTTGTAACAAGTATTTTAAATTTAACTTCTATTTTAGTGGCTTTCTATAAATGCATAAATACCTTTTTTCCTTGAAATTGTGAATGGCATCATTACAGTTCTCTCATTAGCATCATAACGACTCTAAAGGAAGAATAGTAAGTGAAAACGGAATAGTTGAGAAAATGGAACAGTTGAGAAAATGGAATAGTCTATCACACAACAGAACTGCACACATGTAATGAAATTTTAACCTTCAGGCTGCTTGGTCACCTCAGGGTGTTTTCTTAATGTATTCACTTGGCTGGCAACATGCAAAGCCTGTGGTAGCCTAAGGATTATAAGATGAATTCAATTCATATTTCATCTGGGCTTCCATACCACTGAAGTCCAGACAAAACTCTACAGTTATCAGCAGTTATAGTATAACTTGAAGCTTGCAAGCATGCAAAAAAATATTTCAGAATAAAAATTGAGGAGGTGGGAAAGATCATTTCCCCAATAGTCCATAGAATATGAAACTGAATGATGGAGAGGGAAAATAATAACAAAATGGGAGGCCCGTAGAAGTGGCTAGCTAGATAAGAATAGATATGTAAGATAGCTCATACACTTTGGTGGCCTTAACAAAGCAAGAATCTCATAGTATAGTTACACTACTGAAGAATTGTTATATCTATGTTAATACCACTGGATAATAGAACTGGGTGAGATGATCTGACACTATGGGTTGAAGTATCCGAAATATGCTGATGATATCCAACTCTATATTTCCACCCCTGGTCATCTAAGTGATACTGTTGCTTTCTCTTGTGGTGCCTGGAGGCTATGGGGATAAATGAGGGACAACAGGCTTTGACTGAATCCTGGCAAGATTGAATGGCTTTAGGTACATGGATCTCCAAGATCCAGGACTTTGACATCTTTAATACTGCTTGATGGGGTGGTACTAACCCAACGGAGCCAATGAACAACTTGGGGTTTTTCCTGGTCTCATGACTCCTGTTCAAAGACCAAGTGGAAGTCATGGCTAGGAAAGCTTTTGTGCAACTTCAAATTGTGTGCCAGTTGCGGCCTCTCCTAGATCAGGAGTCCCTGTATTCAGTCATTCAAGCCCTAGTCATCTCACAGACACACTATTGCAACACACTCTACATGGGGCTACACCTGAAGACCATTCGGAAGCTACAGCTAGTGCAGAATGCAGCAGCACTAGAAGTTTGTGTAGCCCCAAATATAGTGTGCGTAGGTTTTATATTGCAAGTTTTTGGCTTGATAATCCTCTAATCATTAGTGGGGAAGTCCCCAAATGCTCCTCTATTGTGGAAAGTTAGACTAAGTTCTCAAGGAGAAGATTGATTTTCTGTAATCAAAGGAACAGCAACAAAATAACAAAATAACAAAAATATCCCACTATTCAATCAAGTGCCCTAAAGATACAATATATCAGAAAATAACATAAGAGATTTGGGGTATAGATTCAGATTCAGATTGACAATTTCCTACAATTGAATGGATCTTGCTCACAGCTATTAAGTCATGTGAAAATGATGGGACATTTTGTAAATGACACAATTATTTAATTTTAATCGTTTAATCTGAATTCATTCTGCTAGCTTCCTTTGACATATAGAATATGCACCGAGGTAAAAGTGGAACACATATTTCATCCTTAGCCGTATAGAAATTTTGCCAAACTTTAACCATTCATATCTGGCAATTAAGAGATTAAGACAAACATTAGCCTGTGAATTGAGCTGTAGTCCTTATTGGCACAAGAGTAAGTGCAGCCCCTTTTGATTGTTGACTGAAATGACAGGATGGTCTGCAGGCAAGTAAACACTATCCAGAGGAAATCTGGAATGCCCCTCATTTGTAATAGTCATTCTTATTCTCTTAGTCTCATACGAACAATGAAGAGGGTCAGAGCATGTCTTCATTTTCTCAAGGGATGGATGGAGCTCCAAGTTGATAAAGTCTACAAAGAACTCTCCTTGTTGTCTTAAATGAATTGAAGTTTCCAGGACCAGGCAGATTATGTTGTAGTATGTTGAAGGAGCTGGCAGAAGTTATTTCAGAAGAAATGATTGTTATCTTCAAGGATCTAGTGTAAGGGCAAACATAGTTCCAATATTTAAAAAGGATGAGGTTTGGGGAAATTACAGAGCTATTTGTTTAAGGCTATCCCAAAATAAATTGGAAACAGTGGCACTATCAGTGGGGGCCAACATGGATTTGTCAAAACCAAGCCATATCAGTTATATTTTGTTTTATTATGACAGAGTGATTAGTTTACTAGACTAAGTGAATGTTTGATTTCAGCACAGTATTTGACAAGTTCAGGTATGATATCCTTGTGGATAAAATGGATAAATGTGGAATAAACGTGGTCCACTATATTTGCAATTTGTTGAACAACCATGCCAAAGGGGGTGCTATTACTTCACTGCTTTGGAAGAAAGTTATCCCTGGGATTCCATCATCATATGAATGATATTTAACGACATTATAAATATCTTAAAACAAAAGCGAGGGAAGTTGTAGTCTAATATGCAGATGACATCAAACTAGAGAGACTGGCTACTAACTTAGAATACAAAATCATACTAAAATGAGCTCAGTAGGCAAATTTTCAGAAGTGGTTTGCCATTGCCTGCTTCCTAGGGCTGAGAGAGGGTGACTGGCTAAAGGTTGTTCAGCTAATTTCATGCCTAAAGTGGGACTAGAACTTGCAGACTCCTAGTTTCTAGCCTGGTGCCTTTAATCATTGGATCAAACTGGCTCTCTTACCATTACAGGATCAAAGAGGATGCAGCAGTTAAAAGGTCCAAAGCCATTTTGGGTTGAATTAACCAAAGTATTGTTTCTAGGTAGCAGAAAGTAGTATTTTTGTTGCAATTAAGCTGATTAGACTATATTTTGGAGTATTTGGAATCACACTTTAATAGAGATGTAGACAAGCTAGGGTATATTCAAAGAAAATTTGTCACGATGAAACAAAATTAGAAGCCAAGCTTTATGAGGAAAAGTTAAAAAATACAGGCATATTTTATTTGCCAAACTTCTTAATTGGAAGAGATATGTTAGGGGTCTACAGATATCCAAAAGTCTACCCCATTTAAGAGGGGCAGATCTTTTTTCTGTTGAAACTGAAGACTGGATTAAATGATTTAAACAATCCCTGTCAACTCATCCATTCTTTGAATCCCTCTTTAACTTTCATTATTAATTTTGCCAGATTATAATTCTTAACACAATACCAGCTTTTGATTCTTTATTTATTACTAGCACCCGTGCACTCTTACTTTGGAGAAAACTTGCCTTTTGGCAGTCATCAAATCTTTTTAAAATATTCAAGATGGAAAACAGAATTATTCTTGTTTCTTGAAGAGTAGGAAATAGAGCTGAGGAGACATCTGGCTTGTGTGCCAAGGAGTATATGCATTACTGTAGAAAGCACATTGTAATGTGGGTTGCCTCTCCTTCTCAGAAACGCTGCTTCTCCCTCTCCCTTTCCTCCTCTTGCAATGGGATTGGATAGATGGCTTACAGCCTGGCTCTGGCCCCGGAATCCCTGCTCCTGTTTAATATTCTGCTTGCTCCACTGATGTTGTGCTTGGCTCCTGTGGGATTGCAACTCACCGCTTGAAACCAGAGCCAATTTTCTGTCTTAATCTCAGTGTTTTGACTGGAGGCAGATCCAGTTCAACCCAATCGGAGCTGGTGGAAACAACTACCTAAGAGTCTCGCTCTGTTTCGCTTGGGGAGGGAAAGAAGACGGAAGAACGGAGTGGGGGGGGGAGAGACAGAAAGAAAGAAAGAAAGAAGGAGAGAGAGAGGCAAAGAGAGGCAGGCCAACCAACAAGCCACTTGTAAGAGACAAATACACAATGCCGTCTCTGGGATCGCTGTATCTGTAGAGAATAAAGTGATTCCTCTGCAGTTGGGTATATTGCTCAGATTGGTTTGTTTGGTTTCTTTCTTTCTTTCTTTCTTTCTTTCTTTCTTTCTTTCTTTCTTTCTTTCTTTCTTCCTTCCTTCCTTCCTTCCTTCCTTCCTTCCTTCCTTCCTTCCTTCTTGCCTTCCTTTCTTTCGCTGTGGAGGAAATCTGAATTAAGAATCGTGAGTGGCAGCCAAGGGCTTTTGGGCAGACGGGCAGTGAACAGGGAGAAAGGGTTGCCTTGCTTGGAAAAGGGCTGCGAGCCTGAACCATTTGGCTGGACATAAGACGAGACCCTGGGATCGGCGGCGCTTCGCTGAGGAACGGGTGATGCATCGCGGAGGAACGGGTGATTGAGTTCTCGGGATCGCCCTCCCCATTTAAGCAATAGGTGAAATACAAGGTGCTGAAGGGAAAATCGGAACCGACGGAAACGTTCTGAGCCGGCTGCGCGAACTGACTGAGGCAATCGGCGTCGAGAGGAGGGTGAGAGAGGGCAGCGGGTGCAGAAGGCAAGCGAGAGCGGGAGGCACCGGTCCCTCGGGGCCGTAGGAGAAGGCCAAGGGCTCGGCGGAGATACCAAATGCCAGCTTGACTGCAGAGCGCAGGCACGCAATGGCCGCTGCCGGATAAGGGTACGCCAGGGCAGGGCGAGCTTTGCGGGCGCATGGCTGGGGAGGTAGGAAAGGCGGCGGCTGCCCGACCTGACCGGCCGAGCTATCTTTGTCTCCGTTTGCAGATCGGAGGCGCCGCGATGACTCTGGTGCTGCCCCTGAGCAGCTTCTGCGAGCCCATTGTCTCTTCCGAAGGAGCCGGCGAGTTCCAGCCGCTGTGGGAAGCGCGCTGTTGCAGTAAGAGCAGCCCCGCCTCGGATTCCGCCGCCGGCAGCAGCAGCAGCAGCAGCAGCACCAGCACCGCCCAGGGGCAGGCGCAACAGCAGCCGCCGCCGCAGGGCAGCGACGACCGGACACTGGTTGGGCAGCCTCCGCCCTCAGGTAACGCTGCAGACGAGCTCGCCTTTCTCCTGGAGTGTAGAATTACTCCCGCTGGGTTCCTCCCAACCGTCCTGGGAGGTAGTGGGTGCTCAAGGACTGACTGGTCAGAAATCCACCATAAAGCTTCCACGATGGAGGGGACGTGGGAACAAGTCCCAATCCAACGTCTTAAGCACTCCAGCACACTGACTTGGTGGCTGTTGCTAAGTCCTGCTTTCATTTCTCTCCCCAACCAATTTGTCAAGCAGATTTCGATTGGGAATGTTTAGCTCCGGGTTATTACTCGAGATTTAGGAAAGTCCTCAACTGATTCAAAATCTTTCTGCTTCAGGATCGTGTTTGTAAAGGGGGTGAACAAATCGGCTTTCCACTAATGGAAATTTCACCAGCAAGGGCAAGAGGCAAGAACCCTTCAGTTTTGGCTGCTGCCTTCCCCCAGTTTCTGCTACTCAGAGGAGAGCTTTATCCAAACATGGGCATTTCATGCAGTTAACTTAGTAAGAGGCCGCTGATGTGAAAGGCAGGGTGGGGTAGGGGTCTAATGAACCAAAAAAGAGATGCATTAGGATAAACTGCTCTATAGAAAATCTTTTGCTTGAACTGCTCCTATGGTTGCTGTGTAACTTTGGAGGGTGATCTCTGTTCTTTTGGCTGCTTTGCTTTCCATGTTGCAAAAGCAAAAGGGGGCCAATCTGTGTGTTTGTGTGTGTGGTGCAGCAATGACTGTGGCTTGTGATGATGAATTAGATTTAATGCAGGCAAAGTCCTCCTTTGCTAGTTCTGTTGTCAATGGATTGTCTCTCTAACATCCTCTTTGTCTTACTCCATTCAAGGGTAATAGTTTGATTACTTTAAAAAAAAAAAACACTTTTCATAAGTTTCTCAAAGGTCCTTTCTTAATTGTTAGATTTTTCTGAGCTCTGGTGAGAAAAATATGAATGGAGAAAAATATGAACTTCAAAGTAAATTCAACTTCTAGTCAGATGCTTGATAGTTTGTTTTTCAAAATGAGAGGCATTTTCCAACGTAATCTCCATTTTCCTATGTGAATGGTGCAGATGAGCTTTGGAATTTAGATAACATACCTACATTTAAAGAGAGAGTGGAGAGAAGACGTTGAGGTGGTTTTCTTTTGAGGATAGACCTTATAAACCGAGGATGACCTGATAAAATTGTGCCTGGATTGTGTCACATTAGGCAGTCTGGTGGAGCTCCTTGTATGATGCTCCATAAAAGGTAGACATTTTTGCTCCAAAATCAAACCAAAGTCACAGAACTAGATATCAAGTAGAATTATAGTACACCTTTATTTTTTGTCATTTTGAACTATTTTAGTTTTGTATATCAGTATATTTAAGGGATGCAGTGGCTCAGTGGCTAAGACACTGTGCTTGTTGATCAAAAGATCGGCAGTTCAGCGGTTCAAATCCCTAGTGCCGCATAATGGGGTGAGCTCCCGTTACTTGTCCCAGCTTCTGTCAACCTAACAGTTCGAAAGCACATAAAAAATGCAAGTAGAAAAATAGGGAGCACCTTTGGTGGGAAGGTAACAGCGTTCCGTGGGCCTTTGGCATTGAGTCATACTGGCCACATAACCACGGAGACGTCTTCAGACAGCGCTGGCTTTTCGGCTTTGTAACAGAGATGAGCACTGCCCCCTAGAGTCGGGAACGACTAGCACATACGTGCAAGGGGAACCTTTACCTTTATCTTTATATTTAATGACAAGTCTCCCCCAGTAAGCTGAAATGACTGCTTGGACAAGACTATTAAATGATCCCCATTTAAGAATAATTTATCTCCTTCTCTCCCCCCTGTGTGTGTGTGTGTGTGTGTGTGTGTGTATGTGTTTACTGAGTTCCTACGGTAAGCCCCATCCCATCTGAATTTAGGATAAATCCTGGGATCTTTAGGGAAGAGGCTTTGACTTCTTTCCAGAGGCAATTTTGAACTGATCTCCATGTGATGGTTTAGGAGAGTGTTTCTCCCTTCACTGTTTTGTGTTTGTGAGAAGAAAAATGAAATAGTTTATAGAGCAACCCTTAGCTTTGTGTTGGATTAGAACTTACTGAATTGAAATCTCCTTTAACCAAAGTTATTCAAAACAAACTGGAGCCAAACTGGAGACGGTTTCACATCTATGTGAATTAACTAACTTTAATTTAAATGAATAATGTTTGCCCAAATTTGGACGTAATATGGATTGCTGTGCATTACAGTAAAAGCAGAGCCTTTCATATTGCTTTAGGAAGTAAAAAGACAAAGCTGAGGCTTATCATGATTTATTCCTGATCACTTGACTATGGTTCAGATGTATGTGTAGAAGAACCTTTTTCTATAAAAGGCCATTGACCCATGAGGAAAGTCACTGGGGGTGGCTGCTTCAAGTGATGATGAATGAAGTGAGAGCTGCTGATATATAAACCCAGTGCCAAAAATAGAGCTTTCTGCCTTCCAAGCTTGCATAGTTCTCTTGCTTTCTGTTTCTGCACATTAAATGAGACCATAGAGTGCATACAGTCACCTAGCTGCAGATTTCCCATCCTGAGTTTAATTATGCATCTTAACTGGACTGGAGGCCTCTCTGGTTCTTCCTTACCTCTGATTTCAACTATATATGAGCATATTATAGTTGTTTTATGACTCTACATATGCTTAAAGATGCCTTATGTTAAATTTGGCTTTAGATTTCACACTAGAAGCATGATTTAAATATATGTTACAAAAGACATCTAAGAAAGAAGGCTAAAATTTAAAATTGAATTAGTAAAACTACTGGATAGTGATCTATGAAGCATTCCCCTCCCCCAATGTTGTCGATGGTTTAAATGTTTTAATGTTTTCTTTATAGTACTACAAACATTTTAAGTTGCCAAAACAATATTTTAGAAATAAATAACTATATATACAAGTCTTATTCCAACTTTGATAGTTAGCATCAGAAACAATAATAGGATTATTGAAAATGAAAGTTTGTGCCCATTTCATTTCGTATAGCTTTTATTTCAAATTTAAAATAGCATAGGGAAAAATATAATGATTCCCAAAGAGGTGTCCATATTAAATGCTAGCAAAAATTAAAATTTTGCTCTTTGTGGTAGCACACTGTCTGATTGGAATACCATGACCCAGACTAAATTGTGGTATCCATCGGTCTCTAAAGCAGGGGTCTCCAACCTTGACAACTTTAAGACTTGTGAACTTCAACTCCCAGAATACCTCAGCCAGCTTTGCTCTGGGAGTTGAAGTCCACAAGTCTTAAAGTTGCCAAGGTTGGAGACCCCTGCTCTAAAGAGTTCAGAGTAATTACATCTTGGTTATCTGTTCCAAATCATTTCCTTTATATTGAATTTAAAGAACATTTCAAATTGGGTTAGAGCAAATTATGCATATTTGATACACAAATTATAAATAAGATTTGTCTACCCATAAGGACATTGTTCCTTCTTGTCAGAAGGGATCATACAAATCTACTTTATCTTCTACAATAAGAGAGCTGTTGTGAAAGAAATAAAAATCTGAAAAAATAAAAAAAATGCATACACTTGAGACAATAACAGGAGCATCTTCCATTTGTCTACTCACATTTCAGGGGAAATTATTTATTAAAAGGTAGGCCAATGAGAAATCAAATTCTACAGGCAATATCTCACTTAAAATATGGTTTTATGGGGGGGGAGTCATGTGGTTTTGTGTGTGTGTGGGGAGAGCATAAAATACTGTGCAATACCAGAGGTGGGTTTCAGCAGGTTCTGACCAGTTCTGGAGAACTGGTAATGGAAATTTTGAGTAGTTCGGTGAACTGGTAGTAAAAATTCTGACTGGCCCCGCCCCTATCTATTCTCTGCCTCCCAATTCCCAGCTGATCAGGAGGAAATGGGGATTTTTGCAGTATCCTTCCCCTGGAGTGGGGTGGGAATGGAGATTTTACAGTATCCTTCCCCTGCCATGCCCACCAAGCCATGCCCACCAAGCCATGCCACGCCCACAGAACCAGCAGTAAAAAAATTTGAAACCCACCACTGTGCAATACCCTTTGTGGTACAAGAGAAGGCTGCTTGTGGAGATGGAAGTTGGCTGCAGAGATAGTTGGGAAAAATCTGCTACTTTGGTGTTTTCAAGGACCAAAAAGGTAGGATCTAGACCAAATAGAGGTTTTAGGTCAGAAAAAAAAGATATGATAGGTTTGATATGATATGATAGCATCCAAAAACCAATGGAGGGAGACATTTCTAAAAAGTGGAAAAGTTACAACCCACCACTTTGCTTTCTTCCCTAGCTGCCACAAGCTCAGCAGGTTTTATGAAGTGGGAGTTCCCCCTCTGCAGAGGAACTCTATGACTTTTGGCTTCCATAGAATTGGTTTATCTCAGCATTACTCATTCATTCTTATTAACATTTTTAATAGTATCACTTAGGAACATATAAGCCCATGATGGCAAACCTATGGCATGCGTGCCACAGGTGGCATGCAGAGCCATATCTGTAGGCACACGAGAGATGTCCTATCTCAGCTCCAGCGCACATGCGCACACCGTCCAGCTGATTTTCGGGCCTTGGGGAAGGCCGTTTTCGCCCTCTCCAGACTCCTAGAAAGGCTCTGGAGCCTGGGGAGGGTGAAAAAGTCACTTCCGGTTCCACCGGAAGTTGGGAAGTGGCCCATATCTGGTCTCCGGAGGGCCTTCAGGGGGGTGGGGAAGGCTGTTTTCGACCTCCCCAGGCTCCTAGAAAGGCTCTGCAGCCTGGGGAGGGCGAAAAACAGTCTGGGCCATTGAGTACCAAAAGTGGGGGGAGTGCTGTGGGGGTCATGTGCGCATGCACGGGGGGTGGGGTGCATTGAATTATGGGTGTGGACTTGCGTGCATGTGACCCACCCACGCTCCCCCTGCTTTTGGAACGTGGAGGCAAAAAGGTTCGCCATCATTGATATAAGCATATGATAAAATATGAGATGATGAAAAAGGGATATAAAAAGTTTTATTTTCAAGAATATCTGTCATAATTTCACTAAATATATTTCTGGTTAAACCAATCTTGAAGATTATAAGTAGCTATTGTTTATTAGCAATGTATTAAAATTATTAGTCTTCTTAAGATGGTGTAGATGGTAATTCTAAAAAAGAGTTTATGATGAAAGCTGCAGGGTTTTTTTTCCAGAGGGGTTGGATGCATAGGATAAAACTTTCTTAAACTCAAGTATGTAAAGAATATTTAAACTGTGACAACTATGTTAAATAAACAGATTTATTTCTTGGAAATCTTTTGGAAAAGCTTCTGTTGCTTCAATTTATTTTTCACATAAACTGTTATTAAATATGATTGATTGATTGATCGATAGATATTCCTGTTTATCTTTACTGCATTGGAACACACACACACACACACACACACACACGTCCAAAGCAGTAAAGACAAGCTGGAATATTTTTTCTTTTGTATTTTTTGCACTGGTGATGTTACGTCATTTGGATAATGAAATATCTGCAAGAAAACAACCAAACTCAGAGAACACCAAGGATCCCTCATTTCAATTCTACAAACATTCTCCTTTATTGATCTTTGTACCTGTCAGACACAGTTTACACCATATGTAATCTATTTCCCACAGCACTACACCACAGAGGAAATCCAAACCCTGTAGCACCATCAAAAATAACATATTTTAAAAGAAAGTATGTGGAAGAAGAAGATTTTCATCCACCACTCAGTAACTGTACACCCAAAGTAAGTTTCAAAAAGCTATTACTTCTGAGTTTCTGATTTGAAGTTGTATAATTTGTATTTGCTTGAGTGCAATACATTTCCGTTTCCATAAATGTATGTTTTTTGGGGAAAAAGTGGGCCTGGTTTTTCTAAACATGTAATCTGTTAATATGAACTGGTTGATTCTTTAATTTTCTACCTGATTCTTCTTGCCCCTGATGCTATGGGGTTGCTAAGCAAACTCATAGATGCTGTTTTCATGATATGTTTACTGTGATATATGGACCAGAGCTGGAAGCCGTGCAATTCTACGTTTGTTTGGGAGTCTCAAATCAGGGTTTATAGTTGACACATCTTTTCTTCCCAATGTTAGTTTTCTGTACCATACCATGTGACATATAAATGCAGTCAGTATCTTTGGCTAGCTCTTATTTTCAAGCTGATTATTTTCAAGCTAGGGGAACAGGAATTCAGTATTCTGATTGAGATATAAAATTTGAAGCAAGCAATCTAATTCTAGATGTCTAATAATAACTTGAAAAAATTGCAATGTACTGTCTTTTAGAAACAAAATAAAATCTAACTTCTAGGCCAAGTTGTCTGGCTTGTACTAGAGGACTGGCCAAACCTGAGCATTCTATACAAATTTGTATTATTTTATAAATCTAAAATCTCCTAATTCAGATGTTATTTTTTACTCATAACAAGGGAAAGAAATGGACCAAATGGCATTCTGTTATATGGAAATGAAGACACAAAGGTTTTGTCTAATGAACCTGATGAGCCAATTTAAATACCCATACAATAAGGCCAATTCATTAAACCTTTAGAAAATAATATCCACCACCCTGTTTTCTCTCTCATTTTAAAACAGAGGCACCATTATCTTTATGAAGTTATGAGAATGACAGGAGATCTTATTAGCATGGTTATGTTTAGCTTGCTCAAAAAAAACTTGTGCTAGAGTGATGAGTAGCCACAGGGAATAAAGTCCCAAGTTCAAGTGGCACAAAATCCTTTCCTTCAAGAACAAGATCCTGCTGTTAAAAAAAAATACTGCCTCAAATTCACAGAATAGATAAACAGGGTCGTGTAAACCAGGGGTCTCCAACCTTGGTCCCTTTAAGACTTGTGGACTTCAACTCCCAGAGTTCCTCAGCCAGCTTTGCTCTGGGAGTTGAAGTCCACAAGCCTTAAAGAGACCAAGGTTGGAGACCCCTGGTGTAAACCATATTGGGGAAAAAATTCTTATTGGATTATTTGTACTATCCGACGAGTAGCCACAGAGTCCAACCTGCCACGATCTTAAAAACTCATGATGGTAAACTAAACACATAAAAAGTGAGGAAAAATGTAGATCAGATCATAAATGACCTTCTTGATTTAATATAGCAGTAGGTTATGACTGTATGACTATAACTTGTTGCTGGCAATCCTTATGATTTATATTGATATATTGATCATCAATTGTGTTGTAAATGTTGTACCTTGATGAACGTATCTTTTCTTTTATGTACACTGAGAGCATATGCACCAAGACAAATTCCTTGTGTGTCCAATCACACTTGGCCAATAAAATTCTATTCTATTCTATTCTAGGTTGTGCAATTTTGGTTTAATGTAGTCAACCACATTGAGATTTGAATAGGGGGCACATTGTTTTTAAAGTAAACAAGCGTTGCATAAAAGTTTGCACTGAATGACAAGAGTGGTCTACTCTGGCCCTGTGACCATATAAACCAGGGATGTCTAACCTTGGGAATTTTAAGACTTGTGGACTTCCAATTCTCAGAATTCTACGGCCACCATCCTGTGTTGTTTGAGGAAATTTCATAGCCTTCCAGAAGAGTGTTTGAGGGATGAGTGGAAAAAGGTGATAGAAAAAGCCTTCTGGGTTTTTTTCCATTCAGATATTCAGCACCCATGTTAATAATAACAATGATGGCAATCAGAACAGCAACAATGAATGCACAGCAACAATATCAATAGTGCAGTTGCTTTATACTTAACTATGTTTCGGGGAGGGGTGTAAGTGATTAAAAAACAATTCAGTGACATTAAAATTTGTTTCTATTCACCTGGCTTTCTTTATTAGGATAGGTAGTAAAATTGCTATCATTGTGTTAATTGTGTATAGATGCTAATTTAAAACAAAAGCAGAATTTCTGCAAAGAGGAAGCTTTATTTTATAGCTTTGTTTAGGAATCAGTGATACAGAACATGTTTCTGGATGCACTGTCTGAAAACTTTAATATTCAAGAGAGAACTAACACAACACACACACACACACAGAGGAGAGAGAGAGAGAGAGAGATTGCTTTCCCAGAACAGCACTGTAGTGCAATAGTATTTTACTGCATAGCTGCACAGATTTTCACCTGTTCTGTTCTCCATTATCTCTTTCTTTTTCTCATAAGTATCTCATTAGAAATTTGACACCAGTGTAACAATTCTTGGGACTGATTATTTTTTTTCCAGCCTGTAATAATACAGATAAGGAGAACATTGCATAGTTGTTATATTGCCTGGACATCTGGAAATTCAAAATTCATTTGCCAAGGAATGTTAGAATTCATGGTGACCATGACTTTTTTGTTAAGTAAGGTTGCTAAAAATAATAGTGATTTTTTTTGTAAAATAGAAAGGATTCCTACGGGAACTAGAACAGAGACCAGCAAATAGCTTTACAGCAATCATGAAACAGCCTACCAGATATTTATCAGTTTGTAACTATAAGCAACAGTCAGTGCAATTGAATCAGGTTTTGAAGTGAACAATTAATTATTTTTAAAATTCACCTGATGCTGAAATTTTATAATGACATTTTTATATAGAAACATATGAATTAGTGTATGAACATATTTGAATTAGTGTATGTACATGTAATCCTGAATAAAACATGAACTAGTGTATGTACATGTAATCCCAAATCCTTATAATCTGCTATTTTTGTTGCTTTTCTAAAATTAAGGTACAAAATTAATACTAGATTTAGCCCCAAACCTACTAATAGTTTATTTATTTATTAAATGTATATACTGCCATATTTGACATGATAACATTTTATAGCATACATTAAAAAAAGTATACAATTACACTCACCATCAGGACATAGCACAAAGTATCACTAAACAACCAAGGCTCTGTTATGGTCAGTAAAATAATATCAAACTTCAACTGTCCTGCATAACAGCTCCGTCTTGAAAGTCTTATGGAAGGACATCAGATTTGGTGCCAGCCAGATCTCCAGAAGAAAGCTGTTCTCCTAAAATTATTATACTTTTTCACATATTGTTCTATTTAGTAGCACATTTCTGTTAAAAGGAATCTTCAAAGATGCATTGGTAATGAATTATTAAGCATCAAGCACTGTTTCTTTCAGTTGCCATCTAAACCCAGTTTCCTTCATTTAGGAAGTCTTACTTTGGTGATAAAGTTGAATATACTCAATATTAAGTCTCACAGCTCCCAATGAGATTTGTGAGAGTTGAATAATAATGGACAATAAACAACAATGGAATCACTTAACCATAATAATACAATAATTTATTGAACTTGCATGCTGCCTCTTTAATAGGGCAGCTCTGACTCTGGTCAGCTCTCAATGATCAAAGAAATTGGAACAAAATGAGTAAAAGATAAAGATAAAAGATGATTTATTTATTTTATTTTTTATTTATTTATTTATTTTGTCAAACACATACTAAACAATATATATAAGTATAAGAAATAACACACAAAATGAATACAACCAAAGAGAACATTAGGACAGGAATGGTAAGCACACTGGTGCTCTTATGCACGTCCCTTAATGATTTAAACTCTCCTGTGCCAAAGAGACTGAACTGCCCAAATACTATATGATGCATGGATGGATAAAATCTCAGTGGCATGATTCAATTAATTAATACTGCATTCATTTTGATTATTATTTCCTCTCTCTCGTTCATTTTAGACAATCTCTGTATTTGAGGAGCGGGCACATATTCTTTACATGTCTTTGGAAAAACTGAAGTACATTGATGACCCTGAAGTCTACCTAAGGAGATCTGTTCTCATAAATAATTTAATGAAAAGAATTCATGGAGAGATTATAATGCAAAACAATTGGTGCTTTCCTACTTGCTCTTTTGGAGGTACTTCAAGTCAAGAGTGGTTCATGTCTCATGACTGTCCTTATAGGAAGCGTCTCCGGATGGCACGGGAGGACTGTGAAAAGATCCACACATGCTGTTTTTATCAAGAGTGTGGCAGCCATTATTTAAGTTTACCATTATCTACTAATTCTGCAGTGGGGAATTCCGCCGCTTCTGTATCTTTACCAAGTTGTTCCCAACAAGTGGAATATGGTAGCAACACTTCCCCTGTTTACAGGAGTGACGAACATATACATGCCAATGAAATTTTTATTACAAATGCTGGGCCACATGTTAATCAGGACAAGTCAATATTCAGTAATGAGAAAGGAGGCCATGATATAGATCGAGAACATGCTTCAGACTGGGAATCTATGAAAAGTGATCATGTCATAGAATGTAAAAACAAATATTACAATTATTTTGAGATGGGTCACGATGACAAGAGCAACATGAATGAATCTTGGAAGAAGTGTTTACGAAAAAGGGAGTGTTTACCAGGTAGCAAAATTTGTTGCAGTAAAGGAAATAAAATATGAGCCATCTTCTGAATAATTTCAGTTTAGAAGCAAGCACAGTGTTGACATTATCAGAAAAAAATCATTTTGGATCAATTTTCTTATGCTTTTATAGAACTGGTACAATTGTGTCATAAGCTTCATGGATATTTTCAGTGACTGTGTGGCAGATTCCATCAAAGCATATGTATGGTCTGCATCATGAGCTATTTATATTATAAATACACGGGATCCTTACAAAGAGCACAGTTGCATTGTATACTTCCATTGCTAGAAGAACCAACAAACCAGATGGTGAAAATACAATTCCTTTCATGCATCCCTTTGGGAACCTAGCATGAATTAAGAGGAATCTTCTTTATGCTTATCAATTAGTTATACATTTGATAAGCAAATTGTTACCAGTGAAAGGAAGAATGCATTTCGCCCATCAAAATGGCTGTGAGAAAGACTGCATAGAAATGAAATGGAATAGGCCCACTTTATGGTCCAGAAGTGACATTATTCTTATGTATTTAAGTCTGGTTTTATTGATAGGGTACAATAACATCTTTTTATGGAGACACAATTTGAAATGCTACACACAGTTCCAGCACATGCACAGTTTTCAGCTAAACTGCAAGAATGAACAAGCCTTATAGTGGTTTATTGCTATAATGGCAGAGATTTTTTGGTGCCTTACTTTTAATCTTAATTTTTCCATGGTGAAAATTAAGTTTAAGAAAACAGCTACAGCAGGGATGTAACCTAAACAGGAAAAAAATAATAACAGGGTGGATCAAATATTATTAGAATTCTGTCTCCTTTGAAATACAAAGCTTGATTTCCTATTCAATTGCCGCTATTCATTCTTTTTGCTCAGTCGCTTTTTGATTTGCCATTTTAAGGAAAAGATTGAAGGAAAAAAAACAATAGAGATGTGTCTCTTGTAAACAAGCATTAGCTCTTTGAATATTTCTATGGCAACTGTCTGTTGCTTTGATATTTTTTTCCTTTTTCTTTCTAGTATAATGAAGTTCATGAACCAGTGGCATGCTTTATATTTTACTCTGTTTCACGTCATTTTCTCTTTTCAGAAAAATGTAAAGAGCATGTACTGGGTTTTCATATAATTGTAGGGTTTTTTTATTTTGGAAAAAGCACAATGTTAATAAATGATGTGGTGATATAAGATTTTTATCTGAAATGAATGTAAGAGTTTCAATCTTTTTTTTAAAGATTATCTTGGAGAAAGAGGGGGATAATTTTCAATTAATAGGATTATATTTGGATTGTTTCTGGAATTTTTCATTTTAAAATGTTCTGTCTAAAATTCAAGATCTTTAATTCCAGGTAAAGCACACAATGAATTTTGTTCCATTTAAATATAATTTTTATAGCTGAAGGGATCAATAAATGGGAATAATCATTATTACATCATGCCTTTTAAAGATCTCGCTGAATTAGGAGCAATCATAATTTCCGCGTAGTTCATTATTGCTGCATGATGCCCTCACTTTTTTACAGAAATGAATGAAAAACTTCTATTTGGATCCAACTTATGGTTTAATAGAATTAATTTAACAACATTTAACCCCTTTAAAACTATTTACATTTTTCTCTACAGCTACATGAATTATTCAAACAATTATAAAACAATTTTCAGTTCTTAGGCTTTATAACCTAACCTATAACCAATAATTCCTGTTATTCTGTATGAACATCTTTGATGCAATTAATTATGAAAAAACATGAATTCTTGAATGGATTGCTGCTTCCTTTATATAAAATATGCTTTGCATAGAAAAATCTTAGATTCATTCCTTACATTTTCTTTAAGATAAGAGGTGATAAATTAAGAAAAAGTCTGCCAGAAAATTACTGTGAGTAGACAATATAGGGTTAAAATACAGTTTTCTTTTCTTCATTTGGTGTCTGATATGGAAGCAATTTAAATTGCAAATACTGGGAACTGAAATATGTACTTTTTAACATTAGAAATTAGCTAAACTACCTATTAACTGATGCTAAGTGTATGGCTTCTTTTTAATCCCTTCACCAACATGATATGCAGAGTGTGGGTTCAAAATTACAGTAAACCATAATATAGTTTGTTTTGGATTTAGAATGTGTTAGACCAGGGGTCTGCAAATTTGGCTCTTTTAAGACTTGTGGACTTCAACTCCCAGAATTCCTCAGCCAGCAAAGCTTAAAGATTAGGATAGCGCTATTCTGCTGGGAGGCTGCTGAAGCAGAGTTCAGTTGCTCAAGACTCAACAGGAAGAGCTTAACTTCCTTGGCTATATACCTGAGGACCAGGAACCAGTCAAATGAAGTAACTGGAAACATTTCAGCTCCAATAGCCAGGAAAGGGCCCTGCAATGCATTGTGTGGTCACCTTTCCTCAGTGTCATTTACATAATACAAGGCTGCCTTCAACTTTTTTCTGTACTGAGGAAATGCAAATATTTCTAGGGCTGGGATATTGGAGCGCAGAATCAATAGTAATGATTGGATCATATTGTGATATTCATTGGCTTCTCTCTTTCCTATGCAAATGAATGGAGCCATATAATTTACTTGTACTGGGAAGGTAAAAATTTGCCGCTCTATTAAAAAATGGGAGCCACTAGGGATATTTACAGAAAAGAGTTTTGTCACCACTTGGACTTTCCTCTTTATTTCCAACTAATTTTAAGTGGAGGAAGAATCAATGGACCATTCTATTTCCCATCCCCCCAGTTTTTCTATTTCCCTTCCCTCTGTCTTTGTTTTGTGAAGGAGAAAGGAGAACTGATGTGAATAGGAGCATTTCCAACTTTTGTGACTGGTTATTTTGACCAAGAGTCTGCAGTCTGTTTTCATGACATAAACAATCATCCGCCCCATTTCCCCAATAACAGACCTATACTATGATGCGTCGGCAGCAGCTGAATGAGACTAAATGAATCTGTGCAATGTGGGCAATTTTAGAATCCTGCTGGCTGTTGCAAAAGGAGTCAGGGAAGTTCTCAGCCCCTGCTTTGCTTCCCCTTCCAGTTTCTCAAAGGCTGAGAAAAAAGAAAAGAAAAGAAACCCACGCAGACTTCAAATCATTACAATTCAGGGTGAGGGAGTTCCTTACCCAGATCCCATCCATTTCTGCTAATTCTTCATTACACATGTGGCAACAAGGAGGTGGATTAAAAACCAAAATAACTACAGAAATGGAATGCATAGAGAGCCCCCCCTTTTTTTTACAGGACTTTTCTAGGACTTTGTCATTATCTTAGGAGAGACAGGAATTAACTAACCATCTGGCTAGCAGTCCTGAATGGTGTTAATTTAACTTTAGGCAAGACTGTGCCTCCTTATATCTAAATCCATTCCCCAGGGATTAGCTGATTGAGTCAACTCACACATTTTTAATGCTTTTAATGTCTCGTGTATGAATATTCAAGATTCCCTCTCCATTGTATTGCTATGTCACAGGTATATGTCATGTGCCCATAGGTCCTGCTTATAAAGAATTGAATATAAAATTGATATATGCCAAAATGGGAAATTTTACAAGGCTGACATTTACATTTTAAAAGGTTGTCCCACCTTTTTTTCTCCAAGACAAAAGCATTATTATTGCTATCAATATTAAATATAGGTCTCATTCATACAGTGTATGAGTAGGATCATTTAGTCATTTGTCCACATGGACCATTTTTTTTTTTAAAAAGTTGACTTTTCTTGTGTTAGATTCAGTTGGGAACAGAAAGATCTGTTCTCCTTTTTCCAATATATGTCAAACATTGAATGTTTTAAGGTTAGATATTTAGATATTTGTATACTAAGGTGATGTTGTAGTAAAGTGTGTTTTTTTCTTGATATATATTTATTAAAATTATAAAACCTTTTCATTTAAAAACTTTAACTTTGTTTTTCCTTTTTTGCCATCAAGAAAACATTTACACAAATATTTGAGCAAGTGAAATGTGACTGGTATTAGTTTTAATTGGTTAAACCAACTAACAAAGACATCAAAGCCCATTTTTATCCTAGAACATTTTATAATACTCTTTTGCTTTGTACATGGATTGTATATTTCCGAAAGCATTGCTAAATATAAGTTGAACTTAGTTTTGCTTTCCTAATTTGAACATTGTTTATAAGCATATTGTATGTTGTCAACTTGCCCATTTTAGTTTTACCAGCTAGGTTGTTCCAGTAAAACCCTCCCTCCTGAATTTAAATTGGCTTAGAATCCCCAGGCTACTGTGAGGCAGAATTCCTATTTCAGTTTTAAGGAAAATATTTCTCATGTTTATAGTCTGTTTTACTGAGGAGATACAGATGTATTGAATTAAATTAAGAGATTTCCTAAGAGACAATGTGTTCCTTGAAACGTCCTAATAATGGAAAATAAGGAAGCATTTTTGTGTAGTCTCTGGAAAATCTTTAAGAAATTGAAGGATCCACCGATATGGCTTAGAACAATGTATCTCAACCTTGGTGGCGTGGAGAAGTGAGGATGTCAACTTGCAGAACTGCCAGCAAACATGCTAGTTGAGGAATTCTGATAGTTGAAGTCCACACATCTTCAGGTCACCAAGGTTGAGAAACACATGCCTAGAACAATTAAGCCACAGAATATAAGGGGACTTGGTTTTTAAGAGCTATAGCCTCTGTTAGGTTAACAAACCCAGAGAATGTGTTACTAATTGAAACAAAATCGTGTTTTCAACTAAAGAGCTCCTAGTACTTAGCTATTTTGTCTTTGCTTGCTTAATGGACTTTCTCTAGGGAAAAATGAGAGGTCATGGAAGGTGACAAATGAAAGCCAGTTTTTTTTTTAGTCTCTTAATACTCAGTGGATTGGTCAACGTGATTAAATAACAATTACCCCTCCAACTACACCCTTTGCGATGAATGACAATGTGGTTTGTTTGATTAAGGGCCAGTATAGTGTGATTCCTAAATGTCATCCACATTCATAGTTTATAATTTAGCACAATGTATGAATCTAATTTTAATTTTGTAGCAATTTAAAAGAACAAAAAAGGAATAATCTTCTCACAGAGATTAGTATCACTACATTTTAATTATGAAAAGTAAATTGTAGCAAAACAACCTTCTCTAATCTGTTTTAAGTTGCTTTTTCTAGTTTTAGATCCCCAGATGATTTTGAGCCAAATAGTTCCAAGTCAGCATTAGCCAGCATCAAACTTGGTAGGAGTTATAATAAAATATCTGCTGACTCATAGTTAAAGAAGAGAATTTTTTTAAAAAAATCCAAACATTTTAGCAATGACGCAGATGAAAAATGTTATGCTTTTTAATATCACTAGAAGAGTTTTTATTTTTATTTTTTTAAAGAGTGCAGGCACTCAATCAAGTTGTGAAAACTACTGTGATACATGATAATAGATTCCAGTATGCATCTTTTAGTTTTTTCATATTTTTAAACATTTAACAAATTAAAACTACTGTATACTGTTTGATTAAATAATATGCCTGAGGATAATAATTAGAAAACTAAATTCCGTGTCGTAAAGGAGTTTAAACAAAATTCAACCAAATTAGAGGAGATAATATATTAAAGATAGGATAAAGATATCCTATGGATTATTTTATTTTACTTTTTAAAAATTTTTTATGCTGGCCAGCTCCATATGACTCTGGGTAGCTTATAATATGACAGAGAATATAAAATGAAATATAATGAAAACATTATGTTTCTTAGGGTTAAACAGAAATGACCATTATGCTTTTAATGACCTAACTGGAACTATTTAAATCATAAATGTCATCTTATGTTTTACTTTGTACATTAATTACACTGTACATTCTAAAAATACTGCTACATTCCTGGATGCAAGTAAAACCTAGTTTTGTTTTCCTAATCTAAAAATTATTTTAGTATATCTCTATTTTGTCAATTGTTCCCATTTAAGACTTACCAAATTGTTTCAGTAAAACCTTCCCCCCCAACACAAAATTCATTCATTTTTACACTGAGACTTCTATCATGGAGAGGCTTGATAAAACACATAAACATGCTCTCTAGCAGAGTCTTGTTAAAGAACAATGCACAACACATGATTTACATTAAGCCATATTGTGATTTCTTTAGTTTGGGCTTAGCATGTTGAGCAAACCTAGCAAACTGTGTTTTGTAAAACGTATTTTATGGTTTAGTATAATGTGTGAACTCAGTCAATAGAAATTATTCACGAACATATCTTATGGCTTAGTGTAATATATGAACCCAGTTCATTATTGAGATAAATCATGTTGAATAAAGGAAAAAAAAAACCACAGGGACATAGACATAAAAATATCTATATCAATGTATATTATAACATTTTGCCTGGCAATCTTATCAAACAGGATATCCACTTCTCAAATAATGTGCTAATTTTCAAACATAGTTAATTAGAATTATGCTGATTTTCACTGTAGCATGTAAATCAGAGATTGAAGGAAGTTGATGGTGGGACATTAATTTTCTAACAATGATTCATAAGATAGATAACCACATTTTTGCTTCGTATAAACAAATGATTAAGCATTTTGCATGCCATATTTCATTCTCTGTTAGTCTGTGATGAAGACATTATGTCTACTTTACCACAGTAATACCAGTCAGCGGTGCTGATTCTGTCTTTTGGCATAGAGAAGTTACCCTAATTAGAGCCTAATCCTGTGTACAATCAATTTTTGACCTTGGCAAGAGTTCACTTACTTAGGAGTCATCATGACTAAGCTTTACTTCCAGACAAATAGACTTCCTAGCATGAAAGTGACTGACTAAAGAACCTCTCTTTTGTTATTATGATCTCTTTGTTATCATAAAATATGCATATCGTTGTAGAGGAAAAAGGATAACTCAAACAATACAATGAAGACAATTTTTAAAATGTGTATTTTGATAGTTAGAAGCACCAAGCAAATGCACACAAACATAGTACTATGAGCCAAACATACAAGTGAAAAGTCTCCAGTATGTTCAACACCCCTATAGAGAAATGGATTAGCACTTAATACTGTATACTGTATGTGGTGTGTACAATTATAAAATTATTCCTAAAATATAAAGAAATAATTATTAAACAATTATAGTTATGCTGACTAGAAATTATGAGAGGTAGCCTGAATTTTTAAAAAGTGAAATTTGTACATGCAAATCAACAGTGAGTTTAATTAGTACAAATTTTGATATAGGCTTTTCTAGTCATCATTATTTTTTTTAAAAAAGGAAACTGTGTCTGTTGCTGAAGCAGATGGAAAGCATTGACTGATCTCTGATACCCAAAGATTCCCTTGTGATGTTGCAAAATATCTCACTTAGGTCAATTTTATTTTAATGCATACTTTGTCCTGGCAGTCTGCCCAGATGTGAAGAAGTTAATCCAACTCAAGATTAATATGAGAATGTAAGAGATGCATCCAAGACCATGTATGGCTCTGTTTTGGCCCTTGTGAACTAAAAAGCTATAAATGCTGAGTGTGGAACAGCTCATGAAGGATGTCAGAACGAGGTCTCCTTGTTTTCCAAGTTGAGATAATACAGACTCTTCAAAGTTAGATGAATTGTCTTTTAAGACTGTGATAAGATTTGTAATAACATTTATCAGCCCCAATGATGCATTCTAGAATATTAAAAGTAGTCCTGCTATTTTGGGGGCTGTGTTAATTATTGATAACACAGTTTTGAAATCTCAATACTTTCATTGCCCATCTGCTGTAGAATGGTGTCGCTCAAACTTAACAGCTTGAAGATGTATGGATTTCATTTGTCAGAATATCCCACCCACCATGGTATAGAATAGAATTATACTGTATAATAGTCCACTGATATATCCCATTCACCCAGTTCCAAAAGGAATACATTGCATTAGAAGTATCAATATTCTTGAAAAATCTGTCAAAGATATCTATGGAAAATGAATTGGAGAAGAGAGCCAAATCATCCTCAAAACTATGTACATAAAAAGCCATAGAACAGAGAGGGAAGGAAATGATGAACCAAAGTCAAGGGTAGGAGGTATGCCCTCACCACCTCTGCCACCACCAATCTTCTACTGTTTCCAAGTTTTAGCATCTGCAGCTGCTATTACCAGCTTGGATCCATCAAATATTTCTAGATGCAGATTTACTTCAGTGATTAATTCCCAAAACTAAAAGCATTCAGGGATCTGAATCTGTGCTGAGGAACTACAATTTTAGAAGTAGCAGAATATTTAATATAAAGCTGCCCTTTCTGACGCCCTCCTCCACCCCCCTGCCATCCATGTAATGGGTTGGCTGCCTTTGGCTATGATTGCAGGGCAGCTTGAAGCAGCTGGCAAGCAACTATTAGCATAACAAAGAATGCTATTATAGCATTGTTCTATACACTTGTGAGCCTTCAAAATATCTTGATGCTCATGTGCGTTTTACACATAGTTAAATTCCCTTTAAAACTGGGCAAGTTTAAAATGTGTTTTTGGATATCCATGGGAGAAAAATTATAGCTGTGTAATTTTGCCTCAATTTTACATATATATATTAAGTTTTCTAATATCTGCAGATAATTGTCACATCCTCACCAACTTCTCATTATAATGCTGTATGCTTTAAATGGAAGATTCTCAAAGTAGAGATAGCACTGAGATGAGACTTAAGATACAACATACCCAGATTTGAATGAACTGCAGTATAAATATAAAAGTGCATACAAAACATTCAATGCATCTGAGAATGAATCCTTGATCGCTGTTTAAATTTAGTGACACTTCAGAATAGCTGAAGGTATCCCTTGTTGTGGACAAACTTCCACGTCCTCCATGTATGTTTGGAATTTGATCCTTCTCTCTGCTAGCTAGTGTTGACCACGGATTAGTGCTGGCTAGTATGGAGTCACAGAAACTCCATAAACTAGCCAGAAAATGACTTCATATTTGAAGAATCTGTTGGCAAGTCTTTTTGGGAAACCCCCTTGTGGGACAATAACTATGATCTCATCAGCAACCACTTTATTTTCCTACAATGTACCTGATGTGGCATTTCTCCAAGACACTGTGGCTAATTGGGTGCTACTTAGAAATGTTTCAGATACAGATGCATCTGGCAGAGTATACACAAAAGGCCTATCCATATTGATTACACAATTTTCATGAAACAGTCTATATTATGTAGTATCCAAGGTGTCTGATAATAAAGGCACACCTTCACTTATCTGCGTAAAAATAATCAAAATTGAAATTACTTTAGCTCAAATTGAAAAACTCTGATTGAATGGAAAAGTTGTGATTCCTGTTCTGAAAGTGGAAAGAATTGGGACTTAACATAGTACTATAGTCCTTGAAAATGTTTATGGGGATTCTCAGTCATCCAGGTCATGGTTGCCCTAAGGGTGCTTTATTTCAAGAGGCAACTAGACTCTCTGTTTTTTCTTTGAAGATGTTTCACTCCTCATTCAAGAAGCTTCAGAGCTGAAGAAGCTTCTTGGATAAGAAGTGAAACGTCTTCAAAGAAAAACCAGAAAGTCCAGTTGCCTCTTGAAAAAAAGCACCTTTAGGATATTGCTTGGGAGCAACTAAGCAGAGGTCCATCTCTTGCATACTCACCAAATGGATCTAAAAAAGTAAAGGCATCATTAAGGCCACATAGTCTTGTCCTGCTAATGTTTCCATTCAGTATTGTGAACTACATGACAAGTCTTTTTATATGAATACTTTCAATTGTTATAAATACCTTGTATAGTTATTGTCTTCAAGCAATGGATCTGCGAACACTTAGAGGCAAGCAAAGTCATAACAATTAGAATAATAGAATAGAATAAAAATTTTATTGTCACCTTAAATGTACACTAATCAACATACATTAAAATAAAATTTTGTTGCATTCAGCTCTCAAAAGAAAACCATTATGCATATAGACACACATACACACACATATATGACACAGAAAAACATCAAGTCTAGTTTGAATGTATAAATATACATGACAAAAAAAAAAGAATCCTGCGAATGGCATAAAAAGAATCCTACAAGACGAATGGCATAAGGAACAAAGCTGTTACAGAATCTAGCAGTCCTGCTATAGATACTTCAAAACCTCCTCCCAGAGGGGAGCAACAGAAACAGACCATAAAGTGGGTGTGTGGGGTCTCTAACAATGCTTTGAGCTCTAAGCAAATAGCGCTTATAAGGAGTATCCTGAATAATGAGAAGTGAGCTTCCTATAATCTTCTCAGATGTCCTTATCACTCTCTGAATGGACCTTCTATCTGAGGCACTGCTGCCACCAAACCAAACAGTGATGCAATTTGTTAAAATGCTCTCAATTGTGCCTCTGTAAAAAGTGGCCAGGACAGAAAGAGAAAGATGTGCTCTCCTTATCCGATGCAGGAAATGCAGATGCTGCTTTGCACACTTCACTAAAGATAATGTATGAAGAGACCAAGTCAGATTGTTAGTTATCTGCACCCCCAGATACTTAATACCATTGACCACCTCCATAGCTGCAGCCTTGATACAGAGTGAAGCATGACTATGCCAGCTCTTTCTAAAATCAACAATGATCTCCTTTGCTTTGGTAACATTCAAAACCAGGTTGATTTTATTGCACCAGTCCACCAGAGCCTTCACCCTCTCCCTATAAAAATATTGTCATTCTGGATAATCCCCACCACTGCTGTGTCATCTGCAGACTTCACAATATGGTTCGTAGCAGACTTGGCACAGCAGTCATGGTCATCAAGGTGAACAGTGACAGACTCAGGATACAGCCCTGTGGGGAACCGTAATCAGGTAGATGGAATTGGAAACTTTTCTTCCAACTTGCATAAACTGGGGCCTATCAATAAAGAAATCAAGTATCCAATTACATAAAGAAATATTAAAACCTAATAGGCGCAGTTTATTCACCAAATGCTGAGGAATGGTTGTATTGAATACTGAACTAAAATCGACGAACAGCATTCGCATGTGAGTATTCTTCTCTGCCAGGTGCGCCAAACTAAGATGAAGTACACAAAAAAGTGCATCATCTATAGAGATGTTCTTCTAATGAGCAAACTGTAACCAGAAGCCAACATGGGTTTGTCAAAAAACAATCATACCAGACAAGTCTTATTGCATACTTAGACAATGTGACAAAATTAGTGGACCAGAGAAATGCTGTCGATATAATTTCAGCAATGACTTCAGTAGGGCATTTGATAGAGTACAGCATAACCTACTACTTGGTAAGATAGAAAAATGTGGGTTAGACAACATTACCACCAGACTGATTCATAGCTGAGACTAGTTTGCACTTCACAAGTTTTGAAGGGATTTTTTTTTTTAAAAAAAGAGTGCTCGTGCTTTAAAACAGATGTGTTGCACATGGACAAAATAATTTATTCACCAAATTTCAAAAATGGTAAATTCAGATTTTTGACAAAGACAGTGTCCCTTTTCTGGCTGCTAATAGGTAAAATAGAGAGGTGGCCCTTCCCTTATTGGCCTTGGTTTCACGCACAGCTGGCTTTGCCTTTGCCTGTCACCATTAGGCAGCCCTTAAAATATTACTTTCTCCTCCTGGTGTAAAAACTGCATGACAACCAATAATCCAGCTTTGGAGTCAGAGGCAATGAAATCAGAGGAAAGCACCTGGTGAACCCCATGTCAGGATAGTGCTATTGACCAAACAGACAGTTGGCATTTGTATCTTATCCTCTTTCATGTTGCTGTCTGCTCCCTTTCTTTAATGCATGGCCTGCCAGAAGATCCTGAACAGGGCTAAAGTGACTAATGGATTGCCTGCTCTACCAGGACTGGAGGTGAAGGTAACAAAATACATGACTTCTTCCCAGCTGTGATCTACCTGGCAAACCAGTTATTGAATGGACAAATTTGGAAGAAAAAAGTGATTAACTGGAACAAAGGCAGACTATAACTCTAAGAAGATTAAGGTTACCAGATATCAGGTTGTCATGAAAGTTTGGATCCGAGGGAGGTCTCTGTCCCGCAGACAGCTGGCTGTGAGTCTCTCTTTGTGTGGTGGGGCCATGGGGTACAGATGGGTTTACTGGTCACGCACCTGGCTCCCTGCCACGTGACAGCAGCCCTGCCCGAGCTGCTCGACGTGATAGCCGAGGCGGCAGTTGATACCCCCAGGCTCATGGTCATGGGGGATTTCAATCTGCTGTCAGTAGGTGAGTCATCGTCATCAGCTCGGGAGTTCATGGCCTCCATGGCAGCCTTGGACCTGACCCAGTTAGTGAATGGTCCCACACACACTGGGGGACACATGCTGGATTTGATTTTTGTTTCGGGACAGTGGCTGAATGATCTGGATGTGGGGGATTTAGTCATTACTCCCCTGCGGTGGACAGATCATTCTCTCCTTCGCCTGGACTTTCGGACCGCAGACCCTCACTGCAGGGAGACGGAGCCAGTTCGCTGGTTCCGTCCCAGGTGCCTGATGGACCCAAGTAGGTTCCTGACAGAGCTTGGGCCATTTCCTGAGGAGCTGGCCCACGGCTCGGCCGAGGAATTCGCCGCCGCCTGGGAAAGGGCGGCAGCGGGGGCTTTGGATCGCGTTGTGCCGATGCAGCCTCTGACCCAGCGCTGCTCTCGACCGGCTCCTCGGTTTACTGAGGAGCTGAGAGAGATGAAGCGCCGGAGAAGACGCCTAGAGAGCACCTGGAGGGCCAGCCGCTCCGAATCTGACCGAACACTAGTACGATCACATATTCAGACCTATCTAGTGGCAATAAGGACGGCAAAGCAAGTATACTTGGCCGCCCTTATAGCATCGGCAGATAACCGCCCAGCCGCCTTGTTTAGAGCGACCCGCTCCCTTCTGTTTCAGGGGGCTCAGGAGGACCCCTTGCAAGATCGGGCTGAGGAATTTGGAAGTTATCTGCATGATAAAATCGCTCAGATCCGGGATGGGTTGGACACAGATTGGGTAGATCCGGACAGGATGACGCGGGCGCGTCTTGAGAACATTGTTTGGGTTGAGTTTGATCCTGTGACTCCCAATGACATGGACAGGATACTGGGGAGGTTGAATGTCACCACATGTTTATTGGACCTGTGTCCCTCCTGGTTAGTACTGGCCACCCAGGAGGTTACACGAGGCTGGCTCCAGGGAATTATCAGCGCTTCTTTGAGGGAGGGAGTTTTCCCAGCCGCCTTGAAAGAGGCGGTGGTGAGGCCCCTCCTTAAGAAGCCTTCCCTGGACCCAGCTATTTTAGCTAATTATCGTCCAGTCTCCAATCTTCGCTTTCTGGCGAAGGTTGTAGAGAGTGTGGTGGCTTGGCAACTCCCCCAGCACCTGGAGGAAACTGTTTATCTAGACCTGTGCCAGTCCGGCTTCAGGCCTGGGTACAGCACAGAGACAGCTTTGGTCGCGTTGGTTGATGATCTCTGGAGGGCACGGGACAGAAGTTGTTCCTCTGTTCTTGTCCTGTTAGATCTATCAGCGGCGTTCAATACCATTGACCATGGTATCCTGCTGCGGCGGTTGGAGGGCTTGGGGGTGGGAGGCACCATTTTACGGTGGTTCTCCTCCTACCTCTCCGACCGCTTGCAGACGGTGTTGACAGGGGGACAGAGATCGACCCCTAGGCCACTCACTTGTGGGGTTCCGCAGGGGTCGATTCTCTCGCCCCTCTTGTTCAACATCTATATGAAGCTGCTGGGAGAGATCATCCATGGTTTCGGGGTGAGCTGTCAGCTGTATGCTGACAACACTCAATTGTACATTTCCACCCCGAACCACCCCAACGAAGCCCTCGATGTGATGACTCGGTGTCTTGAGGCCATTTGGGTCTGGATGGGGACGAACAGGCTCCGACTCAACCCATCCAAGACGGAGTGGCTGTGGATGCCGGCGTCCCGGCACAGTCAGCTTACTCCATCGCTGACTGTGGGGGGTGAATTGTTAGCCCCCAGGGAATCGGTGCGCAATTTAGGCATTCTCCTGGATGCACGGCTGTCTTTAGAAGACCACTTGACAGCCATCGCCAGGGGAGCTTTTCATCAGGTTCGCCTGATTCGCCAATTGTGCCCTTTCCTGGACCGGGACGCGTTATGCATGGTCACTCATGCCCTCGTCACTTCCCTTCTGGATTACTGCAATGCTCTCTACATGGGGCTCCCCTTGAGGAGCACCCGGAGGCTCCAACTGGTGCAGAATGTGGCCGCGCGGGGGATTGAGGGAGCTCCTCGTAGCTCCCATGTAACACCTCTCCTGCGCAGGCTGCATTGGTTGCTGGTGGTCTTCCGGGTGCGCTTCAAGGTGTTGGTTATCACCTTTAAAGCGCTCCATGGCATTCGACCGGGATATTTAAGGGACCGCCTGCTGCCGACAGTTACCTCCCATTGTCCGATACGTCCAGTGCGTGCCCACAGGGAGGGTCTTCTTAGGGTGTGGTCGGCTAGTCAATGTCGGCTGGCGGCTCCCAGGGGAAGGGCGTTCTCTGTGGGGGCCCCGGCTTTATGGAATGAGCTGCCGGTGGGACTCCGTCTCCTCCCTGATCTCCGAACCTTTAAGTGCGAGCTCAAGACTTTCTTTTTTCACCAAGCGGGGCTGGCCTGATTGATTTTAGTATGGGGATTTTAGTGGGTTTTAATAGGGTTTTTACCAAGGTTTTAGTTTTGATAAATTTTAGCTAATATTTTAAGTTACAGCGATTGAATCAGTTTTTTAAATTTGATAGTGTATTTTAAATTTGTTGGGATTTTTGTCGTTTTATTGGCTGTACACCGCCCTGAGTCTTCGGAGAAGGGCGGTATAAAAATACAAATAAATAAATAAATAAATAAATAAATAAATAAATAAATAAATAAATAAATATCTAACAGGCAAAGTAGGATGTAGACAACTAGAAAGGTGGAAAAATGAGGGCAGGAGGATGGGAGGACATTGCATCCCTGACAACAATTACAGTGAAAAGGACAAAAAAAGAGAAGTATATAGGTCCCTAAATGTATATCAAATTACTTTTTCCAGCATCAGAAAAACTGTTTTTTCAATCTTAATGTTTTTCCTACAGAACATATCCTAGTGATAATATAGAATTGACAACACACAATTTCACCAAATTTCACCAAAGAAACTTAGATGGGTCATGTGATCTACAGGCTACAGATATCATAGCTCTGAATGGCTGGATTGGAGCCAACTGCTGGAATCAGGAAGTAAATTAAATAATGTAAATATTAGCTATTGAATCTGTGAACAGAGAAAGGAAAGAAAGAAGCAGACACAGAGTCACAATACACAAAAGTTTAAATGCCAACTATTGTAAAATCAGTCCCCCCAAACACAACAAAAACGCTACCCCAAGACACTGAAACATTTGATTTTAAAGGTATGCTTGCCGGACAAGGGGCATGGGAACAAAAAGAAGGACATGTTCTCCTTTTGCCAGAACTTCTGTAACCCTAAACAATTGCTTCTAGCAGATCCAGCCAATCAAGGCCAGGATTGAGGAAGACAGGAAGTAGGAGTTCATAGTTGTAGGAATAACAACCAGAAGGTGATAAGCTTCCATCCCTGGTGTAAATCATACTAAGAGTAAGGCGAGTTTCCTTTTCCTTTTGGATAGCAATAGCAATAGCACTTATATACCGCTTTATAGTGCTTTACAGCCCTCTCTAAGTGGTTTACAGAGTCAGCATATTGCCCTCAACAATCTGGGTCCTCGTTTTACCCACCTCATGAGGATGGAAGGCTGAGTCAACCTTGAACCTGGTGAGATTCGATCTGCCAAACTGCTGGCAGCCGGTGATCAGCAGAAGTAGCCTGCAGTACTGCACTCTAACCATTGCGCCACCGTGGCTCTTATAGTGTGCAAGCTGGGCCTAGAAAGAAAAGGTGGATGGATCGACTTGGGCAAGAATGACAAGAAGAAGCCCTTTTCAGGACACTTTCCCCAAATCTTGAGCCAATATTGTTTTGAATGAATATTCTATATTTTTGTCATGCCTGCAGCTTTTCAAGATACAGAAGGCTCTTCCCAAAGGGAAAAAAGTAAGGAAGTCTATTAAGTGGATTGGAAGTTATGCCTAAAATTGTAACCATCCTGCTCCCTTTGCCCCAGACCTTCAGACCTTCTGCCTAGAGCTGACGGACTGGTATGAGACGAAAGAGATGCCCGAGGCAGGTAAGGGCATGGTTGATAAGGCTACCTGTGAGACCCGCCAGTATGAGGTGCTGGCAATGGAAATCTAGGTTATTTTCTGTCAAACCGGTTGCTAGGGAAATTACACATACCAGTATTTAGAGTCATTGCAGAAAATAGAGAGCAGTAGAGCAATCAATGGCATTTTCCAGAAGCTGATCCTCCCTTGGGTTTTTTTGCCTGTCAGAGAGGTTTGTTGCATAGAGATGCTGCATGTTTTCAGAAGGAAGGATTTTAAACTGAAATCCTCATCTGTAACTTTCCTTGCCTACCTCAGATCGAGAGACCTGACAGCTGGAAAAAAAAAAGTAAATCCCCGATTAGGTTCTGTCAGAGTGTCCTCCCACTAACCCTCATGTATGTGTGGCAATGAAGGAAGAAGACTGAGAAAAAGTTATGGTAGCCACATGTCATTCATTCTATTAGATATTCTTGTCAAACTGAAATATTTTAAACAAAAATATTAACTGCAAAGCACTGAAGCAGTATGAGTTCATAGCACATGGGATATGACTAGATTTACAGTAAATTGTAACATTGATTATTAACCAGAATTTTGATTAAAATTCTTGGATATTTGTTTAAAGCCTTTTGGTGGTTTGGTTTAGCTTGTTTATAAACTACTTTTCAATTGTTTTTGCAGAAAAGTTAGGAATAAATGTCACATATCAATTGAAAATGTGTTTTCTTTTGAAGGATGGTTTACTACATAAGCAGTAGTATCTGCAACATTGATAAAATTGCCAAGTTTGGGAAGATATTCCCCCCTCCCAAAGTATTAGAAAAAAATTTGCGGAGAGGGAAAGAACCTTGAATGTGGAGTAAGGAAAGAAGAGGATGAAACTAAAGAGGAGATAAAATGGAATGGAGAACCTTAGAAAAGGGCATAGCTTGCAGGTTGGCTAGTACTATGAGCAGGAACATCTCAACATTTTGTTGCAGACTCATGTAAACTGAACTAAAGCCAAACAATTATGTTTATGCACTTAATTTCTGTTCAAGACGACCTACTTCACAATGTTTTGTCATTTGTTATTTTGTGGAACTACTAATTCTGCTTGGCCCAATAAATCCAAAATAGTTGGCAGATTCCCAACCCCCTGTGTCAACCAATGCCATCTAATGGGAACCAAGAAGTTGTCTTCTCTGTAGTGGCAACTACCTTGTGAAACAATTTACTCCCTGAAATTTGACAGTCCTGATCCTGCTGGCCTTTTGAAAGGTGCTGAAGACCTGGCCATTTCCACAAATGCTGAGCTAATGTGTCGAGGAAGTCAAACTCTGAATGAAATTTGTTTTTAGAAGTTGAATGATTGATCTTGGTTGCTAGTTGTTTTATTGTTGAGATTTGATGTATTTAGTTGTAAACTGTCCAGACTAATTAAAGAAGGGAAGGAAAGAAGGGAGGAATTCTGATTTATGCCCATGAGAAAACTGTATGCTGCCATATATGGCAGTGCCATCTATGAAAAATGGCTATTACTCTGCTGTGAATATCTAGACATGCACATGCTGTATACCCTTTTAAAGAATTATTGCTTATGCTTTGAACTAACTGGCCATGGATGGTATTTTGCTCAATCCTTACCCACCTTTCCTTCACCTCAGGCTTTGCTCTTCTTTTTCTCCAAATCCTCCCTGAATCTGCAAAAGCTGTGCCTGACAGGTGGTCTTGGCAACAAATTCCAAGATCTATAAGATAGTCACTCTTCAGGGACAATGACCTGAGTCAACTGAGGATCAAAAAGTATCTCAAGACAGGAGGCCAACGGTAAAATGATGCTGGAAGGAATTTGCAAAAAAGCTGCTTTGTTTAAGCCTTCTAAACAAGACTGGACAAGAAAGTGAAGAAAAACATCCTACGGAAGACTTCCGCACCTGCCCTCAGGGAGGACTGGCCTGACCGAAAAGCTCTTTTCTAACTTTAATCTCTGTGATCTTGCAGTTAATCATCACCTGTGAAATCCTTGCTCTGAGGGAATGAGATAATTTCACTTGTGGCCAAAACATTCGTTAAATCTTTTTCTAATAAGAGGAGCTTCACATTCAACAACAAAGAAAGAACTTGGACATTTTTTCCTCCCAGCAAGCTGAAATTATACAGACTACCTGAAGTTAAAACACTGCAGTTTTATAGAACAGAACAGAATAGAATAGAATAGAATAGAATAGAATAGAATAGAATAGAATTTTTATTGGCCAAGTGTGATTGGACAGACAAGAAATTTGTCTTGGTGCATATGCTCTCAGTGTACATAAAAGAAAAGATACCTTCATCAAGGTACAACATTTACAATACTTTATTTTATTTATTTTATTTTATTTATTTTATTTTGTCACAACAATATATGTAGGAATCATACAAAAGATTATATAGTATATAAACATATATGAGTAAATATAAGGAGGTATAAGCATATATATAGGAAGAAGAAAAGAAAAACAATTGGACAGGAACGGTAGGCACATTTGTGCGCTTATGCACACCCCTTATGGTCCTCTTAGGAATGGGGTGAGGTCAATAGTAGAAAGTTTTTGGATAAAGCTTTTAGGATTATGGGAAGAGACCACAGAGTCAGGTAAAGTATTCCAAGCACTGATGATTCTGTTACAGAAGTCATATTTTCTGCAATCTAGATTAAAGCAGTTGACATTAAGTTTAAATCTATTAGTTGCTCTAGTATTATTGCAATTAAAGCTGAAGTAGTCTTTAACCGGAAGGACATTACAATAGATGATTCTGTGAGTTAAGCTTAGGTTTTGTCAAAGGCGATGGAGTTCCAAGTTTTCTAAGCCTAGGATTTCGAGTCTGGTGGGATAGGGTATTCTATTGTTTTCAGAGGAATGGAGAACTCTTCTTGTAAAATATTTCTGGACACGTTCAATTGTATTGATGTCAGAGATACAAATGATGGTCATAGGGTACAATTTAACACTTAATGATACAACACTTAATGATAATCATAGTACAAATAAGCAATCAGGAACAATCAATATCAATATAAATCATAAGGATTACCAGCAACAAAGTTACAGTTTTACAGTCATAAGTGGAAAGAGATTGATGATAGAAATATTTTTGACGGGTTAGTTTCCTTTTACAGTGGAAGCCCTTTTGCATTTCAGTCTTGATTTTTACGAATGCTCTTATGCAGGAAAGTTTGTGAAATGAAATAGGGAAGTATTAGCGTTGGTTCAAATCTCAAGGAGACTCGCATTACCTTTCACTATGAAATGAATGAGGGTTGGAAAAGGAGGCATGAAATGATTGATTCAGTTGCTCCAAGGTTTTTTATTTATTTTTATTTTATTTTGTCAATCATATATAAGATAACAGGTAAAAGTATAAACATAATTTGGATACATGAAAAGAGTAAGTAAAAAGGAATATTAGGAGAGTGAAGGTAGGCACACAGGTGCACTTATGCATGCTCCTTACAGACCTCTTAGGAATGGGGTGAGGTCAACAGTAGACAGTTTAAGCTTAAAGTTTTGGGGGTTTGGGGATGAAACCACAGAGTCAGGTAGTGCATTCCAGGCATTGACCACTCTGTTACCGAAGTGATATTTTCTGCAATCGAGTTTGGAGCGGTTTACTTTGAGTTTGTATCTATTATTTTCTCGTGTATTGTTGTGGTTGAAGCTGAAGTAATCATTGACAGGTAGGACATTGTGGTAGATAATTTTATGTACTATGCTTAGGTCAGACTGAAGTCGCTGTAGTTCTAAATTGTCTAAACTCAAAATTTGGAGTCTGGTGGCATAAGGTATTTTATTGTGGATAGAGGAGTGGAGGTAACACCTTACCTCCCCATTTACAACATACATGACAGAATGAGTCTAGATGCAGAGACTGGAACAGGATTAGAATTCTGCACTTGGAATATCCTTCTTACTTTTAGTAATTTATTGTTAAATGCTCTTAATCCCACCAGATTGGATCACAATCTAAAGATTATTATTGAGGGTTTTTTTTGTTTTTGTTTGATAGGCTGTTTTTGTGTGCCTGTGCGTGAAACTTCAGCTCTAAAGCAGAGGAAGAAATCTAGGGTAAATGTAAAATAATATACATATCTGATGGATTAGCTGTCTCTTGTCCAGAAGTACCACACCTTGTAATTAGAGAGTCTGTTAGTCTCTGACACAGGAATGCATTGGGTGTGGGCCCTCTTAGATTTACAGGCTTTGGGGCTTGTGAAGGAGCCTGAGCCCTTTTGGAGTTGTAAAGTTGGTGAGGCCTTTGTTTAAACTACAGTGCTGTTTAGAAGCTCTGGCAGTTCCCTGGGCAACACAGAATCAAACATTTTCTTGCTAAAACCCAAGGAAATGTAACATGTAACAAAAGACTGTTGCAACTTTCTGAGCCCATCATTTATAATTGTAATGACTCTTGATAACCAAAAGTTATCTGGCCAATAACTTCAGATCTGGGAAACCAACATCTACAGCTAACGGGCATTTTTAATTAGAAATTGGACAGTGGCTTTTCCTTCTTTGGTTATTAAACTCCGTTTTTGTTTAGTCTCTTTTTTCTGTTGTTAGCTGGATGGCGCCTTTTCACTGCAATAGTACCAAGAGTGATTAGACCTAAAGTGAGTGTAGCCTTCTTGAAGGCAGCATCGTTCAGATCTGCTGAAAATGCTATTTAGGAAATTCTCAGCATACTTGGATAGTTAGCAAAGGCTAGCAAAGCAGGTGGAATAATCAGCCTTCCCCAACTACGTGATTTTCAAATATTTTGGGTTACAGCATTATCAAGGTAGCTAGAGAGGATGAGATTTGTTATTCAGCACATCCCCACACTGCAAGGATGAAATTTTGTTGCCACTTTACTTGCTATGAAAAAGCCACATTAATAAGGAAAAAGATAATAATTGCTGTCAAAAATTTATAGGCCCATGGTGCCCAATAATACATACTGCTGCACATATTACTTTGCTGAAATTTCTGATTTGAGGACTTTGGGCACATTCTTAAACATGCAGATAAACAACAAAGGAAATAAAGTTACTAAGGACATCTTTCCATTTTCAGAGGCTTATAATTTAACATATGTAATGCCCAGAGGCAGTTTTTTTAAAACAGGCAATGTTTTTCTCCTTGGGAATGATGATGGCAGTGCTCCTAATAATGCCATCTTCCATAGCGATCTCTGGAAGAAAGCATGGCTGCTCTTTTCCAACTCATTTCTGGCAAAAAAAGTAACTGAATCTCTCCCCTTCCCCCCCCCCCCCCAGTATCAAAAAGAAGTTAAGGAAAGGAATAAGAAAAAAGGCTCATTGCCCAAACTGGCTATATTTTAATTGCCCTACACCTAATAGTAAATGGCATTTGTGTGTCAAAATCAGCGTCTGGTTTGGCCCTAAATGCCTGTCTCAATGAAATCAAAGCAAAAGCCCCTACTTTGTCTACAAAAGAAAAAAAAGGAGTAGCTTTCAGCTTCTCTGCTTCTCTTTTGCAATAACCTTTATTGGTCATCTTGTCAAAAACTTGTTCCATGGTCCTCTGCAAAACTATCCTGATTATGTCAGATGGACCCGGAGTTCAGTGGTTCTCTTTTGAAAGGATTCTGCATATGACTCCTGTCCTTTATATATGGAAACCTTGAGATAACCTCTGGACATTTTACTGATCTTGGTTTTAGTAGACTAAGGTTTGAAAGTTGAAGAATGACCCATATTGTTAACTGCTTCTTATTCATTATTTCAGGCTTTTAAAATGCTTGATTTGCAATTTGGATTGTTATAGCTACTTACGTTGTAATCCTATATCCTGCATATCTAGGACAATGTCAAATTAAGGGGAATTGGTTGCCTACAGTACTCATTGAATATGAAAGCCTTGTATATCCCATCATAATACTTAAGTCAGTTTGCTTTTATTTTATTTTAAATTAATTCCCAGAGTTTTGAAGGGTAGTTCATTACAGACGCTCCCATATGGCTAGTCCACCCAAAAAACACACTTTTATTTTTCTGGCAGGCTTTCTTTATCTTTGTACCATAAATGTATGACACATGGAGACTTAACAGTTGTAGTTTTCCATGACATTTGTTGTCATGCTGGGAAATGTTTTACCAATTGAATTCATGTCTGTTATATTCCTGCAAAAGAAATAGATTTCCTGCTGGGTAAAAAAAGATGGCAACCCTATACTGCTGTGAATTTTCTGTTGGAAATACACCTTTCTCTTCAGTACAGTGTGATGGCCATCTGTGTGAACAGAAGGAATGGAGACAAATTTTATTGGCTTTGCATTTTAATGGAAACTTATCTAATTCATAGTTTCCAAACCAATTAATGAAGTGAAATTGGTTCTCATGTGGTATTCACATTTTGCCAAAGTTTGATGCAGTTTTCCAGTTAAAACCGCATATGAAAATTATCTATTTACTTAATGTATTTGTGGACCTCTTTTCACTAAAAATAATGCCAATGGGAATTTTTTACAACGCCATTTATCTGTGAAAATAATATCTATAGAATGAATGGTATATTGGGAAATGGGTTGTAAAATGTGTAGGTGTGCAAAATTGTGTTAAAATATAGATTTTAGGAAAATTGTGCCCAAGAATTTGTGTAACTTTATTTTTAAAGAATAAAAATTATGGAGCAAACAAGTATTATAGGACAGCACTCACCAACTGGTGGTCCATGGACCACTGGTGGTCCGTGAGAAAATTTTGGTGGTCTGCAGAAAAATTATTTGCATTTTTTATATTGCACTAAATCAAAAGTCATCAAACTACAGCTGCGTGCAATAGATACGTGCAATGAACGTTTATGTTGCTGCAGAGAGTCTCCCCCTTTGGGGTCTTTTTGTATGGATCGGAGAGGGGGGGAATTCTGACTTGGTGTCTGCTTCAGCCTCCTGGTGCAGGGCTTTGGCGAAGTCTGGAGGGAAGCGCCGCTGGTGGCAAAGGGAAAAGGGCCTTGTTCCAGTGGGACTGCCTCATGGCCTGGAACTGGCTGACCATCTCAGCCCACTGAGCCTCCAGATGCCTGTACCTGGCCTTGCACTCCTGCAGGTCTTCCTTCTGCTTGGAAAGCCTATGCTTGTAGTCCTCAGTGAGGTGCTTCTGCTGAGCCTCCTTCTCGTTCAGATCCAATTTGAACTGAAAGAGTTGGCAGCTATTTTGCCAACTCTTTCTCATAGTGGCTACTTAGCTCCAACAGCTGCTTCCTGTTGGAGCCCTAAGGAGCCGGGGTGGGCAGGTGAGGAGTGGCTGGGAGGGAAGGGCCGAGTAGAGGCTGGCGAGGTGCCCCTTGACATGAGTGACATCAAATTGGCCATGCCCACCCAGTCACATGACCACGCCCACCCAGCCAGTCATTAGGCAGTTCATATTAGTGGTCTGTGGGATTTAAAATTATGAATTTAGTGATCCCTGAGGTCCAAAAAGTTGGTGACCCCTGTTATAGGAAGCAGAATGCACAGATTGTGGAACAAACCATTGGTTCAAATATAGTTCATATGACCCTTCAAGAACTGAAGGGTCAAGGCGATTGTCAGTAAATTTAATCTGGAGACAATATTGTTAAAATATAAATTCTATGTAAGGAAAATAATCCATTTACTTTATTTATGCAAAAAACAACCTGGGAAATTATGGGAAGTAATAAGAGACCTAGTAAAACATGAAGAAGAAAACTCTTCCCCAGATTTGAAAGGATAAATGCTTTGTCTTTCAGAAGGACGTGAAGAATTAGCCAGGAAGGGACAAAGGATAAAAAGCGTCAGGCGACAAGAAGAATGTGCTATAAATTTGTACATTTACAGAGTGCATGAAAACTAACATGAACTAATAAAAACTAAAAACGCAATAGAGAAACAGAAAAAAGAAAAAATAGACAAAAGTGCAGAAAGAAAGAATAAAAAGAAATAGAAAGAAGCTTCCAATTTTCTTTGCAGCAAATATAAGAACAATTATAAATGCTGAGTATAAGTAGCTCTTGCAATGCTGAGCACTGAGACTTCATTCCTTTCATTTATTGTGCAAATGGTAGAATTCACTGACAGTTTATGAAAGGAGGTTGATATGCACAAAAAAACCCTATGATATGAGATGTTCTCTTTCCCTCCTGCCCTCCCCAGTAACACCGAATAAGCAAAACCAGCCTTTTTGCATCTGAGATGAAAAATAAAGCTTTTTAAGGCTCATTTTTTCAGATAATCTCGAGCCTCAGGAACTCTCACTTTAAAAGTCCAATGTTGTTGCCTGCTGCAGTTTTTTACTAGTTAGAAACCACTGCCTCCTTACTAACAAAATCAGGCTCACAATTGTTTGTGCAAGTCTTTCTCCTCCTCCTTTAAAAACAACAACTAGAAGAAATCTGGCTGCAAGCTGGCTTGCGTCTTCTTGGAGCAAGCTTATGCTTTGTGTGTTCTAGTCTGCATTGAATGCAAATTGATCCTCGTATAATAATTCTGTGGGAAAATCCAGCCCTACCGGCATAACTGATTTGGCATGGCATTCGGCTTTAATTGCTTTCAGGTTTTACTTGTGAAGGCCAAAAAACCTGAAACCCCACATAGTGTTGCACTGCTTTTCCTCTGCAGATGGAGTCTCCATGGAATATATGACTGAAGATTGAAATGTGCACATTGAAATGCAGTGGGAGGCTTTTAAAAGGCCCAGCAGATGTCTGACTGGTGGGCCTCATGGCAAATTAATGTTTTATTAGGCAGATTCTGTTACGAAGCAGGAGCGTTTCCACTGGAGCCAGATCTTTCTCAGGCTTGGATAGACTTAGGAGGCCTGAGTTAAGAATGCAGATTCAACAGGGGCCCACAAAATAGAGCCAACAAGTTGCTTTTCTTCAGCTTTAGTTTCATAACTGCAAAGTGGGAATGAGAATTACCAGTTGGCCCTTTGCTTCTGACAGGAATAAAGGGCCAAAATAGCTGAAGATCTGTGTAGTAGAATAGAAATCTGTAGCTAATCATCATTTTTCTTCTCTATGTATGTATTTATACAGACCACTGGTGAAATCCCAGTGAACAATGTTAAAATAAGTGGGAATTACTTTTGGATATAATTTGCCACGTAGTTTATTTAGCATCCTTGAACTTTTTTTTTTAAATCTAACATTATTAACTAAGAGAATAAACATTTACAATTCTTTTTATCTAATTGTTCATAGATCTAAGAAATAGTGCTGGGCAGCAGTTAAGGCATTACAGTACACTCTATGACTGCAAAGATACTGATTTGAATTCCCACTTTCTAGTGATCTTGTGCCAGTGATCTCAATTGAATCTACATCATGATGCCACAAGGGAGAAGAAGGGACAAGTTAAGAATGCAAGAAATAAAGATCCTGGGAAACATCCATTTGTATACTTAATAGGATGATTCCTTGGGGATGTTTCACATCAAAGTGGTTCCCTTTCTTTTCCCTCACTCCCCCACCCCCATTTAAAACATTTTGAGCCGTTTCCCAAAGAACTGCAGTTTTTCTGCCAGCCATAGAGGAGGTGTAAATTCATTTACACTGGTGTTGGGAATATAGTTGGGGACTGACAAGAATGTTAGATTTCAAGGATGCAAAATACATAATCTACCTCTCCCATATTTCCAAATTTAATCTTTTTTTAATCTTCCCAGATGACAGCAGCTTCAATACTGGTGAGATAAATAACATTGACCCTCTCAAGTTTTGCTTTACTGGTGTGTGTGTGTGTGTGTGTGTGATGTATACGTGTCGGTGTACGTCCTGGAAGAACACTAGGAATGTATGTCAAGAATATATAATCTCAGCATGGTCACCCAAAGAATGAAGATCACTCCAACAGCGTCTGTAATGATACAGAAAGATAGAGGAAAGACATAATTTATTATTGCATGGAAGAAGTAAACTACCCCTGTATTTTACCAAGAAAACCACATGGTTAGACATTACAGTATAAAAAGATTGATAGTAACATAATGGATCCTTCAGGTTGAATGGCACTCAATGTGCTACTGAGGAAGAGCTGTGGATCTTTTGGGGAGTTAATAGTGTTTATGACCTACCTAGGTTAAAGTCTTTGGAATGTTTTGTTGCTGATGGTACCATGCAGGACAAGAAAATGCAAAGCTGCAAAGACAGAATTATAATAAAAAGCATAAACAGTATTGCTTTCATAGTCAGGAAAGATATAGCAAGGGTAAGATTTGGGTATAATGCAATCAATGATGAGTATTATCAGTAGACTTCACAAATGGCCCGTTAGTATCATGATTATATTTCAATCAATGATGCAGAACAAATTCAGGTTGATGAGTTTTACGATCAAATTCAATCTCAAATCAACACAACATGTAGGCAAGATTTGTTGTTTGTGATTGGAGATCAGAAGACTAGCATTGGAAATAATACGGACAAAAATGTAGTTGAATAGCATGGCCTAGACAAGCAGGAAAAAGATTTATCAGTTACTGTGAATCCAATGATCACCAGAAGCACACAGAAATCAAATTGAATATATTATTGTCATAAGCAGTGGAACAGCTCAGTTAAGTAAGGTGCTGACTGTGAAACAGATCATGAATTGCTCATGTGTAAGTTCCAAGTCAACGTGAAAGAAAAAAGTCAACCAATTTCCATGATATGATTCTCTATATATACCCATCACTTTCAAGAACATCAGGAATTGTTTTGAAGCCTTGAACCTCATTGACAGGGACAAGGGACATTACATAATTATATCAAAGAAGTTATTTGAGATAAATGTTGAAAGAGACTTCCAAAGACCAAGAAACAGAAGAAAGCAAATGGGATGTTAAAACAAACTGTGGAAATTGTCAAGAAGAGAAGTCAAGACCAGAACAAAAAATTTCAGATAGGTGTTAGAAGATATAAAAAGAAATATTACAACAACATTTACAAAGGCATTGAAGAGGGAAATAGACTTGGAAAAGCAAAGATAGTTCTCCAAACTATGTATAGTATTAATAGGATGTAAACTATAGGTTACAGCAGAGGTGAAATCCAACAGGTTCTGACAGGTTCTGGAGAACCTTCGAGCAGTTTGGAGAACCAGCAAATACCACCTCTGGCTGGCCCCAGAGTGGGGTGGGAATGGAGATCTTGCAATATCTTTCTCCCAGAAGTGGGGAGGGAATGGAGTTTTTTTTTTAAATTTACATTTATATCCCGCCCTTCTCCAAAGACTCAGGGCGGCTTACAGTGTGTAAGGCAATAGTCTCATTCTATTTGTATATTTACAAAGTCAACTTATTGCCCCCCCCCAACAATCTGGGTCCTCATTTTACCTACCTTATAAAGGATGGAAGGCTGAGTCAACCTTGGGCCTGGTGGGATTCGAGCCTGCAGTAATTGCTGCTGTGTTTTAATAACATGCTATCTTATAGCCTGAGCCACCACGGCCCAGTATCCTTCCCCTAGAGTGGAATGAGTGGATATTGCAGTATCCTTCCCCTAGAGTGGAATGGAAAAGGAGATTTTGCAGTATCCTTCCCCTGCCATGCCCACCAAGCCACACCCCACCCACCAAGCCATGCCCACAGAACCGGTAGTAAAAAAAATTGGATTTCACCACTGGTGATGATATTAATAGAATATTTAGAGAACTGTGGCAAGCAACAGAAGGATTAGTAAAGGCTTTGGCCAAACTATGCCAGCAACCCTGAGTTTATTGGACCATGATGTCACTACTTCCTATGCTCTTTTAGTTTTGGTAGAATTGTAGCCACTGTGGGATTTATTTATTTTTTTTGCCTGTTACACATGCACTAAAAGATGTCAAAATATGAAACATTTGTATGTGCTCATTTTTCTTCATGTGACTTTTAGTTTTAAAGACTTCTATACACTCCAGCTAATCTGGAAACAGCATCTCCAGGAAATTACTTTCTAGTTAAAGGGGCACTTGACATCTGCAGAACAGCAGAAATCTGCCAACTATATTTTTGGGGCCTGACAATGTAGATACAGTATTGGTGAAGCCCACTGTGGCTCATTCTCAATGCCTCTATTTTCTTGCTCTCTGATGTTCTAAGGCTGACAAGAGCACTCAACCACTGGCACATTTTTAAACAAACAAGTTGGAGCAAATAGTACATGGTTTTGCTTTGCTGACCTACTTAATTAAAAAAACAGTTTCTAAAAATGGAAATGCTGTTTGATTTAATACGAAGACGGGGCTGTATTTTTCCAACATCTGTGTCCAGAAAGGAAGAAAAATCCTGTTTTGACTGGCCTTCCTCCATCACATTTCCCCCCCTCTCTTTCAGTTCGTGTCTAAAGCACAGTAAGTTACATAAACATTCCATTTCTTTCCATAAATTGGCTTCAGTTTCTGAACAATAGAGTCACTGTGAAGAAGTGAAAAACCACAGACACACCCCACAACTGCTGGTCACACAGCCAAAAAGAACTAAAGATGCATTCTTTGAAAGTACCCAAAAGGAAATCCATGGTCTTAAGGCAAGACCTTTTAATGTTATACTTGGAAGTGTTCCTCCCTGCCACCCCCAATCCCGCCTGCTCTTGATTTTCTTCATCTTTGGCTGTCTGGTGCAAAATACTTGACAGAGAGAGAGAGAGAGGGAGAGAGAGAGTGAACAGAAGAAAAAGAAAAGAGGGTTTGGAAGCAGAATATTATTCTCTTTTAAAATGTTGATAATAGCTGTCAGTATTCACTAACTTCTGAATGGTGTGTGCCAGAAATTTGAAGCACCTCACAAAATTGGGAAACGATTTACAGCTAATTTACATAATGCAAGCAATGCTGTTGAAAATGCCCCCAACTGTCTGCATAAAATATTTGTCTCTGAAAATAAATTTACCATGTTTGAAATTTTAAATTTTAACAGCGTGTAACGATAACAATAGAGAAATAATTCAAAGCCTTCTGATTTAGACTACAGTAACAATTCAGGCATTAGGAATATAGCTGCAAATTGTTAAGAAATAAATCCTAGAGGAAAAATATGGGAAAACTTATAACTATAATTGTCTGTGTCTGATTTTATGGTTGCTGTTGTTGTTTTTGTTTTGCAGTGGCTGCCACACATAGCAAATGCCACAGTTATTAAGCGAGTTCATTTTCCTCAGTGGCAGTTTTTGCTGGAAAGTAAATGCTGCAAACTGGCAAAATCACTGAAATTCTTTTTATACTGAAAATCATAGTCATGTGACTGATGATGCAAACATCTGTAAATGCAAGCTGGTTGCCAAAGATGGTTGCCAATCTGCAATCACATGCCCTTGGGTGTGGGTAGGTGGGTGGGTTGTGGCCATTGGAACTTCAAAAACTAGTTGTGAGTAGCTTTGGGGAGGTCCATTGTGACCTAGATTGATCATTAAGTGAGGACTACCTTCTATTTACATTACTTACATACTGTTCTGACCCAGCTCCCCAAACATGACAAACCCTCTGAAGTTAACTCAAAGATTCCTTTATTAGGAGCACCAACAGCCCCGGCAAAAAGTTTCTCTCTCACAGCAGGCTAACAAGTCCGTCCGGCTGGGAGATGAATAGTTATCTGCCACATCTATTCATCTCCACCCCCTGCCTTTTATCCCCAGAGCTAGGGTGGGGCTTCGCTAGCAGAGGTGACTCTCCCTTCCCATGGATTGGCCCATGGATTGGCCCATGGATTTCCACTGCTCTCCTCTCCTCTGCCTTTTGCGCATCCGCACATCAGACACTAGACTCAGCTGTTCCTCCTTTTCCTCATCAGCCACCTTCAGACCTGGGGACTTTTTGAGTCTCCATCTGAGAGCTAACGGATGGCCCAGGCTCTGCCTCTGTGTCTCTCTCTTTCTGCCAACTCCTTTCTCTCTTCTCCCTCAGAGCTCTCAGGTTGCTCTTCCACACCTTCTTTTCCTCTGATTCAGCTGGTGGAGGAGCTGGCAGACGACAGGCCACAACATATACCTTTTCCATATTTGTTGCGATGATGTTGTTACTGAAGGAAAATCCAGTCTTCCAATATTTAATAAGCCCCAAGGACTTGGTTTTGCCAGCTGGCCTGGATAACCCAGCGTGGGATAGAGCCTATCAAATGGCTTATTTAATTGTGTGGTTTTGCCAGGGGGTGGGGGGTTGTTTTTTATTTTAAAAAATTCTATACTGTGTTTTTATTGTTTGTAAGTTGCCTAGAGTCACTGTAAAAACATTGTTATTTGAGCAGTTCTGCTACATGAATGACCTATCTTTGCTCTTCCCACAGGCTCTAGAAAATATCCCAGTTCTATAGGCATTGGGCATAGGAGCTGATGGGTACAGGAACTGCAAGAGACATAGAATCCATTCAAATGAAGCTGGTCCTGCAGCCAGAGCTTCTGGATCAGCAATTGTGGGTATAACTCACTCTTTTCTCATTTAAACCCAGGGTGAATCATCTCTAATACTGTTAACAGAATCCTGACTAATATTGGTCTACATTGGTATCTGCACAAAGGGGCAAGAAGGGTCAGCGTGATGCATGGATTACAACATTATGATGCAAAACTAATCTCTTTTCTTTATGGTTGTGATATCATGCATATGTCGCTTCACAGTGCTTTATAGCCTTCTCTTAAGTGCTTTACAGAGTCAGCATATTTCCCCCAACAATCTGGGTCCTCATTTTACTGACCTCAGAAGGATGGATGGTTGAATCAACCTTGAGATGGTGAGATTTGAACTGCCGAACTGCTGGCAGCTGGCAGTCAACAGAAATAGCCTGCAGTACTGCATTCTAACTACTGTGCCACCATGGATCCACTCCAGAAGGATGGAGCTTATAAGCACAACTGCAATAATCATTAACAGCCCCACCACCACCCGGGCCCAATCTATTTGTCATTAAGGTCTCTAGGCTAATTTAGGAGTTATGCTCTGTATAAATATATATATATATATATATTCCAATTATCCATAGCATCTACAGTTGATGGTTCTCAAGAAGCAAAGCTGGGAAATACATCGGTAGATAAATCTAGGTAGTAGTTTTCAACCGATAGAGAGATAGAGCAATCTTTCACCTGGCATAGGTAGATTCATATGAGGCAAGTACTGGTACCATCTGGATTGTGTATCCCAACCCCCTCTTTAGATGGTAATATCATCTAAATGCATTTGCATTAGAAAAATAGGTTGATTCCTGATGGTGGCTCATGGTGAAGAGGATGCAAATAGGATAAACTTGATGAATCTTGGTGCTGTGTGCTACTATCTATCAATGCAGAGACTAGACTGTTCCCTGGAGGAAATCAACAATTTCTGCTTAATGAAGAGAAAGGTCAGGTTAGGCAATTTGCGAACTCTACCTAATGAACAGGTCAATTTATATAGCAATGATGAATCTATTGCAAAAGAGTTCAGAAAAAACATCAGACAATACAGCTGCCTCTTTCAAATGGTATCTTTTGTTGCCAAAGAAGTCCTTCCAATGAGGAATGGATGGAATCCATCTGTGATTATTCAAGGGCAAATCCATCATTGCATCAGACATTTAATGTCAGACCCCAATCAGCAAGCCAACTTTATTTAAATTTACTTCATGGAAAGACAAGACAGGGTAGAATTGAGAAAGGAACACTCCACAATGATGTAATTCAATGTGAGATTTTTGAATTATTGGAGAAATTCCGAAACCTAACGTTGTGTCATTCAAGATTGAAGATACTCCTCAAAGTGAATTAAAATGTTCATTGTAACAGCAGAAAAAATATCCAGTACTTCAAATTTGCCTTTGTCAAGTTTCAATTGAAGAGAAACATGCAGCTGAGGAGGGGGAGAAGGAAGATAGAATATAGATAGAATTTCTTATTGGGTGAGAAAAACAAAATTCAGAAACATCAAATGAATGAAATAGAATTATCTTCAGATTTTCAGAATTACCAGCACGACTTATGGAATAAGGCATAGATTTTATCTACCCAACATTTGACAAGCCTGCAGAATTGTTCTCAAAGAACTCTATCTTGGTTTCCCTCAATGAAATGATGAGAAAAAATCAATTCCATATGCATTAGATGCTTCTCTGGAATAATGAAAGAATATTGTTAATGCAATGCTTTCAGTGAAGGAGCTAACGCTACTCATTTTCCTGCATAATTTTTGATTCAATTTAACTGTCTGGCTTGCCAGCAAATACACTGGAATTGAAGATGGGATTCCCATCATTTTAATTAGGAATTTGGCTCTTCGAAGGCTTTGCAATGAAACATGGATGATTGTGAAAGAATTTTACAAGAATCACATGGTAGCAAAGATAAACATTGATGCATTCAGAAATAATGTTGTTATAATTCCAAAAATTATGCTAATCCATCAATCAGAAGGTGAAGATATTAACCTTCAGTGGATAGAGTTCCCAAAACAATCATGCTTTGCGTTCACTATGCATAAATTGCAAGAAAAAAAACATGAAGATCATGCTGATTTATTTCGATAAACTGTATTTCATCTTGATCAGATCCAGGGGTGAAATCCAGCAGGTTCTGACAGGTTCTGGAGAAATTTTGAGCAGGTCGGAGAACCGGTAGCAGAAATTTTGAGTACTTTGAAGAACCAGCAAATACCAATACTCTGGCCCAGAGTGAGATGGGAATGGGGATTTTGCAGTATCCTTCCCCTGGAGTGGGGTGGGAATGGAGATTTTGCAGTATTCTTCCCCTGCCACGCCCACCAAGCCACATCACGCCCACCAAGCCACGCGCCCAGAACCGTTAGTAAAAAAATTTGGATTTCACCCCTGATCAGGTCTATGTCACTTTAAGCTGAGGAAAAAGAAGTGAAATGTTAGAATATTCTTAAAGAATAGAAGATCAACTACAAATGTTCTCATCAAAAGCATCCTTTGTTAAACAAAAAGCATCTATATTTGTTTTGCTATTTCAATAAATACATCAATAAAAAGATTTTTTTCCCTTTAATTTTAAAATGAAAATGATAGCAATCTGCTCCAGGTCATTTTATTTCTTTGTTCAGGTAAGGAAATTTCTCTGAAAGGATGATCCAGTGCAGGGGTCTTCAACCTTGGCAACTTTAAGACTTGTGGACTTCAGCTCCCAGAATTCCTCAGTCAGGTAGCTGAGGAATTCTGGGGGTTGAAGTCCACAAGTTTTAAAGTTGCCAAGGTTGAAGACCTCTGAGCCAGTGGCTCACCCAAGAGAATCCACTTAAAACCACTGTGTGTGATGGCTGTCACCACATGATGAGTGTTGATTTGGATGTAGTGGTTGATTATGTGGGTGCAGTTTTAGAAAAAAAGTCTTTTAAAAAAATTGTTCCTTATCCTCCTTTTTTCTCCCCCCACCCCCCCAGGAAAGGCATTTGTGGTAGCATACAGAAAAATTCCAAATGCTTGTGGTGAACTGTAGAATACAAACAGCAAACCATGTTTTGACAGCTGCAACATGGAATAATTGTAAGTGGCCTCTGTTGGGTGGCCACAACAGAAGTCCTTGCCTTCACTAAGTATGCGATAGCAAATGTGATAAAGCAAGTCAGTAAAAAGCCCAGTGAGGTGCTAGCAAAAGTGTAATTACACCCTGAATTTAAGGCAAGAAAAATGCTATTTTCCAAGACAGAATGGGTGAGAAAACAAGAGGATAGGAGAAGTGCCTGCCTAATCAAATGTTAAGTGTATTTTAATTTTCACAGTCCAGCATATGCTATGAACATTTTCTTATGCATGTGAAGCAAAAGTTATATTCAAAAACCCTTTAGTTAGAAAATTCATCCAGCAAATCTCTAGCTCTCATCTATCTAATCTAAGCCTAATCTACCAAACATGCTATCTTTTAATTACAAAACAGAACCTCACATAATGCATATTGGCTTCATTGAAGTCAAGTTGGTATACTAATTTAATAATTAGTCAAATCTCTGCTCCAATCAACATTAGAGTAGAATAGAATAACAAAGTTGGAAGGGACCTTGGAGGTCTTCTAGTCCAACCCTCTGCTTAGTCAGGAAACCCGGCCTATACCATTTCAGACAAATGGCTATCCAACATTCAGAGATTGCTATAGATTTATTATAAATGCATTAGGAACCAGAATAGGTTGAACTTGTTATGTATCTTTAAATGTTTTGGCGGGAAACAAGCACGTTGCTGATTGGTTGAAGCCGCCGGTTAAACAGTATATAAGGAGAGGTTTTTCCCCAGCCAGGTTGCTGGGTTCACCCTATATTAAAGAGCTGTTGTCACTACCCTGGTCTCCAGCCTCGTTACTTCCCGAACTTAACACTGGCGACGAAGGTGGGATTTCGAGGCTAAGGAGCACCAGAACCGAGCTGAAGCACGGAGGAACCGAACCCAGCAAACCCAGGGCAGAAACGCGGAGATGGCCAGTTACACTCCGCTGGGCAGGCCCGTGGGTAGAGGTGGCCAGGACATGTATCTATGTTAATAAAAGGAAAAAAAGGAAGGCCTCTGACGGACTCTTTGCTGGGAGTATTGGGGGAAGGGAAACAGAACATTTTGTCCGAGACCTGACTAAAACATCTTCCACCAAAGATGGATCAGCAGCAGGTACAGCAGCAGTTAGAGCAGCTACACGCGGCTAATCAACAGCTCCAGCAGCAAGTGGCTCACTTGGCAGGCCAACTTGCTGCCAGGAATGTGCCTGCAGCCCCCCCCCATCCTCCCACTCCTCCTCCTCGTCGCAAGTGCCCGATAACCGTGCCGGATAAGTTTTCTGGGCAGCCTGAGATGTTCCCGACCTTCTTGGGACAGTGCCAGCTCTACATGGCTATGAGGCCAGAGGATTTCCCAGACGACCGGGCTAAGGTGGCCTTCGTGATTAACCTTCTTTCCGGCTCGGCTGCTCGATGGGCCACGCCCCTCTTGCTCCAGGACAGCCCCCTGCTGGCGGACCAACAGCGTTTTTGGCAGCACCTACGCACCATGTATGAGGACCCCGTTCGAATGCTGACGGCAACCAGGCGCCTTAAGGAACTCCGTCAAGGGAAACGCCCCCTGCAGGAGTACATCGCAAATTTCGTCTTTTGTGCCAGGACTCTGACTGGAATGATGCAGCGCTGGTGGGCCAGCGTTCAGGAGGGACTCTCAGAGGAATTGCAAGACGAGCTGGCCCGTGGGCGCCCGCGGACCCTCGACAACTTGGTGCCCCTTTGTCTCCGCCTCGATGCCCGTCTGCAACGGGCGACCGTCCCGTCGCACCCCGGGACCCTCCGTCGACATCTGCACCCCACTTCCTGCACCACCAGCACCCAGGGTCGCCCACGTTTTGTAACCACTGCGGAAGAGCCCATGGAGTTGGGAGCGCCAGACCTCGCCTAACAGCCCAGGAGCGGAACCGAGGCGCCAAGGGGATTGTGCCTGTACTGTGGGGAGCCCGGCCGCCGCGCTTCTTGCCCCAGAAAGCGGCGGGGCACGACGCCGTCCCCGAATCACAGCGTGACCAATCGAAGCGGAGCAGGCCCGACCTCGGGAAACCCTAGGTCGGGCACGCATTAAGCCCCCACTGGACGTTGGAAGTAGACTCTGGGCCCCTCGGCATCTGATTCTGGACACACGGATATGGTTGGGGAACCAGTCGGACGGGCTCCAGGCGCATGCGCTGGTGGACTCAGGGCCACAACAAACTTTATGGACCAGGCCTTTGTGACCCAGTTTGCGGTCCCGTGGTTCCGTGGACCCTCCGATGCGGTAGAGACAATTGATGGACGAGAACTGGTGTCCGCCCCATTAAATTCGCCACCCAGCCTTTGCGCCTGGCTATTGGGGACCATGAGGAGGCGATCCAGTTTTATGTCACGGCGGACCTTCATTTTCCCTTGGTCCTTGGTTGGCCTGGCCGGACCCACGATCCTCAGGTGGCCTGGTCGCGAACGCCATCTCTTTCCCGAGTCTGCAGTGCGTCGATCACATCCGCCACACCTGTGCCGCCAGAACGCCCCACCGCTGCCATCACCTTGCCTCCTGAGCTGACGGACTTCGCCCGGCGTGTTCAGCGAGAAGGAGGCGGACCGACTACCCCGCGATCGGCCCTACGATTGCCCGTGGACCTTCTGCCCAACGCACCACTGCCTGTGGGACGCCTGTATTCCATGTCGGAGCCCGAGTTGGCCGCCTCAGGGACTTCCTGGACAAAACCTGGCCCGAGGGTTCATCCGCCTTCAAAGTCCCTCTCGGCCCCGGTCCTCTTTGTGAAGAAGAAGACAGGGGACTTGCGCCTGCTGTGATTACCGCCGCTAAACGCCATTACGGTGCGGAATCGCTACCCCCGCCGCCATCCCGGAGCTACTGGAAAGGTTGCGGAGGCCACGATCTTCACCAAGCTCGATCTCCGGGGCCTACAACCTGGTGCGGATACGAGAAGGAGACGAATGGAAGACGGCATTCGCACCCGATACGGACACTACGAATACACTGTCATGCCATTTGGGTTGACCAATGCTCCGCCGTTTTCAGCACTTCATGAACGACGTGTTCCGAGACATGTTGGATCGGTTCGTGGTTATCTACCTCGACGACATCCTGATTTACTCCCGGTCCAGGGAAAGCCACCTTCGACACGCCAGTCTGGTTCTGCAACGCTATGGAGCAACAACTCAATGCGAAGCTGGAGAAATCGTCTTCTTCCGGACTTCCATAGAATTCCTCGGCATATCATCTCGCCCGAGGGCATAGCCATGGACCCATGTAAAGTAGAAGCTTTGTGTAGCTGGGAAGCCCCTCGTCGGGTGAAGGATGTTCAGCGCCTACTGGGCTTCGCCAACTACTACCGGACCTTCATCCCGGGCTTCGCCACACTGACAGCTCCACTTACCCAGCTCCTCAGGAAGAAGATTGCATTCCGGTGGGGTCCCCCGCAGCAAGAAGCATTCACAGCCCTCAAGAAAGCCTTCGTCACGGAACCCGTCCTGAGGCATCCCGACCCGCTCCGGCCTTTTGTGGTGGAAACGGACGCGTCCAATGTGGCTCTGGGAGCGGTGCTGCTACAGGCTCCGACGAATGGTGGCACACTTTTTCCCTGCGCTTACTACTCCCGGAAACTCAACCCTTCCGAGCGCAACTACACTATCTGGGAAAAAGAGTTGCTGGCTATCAAGGCTGCATTCGAGGCTTGGCGACACCATCTGGAGGGGGCCCGACATCAGGTGGAGGTCCGAACGGACCATCGGAATCTCGAGCACCTCACCACAGCTCGGAAGTTAAACCAGCGGCAGATCCGGTGGTCGTTGTTTTTTGCCCGGTTCAACTTCCGCGTGACCTACATTCCCAGCGGTCACAACCGGAGGGCGGATGCCCTGTCCCAAGCCAGAGTACCTCTGTGCCAAGGACCCCTTCCTCCACGGACAGTGCTGCGGCAGAAGCCTTGGCCGCAGCACGGGAGCCAGTGGACTTGCGGGCCCAGGTGCGAGGCGCAGCGCCAGGACGCCTGGTCGCAGCAAAGGAGAGCGGAGGTGGGCCCCACGCCTCCTTGGACCTTGGAGGAGGACTTACTCAAGTTTCGGGGCGATTATATGTACCCACAGGACCACTCCGAGCCCTCGTCATGACCCAGTGCCACGACAACCCTGCAGCAGGACATTTTGGGTTCTTCAAGACCTCCACCTGGTGACACGGACCTTTGGTGGCCCAGTGCGGCATGATATACATGCCTATGTGACATCCTGCGTACCGTGCCGGCAAGCCAAGACCGCCACGGGGGCCCCTCCCGGGCTCCTCCAACCCTTGCCGACACCCGACAGACCCTGGGGGGCGATCTCTATGGATTTCCTGACAGACCTGCCGCCGTCCTCTGGGTTCACCACGGTGCTGGTGGTGGTGGACATGCTCACCAAGATGGCACACTTCATCCCATGCCGCGGACTGCCCACAGCCGCAAAACGCCCGCCTCTTTCTGCAGCACATCTTCCGCCTCCATGGTCTACCGGACAGGGTGGTTTCGGACCGCTGGAGTTCAGTTCACAGCCCGCTTCTGGAAGAGCCTGATGGCCGCGTTGGAGGTGCAGGTATGTCTGTCGTCATCGCACCATCCGGAGACCGACGGGGGTACAGAGAAGGTCATCGGTATACTGGAACAGTATCTCCGTTGCTTCATCAACCAGCAACAGGACAACTGGGCCGACTACCTATCTCTGGCGGAGTTTGCTTTTAACAACTCTCAGCACACCTCTACTCAGATGACCCCGTTCTTTGCCAATGTGGGTACCATCCGCGCTCTTCCTCTGGCACCACCGACTCTCCTGTTCCCGAACGCAGACCTTCCTGACGGAATTGCATGCGGTCCAACAGTTGGTACGCCAGCAGCTGAATCGGGCAAAGGAGGACTACAAACGGTCCGCTGACCGCTCCCGACGGGCAACGCCCCGCTGGCAGTTGGAGACCGGTGTGGCTCTCCACCAAACACCTCCCGTCCGACCGCCGGTAAAGAAGTTGGACCACCGATTCATCGGCCCGTTCCTGTCGAGGCAGTCATCAACCCGGTAGCCTACCGACTGACCCTGCCACGATCCATGCGGATCCACCCGTTTTCACCGGTCCCTTCTGGTTCCTGAGGCCACACCGAGTCCCCTTCGTGCCCAACAGCACCGTCACTGTCGCCGAGGACGGGTCGGAGGAATCTGAAGTCCACAGCGACGAGACTCTCGCTGGCTAAAGGGTCGCTTCCAATATTTGATCGCGTGGAAGGGATACGGGACTGATTTCTCCTGGGTAGATGCCTCCGACGCTCATGCCCTGACCTGGTGCAGGCCTTCCATGAGCAGAACCCAGCCCGACCGCATCCCGATCGTCAGCCCGGGGAAGGGCCCTGCGGTGAGGATAGTGTTGTGACCCAGGTTCCTGGACCCAGACTCCTGGACTCGGATGATTCAGAAAATGAGGGAGAAGACCTGGCAAGCCCTGTTTCTCTTGAGCCCTCTCCTCCCTGGCACCCACTCAAAGGGAGGGGCCGCACGGCCTGATTCTCCCGGCCTTCTTCTGATTTGGCAACGCCCAAGAACAGTTTTGGAGGGACGCAAGATTACGAAGGCTTGATCGACGTGCGCAGCAGCGGAAGAGTTGGGACAAAGCCAAGTCATAATTGTCATGCAGTGACATCTGCAGAGACTATAAATAGGAGGCGGGACTTCCTGGTTTTTTGTCTCGGACAAAGCAATGAATTTGGCGCGAGCTAACTATTTCATGGAGGGAAGAATATATTCGTGAGTAATTCTGGCCTTATCTATAATTTCCTCGTTATCTCCAGAAACTTGGCAGGCCCGTGGGTAGACGTGGCCAGGACATGTATCTATGTAAATAAAAGGGAAAAAAAAAGGAAGGCCTCTGACGGACTCTTTGCTGGGAGTATTGGGGGAAGGGAAACAGAACACCTTTACCAGTAGTATCCATAGGAGATGTTTATTTTCTTCTCTGTAATTAAATAAAATTCTGCGTGTCTGTGTTTTGTTCCCTTCTCATGTTGCAGGTCTGTGTGTTTGTGTGTATGAATGTATGGCATGAGAACCAGCTGCATGTCTCATGTGACTAAGATGGAGGAGGCTTAGAATGGAGCAGCTGGCAGCATTCTGAACCATTGCCTAGCATCTTCTTGCTTGGGGCATTTTTCCCAGAATGCTTTTCTTTGCAGCCCCTGTCCAGATCCAGCCCATTTTGAACTTGATCTCTCCACTCCCAACTATTCCCGCCATGCTGATTTGGTGTTTTCTATGTCCTATGACCTATGACAGAAAGACATACGCACGCATAAACTCATATTATCACTTGACAAAACTTCTGATCAAGCCAAGGGCCTGGTCTGGCCTGCTTGACCCTGAGAAGGGTGAGGTCAGTGACTGTATTTCAGTGTTGCTGAGGCATTGTGGGGATGCTTTAACCCCCATTCATCATCATTCCTTCTGTGTATGTTATATACTGTATTTATTTCCCGCCTCTCACAATAGCTACCGGTAGTAGCAGGACAAGTTTGGAAGGTATTTTTATTCATTTGTAAAATAACAGACACCATTTCAAAAACATTAAAAGAAACTGCTGCTAATAGCATCTTTATAGATCCAGCTTAACTAAAGTGAAAACTTGTATGATGATCTTATAGCAGGCAAAAATGAACAGTGTTTTTTTTTGTTTGCCTGCCAAATTGTTCCTTTATTCATAATATCCAGCTTTCTAATCCAGAAGTCAAAATTAGTGGGCCCCAGATAGATTTCTAAGCTGTGGGAAAGCATAGCTCAACATGGGCACTATTGTTTCTCAGTAACCTTATACTTGGCACTTGATATCTTCAGAAATTCACAAAATGCTCAGGATTGCATTTTGGCATTTAGACTTGGAAATCTTGGAGTCAGCCAAGTTACCTTTTTGCTGAAGTGTTACAAAAGAATAAATTAATCAGTCATTACAAAGTTCAATATGTTTTCAGAAGGACTTTTTTCTTTTGTTCTTTAAAGACATATTTTAATTTGAATACTAGAGTTAGATTAGTTGAATATTAAAACTTGATCAGATGAGAACTGTTCCTATCATTTTATGTATCCATAAGATAGTCATACTTTAATTCTAATCATTTCACCATGATTTTATTCTGTAGTTCATTTTATTCTATTTTCAGAGTTTGAAATTTTAGTCTTAATGCAAAGAAATCTTTTATTAAAACCTTACATTTTAAGTTTAACACATGAGAATGCTAACCTTTAGGTACAGTTTACATTTCATTATTTATGATTTAAATAGTGTAATATTTATTGATGTCATTTTATATTAGCCTATGACCAAAATTTTAAAAAAGATTCAATTTAAATGTTAGAGCTATTAAAACGAGATCAAGAGTACTAAAGAAATTATATAGACCACACCAGTGAGATAAAGTGCTTATCAAAGGTAGGCTGCAGTTTGACTCTAAGCTGCCTTTACAAAGGGGTGTGTGTGTGTGTGATAAAGTCTAAAAAACATAATTTGTGGAATATATTTGTTATTAACCACTGCAAATTAATATTAATGCAGGGGTCTCCAATCTTGGCAACTTTAAGCCTAGCCGACTTCAACTCTCAGAATTCTCCAGCCAGCAAGGCTGCAAACTCCCAGCAAAAATTATGGGTGTTGAAGTCTTCCAGGCTTAAAGTTGCCAAGGTTGGAGACCCCTGTATTAATGTATTTCAGTTAACAATGTCTTTCCTTCAGTGGAAGAGATACTCCTCGTGCAGATTAGGTTCCTTATTGACCATTCCTCTCTCACCCATTGCTCTGGAGAGTTAGGAAGCTTTGCAGAGATTTGGATGTATGAGGGAGGTTTTGGAGGAGGCAGAGCAGGTAAATCTATATTTGACTGACATTGGATGAAGATCCAAAGATCAAGGCCAGGTTGGAGATCTCTTTTGCTATCAGTGAAAACTGAAGGCCTTAGACAGACAATACCAGGCCTGGTCAGGCAAAGGCTTGTCTCACTGTGGGAACACAAGACTTTGCCTGCAGTTCTTCACGTCTATGTAAAAAGCTAGTAGGAGCCATGCTACAGGAAATACCATACTTGAAAAAATCACAAATTGTGAGCAGAGTACTCTTAAATCAAAGAAAGACTATCTTTCTTTGATAGATAGATGATAGATAGATGACCCCCACCCTGTTAAAGACCTTGGAGTTTTCATATCAAATGATCTAAGTTCCAAAGCCCACTGCAACTACATAGCAAAAAAGGCTCTAAGAGTTGTAAACCTAATCTTGCGTAGCTTCTTTTCCAAAAACACTACATTACTAACCAGAGCATATAAAACATTTGCTAGACCAATTCTAGAATACAGCTCGCCTGTCTGGAACCCTCACCACATTTCTGACATCAATACAATTGAACATGTCCAGAAATATTTTACAAAAAGAGTTCTTCACTCCTCTGAAAACAACAAAATACCTTATCCCACCAGACTTGAAATCCTAGGCTTAGAAAACTTAGAACTCCGTCGCCTTCGACAAGACCTAAGTTTAACTCTTAGAATCATCTATTGTAATGTCCTTCCTGTTAAAGACTACTTCAGCTTTAACTGCAATAATACAAGGGCAACCAACAGATTTAAACTTAATGTTAACCGCTTTAATCTAGATTGCAGAAAATATGACTTCTGTAACAGAATCATCAGTGCTTGGAACACTTTACCTGACTCTGTGGTCTCTTCCCGTAATCCCAAAAGCTTTAACCAAAAACTTTCTACTATTGACCTCACCCCATTCCTAAGAGGACCATAAGGGGCGTGCATAAGAGCACAAAAGTGCCTACCGTTCCTGTCCTATTGTTTTTCTTTTTTCTTCTTCATATATATATATATATATATATGCTTATACATATATAAGCATATATACATATACATATATACAAGCATATATATATATGCTTATACCTCCTTATATTTCCTCATATATATGTTTATATACTATATAATCTTTTGTGTGATGCTTATATATATTGTTGTGACAAATAAAATAAATAAATAAAATAAATCTCTTTTAGGTTCGGGGATTGTATAATGTGTATGGAATAGGCTAATTTGAGCCTAGTCATTTGTGCCTCAATGACTCTGGATTCACTTGTTCAAAGACACATTTGTTTGTTTTCTTGGCTGTCCATGGGATTTTCAGGAGTCTTCTCTAACTCTAAATAGTGGAGATCAAAAGTGCCAATAATATTCCTATTAGACCCCTAATAAAAGCTATCTTTTCTTTCTCTGCTTGAAAGAGAGAAAAGAGAATATTGGGAAAGAGGGAGAATGCGTGTGAGAGAAATATGGGGGTAAGAAAAAAAGGAAAAAAAAGGTATATTGTGATGTTAGTGTAGATCAGTGATGGCTAACCTTTTCCGGACTTAGTGCCCAAAGTGTGTGAGTGTGAACCCCTCAAATGCAATGCCCATATTGGTCCTGTGCATGCACGCCACCCCCGCACATGCGGGTCCTGCCCCCCCACATGCCCCCCACGTGTGTGTGTGTCCCCTGCATGTGCCCCATGCATGCAAACACGGGGGCCCCGCATGCGCCCCACGCATGCACAGCAGAGACCCGAAGATCAGCTGACCGGCGGGAGGCACATGTGCATGTGAACTGGGGCAACAGCTCATGTGCCATCAGAGCGGGCGCTGCGTGCCACCCTCGACACACATGCAATAGGTTCACCATCATGGGTGTAGATTCCGTTCTACTGCTTGTTCAGATCTTAGCCATTGCTTGCTTCAGTGCTGCCTACTGTGTAGCCCTCAACAGTTTATCTTTAAAGGAATATGATTCTTGATATTAATTATATATATTGGTCCCTCCCTCCTCCCTCCCTGCAAAGGAATAGAAGTGAGTCATTCTTGTCCTTTTTCAGTAGAGGTATAAGAAAAAAAGATTCCTGTTTTCACCTATATTTCACAATGCAGACACAATTTGCCCTTACTTTAACCAATGTGGACAGGCTCAACATTATCTATATTATAATCTTACTTGTGAGAAAAATCCCTTCAGCTCTTTTCTGACTAACATTAAAATAAAAAGCCGCAGATGCTTTGATGGTGGTGCTCCAATTCTTTCAACAGCATGTCATCAGTATGAAGAAGAGAGAAACCCATTTGGCTCTATCTTAACATTAGTTTCCTGAGCCAATATGTCAATGAACACTCTCCTTTGTACTGACAGCTCTCTGAATTTGCAATGCAGTTTTTCCATCAAAACCTGCATTTAAAAATTATACATTAGGGGAAAGAGCATTTAAAATGCATAGATTAGTGAACCTATGCAAAATTCATGCTTGCAGAAATACATATTTAGACAAAATATAGATCCTAACAACAAAGAATGCAATGACGAAACAGTCAAAGCAAACCTCTTCAACATTTTCTTTGGCTCAGTTTTTGTTAACTCCGATAACACATATCCGACATTCCACAAATGAACCAGCAATGACTATGATGATTTAACTCATATAGACTTCACAGAAGACAACGTTGGAAAAGCCCTTCACAACTTAAAACCATCGCTTTCTATTGGACTCGATGGACTATGTGCATACTTCTTAAAAAAACTTTCCAATAATATAGCAGAACCCCTAAGTATTATCTTTGATAAAGCTTTCACTACCAGTTCTCTTCCCAAACTTTGGTCACTAGCCACAGTCATCCCTATCTTCAAAAAAGGAGACCCCAGCTTAGTCGAAAACCACAGACCGATCTCCCTTTGCTGCGTCACCTGCAAAGTCATGGAATCTATCATCAACCAATCCATTACCTCACACTTAGAAACTAACAACCTACTCTCCAACAAACAATTTGGTTTCAGGAAAAAATTATCATGTAACTTACAACTTCTCCACTGCAAAAACATATGGACTTCAAATCTCGATCAAGGCAAATCAATAGATGCAATCTACATAGACTTCTGCAAAGCTTTTGACTCAGTAGTACACGATAAACTTCTCCTAAAACTAACATCCTATGGCCTCTCAGGACCCCTCCACAAATGGATATCTGCTTTTCTGTCTAACAGACAACAAGTGATCAAAATTGGCAATGCTTTATCAAATCCTGTTCCTGTCAAGAGTGGTGTTCCTCAAGGCAGCGTCCTTGGACCAACACTCTTTATACTATACATTAATGATCTCTGTGACCACATCTCAAGTAATTGTGTTCTCTTTGCTGATGATGTCAAACTATTTAACACCACAGACAATACTTCTATCATCCAAAACGACCTTGATCATCTATCCGCTTGGTCTAAAAATTGGCAGTTCCAAATTTCAACCAGCAAATGCTCAGTCTTACATATAGGAAAAAAGAACCCAAAAACTAAATACATACTAGATGGACATTACCTTACAGACGACCCCCATCCCGTTAAAGACCTTGGAGTTTTCATGTCAAATGATCTAAGTACCAAAGCCCACTGCAACTATATAGCAAAAAAAGCTCTAAGAGTTGTAAACCTAATTTTGCGTAGCTTCTTTTCCAAAAACACCACACTACTAACCAGAGCATATAAAACATTTGCTAGACCAATTCTAGAATACAGCTCGCCTGTTTGGAACCCTCACCACATCTCTGACATCAATACAATTGAACGTGTCCAGAAATATTTTACAAGAAGAGTTCTCCATTCCTCTGAAAACAATAAAATACCCTATCCCACCAGACTTGAAATCCTAGGCTTAGAAAACTTGGAACTCCGTCGCCTTCAACATGACCTAAGCTTAACTCACAGAATCATCTATTGTAATGTCCTTCTTGTTAAAGACTACTTCAGCTTTAATTGCAATAATACTAGAGCAACTAATAGATTTAAACTTAATGTTAACCGCTTTAATCTAGATTGCAGAAAATATGACTTCTGTAACAGAATCATCAGTGCTTGGAATACTTTACCTGACTCTGTGGTCTCTTCCCATAATCCTAAAAGTTTTATCCAAAAACTTTCTACTATTGACCTCACCCCATTCCTAAGAGGACCATAAGGGGTGTGCATAAGCGCACAAACGTGCCTACTGTTCCTGTCCTATTGTTTTTTTTCTTTTCTTCTTCCTATATATATGTTTATACCTCCTTATATTTACTCATATATGTGTTTATATACTATATAATCTTTTGTATGATACCTACATATATTGTTGTGACAAAAATAAAATAAATAAATAAATAAATAAATAAATAAATTTTCACATTGACCTCTTTATTTTGACAAACATTTTAGCAAATTATATAGCAGGGGTAAGACAAAATTCAATAAAATTTAGAAAATTTAAGAAGAAATTGAAGTTAATAAGTTTATCCATAATTGCCTGTATTCTCTGGAGATGAGGAAAAAAAACAGTAAAGAAATGACAGTTGAGCCTTTCCATTGCATGAAATGTTGGGGACATAGCATAAGAAAGTTTCAAAACATGATCGAAATGAAGTGATGTAGAAGTAACTGCATGAATTGGCAGACACCTGAGGCAATAACTTTGAGATATGAATAGTCCCATTAAATTTAATGAAAGCAAACTCAAAATGCCAGTTACTTGGATCACTACTATTCTGCTTAATTATTCCAGAGATGGGAAAACTTCAGACTTGATGGATTTGCTTTCCTTTTCAATAGAACCCCAGATATAACAGTCAAAGCCTGGTACACAGAACCGGATATTTCTCGGCATGTTCTTTTTCTAGCAATTTACCCACAGAATGGACTTTTATCCTAAAATCAGCTTCTGGGTTTCTCAAGCCAGCCTTCTTCTGTTGTTGCTCACTAGATATATTGTGAATATAATTCTCAAAGGTTTGGAAATTATAGCCCCAACATAGCTGGACAGTAGACAGAGTTCTTCAGTGCTTTCACATATATCAAGTAATTCTAATATTGGAATTCTGACATAATTGGGAGTCAAAGACCAGAGCCAATCTTTTGCAAGTCATCGAATGACTTGCCAATTCCAATCTCTCTACCCATTCTTTAATTTTTTTTTTAAAGAAAATACATCATCATCATCATCATCAATTTAAGATAGGTCTTAATAAAAGAATCACAAACATTAAACCAGAAGATGAAAGTGGCACAATTCAATTATTGACATATGCAAACATTTATGCCAGTCATACTATTTCAGTAATTCCATATTCTTATTGAACATTAATTCTGATCTCTGGGGGCTTCATGTTCCTTTGTAACTAACAGATTGTGGATAGACAATCAGGAGCCCCCTAAATGTTTTGGATTATAAATTTCCACAATCACTTGAATTGCCCTTCTGGAGAGCAACCAGCTCTTGAAAAACAGAATACTGAAATAAAGAGTTAGTTCTCTGCAGGGTCAATCAGTAACAATAAGAGGGAACCCTCCGCTTAACAATCCACTTGAGAAGAATGAAGAAGTTGTGGCCCTCCAGATTTTGTTGCATTACTACTTCAAGCCTCTTTGAACTGATTATCATGCAGAATTTCACAGAATTTCCAATTTTGCCTTAAGCATGTCTGTAAATTGATTGCCACCATGGTGGTATCAATTCTTAGTGACCACGTGGATAGATTTCCCATCCCCCAGAGTTTGTTGTAATTTGACAGCAAATTGCAACTTTTAAAAAGTTTTGACTCGTATCCCAAAGTAAGCAACATGTCTTAAACTCATTACTATGCTTACAGGAAGTGAGAAACAAATCACTACTATGTTCTTTTTTAAAGTACAGAGATACATACCCTTCTCTTGTATATTCTTTTTGACACCATTTTGATTCTTCCATTTAAGATAAAGATTATCTGTGACTTTCTGGCATATAAATACATTTTTACTCTGCTGGATATGCAGATCACCTTCAATGATATCAACCTGTTTAAAAGCAATTATGTATGTATTATAATGTAAAATTATGTGTTCCAAATAATATTTGGATATTTTATGTATGTTTATTTCTTTCTTAGAAAATACATGCATATTGTTATATTAATTTTAACAGTGTCTTTATCACAAATGGGAAACATTCTTGAGAAAATTGGAATGCACTCAGATATTTCATTGTAAGTGGGAACAGTAGAATTCAGTATTTTGCAAATTGCATTTTTGTAATTGTTCCCAACAGAGCCCCACCTGTCACTGCCAGTTAAGCAAGCTGTAGACACAACAAAATCTTCAGAAATGCCTGCTGGGATGGTTCTCCTCTGTAAAATGGTGTAAAAATGCAGGGGATTTTGGGATTTTGAATCAATTTATCTTACAGCAAACATGTCCTTTTACAAACAGAAATCTCCCAAGTGCAAATATTTTGTAAAAAATCTGGTAAAATATGTTTCTAAATGACAAGAAAATTTGCTATAGCCGAAGCTACTATAATATTAACATTGAATATAGTATGGTGAGTGTAACAGCGTGCACTTATTAACATATTAGTATAACGCTGATTACAAAAGGATTTTGAATAGTCAGGACTTAGGAATTTGGCCAACTGAAGTTACAGTCTGGGAAAAATCGACCAAATAGGAAGGGATGGTTATTTTTACCCTGATTGCTAAGAAATCAATCTATAGTGGTAATGCATACAACACTGGGTTTCTGTATTAGGCTCTGAGGTTGGTCCTGCCTTAGGCACCAAGCCAGCTGGGTGACTTCAGGTCAGTCATGCTCTCTCAGCCCTAAGAAAAAGGCAATGGCAAGCTGCTTCTGGTAAAAACATTGCCAGAAAATCTGCAGGAACTTTTCTAGGCAGTCTTAAGGCTCAAGACTGATTCAAAGGTGTGCTGTGTGTATGTGTGTGTGTGCGTGCATGCACACACGCACACACAAAATACATAAACTGAAAGAGTTTATCAGATTTTTCATCAACATACCAGCACTTCAAAATCTGCATTTTGCAATTTTGACAACTAAAAAAAAAAAAAAGTGAAATCATTACATTTTTCTAACTTCTTATCTGCAGTTACTGGCCTTTCTCTTTTCTGTGCTCACAATTTGGAACAAATTCCGAGAAGGAGCAGTGGGACTTTAAGCAACCTGTGCCACGATCGGAAGTGCCTTTCTTAGATGGGCTACTTACTACAGAGTGTGTTTACAGAGTGAGGCTTTATGGTTATCCCAGTCAGATACAAGGGGGGAAGGGGAGCAAATGATTTTTTTTCTTCTTTTGTTAAGCATGTCCAGTTCTTGGAGTCTCCCTGGACAAATCCCTGCAGTTTTCTTGGCAAGGTTTTTCAGAAGTGCTTTGCCATTGCCTCCTTCCTAGGACGGACAGACAGTGCCTGACCCAGGATCACGCATTTAGCTTTGTACCAGGTCCGCCTGGTTCGCCAGTTGCGCCCCTTTCTTGACCGGGATGCCTTATGCACGGTCACTCATGCTCTTGTCACTTCCCGTCTGGATTATTGCAATGCTCTCTACATGGGGCTACCCCTGAAGTGCATTCGGAGGCTTTAGTTAGTCCAGAATGCAGCTGCGCGGGTGATTGAGGGAGCCACATGTTGCTCCCGTGTAACACCGCTCCTGCGCAGTCTGCACTGGCTACCTGTGGTCTTTCGGGTGCGCTTCAAGGTGTTGGTTACCACCTTTAAAGCGCTCCATGGCTTAGGGCCCGGGTACTTACGGGACCGCCTGCTGTTACCTTATGCCTCCCACCGACCCGTACGCTCACGCAGAGAGGGTCTTCTCAGGGTGCCGTCCGCCAAGCAATGTCGGCTGGCGGCCCCCAGGGGAAGGGCCTTCTCTGTTGGAGCACCTACCCTCTGGAACGAACTTTCCCCTGGTTTGCATCAATTACCTGACCTTCGGACCTTTCGCCGTGAATTGAAAACGCATTTGTTTATCCAAGCGGGACTGGCTTAATTTTTTAAATTCTTTGAATTTTAATAATTTTAATTGGGGTATTTTAATTATGGGACAAATTTGACGGTTTTAAATTTCTCGGCCACTAATATAATATGTTATTTTAATTGTTGTTTTAATCTGTATATTGTATTGTTTTAAATCTGGCTGTACACCACCCTGAGTCCTTTGGGAGAAGGGCGGTATAAAAAAATCTAAATAATAAATAAATAAATAAATAAATAAATAAATAAATAAATAAATAAATAAATAAATTAATTAATTAATTAATTAATTAATTAATTTGTTCCTAAGGTGGGACTAGAACTCATTCTCCCAGTTTCTAGCCTGATGGCTAAAACATTACTGGTTCTACATGATGGCATCCTCATTACTTATGTGTAAACACACAGCAATGGGCCTTGCTAAACAAAATATAAGCTTGTGACATTAACAATCAATGGTTAAAAAACCCACCCATCTGACAACTTACTATCTCGACCTTGCCAGAACACTGCAAGCTACACAGCACCATGTTATGCATGAAGAGGCAGAAAAAGCAAGATACAGATGCAAGTGGCAATGTAATATTGAAGGACAGAAGCAACAACATCAGTGCTAAGAAGTCAGAGCATAACATGCCTGCCTACCATGGGGAATATTTGTACTTGAGAGTCATGGAAGCAAACATGAATGTCCACCTTTCAGTTTCATAGAAATAAGGAGTCAGTATCACTTTCTCAAAACAGCTTTATTGATAAATGTCAACACAAACTGAGCCAAAATATGACCACTGAGAAACAAGAGGGAAATCATCAGCATGTTTAATAAATTCTGTGGTTTGCAACTATTCAAAATCTGGTTAAAAACCACTGAAGGAGAGAAAACCTTTGAGAAAAAAAAAAGTCGACATGGATGAAGTATGTCCAGTAGCCATAAACTATTCAGAGTGAGCAGGAGAAGAAACAGGAAAAACCAACTGATGATGTGGAATTTTCTGGTTGGAGAGAATGTCTAGCAGACATCCTGAATAGCACCACCATGCAATCTTTGGCAGCCCACTAAGAAGCCAACCTTGTCCTACTGTTTTAAGTAATGACGGCAAAAGATAGGTAATAAACGCTCTTTAGAAGTTATGACAGCAGTCAGATGCAGTCAGTCAGAAGAAGAGATTTGCATCTTAATTTGTAAGATATATTCCTGACATTCACCGGCTAAAAAAACCTGATAGTATATATAACCTGCTTTCAGAGTACTACGTGCAAGAAAAACTGCATGAGTAAGTGCTAAAATTGACTTTAACATCTACAACAGTTTAGTTTAACATTCACAATCTCTCTTTCCAATGATTATTGCCTTACTTCTGGCTGTCCATTGGGCTATTACAGAAAAACAGATCAGATCATCCTTCAGCTTCAGTGTGTGCCTCTTCTCACATCTGAAGTTTCTAGCTGGGTTGTTTTTAGATTTGGCTTTAATATTTATAATAATAATAATAATAATAATAATAATAATAATAATAATAATAATAATAATAATAATAATAATAATAATAATAATAATAATAATAATAATAATAATAATAATAATAATAATAATAATAATAATAATAACAACAACAACAACAACAACAACAGAGTTGGAAGGGACCTTGGAGGTCTTCTAGTCCAACCCCCTGCCCAGGCAGGAAACCCTACACCATTTCAGACAAATGGTTATCCAACATTTTCTTAAAAATTTGTTGAAAAAGTGCCAGAAAAAGTTCAGAAATAGCCCATTGTGAAAGATGGTGCCTACGCAGGGAGAGCTGGTAAGATGGACTGCTGTGAAATGGTAGTTTCCCAGGAAAGAAGGAGCACCCTACAGAGAAGAGGGGCAGATGCTCCAGAGCCGGATAGGAGACAGAGCAGAGGTGGTATTCAGCAGGTTCTGACCAGTTCTGGAGAACTGGTAGCAGAAATTTTGAGTAGTTTGGAAAACTGGTAAAAACCATCTCTAACTGGCCCCGCCCCCATCTATTTTTTGCTTCCCGAGTCCCATGAGTCCCGAGGAAATGGGACTTTTGCAGTAACCTTCCCCTGGAGTGGGGTGGGAATGGAGATTTTACAGTATCCTTCCCCTGCCATGCCCCCAACCCACATGCACAGAACCGGTAGTAAAAAAAATTGAATCCCACCACTGAGACAGAGTATATCCATTAGGGTGAGAGTAGCAAGGGCTTTGTTTGGCAAGATTAGCAGTTAAGGAAGTAAACTCTGGTTGAATTCCTTTTTTGTCCTTGGGTTTAGTCTGACACCCGTTCCATCCAACCAGGGATGAGAGAATGATAAGAGGCAATATTTCTGGTCAGCAGGTGACACTCAGTGGAAGAGGAACTGAAGAAGGCAAATCCCCCAATTATTTTCCTTTATTGTCCCAAATTAAAACAGTAAGAACAGAAACCACTAGACTCACTGCTGAAACAAATTGGAGTAAAGCACTTTTCTCTTGGCTCAAAGGCTGTGCTCATCATTGGAGAAGAACCCTAATACCCTTTCAATTTTGAAATACATTCTTTTCATATAAAATATAAATTGTTGAAAGAATGGCATCAACACAAACATCCACCACCACCACCGCTGCTCTCTCTGGCATTTTCTTAGAACATCCAGTTTCATATACCCATTGCTTTTGAAGTCAGTATTTATTTATCTGTTTAAAATAAAATCAGACAGAAATGAACAGAACAGAACAGAGAACATATATTGTAAATGAATTGGCCTAACTGAAAAACTATCTGAAGAAAAAACAATGCACACAATATTGAAATAGGTATATTATTGTTTGTATTATATTGAAATTTTGTTTTACTTTTGTTTAAAATTATGGTAATATTATCACAAATATTACCTGACATATAGATGATAGTAATCTTTTCAGTTTACTGATTCCTGATTGACTGCATTCGTACAATACGCCTAATGAATTAACAGATTTCTGGTTTTAATAATACACTAAAGAATGAATTAACCAAATAAACTGAGTACACACAATATGGTAACTTGCCCCCAATAACCAATATTTCGGCAAAATAAAATTTTGTTAGCCTCCCCCCCCAAGTAAACTAGACAAGAAACAAGATCAGATGACTAATTCTTTATTATAAGACTGCAATAACAGACTCTTGCAAATCTGAAAGTACAAATCTCCTGCCATCTCTTTTAACTGCCTATGAAATTAGGGCACATATTTTCTAAATTTCTTTCTCTGCTTGTTATTCAGTTACAAGCTCCTCCCTTTTTTTTTCTGATTGTTTCCTAGGCAACATTTCTTCCCTCTGTCTTCCAAGGCCATTTTCACATTCCATTAGAGATTCAAATGTTAGACAAATGTATTTTTCGGTCACTGTGACTGACTAGGAGAACAAATGGCATTACTCTTACATCTTTTTCAAAAACAGACATGGAACAAAATAAAGTGCAATACCTAAACCTATCCAGCTGTGGTGTGGTTTTTGCAAGGCTCATGCAGACATTTTGAAAGCTATTCTGGGCTTCTTGGTTCTTGCCTGTGTGTGCATGTGCTGCCATTTTGCTTTGCGGTGAGGAAGACATGCTAACAAAAAATTTTATAATCTCCATAGCTGCTGTAACAGTTTGAAAAGAGGGTTTCATTCACGTTCCTATGTACTTAACTACTTCTACTTTGGAAGCTTTGCATAGCCCTATTAGTTACCAATCAACCTGCCACATTAGATTTTATTTTTATATAAAATCTGCATGCATCCAAAGATTGGACTGTGAATCAAATGACATATTAATAACAAGTGGTTGAATTCAGATATAATTATTAGTGTAATCTCTTTGTGAACAAGAACATAGCCATAAATCACCTTTAAAATTGTCTGAGAAACGTTGTTTAGTAGTCAAATAACTTCGGTTCTTCACTTACTGCTGACAGACAGATAAAATATTATCGTATTCTGACAAAGTAGCATAGAACACAGCTATGAATTCTTTATGGCTATTTTAGTAATGCATCAGGATGTCTTTCTTTCCTCCTGGATTAAAGACATTATCGAGACAGTTGTCAGAAAGCATCAAGTGATGAAATACTGATAGCATACTGTACATTTGTTTACCTTCATACTTATTACAATCATGTTCTAAAATGCAGTCTATTTAGGCTTAAAGCTCTTAATAAGCTCTCTCAATTACTCAGTTTTGTGTAGTCATAATACTGAAATACACAATAATCTATAGATTCTTTAATTCTTTTTAAAAAGTGCAAGCTCATATTTTAAAGCTAAACATTTTATTCTGAATTATTAGATCAGAGATGTATTCTGACTATAAATTAAAACTTCCTATTGGACCTTTCCAATTATTTAGGCTATTATATTACCAAACATTAATTAAATACTAAAACTACGTCCTCAAATATTTTTGATGAATAATAAAAAATATGAAGTCATTACATAATTTGTAATGGTATGTGTAATTTGTAATTGTATCCCAAACAAATGACTTTGGGAGACCAGGTAAGAGATGCTGTGTAGGAAACAGTCAGATAAGAAGCATAGCCTACAGCGGTGGGCTCCAACTAATTTAACAACCAATTCGTCCTAAAAACTGGGTGGGCGCAGTTGGGGTGTGTGTCATGTGACTGAGTGGGCATAGCCAACTTGATGTCACTCACAGCAAGGTGGGGCGGCGCAGGCAAGCTGATGGGAGCCTTAGATTTACCTTTGTACAGCAACAGCAACAGCAACTGATTCTCCAACACCTCATCTCTTGCTGGGTCTCGCTGCCCAACAGCGTTTTTAAAAAGGTTATTGCAGCAGGAAACAGTGGGTGGCTACTTCGGGCCTTTGTTGGTGCAGATGGGCACACGACCCGGCTTGAGACACTAGCCTGCAGCCGCCGGCGGTCTTTTTCAGCATGAGAAACCTGCAGCCGCTGGTTGGATTTGCTGGTCACCGAATTGCACAGAATAGTAACAACTGGTACGCCTGAACCAGTGTGAACTGTAGCAGCCCACCTCTGCTACAGATGCATGTTTGATGGAGCAAAAGGTTTAGGAAGAATTTTCACCTGTAAAAGGGATGGCGGGAAAATGGCACTTTCAGACAGGCAAGATTCTGTTAATATAGCTTTACAATAAAGTAGAATTAGTTTATCATATTTTGCTTCCCATTTAACCTACTTGGTAAGCTGACATAATTTTATGTATCATATATATTTTTTTGCAAATATGCTTAATGTATTCATTAGGCATTTTTTCCTGATACATCAAAGCGGTTGTTCTTGTGTTAACTAAGCTAAGTGTGTCAGCGTTCTGAATAATGCCAGAGTAACTGTCAATTCTGAAGCGAACCTGGCTGAAGCCATCTTGTGCTGCCTCATAGTTGCCAAAGTGGTTTTAGCACTGCTTCAATATGCCAATAATCAGATAATATTTTTTGATAGCTTGCTGAATATAATAATAATATTGAGAATTTGGGAAAATAATATAATAATAACATTGGGAAAATGTTAATTATTACAGATAATGGACAATTATTACAATTAAATATTTAGAAACTGGTGTATAGGTGAACATTTTTTTAGGCATTATAAAAGCATTAAACATTTTTAAAGGGAGAGAGTTGAGCAAAAAATACTAAGGGTATTTTTTGATTTTGGCTTAAATCTAGATGTTTTGTTTCAGCTTATTAAAAATGTAATATAATGATCAAACTGAAACGATAATGGCTTAATCATTATCAAATTATGTTAAACTCTTCTTTCATTTGTAAAACAAAGAGTTTAAACTTGATGCTATTTTAGTTGTACAAATTAACCTAAGCAATTTTTCTTCTAGTTATATTTTTTTTCCAAGAGGCAATTTTTTTGTACCATAAAGTTTTCTGAAGCAGTTTTTCTGAGTAGCTTGCTAATAAGGAAATAATGTGACTCTGGATAACAATATGTTAAAAAAAAAACTACAAATAATTAAAACAACACACATGTTTGGAGTTACTCATAACAACACAATCACTTCCCAGAAAACAGTCTCACAGCTTTCTGGTGGATTGCCCAAGGGAAGAACCAGACCTTTAACAACTTACAAAATGCCAGCAGCATTGAAATCATTCAGTTCTTGGGATGGTGGTGGGTGGATGGGATTATTATATAAATTTAATTTATATGTGGACTGCTCTATTTATTCTCCTTCCTACTCTTTCTCATCCTAGAGTTAAGAAAAGCCTTACAGTATTAGTGGCCATTGTGGCACAGTGATTAGAATGCAGTATTGCAGGCTAATTCTGCTGACTGCCGACTGCCAGAAATTCGGCAGTCTGATCCTGACTAGCTCAAGGTTGACGCAGGCTTCCATCCTTCCAAGGTTGATAAAATAAGGACCCAGATTGTTGGGGGGCACTTTTCTGACTCTGTAAACCACTTAGAGAGAGCTGTAAAGCATTATGAAATGGTATAAAAGTCCAAGTACTATTGCTACAGTATGGTTATTTTTCTTTTCTTTTTCCCAGTCAAATAAGAAGGCTGCTGGTATTGATCTAGCCATAGATCAAGACCAGCAGATTTGAACTTTTTTTTTTTGGCTCTTTGCCTTTGAATGTTGATAGACTTCATAGCAATCACAAACTCCTGTACTACAAATTTAGCAGTAGAAATAATCCATTTTAGAATCAGTAGCCACCCCTTCTCTCTTCAACAACCATTAAAGTTACAGAAGTCCTTGTTAGCCGTTTGAGCTGCTAGGCAGCATCTTTTTTCCTAGCTGCCTTTTCCCCACAGTCCTCCTGGGTAATTTTTTAAAAAATATTTTCCTCTTTGCCATCCATATCTGCCAACTTGTTCTTATCTCCCTAACAGCAAAGCAAATACAAACTGTTTTGTTTGGGTATGTTCGTGAATTATGTTTTAGTTAAAGCTTTCTATAAACAATGCAAAATATAAGAGTATGGTCAAGTTAAAGAGCTAGATAGACAGATAGTCAGACATAGATGACAGGTGTTGACTTCTGGCAACTGGCTGGATCAGTCTCTGCAGTTTTCAAAAGTGCATTACTATTGTCTACTTTCTAGAGCTGAAAGAGAGTGACTGGCCTGAGGACCCCCAGTTGTCTTTGCGCCTAAGAACTCATAGAAAACTCACGGTCTCCCAATGTTTTGCTTTAACCACTATAACCAGCTCTAAAAAAAACAAGCACACAATATTGCCTGTATTGTCAGAAAGGATACAACAGGGAGAAAAATAGCAGGTAATATAGGTTGCACTTCACTGATCTCCAATTATCTGAAACCTGAGAAATGTTCCAATCCATGTCTTCTCTAATCTAGATCTCTCTAGGTGTCTTAGATTTCATCTTCCATTGACCTGAGCTATACTGAACTAAATGAACTAGCAGTTAAGGCACCGGACTAGAAGCCAGGAGATTGTGAGTTCTAGTCCTGCTGTATGCAGTAACTTTAGTCACTCTCCCTCAACCCAGCTCATTCATCTCACAGAGTTGTTATAAGGAAAATAGGAGGAGGAATGAGTATTATGTGAGTTTACCTTTATTTTATTATAAAAATAATAAAAGTGGCATATAAACAAAATAGATAAACTTGCTATCTTTATCCAATATATGCAATGACTTATTAGTGTTTAATATTTTGGTGAGAAAGAAGAACTATGAAACGTAGCCACAGAAATAGTTCTTTTGTTTTTCCAGGAATTAAAACCATGTTTCCTGTCTCAACTGAACTTTCTTAATACAAGTAAGCTGTTCAAGTCAAGTCTAAAATGTGTACCCATCCCAAACAGCTGTTTTAAATCTTCTTCATCCCTGTTTGTACAGCTGTAATGAAACACTAAGGGCAGACATTATATTCTGTATCTGCTTCTCCACCGTTGTTCCCTTCAGAAGCCCTGGACTTCAAATCCGCTGGCCCTCATTCCTAGAATAACAACTATGCAGCTGGGACTTCCAAGAAAGAAGCTTAAGACACACCTGCAGGGCATCAGGTTGGGAGAGGCTACAACACACAGGATATAATACGCTTTCAAAATGTTAGGCACAAATGTTTTGCATAAATTATTAAAAAACTAGGCATAAATTATACACATTTCAATAATAAATTATACATAATCTTAAATAATAAATTATACACGATTTATGTATACATTTTAGGCAGAAGATAATATGCTATAACAGCCTCCTCTTTTATTACCAAAAAGTGTGCTATTTGTCCATCATATGGAGGATTCAGGCAGGATAGGATACAACATTTTAATCTATGTCTGTCCAATTGAGATGCCAGATAGAACATTGTCCTATCTTATCATCTTGGAAGACAAAAGCCATTATCTAGTTATTGAAAAAAATCTGTCTGCTATAAATAACTTTTCCACAGCTCAGTTCAAAGAATAAAAAAGAAATCCTCTGTGGAATGAAATGTCATTTCACTCTCCAGTTCTCTGCAGCAATAATCGCATGCAAAGAAAAAAAAAGAAGAAGTATAATCTCTTTAACAGAAAAAAGTTCATATCTCCATGGGGATACATTTCCCTCACAGGACCTGGTTGTACCTCAGTATGTCGGTATAACAGCTCTGTTTTGTGAGCTGCATTGGTTACAGGCACAGTTCAGATACTGGTACTCATCTTAAAGCCCTACATAGCACATGACCTGGATATTTAAGGGGTCATCTGTCCCCAATTATTTCTGCCCATCATATAAGATCTAACAGGATTGGAGTCACCTGATGAGACCCAGAAGACTTGCCTTCTCTGTGGCCATATCTGCCCTAAGGAACAGTATCCCTCCAAGATTTGATTGGCCCCAACCTTGTCAGCCTCCAGAAGTTATCATGTCTTTCCCTCAGGCATTTGGCCAAGGGATATATATGCCCACTATGAAAATACACATATTATTGTTGTGTTTAGCTCCCAAAGTAGTGTGATTTTATTTCTTCATTGTTGTTTGTATATTTGTGTGTGTGTGTGTGTGTCTGTCTGTCTGTCTGTCTGTCTGTCTGTTTTTTAAAAAAACTCTGTTATCCCTCTGAGTTGCTCTGCTAGTGGGCAGCCATACAAACAAAAAAACAAGTCTAGAAGAAATAAAGCATATTAGGTATGTGTGGGTAGGGGTTCTGAAATTCAGATTTATGGTCTGGGTTTGTCTATAAGAAGACTATGTTCCCCATATTAACCTTTATTTTATATCAGTTATCTCTGTTAGCTGTGCTGGCTGGTATTATTAGAGTTGAAACTGAGAATCTAGATATCAAAGGGTGGATACTGACTAGTGTTGGGATCCTTCCAGTTTAACAACCGGTTCGCCAGATGCACGCTGTGCGCATGTGCATAGTTCAACGAAAAATCACCTTCCACGTTAGTACTAGGGAATTAAAACAGCTGAGGCACAGCAAGCCACTCTGCCGCGCTAATCAGCTATGAAGATAAGGGTAAGTAAAGTGCAGGTGCAGGTGGGCGGGCCCAGCTGATCATCGGAGTAAACCGGTTCGCTCCCAACTGATCATCGGAGCTACTGGTTCGCCCAAACCAGTCCAAACCGGTAGAATCCCACCCCGATGCAGTCTCAGAATTTTATACATGCTACATGACAATATGAATATATATCTTGTACTATGTTTTTATTACCATTTAATTCCTCTTGAATCTTTTCAGCAGTACAGCAGCTCCTCTTGATTCTTTCACATTTTGATATATAGCCTTCATGATATATAGCCTTCATGATCAAGCCAAGGGCTATTTAATCCAATATTCTATATTATTCCATTACCAGTCAATTATATTCATAAAGCACACAAACATGGTCCGCTTCTACAGTTCCTCTCAGCTGTTGGCATTTAAGGCGTGCTGGCTTAATTCCAGAGTTAGTGAACTATTGAGATTATACCACTGATAGTCCCTTCTATCAAGGAATTTGTGTAGTCTTTGAAAACCATTTCAATTTGTGGCCTGCCATATGCTAAGTAACTGTGAGAGGGATCTTGGAGTCTTAGTGGACAAACAACTAAATATGAGCCAACAGTGTGCGGTGGCAGCCAAAAAAGCCAATGCAATCCTAAATTACATTAACAAAGGGATTTAACCAAGATCATGTGAGGTACTAATACCACTCTATAAAGCCTTATAAGACCACACCTAGAATACTGCATTCAGTTTTGGCCACCACAGTATAAAAAAAGATGCTGAGACTCTAGAACAGGGGTGTCAAACCCAAGGTCCAGGGGCTGGATGCGGCCTGCAGGGTGCTTACATCTGGTCTGTGGGGCCACCCTGGAAACAGTGAAGGACTGGCCTATGGCGCCTCTACCAGCAAAAATGGAGCTTGGGAGGTCCGCATACTGAGCTCTGTTTTCACTGGTAGGGGGTTGCAGGAGGCCATCGCAGCTGAAAACGGAGCTCGAGAGCCTGTTTTCACTGGCAGAGCACTCAGGCCACCATAGGGGTCCCCAGTACGAGTGATGTCGAGCTGGCCACACCCGCCCTGGCCATGCCCATCCCGGTTCCCCGAAGTTAAACACAACCCTGATGTGGCCCTCAATGAAATTGAGTTTAACACCCCTGCTCTAGAAAGAGTGCAGAGAAGAGCAACAAAGATGATTAGGGGACTGGAGGCAAAAACGTATGAAGAACGGTTGCAGGAATTGGGCTTGGCTAATCTAGTTAAGAGAAGGACCAGGGGAGACATGATAGCAGGGTTCCAATATTTAAGGGGCTGTCACAGAAAGGAGGGGTCAACCTGTTTTCCAAAGCACCTGAAAGCCAGACAAGGAATAATGGATGAAAACTGATCAAGGAGAGATTCAACCTAGAAACAAGGAGGAATTTTCTGACAGTGAGAATAATCGATCAATGGAACAGTTTCCCTTCAGAAGTTGTGGGAGCTTCATCACTAGAAGCTTTCAAGAAGAGACTGGACTACCATCTGTCAGAAATGTGTAGGATCTCCTGCTTGGGCTGGGGTTGTACTAGATGACCTACAAGGTCCCTTCCAGTTCTGTTAATCTGTTAATATTATGATAGAAATTCCACATCTGAACTATGAATTGTGTAAAGGAGTACTTACTTTCACTGGCCCCAAATATACGGCAATTATGTGTGAGAGGAGAAAAATAACTTTCTGTATTACACACAATATCTGATTTTATTTACACCACACATTTGCGTTATACTGGGATAGTGCAGTGCTCCAGTTGTAGTTTTAGAAAGGTATTTTGAAGTCTTCTACAGCTGCTATACGCTCCATGAAAAAATGCAGCTACTTTAAGGTATTCCTGTGTAGCAGTGATATATCCTTCTAAATCAACACTTGTTTCCAATGTGCACCAAAATCCAGCCAGTGGGGGCAAGCAACATTATTCAGAGCACAAAAGGAGTAATAAATGCTAAGCCCAAGAAATTAAAGACATGTATTAAGAAGGAGAAAAGGAAGCCTATCTAAAATTAATTTACATCAACATAATTTGCTATTCAATTCCATATCTTTCCATCCTTGCAAAGGATCTCTGCTTCCACCACCACATTTGTGCCATGCTTCATATCTTTGCACATCATAATATTTCTCCATCCATTTTCCCATCATAATGTACATGCAAAAAAGGAGCAATAGAGTAATAATAATCATAATACCAATAAGAAGAAGTAGTAGAGAAGATAAGAAGGATAACAATATTACTACAGCCATAAAACACGAGGGAACATACTTAGGCATAAGACAGTATTGTGAGAATTAGGTGTTCAGCAAAGTGATGGCACGAGAGAAAAAACTGTCCCTTTGTCTTTGCAATAGCCTGGACTATTGCAATGCTCTCTACATGGGGCTCCCCTTGAAGAGCACCCCGAGACTCCAGTTAGTCCAGAATGCAGCTGCGCAGGTGATAGAAGGAGCTGTTCAGAGCTCCCATATAACACCTATCCTGCGCAAGCTGCACTGGCTGCCTGTGGTCTTCTGGGTGCGCTTCAAGGTATTGGTTACCACCTTTAAAGAGCTCCATGGCTTAGAACCGGGATACTTACGGGACCGCCTACTACCACCTTGTGCCTCCCACCAACCCATGCGCTCTCACAGAGAGGGACTCCTTAGGGTGCCGTCAGCCAAGCAATGTCGGCTGGTGGCCCCAGAGGAAGGGCCTTCTCTGTGGGGGCTCCCACCCTATGGAACGAACTTCCCCCTGGATTTCGACAGCTCTCCGACCTCCGGACCTTTCGCCGTGAACTTAAAACGTATCTATTTTTTTGCACAGGACTGGCATAGAATTTTTAGATGATCTTATGGGTTTTTAATTTTTTAATTAGTTTTTTAGGGTTTTAAATGTATTTTAATAGTTGGGCCAAATTTAAATAAGTTTTTTAGCTATGGTTTTTATTTGTATTGTATGTGTTTGATTGTTATTTTTATTTGGCTGTTAACCGCCCTGAGTCCTTCAGGAGAAGGGCGGTATACAAATTAAAATATTATTATTATTATTATTATTATTATTATTATTATTATTATTATTATTATTATTATTATTATTATTATTATTATTATTATTATTATTATTAGTTGTTTTAGCATGTAAGGTCCTATAGTGGTGTCCTGAAGGGAGGAGTTGAAACAGATTATGTTCAGCATGTGAGGGTTCTAAAGTTATTTTCTTAGCAGATTGGTTCCAATTGTTTTTTCTGCAGCCCTAACTATCTGTTGGAGTCTGTACCCATCCTGTTTCATTGCTATACCAAACCAGACAGTTATAAAAGTACAAATGACAGATTAAATAATTCCTCTGTAGAACTATATCAAAAATCCCTGGGGCAATCTGAACTTTCTAAGTGGAAAGTTCAGGAAGACCAATCTTTGCTGTGCCTTTTTGTTGATGGTTCTAATGTTAGGTTTCCATTTCAAATCGTGGGAGATTATCTCGAAGGATTCTACTGCTAATACTGTGCTGTTGAATATAGTAAGAAAAGGTAGAATAGGATGGCTCCTCTTAAAATTCACTCTCATCTCTACAGTTTTAAGAATGTTTGTTTGTTTGTTTGTTTGTTTATTTATTTATTTTTCAAATTTTTATACCGCCCTTCTCCAAAGACTCAGGGCGGTGTACAGCAAAATAAAACACCAATAATCAAAACATTTTAAAATACAATATCCAGTTAAAAATCTAATTCAATAGCTGTATGTTAAAAATATTAAATAAAAAATTACAAATTTACAAAATAGATTAAGACCCCTATTAAAAGCCCACTAAAACCCCACAGTGTTAAAATTAATCAATTAATTACAGTAGAACACATTCAGGTCATCTGCCAGTTGACAATAAGGGAGGAAGCAGGGGTGAAATGTAAAATTTGTTACTACTGATTCTGTAGGCGTGACTTGGTGCGGGGGGGTGGTGGTTATGTGACTGGGTGGGCATGGGCAACTTTTTTTTTTACTTTTTAAAAAAAACTTCTTCGGTCGAAGAGGTTGTAAAAAAATGCTTTTAAAAGCCTCTGATGATCAGGCAACTCAGCTGGGATCGCCAGAACCCTTTAAAAGCATTTTTTCTACAAATGTAGAAAAATGCTTTTCTGTAAAAAATGCTTTTAAAAGGTTCTGGCAATCCCAGCTGAGTTGCCTGATCATCAGAGGCTTTTAAAAGCATTTTTTTACAACCTCTTTGGCCGAAGAGGTTGTAGAAAAAATGCTTTAAAAGGGTTTTGATGATCCCAGCTGAGCTGCATGATCATCAGAGGCTTTTTTTTACTTTTAAAAACATTTTTTTGGCCAAAGAAAAATGCTTTTAAAAGTAAAAAAAAACCCAAAACAACCTCTGATGATCGCATGGCTCAGCTGGGCATGGGAGGGGGGCAGGGATTTTTGCTGCCGGTTCTCTGAACCACCAGCCACATCGTTACTGGATCAAGCAATCCGGTCCGAACCGGGAGCATTTCATCCCTGGGAGGTAGGTCTGCTTAGCCAATGATATTCTTCAGGGATCTCCATACATTTGTTGGTTCATTTTTGGATTACTTTCTCTTTGGTACCCTGATCTCCCTTGTTAATACATTCCTGGCCTGACTGTATAAAATCCTATCCTTTTCCAGTAGGCCTTTTCTTTGGCATGACGTAGCTGCTTGAGCTTAGCTGCGAACCAAGGTTTATTATTACTATATAGGCACAAATTCTTGGTAGACACACACAAGAGTATCTTTCTTTAGTCCTTTGTTGAAATTACTCCCTTTTACCATATTTTTTCTCATCAACCACATATTTCATTTTATTGTTCCATTAAATAGCCATTTTCATGTTTTCCATTTCTATAACTGTGAACACTTCTGTACATCCTGCAACCGTTCCTTTTATTTCTGTTTCAAGCAGCCTTTTTTCCATATATCAATTTTCCATTTTCTTTTTTGGGAGACCAATTCATCATTCAACACTTGTTTATATGCAACCCATACTTTCTATTCCAGTATTTGTTCTTCTTCCAGTCCTGCTCTTTCACTGCCATTTCTTTCTTGTCTCATCTCCCCTACCCAGATTCACTTTTCACACTCAAAAACGGTCCATTCTACATTCAGAGATCTTCATTGTCCTTGTGCTCTTCATAATACTTTTGATTTTTCATCTTAAGCAACCATGCTTGCACCTTTTAGACTGATATTCTTTCCTTTGCCATGTTTGTGGAAGAATAGACTTATGCTTAAACTACTTACTTGAATACTTATTATTCACTATACTCATTATTCACCATTCTGATCAGTCTTTGCATCTTGGATGGTACAAATTTCCTGTACTGCTTTAGCGCATTCCCACCCAGCCATTCATTCTATCTAACAGAATTAACTTTTTCTGGAAAGTTCAACAACCGATCAGTAACAGTTCTTTCTTTATCTTTATCTACCCTCATTCAGATCTGTTACAGTTTTAATCTTCTTCTTTTTTTAACAGCCAAAATAGATATTTCATTTTCGTTTTTAACTGCATTTATTAAAACTTGCTGTTTCCCATACAGTATAGTCAGCTGGCATTTTCACATAAAGTTTTCCATTAAAATGAAGAAGCATTTATCTTAGTTGTACAGTTTATTTATTTGTTTATTAAATTTATATACAGCAGATCTCACTATCCAAAGCAACTCTAAGTAGGTTCAGTTTCAGCACACTTTGGCCAATGTGCCCCAGATTAAAAGCAAGTTTCTTCCCTGGGTTTTAAATAAGACATATACCTTTACTGACTGTCCTGAAACTTAATATAGTAGGATTCCATGCTGTCTGATTTTATTGCTATGCTGCTGCTTTTTGCTTTGCAAAGTGTTTTTAATTTCAATTCATTGCTTTGTTATATTTTACGCTGCCACTTTAAATTCTTAATCTAATGATTTTTTTCGTAAGTATAGTACTAATAATACTACCCCTGATTCTAACAAGTGTTGCATTTAAAAGCAACTCCACATGCTAGAAGTACCCCTGTGGTTTGCCATGATTCCCAGCTTTCAGTGTACACAGGTCAGATCCATTCAATTCCTATTACTTCAGGACAAATATGCCATAAAAGCACCTGCTGTCAAGCCCCAAGACAGAACCTGAAGGGGATATTTCCTCCCCTTCTCATTTAGACATGTGAGTTGCACCGAAGCATTCCTGTCAGACGTTTGATGAACAAACCCCTCAATAAGCAGCTGATTGTTCTGCCAAGAATCCTTTATAGTTCTATATAAATAAGGGGCGGGGGGTGGAGAAAGAGCCATTTCTAGGCAGGGTCTGTCACAATCGGTTTTTCTTTTTTCATGCAATCACATTTTACAAGTAATTTAATCTGCTCTTTTATATATTTTAAATGCCTAATAATATTGGGCTATGCCAGTTTTTTTTTTAAAAGGAAATAACAAATCTGACTAATTCTCACATTTTAATGAACCCAGACAGACTTTTATTGGATATCTTGGATAAATAAATATTCATTTCCTTTTTTTCACTGTTGACCAGTGTTGGGATTCAAAATATTTTACTACCAGTTCTGTGGGCTTGGCTTGGTGGGCGTGGCATGGCTTGGTGGGCATGGCAGGGGAAGGATACTGTAAAATCTCTATTCCCTCCCCACTTCAGGGGAAAGTTGCTGAAAAATCCCTATTTCCTCCCGATCAGCTGGAACTCGGGAGACAGAGACTAGATGGGGGCAGGGCCAGTCAGAGGTGGTATTTACCAGAGGTGGTATCCAAACTACTCAAAATTTCCACCACCGGTTCTCTAGAACTGGTCAGAACCTGCTGAATACAACCTCTGCTGTTGACTTAAAAGGTCATTTTGTGTCATGAATAAATGATGGCCACCACATTTGGTATTTCTAAGAGCTGATCTGGAACTCTGGCTCTTTGTATGTGGATCCCACCAAAGGGAAGAGGAAACATTTGGAAGAAAGAGGAAAGGGGAGAACTTACTCCCGGTGACTAAGGATGACCCAGGGGCTATGGGGCTCTCAGAACCTTACTATCATTTTCAGTGAATTGTATAGCGAGGAAAATAATTGAATATTGATATATAAGCAGTGGTGAAATCCAATTTTTTTTGCTACCGGTTCTGTGGGTGTGGCTTGGTGGGCATGGCAGGGGAAGGATACTGCAAAATCCCCATTCCCTCCCCACTCCTGGGGGAAGGATATTGCAAAATTTCCATTCCCACCCCATTCTGGGGTCAGCCAGAGGTGGTATTTGCCAATTCTCCAAACTATTCAAAATTTGCGCTACCGGTTCTCCAGAACCTGTCAGAACCTGCTGGATTTCACCTCTGTATATAAGGGTATATAAAGTCAACAGTCTGCAACTTTTAAGGACATACTAATCCTTTGTTGCATCTTTTTGTATAATCCCTTAACACAATTCCAGCAATATAAGTACTGCAGAAATAGAAAACTCTTATATCCAGATCTGCTAGCATTAATCACACTCAAGTAAGTTTCTCCTTATTTTCCACATTCAGAATGGAACAATCCTAAGTGGAATCAACTGAGGTAGATATATTAAGTAAATAAATAAGTACACAAACCATAGTTCAACATGTGACATATATGCATATGTCTGTGCCATCAGAAAGATCAATCATATTGTCAAATAAGCTCACAGTTGATAAACTGGGTGTTGACATGAATCATTTATTCTGGGAGATTGGATGTGAGATGTATTGTTCTACAATAAAGCTTTGCTTTTGTTTTACTGTCTATATCCATTGTTTGTTTTGTTTTTATATCGTAGGTTTTTGTGCCATCACTTTTTCTGTTTGAAAGGCAAATACAAACTGTAGGTCTGTGTAAAGTATTTGAAAAGGAGCATCATTAACTCTGCTGGCACAAGCAAAGGTGCTTCAAGGGCTTTCCCAAATTGTTTCCAAGTTGTTTCTGCGTGTGTGGGCATAATGTTACTCTGTTTTTCCAGAGGTCCCAGGAAAGCGTGGTCTCTGCAAGCACATACTTGTACAACCAACCTGGGGTGGGGAAGGCTGTTTTTGCCCTCCCCAGACTCCTAGAGAAACCCTGGAGGATGGGGACAGCAAAAACGGGTCTTCCGGTTGCAATGGAAGTTGGCAAATGGGCAATTTTTGGCCTTCGGAGGACCTCTGGGGGGGTGGGGAAGGCAGTTTTTGCCCCCTCCAGACTCCTAAAAAGGCTCTGGAGCCAGGTGAGAGAGAAAAATGGGCCTACCAGGCCTTCACGTGTCAGAAGCGGGAGGAGCAGGGAGGATCATGTGCTCATGTGTAGGGCGGGGCGCATAGAATTTTGGGTGTGGGCACGTGCATGCACAAACCCCCCTCCTGCCTCCTCCTGGCACGTGATGGCAAAAAGGTTAGCCATCACTGCCCTATGTGAGCAGTGTGTACTTGGAAGAAACTGAAACTCTTAAAGAAACAATATCTTCTTTTAGTGATACATTAAGAAACAAAATGAACTGACAAAAAAAAAGCAACTCTTCACGAAGAAAAGAATCAAAGAGAGAAGCCAGCCCAGTGGATAATAGTGGCATACAAAAGCCAGAGACTTAGAAGTTATTTTGCATTGCTAGAACCCAAAAACAAATTTCAAATCCTTGCAAGGAGACAAATAGCGAACTATTACAAGGAACTGTAGCAAATATATGCCAACTGAACCTATCAACCCATGAAGTATGCTGTCTGCCAGGAGCATGGTTCAGCGATTTGACAGGATGAATCACAAGACTTATCTCTTCTATAATCCCTTTTTGCTAATCCATGTAGGGACAAGTGTACCACAAAGAGCAAACACCTTCGACTTTGACATTCTAAGCAGGAAACTGAAGAACTGGTGAATTCAAATAGTGTTCTTGTTCTTTTTTTTTCCTTTTTTTTTTTTTTGATCCATGTAAAATGACTAGGGAAAAAAAAAGAACAATACTGGAAATCACCAAGTGACTTGAAGGCATACAATTGTTTCCTTGGTCCATGTTTTGGGTTATCTGTATGGACTGCTGACATGGAATAACAATAGAAAGGAAGGAGAGTTGTACTGTAGGTATGTACCAGATGTGAAAAGTATCCACTTCTGCTCAGAAATTCAGGTGAATAAGTTTGGCAATATTCAAGACCATAGGTGTTAATATAGTGAAAGAATAAATTACAGGAATATTAATGATATCTATGATTGCCTATCTAGAGCGGTGGGGTGACCTAGTGGTGAAGATGCTCACCACCCACTCGAAAAGTTCAGAGTTCAATTCTAGGTAGCAGGTAGATATTTCTTTATCAGGGTGCAAAGAAAAAATACCTGCTGTGAACTCCGCATGGCATCAGGAAGGGCATATGGCCAGTAAATGCATAGCTCCATCGGTCGCCCTGACTTTACCCTGACTAGGGAGTATAGGACCATAAACAGGGAGGGTTTTGTTCACTATTGCCTATCCAATGAAGGAGAAGAAATGGGGGATACTTTTGAAGAGCAAACTGGAGATCTTTCAAATCTGTAATCAATAAGCTTCCATGGCTATGAGTGGACTTGAATTTGGGTTTCCCTGATTTCAGTTTAATATCTTGTCTTTTACACCACATCGTCTCTTTCTCTCTCTCTCCACTTTCTATCTAGCTCTGTTTAAGGTAAAGGTTCCCCTTGCACATATGTGCTAGTTGTTCCCGACTCTAGGGGGAGGTGCTCATTTCAAAGCTGAACAGCCAGCGCTGTCCGAAGACGTCTCCATGGCCATGTGGCTGGCACGACTCAATGCCAAAGGCACACAGAATGCTGTTACCTTCCCACCAAAGGTGGTCCCTATTTTTTTTACTTGCATTTTTTACGTGCTTTCAAACTGCTAGGTTGGCAGAAGCTGGGACAAGTAGTGGGAGCTCAGCCTGTTACACGGAAGCACTAGGGATTTGAACCGCTGAACTGCCGACCTTTCGGTCAACAAGGTCAGTGTCTTGAGAGTTTACCAGACAGATGGCATAGGGAACAAAGCTGTTACAGAAACTGGTAGTTATCAGCTTTGGAAGCCATATTAGGCTGGAAGCTTCCATGCTGCCACTTTCTCATTGTGGGAAAGTAGAAGGGGGGCTTTAGTAGAGGGGTTGCATTTAGACATAATAGCATTCTTCCAGTCAAGCCGATCCTGCATCTGGAGAAGGAGTGGTCGGAGTGTTGTCTCGAGATGGGACAGATGGTGATTGGAGCATGTGATCGACTGAGGAGTTTTGGGGTTTTTGATTTACTGAGGGAAAACCCAGAGCTCTCAGATTCAGGTTTTCCCAGATGTGCCAGTTTACCTATTCTAGTAAATAGAACTTTGAAAAAATGCTTGCTTCAGAGTTTTACTTGGAGTTGGGGGTTTTTCTGGAGTGCTGACATTAGTTCTGCTAGAAATACTTCGAAACCTCCTCCCAGAGGGGACCAACAGAAACAGACCATAAAGTGGGTGTGTGGGGTCTCTAACAATGCTTAGAACTCTAAGCAAATAGTGTTTATAAGCAAGATCATGAATAACTGGAAGCGAGCTTCCTATTATCTCCTTGGCTGTCCTTACCACTCTCTGTATGGACCTTCTATCTGAGGCATTGCTACCACCAACCAAACAGTGATGCAGTTTGTGAAAATGCTCTCAATTGTGTCTCTGTAAAAAGTGGCCAGGACAGAAGGAGAAAGATGTGCTCCCCTCATCCGACACAGGAAATGCAGATGCTGGTTTGCACGCTTCACTAAAGATATCGTATGTTTATGATTGGGAATACCATAGAGGTAAGAGGGGTGGGAACTGGCAAATAAACTACTTAATTCAAGCCAGGCTTGTGAGAACAAAGGAGAAGAAAGATCTGTTTTTTCTCTTCTTCAATTCATTGGATTAGAATTGCAGCATTCAACCCATATTTAGTATACATTGTGACTTTGGATTTATCATCTTGCAGAAAGTATTTACAAATCAAGCACTGGGCCCCTTTTTTTGGTCCGCTCAGACAGAGATATATCTTTCGACTGCCAAAGATGGTCACCTTCATCTTATGGATCATGTTCTATGGTGCACTTATGGCCAGTGGTGGGACTCAAGTAATTTAATAACCGGTTCTCTTCCCTAATGATTTCTTCCAACAACCAGTTTGACAAACTGCTCACAAAGATAACAACCGGTTCTCCCAAAGTGGTGCGAACTGGCTGGATCCCACCACTGCTTATGGCCATTGATATACCTTCTGGAGCAGGGGTCTCCAACCTTGGCAACTTTAAGACTTGTGGACTTCAGCTCCCAGAGTTCCTCAACCAGTTTTGCTGGTTGAAGAATTCTGGGAGTTGAAGTTCACAAGTCTTAAAGTTGCCAAGGTTGGAGAGCCCTGTTCTGGAGACCATAGAATTGCTTCCTAAATCCACCCAGAATGTATTGTTTAATTTTCAATTTCTCATATTTCTTTTTTTACTTAGTACATTACGTCAGTTAAAAATTTGAAGTAGAACTCTAGGGTTGGTTTTTATTGACCAGACTGTCAGCATTATAAATCAGGGGTCTCCAACCTTGGCAACTTTAAGCCTGGTGGACTTCAACTCTCAGAATTCCCCAGCCAGCTTTGCTGGCTGGGGTATTCTGGGAGTTGAAGTCCTCCAGGCTTAAAGTTGCCAAGGTTGGAGATCCCTGTTATAAACAATTTCTTAATAGTCCCAACTGCAATATGTGTCTGAGGGTCAAAAAAAAGACAAAATTGCAGAAATGATTGTAATTCATTGTGCTGTAATATGAATCCCACTACATTTGAGTATACACATAGTGTTGATGCACATACTGTGCAAAAGGAACAAGGTTTGTATCACGACATCACACCTACCACCTTGTCTTTTTAATCTTCTCTCTGAGGAAGCCACTGCATCTCAGATAGATAGCAGTTTCAACTCAGCAGGGAATGTGCTCGCGCGCGCACGCACACACACGGAGGGAGGGAAGGAGCGAGGGAGGGAGGGAGGATTAGTATAAAGGTAATAATATTCACTTATTTACTAGTGAATTCCCCACCCCTGGAAAATATTGTAAGGGTTACTGGAAACGGAAGGAAAGCATTTGGAAGATGGGAGAAAAATACTGCGTAGATGCTCAAATTAATATTAATAGCAGCACTGAACACGTGCATCATATTATATAATTATGTCTAAAGATCAAATGTTTTAGAGGTTTTAATTTCCCACAGATAATGCCTCAAATTCCCTATACTTATTACCCTGCACATCAAAAGACAATGTGAAAGATGATTTTGGATGGGGGAGATGAAGGCAGGCATAGTATTGTTATGCAAAATATTCCTGTGAGTATCCTTATTGCACAGATACTAAGACTGGAACGGAAAATGTATTTTAGGAACCTTGCATGATAAAATGCAGTAATTTTTGCCACTAATTAGGAAGCTAGTAATCTCTCCCCCTGGCAAATACTGGACATTGAGTGTGTTATACTTGCACACTTAAATAGATGGTAATTCGACTATTCAGCACTAAAGCAGCATTTACGCCGGCTTAGAAAGTTAATTCTTTCTGCAAAATAGTCTAGCTTATGTGACAGGCCAAGTTGAATCCTGCAATCTCTGGGCTGCTACTTGCTGCTGCTTTAAGCTGCCGGACTCCCGTGGGTGAGGGAGCTGAAAAGGAAATCAGCCCCCTTTCCAGATTTCTCCTCTTTCCTCTTCCTTGGTTATGGTGATGGCACAATGCTATATAGAATAGAATAGAATAGAATTTTTTATTGGCCAAGTGTGATTGGACACACAAGGAATTTGTCTTGGTGCATATGCTCTCAGTGTACATAAAAGAAAAGATACGTTCATCAAGGTACAACATTTACAACACAATTGATGATCAATATATCAATATAAATCATAAGGATTGCCAGCAACAAGTTATAGTCATACAGTCATAAGTGGAAAGAGATTGGCGATGGGAACTGTGAAGCGATTAATAGTAGTGCAGATTTAGTAAATAGTCTGACAGTGTTGAGGGAATTATTTGTTTAGCAGAGTGATGGCCTTCGGGAAAAAATTTGGACTGTGTTTACTATGAAATATGACTGGTACATTCCCCTTCCTTTTTTTTAAAAAAAACTTTTCCTGCATTATCAAAACAACCACCACAGCAAACAGCAACAACCACATCATTTTACCTTTTTCCACCCTGTCACTTGGAATAGAAGGGGAGTAGAATTCACTTTGTTGGGAAAAAACAAAAACAAAGATAGATCCAGGCTAGCAAACAAATCCATGTTTTCATCGTTCCATCAGTGAACCTCTGAAAAGGACCAAACCAGGGGTGAAATCAAGCAGGTTCTGACAGGTTTTGGAAAACCAGTAGCGGAAATTTTGTGTAGTTCGGCGAACCAGCAAATACCACCTCTGGCTGGCCCCAGAGTGGGGTGGGAATGGAGATTTTGCAATATCCTTCCCCCAGGAGTGGGAAGGGAATGAGGATTTTGCAGTATCCTTCCCCTGCCATGCCCACCAAGCCACACCAGGCCCACCAAGCCATGCCCACAGAACCGGTGGTAACAAAAATTGGATTTCACCCCTGGACCAAACCCACCTTTTCACCAGTCTACTGGAGAACTTGTAAGAATACATAGAGAACATAGAGGGCAATAACATAAAACCAGAAGCTGGGTTGGGGGAGGGCACCATAACTAATAGGTTTGGAGGTACCGTATTTGACTACAGTGAAATGAAATGCAGGTTAGATAACACAGCTTTTGACATGTAACCAGAAAAGAGAAGCAGGAATTGCAATCCTGCTGGGATGGGACCTGGTAGAAATCAAGGCTTCCTTGAGAAAAAGACCAACAGCTTGTATGTGTGCTATGGCAATTTGGTCATCTGGTTCAGCCTGCAGAGCAATTGAATTTGCAGTTTCAGTAGGGAAAGAACAGAGAGATACGGGAGCAGGTAATCTCTTTCTATGACCTCCAAAGCCTTTACCAGTTAAAGCAGAGAATGCTGAACAAAACTATCTGACCTGAGGCCAAACAATGCCTTGTTTAGAAACAAGCAAATCCATCCTAATGATAATTTTTCAGAGATTTATTCTCTTTTCAGAGATGAAAAGAGTGTTGCTAGGGAGAAGCTCAGTGTTGGAAAAATAACCGCAGAAGTTCAAATCGATATTTTTAAGCAGCCTTTGTGCAGTATGATTAGTTGGCGTGTATAAGATGAATCAGCCACGGTTTCATGCAAGCGTTCAAAAATGAGCTGCTCAGCTACTCAGTGATGCTAACCAGATGTTTCACTTTTGTCTGTAGTTCATTTTCTAAACCCTTGAGAAGCACACATGTAACAGGACCCTTACCAAATTTACAGCAGCTACCCCGATGGCTCAGTTTTCCTCTGCTGTGGGGAAGAAAAAGAAAATACAAAGGAGTGACAAAGCTCAGTAACTGGGGAGCTTTTCTTCTCTGTTAAAAACCTTATAAAAGTAGTGTTGACGTTTGAGGAGCCTTGAGGAGGATATTAAATAGATGGGGTGCAGTCCCATGTGGACACAATTTGGCATAGTATCTTCATGTGCAAGATGAACATAGACTAACTTATATACAGAGGTGGGCTGCACTTTCCTTAACAAAGGATTCCCTGGTTGTGAGGGCGTGCATATGCGCGTCCGCTTCGCTCGCACACACCCCTTTGGGAGAGAAACGGAGCTTCAAACAGGCTCCTAATCAGCTCAGGCAGCTCCGGTGGGAACAGCAGCTGGGCCAGCCAATGAGCCAGAATGTAAGTTATAAATGGATAGCATAGAACAGGGGCGGGTTTAGCCAGCGATCAGAGCTAAGGGTTCGCCCGAACCCTTGTGACTATGCAGCAGCCCACCACTGCTTATATATTAAATACAATTTTTATAACATTATAAGCAGTGGTGGGATTCAAGTAATTTAACAACCGGTTCTCTGCCCTAATGATTTCTTCCAACAACCAGTTTGGCAAACTGCTCAGAAAGTTAACAACCGGTTCTCCCGAAGTGGTGCGAACTGGCTGAATCCCACCACTGATTATAAGTGATGTATGCCTTTAGAATAGGGATGCGGTGGCTCAGTGGCTGAGATGCTGAACTTATCGATCAGAAGGTTGGCAGTCCAGCAGTTCAAATCCCTAGTGCCACGTAACAGAGTGAGCTCCCATTACTTGTCCCAGCTTCTGCTAACCTAGCAGTTCAAAAGCACATAAAAAATGCAAGTAGAAAAATAGGGACCACTTTGTTGGGAAGGTAACAGCCTTCAGCATTTAGTCATGCTGGCCACATGACCACACAGAGACATCTTCAGACAGTGCTGACTCTTTGGCTTAGGAATGGAGGTGAGCACCGCCCCCTAGAGTCGGAAACAACTAGCACGCATGTGTAGGGAAAACTTTACCTTCACCTTTATGCCTTTAGCTATAATTCTGAAAAATATATATCATCCCTCATGTGAATACAATGAAAGAAACAGAGAAGGCTTGAAGGAAAAAGGGACAGAAGGCAGAGATAAGATTGTGGTGATAGTTGCCCTTCCCTCCCTTTCTTCCTATTTAGAGTTGTCAGGATGTTATTTATTTTATTTATTTTATTTTATTTTATTTTATTTTATTGTGTGTGTGTGTCCAGAGAGACTCAGGGCGTACAGCCAAAATAAAACACAGAATATATACAATTAAAAGAATTTAAAATGAACTATTACTATGCGGCCGATAATTAAAACATTTAAAAAATTTAAAATATTATTAAAACCCCAATTTAAAACAACTATTTATGCCAGTCCTGCTTGAATGAATAAATATGTTTTAAGCTCATGACGAAAGGTCCCTATATAATGGAATGGAAATGTTTCCCTATATAATGGAATGGGTGACTTTCTGTCTGCTGTGTGTGTGTGTGAGAGAGAGAGAGAGAGAGAGAGAGACAGAGAGAGACAGAGACACAGAGAGAAACACACACACACACACATGCACACACACAGAGAGAGAGAGACAGAGAGAGACAGATAGACAGAGAGACAGACAGAGAGACAGAGAGACAGAGACAGAGTGAGAGGGGGGGAGAGAGAGTCAGAGACTGAGACAGAGTGAGAGAGTGAATGAGAGAGTTAGAGTGAGAGAGACAGTTAGACAGAGAGACGGAGACAGAGTGAGTGAGAGAATGAGAGTGAGAGAGAGAGAGAGAGAGAGAGCAGGAAGCTCTAAACTAAGCAGTTCAAATGACAAAAGAAGCTATACTGGTACTACACATGAATACCATTCCAAGAACAAGATCTCCTAGGCAAGGGACTTTTGAACTTTTCAGATCATACATCAGACATACTATGAGTGCTCCCACAAAATGACTTCTGGGGAGGGGAATTGCTCATTCATAAAAGAGCTTCCATGTAGGACATAACCAACTTCAAAATACAATTATATGAAGCTTGCCACCCTTCCAGGCGCATCTGTAGTCAGTTTTGGAAACAGCTACTAGACTTTTTATCAATCTGAGAATCAGCTCAGAATCCGCTCTCTGGCCAACGTCCTGTCCATCCTACTTTGCTTACCATTGTCTTTTCTCTGGGCAGCTGGGCACCCTTCCAAATAAATCTGGAAACTGGGCTCCAGAGAATATTCTCAGACCTGAAGATGGTACTTGAGATTTTCCAGCATGCCAACCTGCCATTTTTAAATGTTAAGATTCCAGTGGGACAAAGAGTTATCAAAAAAAGCATCTGCAGGTACTTTCAGGGAATAAACTAATTTCCTCTTTCTTCCCATTCAATCTTTTGGAAGTTGAAGTAGGTATGAGTGTTTCTGAGAGCGAGAATCTATTGGGAGCAAAGATTAGTGAAACGGGTTTATAATTGTAACAGAAAGCAAATTTATTTACTGGAAATACATTATACTGATAGGCAAAACGTATCCCCTACCTAACTATATCCTATCAAGAGATGAGTCAGACAACTCCCTCTCTTTCTCTCTCCAAATGCAGAAGGAAGTGAGCTCACATTAGTTTTTCTTGGATACAGAGCAGGCAGAGTGACAGACAGAGTAATTCCTTAAATCTCTATCTACACCCTACTGCCCTTTTGTAGTCAATAAGTCATGAGATGATGAAAAGTCAATACCATTAGATTTGGGTCACCAACAATATCTCTTCTTCCTTTCTCCTCTTCTCACTTTGCATCTGAAAGAAGATCAACCCCATAATTTCCCCTCCAAAATTGATTTTTTTAAAATTAAAATTGGCAGAATGTTCAGGGGTCACAGAATGCTTATGAGAAGAATTCTTCCCTCCCTAATGTAATACTATTCTTCTGGAAATCAGACTTGCTTGGCAACTGATCATAATTGCATGATCAAAATATCTTCCCAACCCCCAACTTAACAAAATAGTAGAGTTGGAAGGGACCTTGGAGCTCCTCTAGTCCAACCCCTGTTCAAGCACCCAGTGATGGCAAACCTTTTCAGCACCAAGTGCCCAAACCAGAACGTGTGCGCATCAGAGGAGAGTTTCAACAGGTTCTGACCAGTTCTGGAGAACCAGTAGCAGAAATTTTGAGTAGTTCAGAGAATCAGTAAATGCCGTCTCTGGCTGGCCCCGCCCCCATTTATTCTCTGCTTCCCAAGTCCCAGCTGATCGGGAGGAAATGGGGATTTTTCAGCAACCTTCCCCTGGAGTGGAGAGGGAATGGAGATTTTACAGTATCCTTCCCCTGCCATGCCCACCAAGCCACACTCACAGAACCGGTAGTAAAAAGTTTTGAAACCCACCACTGGTGTGCATGCGCCAGAGCCCCGGAAACTCGAAGACCAGCTGGGTGATGTGCATATGCATGCCGGCCACCTGGTCGTCTGGTTTCTGGGGCTCCGGCATGTGCGAAGATCAGCTGGCAACAGCACATGTGCCCACAGAGAGAATTCTGCATGCCACCTCTGGCAGGCGTGCCATAGGTTCGCCATCACCCATTTCAGACAAAGGGTTATCCAATCTCTTCTTAAAATCTTCATTCATAACTTCTGGAGTCATGTCATTCTACTGATTGTTCTGTCAGGAAACTTCTCCTTAGTTCTAGGTTGCTTCTCTCCTTGATTAGTTTCCATCCATTGCTTCTTGTCCTGCCTTAAGGTACTTTGAAGAATAGGTTGATTCCCTCTTCTTTGTGGCAGACTCCTTAGATATTGGAACATTGCTATCATGTCACCCCTAGATTTCTTCTTTGCATTAAATTAGACATACCCAATTCCTGCAACCATTCTTCATGTTTTAGCCTCCAGTCCCCTAATCATTTTTGTTGCTCTTCTTTGCACTCTTTCCAAAATCTCAACATCATTTTTATATTATGGCAACCAAAATGGGATACAATATTTCAAGTCTGATCTTATCAAGGCATTATAAAGAGGTACCAACACTTCACCTATGGTAATCTTGGACTCATCTATTCCAACACAGAGATATTATTCAGGGTGATTGCAGGATGGTGTAGTTAACCTTTGTCTTCAGAGTTATAGTTTTCTGAACAACCCTAATGCAGGAGAATGGAGCAATGGAGAATCAGAATCTGAAAAAGAGATATGAGACACACACACACATATCCCCCCCCCCCCCCAAATAGATTTAGGTCTTAAGTCTGCAGGACATGAAAAACCATTACTTCATGCACAGCTAGCTAGACTGGGAGAAAATACTCAGTGCAGAGATGCAATTCTCCTTAAAGCCAGACTAGTTAATGAAATATTAGTTCCAGAAAAGCCAAATCAAACAAGGAGCAGATGGAAGGATCCATAGTGTGATGAAACTGAATATTTTCCACTTGGTAGTCACATTTGGATACTCTGAAAGGAAGTGCAAGTTAGCCTTGACTAAATTGTATTTAACTTGGCAGCTAAACTGCCTCTTTTGGTAAACACCACACCTTTTAATGTATATTTTTTCTATCTTATTCATTTGGTATTTTCAATACAAAATACATTACTTTTTTTTTAAAGGGAGATAATCCTGTCCAATCCACATATCCTCTGCTAAGTTTGGTTCACTGTATAAATGACTAAAAATATACTAAAACGTGTCAATAGATATTTGATGGGACTAGTCATTTTTGTTTCTGTGGAATATGTGCCCATAAACTCTGCTTTAATATTTTTTAAATTATCTTTGAACTTCAATACCCAGTATTCTCTTGCCAGCCAATACAGGCAAAACCAGAGGGAAGAGTTCCATGTATCCTTCATTGAGCATGCGGAGAAAAGTTGGAATATACATCTCAATAATAAGAACAGATTATAAAAATATTAAAACCATAGACTTTGTGTGTAAAAATAGACATACATGCTTCTTGTGTGTTAATTCTGAGATGAATTACTTTAGCATTGATCCACCTATGTTATAATCTGATCATCTGCTTATAACACTAGGAGCATTAGGTGTTTAAAATGGCTCTTCAAGAAAAGCAAAAAAGGTCAATACCTTAGGTTGGCAGAAACTGGGACAAGTAACAGGAGCTCACTCTGAAAATAAGATAAAGAAAATGCTGTCTTTCAAAAAAAAAGAAAGAATAATCCAAAAGTAAAATAGGAAAAAAGGGCAGGAGGTATCCAACCGTGAATAAAAGACAGTGAGAGAGAATGAACAGGAAATAAAATCACTTCTCACCAAGGAGATTCAAACAGGAGTTCTATTCTCATTTTGACTTGACATTAAGAAATGCATGCAGAACTTGGAATTTGTTTGGGTTAAAAATATGGAGAATCTGTGTTGACCCAGGCTACAAACTGACCGGAGGCAGCCTGATAAACCAAGGCTAGGAAATCTGCCCTCTTTCTTCTGGGATGGGCTGAGGGAAGTCAGGTTGCATAGGAAGGGAAGAGCGATTCTGAGATGCCAAGGGAGTTGGCTCTTCCAGATGAGATCACTGTCAGGGATGATCAATGTACTGACCTACTTAATTTGACAGTACCTCTTCATCTATCAGAAAATGGTGGCTGATGCCGGTATAATAAATATGCATGATTTCCCAGCAATTTCTTCTTTGCATTAAATTAGACATACCCAATTCCTGCAACCATTCTTCATGTTTTAGCCTCCAGTCCCCTAATCATTTTTGTTGCTCTTCTTTGCACTCTTTCCAAAATCTCAACATCATTTTTATATTATGGCAACCAAAATGGGATACAATATTTCAAGTCTGATCTTATCAAGGCATTATAAAGAGGTACCAACACTTCACCTACGGTAATCTTGGACTCATCTATTCCAACACAGAGATATTATTCCGGGTGATTGCAGGATGGTGTAGTTAACCTTTGTCTTCAGAGTTATAATTTTCTGAACAACCCTAATGCAGGAGAATGGAGCAATGGAGAATCAGAATCTGAAAAAGAGATATGAGACACACACACACATATCCCCCCCCCAAATAGATTTAGGTCTTAAGTCTGCAGGACATGAAAAACCATTACTTCATGCACAGCTAGCTAGACTGGGAGAAAATACTCAGTGCAGAGATGAAATTCTCCTTAAAGCCAGACTAGTTAATGAAATATTAGTTCCAGAAAAGCCAAATCAAACAAGGAGCAGATGGAAGGATCCATAGTGTGATGAAACTGAATATTTTCCACTTGGTAGTCACATTTGGATACTCTGAAAGGAAGTGCAAGTTAGCCTTGACTAAATTGTATTTAACTTGGCAGCTAAACTGCCTCTTTTGGTAAACACCACACCTTTTAATGTATATTTTTTCTATCTTATTCATTTGGTATTTTCAATACAAAATACATTACTTTTTTTTTAAAGGGAGGTAATCCTGTCCAATCCACATATCCTCTGCTAAGTTTGGTTCACTGTATAAATGACTAAAAATATACTAAAACGTGTCAATGGATATTTGATGGGACTAGTCATTTTTGTTTCTGTGGAATATGTGCCCATAAACTCTGCTTTAATATTTTTTAAATTATCTTTGAACTTCAATACCCAGTATTCTCTTGCCAGCCAATACAGGCAAAACCAGAGGGAAGAGTTCCATGTATCCTTCATTGAGCATGCGGAGAAAAGTTGGAATATACATCTCAATAATAATAACAGATTATAAAAATATTAAAACCATAGACTGTGTGTGTAAAAATAGACATACATGCTTCTTGTGTGTTAATTCTGAGATGAATTACTTTAGCATTGATCCACCTATGTTATAATCTGATCATCTGCTTATAACACTAGGAGCATTAGGTGTTTAAAATGGCTCTTCAAGAAAAGCAAAAAAGGTCAATACAGTTCAAGATTTTGGAATTTTGGTACCCATAAGTAACTGAAAATAAGATAAAGAAAATGCTGTCTTTCAAAAAAAAAAGAAAAGAAAGAATAATCCAAAAGTAAAATAGGAAAAAAGGGCAGGAGGTATCCAACCATGAATAAAAGACAGTGAGAGAGAATGAACAGGAAATAAAATCACTTCTCACCAAGGAGATTCAAACAGGAGTTCTATTCTCATTTTGACTTGACATTAAGAAATGCATGCAGAACTTGGAATTTGTTTGGGTTAAAAATATGGAGAATCTGTGTTGACCCAGGTTACAAACTGACCGGAGGCAGCCTGATAAACCAAGGCTAGGAAATCTGCCCTCTTTCTTCTGGGATGGGCTGAGGGAAGTCAGGTTGCATAGGAAGGGAAGAGCGATTCTGAGATGCCAAGGGAGTCGGCTCTTCCAGATGAGATCACTGTCAGGGATGATCAATGTACTGACCTACTTAATTTGACAGTACCTCTTCATCTATCAGAAAATGGTGGCGGATGCCGGTATAATAAATATGCATGATTTCCCCAGCAATTTCTTCTCATATGCGTCAGCTGACTATATGCCTTTTAGTACAGTAACATTGCCTGAGCTTAAGTCATCTTAAACTTGACTTTTACAGGGCACATTTTGTACTCTGCCGCCATCTAGTGGACATGGTGTTCAATCACTACAGGTCTCCCCTACGAAAACGAATGCTGATCGCAGGACCACAGATGGCATTTGGTGACTCTGCTTGAAGTTGTTTGTAACATAAAATTAAACCACACTGACCTCTCATGTTTGCCAGCTGATCAATATTTACTTACTGTTCTCTGAGTAATTCAGAAAGGTAGTACAACAGTCCAGTGTATAGGAAATTAACATTGTTAAAAACTATCAAATAATTTGAAAGAATAGAATAGAATAGAATTTTTTATTGGCCAAGTGTGATTGGACACACAAGGAATTTGTCTTGGTGCATATGCTCTCAGTGTACATAAAAGAAAAGATACCTTCATCAAGGTACAACATTTACAACACAAATGATGGTCAATATATCAATATAAATCATAAGGATTGCTAGCAACAAAGTTACAGTCATACAGTCATAAGTGGAAAGAGATTGGTGATGGGAACAATGAGAAGATTAATAGTAGTGCAGATTTAGTAACTAGTTTGACAGTGTTGAGGGAATTATTTGTTTAGCAGAGTGATGGCCTTCGGGGAAAAAACTGTTCTTGTGTCTAGTTGTTCTGTTGTGCAGTGCTCTATAGCGTCGTTTTGAGGGTAGGAGTTGAAACAGTTTATGTCCTGGATGTGAGGGATCTGTAAATATTTTCACAGCCCTCTTCTTGATTCGTGCAGTATACAGGTCCTCCATGGAAGGCAGGTTGGTAGCAATTATTTTTTCTGCAGTTCTAATTATCCTCTGAAGTCTGTGTCTTTCTTGTTGGGTTGCAGAACTGAACCAGACAGTTATAGAGGTGCAAATGACAGACTCAATAATTCCTCTGTAAGGGAGCTCAATCTAAAATATTTCATTTTTTTAAAAGACGAGTGGATAAAATGTGTTGGAAAGACCACAGACAGGGCAGCAGGCAAAGGTTTGTGAAAAAAAACCCCTATACCATAAGTAGGGAGTTATCACTGAAGATGCCATCTCTCAATTGCCACCTTTTATTTGAAGAGGGGAGTTGGGACAGGGTCTCTGGAGATGATGTCAATTTGAGGTCATCTGGCTTAGTTGGGTGGCTATAGAAATGGAATTGGGACTCAGCGGCTAAGATGCCGAGCTTGTTGATCAGAAGGTTGGCAGCTCAGCGGTTCGAATCCCTAGCGCCACATAATGGAGTGAGCTCCTGTTACTTGTCCCAGTTTCTGCCAACCTAACAGTTTGAAAGCATGTAAAAAATGCAAGTAGAAAAATAGGCACCGCTTTGGTGGGAAGGTAACAGAGCTCCATGCACCTATGGCATTTAGTCATGCCAGCCACATGACCATGGAGACGTCTTTGGATAGCTCTTCAGCTTAGAAACAGAGATGAGCACCACCCCTAGAGCCGGAAACAACTAGCATGCATGTGTGGGGGGAACCTTTACCTTTACCTTTTAGAAATGGAATAGAAAGACAGACAGACAGAGATAGATAAGAAAGACTTTTTGTGACTATTTTCTGAACTATAAAACAGTTCCTTAAAATGGACAACTAACATCAAAAACATCATCAAACAAGTACAACAAAGAATGTTCTTTCTGCACCAACTCAGAAAGCTCAGACTACCCAAGGAACTGCTGATTCAGTTCTACAGAGAAATTATTGAGTCTGTCATCTGCACCTCTATAATTGTCTGGTTTGGTTCTGCAACCCAACAAGACAGACACAGACTTCAGAGGATAATTAGAACTGCAGAAAAATCAATGGCTACCAACCTGCTTTCCATTGAGGACCTGTATACTGCATGAATCAAAAAGACGGTTGTGAAAATATCTACAGACACTTCACATTCTGGACATAAATTGTTTCAACTTCTAATCTCAAAACAATGCTATAGGGCACTGTACACCAGAACAACTAGATACAGGGGCAGTTTTTACCCCCATGCCATCACTCTGCTAAACAACTAATTCCCACAACACTGTCAAACTATTTAATAAGGCTGTATTACTATGCTTCTTCTCATGTTTCCTATTACCTATCTCCTTTTCTACTTATGACTATAACTTTGTCGCTTGTATCTTTACAATTTATATTGTTTTATTTAGTTTTCTAGTACGATTTTTTTTTAAATTTACATTTATATCCCGCCCTTCTCCGAAGACTCAGGGCGGCTTACACTATGTTAGCAATAGTCTTCATCCTATTTGTATATTTATATACAAAGTCAACTTATTGCCCCCAACAATCTGGGTCCTCATTTTACCTACCTTATAAAGGATGGAAGGCTGAGTCAACCTTGGGCCTGGTGGGACTAGAATCTGCAGTAATTGCAAGCAGCTGTGTTAATAACAGGCTGTCTTAACAGTCTGAGCCACAAGAGGCCCACAAGAGGATTTATGTTGATTCTATCACTAAGTGTTGTATCTTATGATTTACGAAGAATGTATTTTTATGATTATCATCATGATTTACCACTTTTATGTACAATGAGAGTTTATGCACCGAAGACAAATTCTTTGTGCGTCCAATCACAGTTGGCCAATAAAGAATTCCATTCCATTCCATTCCATTCCATTCCTATTCTATTCCTATTCTATATTCCTATTCTATTCTAATGAATTCTATATAAGAACAATACTATAGTGTAAATGAGAGATAGTTAGTAAATGGGTAATTGCAATCAAGCCATTTCCATCCAAATCATGTTGTAGTTGATGTACTGTGGAAGCAGAGATACAGAATATAAACTTGACATCTGAGGAAGAAAAAGTTTCTACTACACCCAGAAGTCTGTGAAGGCCATAGTCCTACAAAGTCATCTTCCCTCCTTTTATCATGTGGAAAATAATATTTTTAATTTAGTCTTTAAATATATTTCTATACTGCTTATTATACAATTGCATCTCAAACTGGTTTACAATAAAACCAGTACAATTGCATCTCAAACTGGTGTACAATAAAATTGTTATATAAAATATTAAAACTATATATTGAAACCATGTTCATTTAAAAGACAGGAAAACAAGTCATGCACCCAATATTACTACCCAATATTATTAATGGAAAGTGTGGATAAAATGGTAAGTTGTTGTGGGTTTTGTTTTTTGTTTTGTAATGGATGATGGCAGTGAGGCAGAGATCAGACTTTTATTCAAAAAGGACTTTACAAATGTATACAAAATACTCTAGATCAGGGGTCTCCAACCTTGGCAACTTTAAGACTTGTGGACTTCAACTCCCAGAATCCCTCAGCCAGCAAAGCAGGCCGGAGGCCATGCCCACGCCCAATTTAGCAAAGGGGGAAAATGTCCCGATATGTCACATGACACCGCCATGATGACATTAGTTTGACACCCCTGCTCTAGATCAAGGGTATCCAACCTTGGCAACTTTCAGAATTATGAACTTCAGCTCCCAGAATTACCCAGCCAGACAATTTCTCATGCTGCCTGGGGAATTCTGGGAGTTAAGTCAGTAGTGGGTTTCAAATCTCAGCACTACTGGTTCGCTATTGGTAGCGTGCAGGCGTGTGTGCTCACTTTGTGAGCGTGTGGCGCAGAAGCTTCTGTGCATGCATAGACAGTTTTTGAGGACGTTTTTGAGGATGTCTGGGCAGGTGGGAGGAGCCTCTCGCCGCCCGAACTGGGGCAAACCAGGAGCAACCCACCACTGAGTTAAGTCCGTAAGTATTAAAGTTGCCTAGATATTCCCATTCTAAGGACAGCGATTTGTTATTTGTGTCACCTTACTGTGCATTTCTAAGAGTTTCTTTTTTATATTATAGTAACTCAATTATTTTAAGTGAACCTAAACAATACATCCTTTACTTCACCCCTCCTGTTCTCAGTCCTCAATTATTTGTTACTAGTGAACACTTTGTTATTACAACATACAACTGTATGTGTTAGATACATTTTCTCTCTCAGACTTTGATCGCTTTTACTATCTCTCCTCCTTCTTTTCCCCAGAGACTTGCTTCTCCTAATTTCTTCCTTCAGGGATTTGAGTTAGGTGTTCACCATAGAATTATTTCTTCTTCCAGTGATGAAATGTCACCTTTCAGCTTTGATAATGTCCCAACAGACTCTATGGGAATTCTCCTTTGGGTGAATTGTAGGAATGTCTCCCAATGGCTTCCTCCTTCTTGCCCTGGATCCTTATAACATAACATAACAACAGAGTTGGAAGGGACCTTGGAGGCCTTCTAGTGCAACCCCCTGCCCAGGCAGGAAACCCTACACCATCTCAGTCAGATGGCTATCCAACATTTTCTTAAAAATTTCCAGTGTTGGAGCATTCACAACTTCTGCAGGCAAGTCGTTCCACTTATTAATTGTTCTAACTGTCAGGAAATTTCTCCTTAGTTCTAAGTTGCTTCTTTCCTTGATCAGTTTCCACCCATTGCTTCTTGTTCTACCCTTAGGTGCTTTGGAGAACAGCCCGACTCCCTCTTCTTTGTGGCAACCCCTGAGATATTGGAACACAGCTATCATGTCTCCCCTAGTCCTTCTTTTTATTAAACTAGACATACCTAGTTCCTGCAACTGTTCTTCATATGTTTTAGCCTCCAGTCCCCTAATCATCTTTGTTGCTCTTCTCTGCACTCTTTCTAGAGTCTCAGCATCTTTTTTACATCGTGGCGACCAAAACTGGATGCAATATTCCAAGTGTGGCCTTACCAAGGCATTATAAAGTGGTACTAACACTTTATAGATTACACGGTTACATTTTTCTGGCCCCGGCAGCCATCATCACTCTGAATCCAGGATCTATCAATCTGCCAGATTCCATCTTCTCAGGATTCAACCTCTGTTTATTGGCTGAAATTGTCTCATTAGTGCATCCAGTCATTGGTTTCCAATAGGTAAATAGGATCCCTGATCTAGATGCTATAGAGCAGGGGTGTCAAACGCACACCCTCTCATTGTCATCACATGGCCTATTGCAACTCCTCCCCTTCACTAAACTGGGGATGGGCATGACCAGTGCATGATGTACCTGGGCCATGCTCTGTGAGTTTGACACCTCTCCTATAGAGAAGCCCTAACACTCCTGATGATTGTTCCCAGCATTTTATATAGTTCTAAATTGGACTATATATACATTAGTGCCTTCTGGCAATCGGAATTTGCACAGTGAACAGAGCAGTTATCCATTGCCATTCTCTAAGATCACAGGCACAAATAGGAGTGCAACACAAAACACCATTCAAGGAAATGGTCTTGAGCAGGGGTCTCCAACCTTGGCAACTTTAAGCCTGGTGGACTTCAACTCCCAGAATTCCTCAGCCAGCAAAGAATTATGGGAGTTGAAGTCCACAGGTCTTAAAATTGCCAAGGCTGGAGACCCTAGTCTAGATTATTATTTGATTATAGCAGTGCTTCTCAATTATTTTCTGTCATGCCCCCCTAGGAAGAAGAAAACATTTTTCGCGCCCCCCGCGCAACTGTAAATACGGGGCTTAGCTTGTTATGACAGTGTTTGCCAAGGTCAAACGCGCCCCCCTTTACGGAGCCTCGCACTCCCCCTGGGGGGCGTCCCCCACTATTTGAGAAGCACTGGATTATAGCAATCTTCCTCAAATTGTTACTATCTTTTGTGTTAGACCCAAGTTCCCATTATTTCCTCCCTGACCTTTGCATGGGCTTTTTGCCCAAGACAGCTAATTCATACCCCCAGGGATGAAAGGGGCTCCAAACAAAACAAGGCTCAGCTTTCCCAGTTTCCGATTTCAATGAACTTCAAAGCAGCAAAAAAACAAAAAAACAAAAAACCCCGAAATCGGTTAAAATTTAATCCCCAGAGGTTGAACATTTTTTTTTTGAGTTCCCACCACCTCGAGGTTAAGGTACCAATTAAAATATGTAAGCAAAGCTAAGCCTGCAGGTTGCAGCCAACCATCACCCTTGCAATGCAACTACTTAGGTCATCTTGCTCCTCATCGCTGCTCGCCAGATACTAACAGAGGAGGGAGAGAAACAGTGTAAAGCAGGGGTCTCCAACCTGGGCAACTTTAAGCCTGGCGGACTTCAACTTCCAGAATCCCCCAGCTGGGGATTCTGGGAGTTGAAGTTCGCCAGGCTTAAAGTTGCCTAGGTTGGAGACCCCTGATGTAAAGGAGTGTTGAGGCGCGTCTCCTGAGTTATTCCTGCACGGGCGGAAAGAAACGACTCCCTCCGTTTACACCCGAATAAAACGACCGCCGAAAAAGCCCGCAGTTCGGAGCCGGGGAAACTCCCCGCCTTCGGCCAAGAAGAGGCGGGGTCGTGGCTTATTGGGCCGGAGCCGGAAGCGTGAAAGGCTGGGCTGCTGCCGCGCAAGGAGGCGGGCGATGTGGCAGGTCGGTGCGTTTTGTTTTGTCTCGCGTCTGTTCCTTAGTTAAAAGGTTGCAACTGCGATCTCCGGCCCGGATACTGGTTTCTGCTCTCCAAAGCTCCTTTGTCAGGGAGAAGGGATGCTGCTGGCCGGAAGTTTTCGCGGCTGGAGACTTTGAAAGGCCCTGGCGCTGCGTGCCGGATGAAATCACAAAGAAAGGTGGTTGAAGGTGCATCGTTTCTGTGCAGGGGGCAAGAAATCCACCAAACGTATCCGAGCGCTGCCCCCGTATATATTGGCATCAGCGTCTGGAACCAGGAGTCGTCTGGGGAATTCTGGGAGTTGAAGTTCTCCAGACTTAAAGTTGCCAAAGTTGGAGACCCCTGGACTATAGCACATCAGCCCACCCCCCTCCAATGTTTCCCGGCTTCTGCACAAATTCTTGTTCATTGCGTTGATTATCATATCTAACCATTTCATGCTCTGCCATCCCTCTTCTCCTCTTGCCTTCAATCTGTCTCAACATGAGGGTCTTTTCTAGTGAACCTTCTCATTAGGTGGCCAGAGTACTTGAGCTTCAACTTCAGTAGCTCTCCTTCCAAAGCACACAGGGTTGTTTTCCTTTGGGATTGATGGGTTGATTTGATCTCCTGGGGGTCCAAGGGACTCTCTCAAGAGTCTTCGCCAAAGCCAGAATTAGAGAGCAAAATGTGCTTTAATATGGCCCTCCTAGCCAGGTTTGCTTAGAAGTGAGTCTCAGCGTGTTCACAGACGCCTGTTTCCTCTTGTGGGATCAGCCCGTGCCACAGTGGACGGACTATCCTCTGGCATCTTTGTGTGGCTTTTGGTAGTGTAATGAGTTCCCTGTTCAAATGCCACCTGCTATTAGGTTCATCAACTAAGTAGGACGTTCTTCTGTTTGTTTGGTAGAAAGTATTGTAAAATAAAAATACACGTTTGCTTGTATAATGCATGTTTTACAAGCTGTAATGCTGAAAAATACAGGGAGAAAATTGTCCACTAATAAGGATGACTTTAAAAAAAAAAGATATTAACTGATCCAATCACCAACTGATCATCCATCAGCCCTTCCAGGTAGTCCAGGGCAGGAAATCAAACCCCTGAGCACTACTGCTATCTTTATTGTAAGTTTACATACAGTAACAATGTTGCAAGGCTGAAAGTTTCACATTTCAGAGAACTAGAGAGGATAATTTCAGAGGTGCTTTTTCTATTGCCATTCCTGCTTTAGACTCAGATTTCTCTTACTGTGACATATTGTTGGCTAGGTTACCTGTGGCTCTTCCTCCTGTCTCTGAAGGTTATTCTCACAGACATTACATTGTCTCGTACTGCTTGTCTGTGGTCTGGCAGCCTGCTGGGTAACGATGGAGATATTTTGGTCTACTATTAGTCCCCACAGAGCACTGCACAATCTTGCCTCTGAATATGATCTTTGAGAGGAAAAGTTTTCTTCCCCTCCTACTGTGTACATATACGAAGAGGTAAGCTTTGTTGAAGTGAACAAATTGAACATATTCTGAGCTATATTAGTGGGTCCATGAAACACACTTATACATGTTTAGTCAAAAATTAGTTGAACGGGAATTGGTTGAATTTAGAAGAGTTTTCTCTCAGGGAACTGGGCATCACATTACTGTCTAAAATTTAGTGTTTCCATTTTAATGTTGTTCTTAACCACATAGTTAAGGATAGGAATGTGGAACCTACAACCTTCCTGATATTGCTTTAACACTAGTGACCTCAGTCAACTTAAATCGATAAAGGATCCACCATACTTCCCCATCCCTGCCACAGGCCCCATTTTTTATTGGCCAAGTGTGATTGGACACACAAGGAATTTGTCTTGGTGCACATGCTCTCAGTGTACATAAAAGAAAAAGTACATTCATCAAGACTAATAAGGTACAACACTTAATGATAGTCATAGGGTACAAATAAGTAACCAAGAAATAGTATCAATATAATTTGATACTGTATATATCCTCAATATAAAGGATACAAGCAACAAACTTACAGTCATACAGTCATAAGTGGAAGGAGATGGGTGATGGGAACGATGAGAAGATTAATAGTAGTGCAGACCTAGTAAATAGTTTGACAGTGTTGAGGGAATTATTTGTTTAGCGAGTGATGGCGTTTGGGGAAAAAACTGTTCTTGCATCTAGTTGTTCTGGGTGCAGTGCTCTATAGTGTCGTTTTGAGGGTAGGAGTTGAAACAGTTTATGTCCAGGATGTGAGGGGTCTGTAAATATTTTCACAGCCCTCTTTTTGACTCGTGCAGTATACAGGTCCTCAATGGAAGGCAGGTTGGTAACAGTTGTTTTTTCTGCAGTTCTAATTATCCTCTGAAATCTGTGTGTCTTGCCTTGCTGGGTTGCAGAATCAAACCAGACAGTTATAGAGGTGCAGATGACAGACTCAGTAATTCTTCTGTAGAACTGCATCAGCAGTTCCTTGGACAGTTTGAGCTTTCTGAGTTAGCGCAGAAAGAACATTCTTTGTTGTGCTTTTTTAATGATGTTTTTGATGTTAGCTGTCCATTTCAGATCTTGCGATATGGTAGAACCTAGAAATTTGAAGGTCTCTACTGTGTTGTAAGAGGTGGAAGTATGGAAGGCTTTCTCCTAACGTCTACCACCATTTCTACGGTTTTGAGTGTGTTCAGTTCCAGATTGTTCCGGTTGCACCATGAGGATAGTTGTTCAACCTCCCGTTTGTATGCGGATTCATCATTGTCTCGAATGAGACTGATCACTGTTGTGTCATCTGCGAACTTCAGTAGTTTAACAGATGGATCATTAGAGATGCAGTTGTCAATATACAGAGAGAAGTGGGGAGAGCACACAGCCTTGGGGGGCCCCTGTGCTAATTGTACAGGTATCTGATGTGATTCTACTTAGCTTCACTTGCTGCTTCCTGTCTGTTAGGAAGTTGGTTAGTCTAGTTGTGTTTCAGCAGCCAGGAACATACTATTATACCTTCCTGTGCCCCTCCCCCATATTTTTTTCACTCAGAAATTTCTTTCTTGAGAGCCAGTTTGGCCTAGTGGCAAAGGCACTACTAGACTAAAAACTAGGAGACTGTGAGTTCTAGCCCCACTTAGGCATGTAAGCTAGCTGGGTGACTTTGGGCTAGTTACTCTGTCTCTCAGCCCACACATCAGGCTCAGGCAACAAGCCAATTCCTGTTCAAAGCAATGGATCAATACAAAAAATTAATAATACATTTCTTCTGAAAAATGATTTCTTAGCTGTAGTTCAGAAACAAGCTGCCCTATTTCTAATCAGACCATGATATTGTCTTCTTCACTAATTGTGTACTCATTGTGGTCATGTTGATTTCCACCATTCCAGAAAGTTCTAGGAAAGGTCAAATTGTTTTGCTTCTACTTTGTGCATTTCAGGAATGGAAAAAGCTGAAGAAAGTTTTGAAGAGGGGAAGGCTGATTTTGGTCTGGAATTTAGTTAAAAAACAGTCTTTCTTTACTTTACTTATATTTTATAGATATTCTGTCTGTCTGTCTGTCTGTCTGTCTGTCTGTCTGTCTGTCTGTCGATCGATCTGTGTTGATGCACAGGGCTTCTATTTTTACATTACAACATTTCTTCTTAGTCTCTTAGGAACCCAAACTATAAGCCTAAATTATTCCTCTTCCATTGTCTGCAAGATAAAGAAAAGGAGAAAAAGTTTTGAAAAATAAAATTTGAAATTCTTCCTCAAGTTTCTGTGGTCCTATCTGACGTTTCTATGTGGGGCTAACTAAATATTAAACATGTTATTTCATTGTTTTTAGGTGTATGGCTAGGATGTCCTCCTAGGTGTTGAGAAGCCTAAAAATGTTCTTCCAGTCGGAGATTTTGCCTAGATGGGAATTGTGTCTTTACTTGTTTCTTTCTTTTGGCTCTCATTTTTATTCTTTCTATGAAGTCTTCCAAGCTTCTCAAGGTAAGTCTCAACTTCATCCCTATTATCTTTAAGTGTTATTTTTTGCTTTTGTAGTTTTCAATAAATTGAAATAAAAAGTATAAAATATGTAACTATTTTCCTACAGTCCCAAGCAGAGTATTGCACTGAGTCAGTTTGCTTGTGCACATTTTTCTTAGAATAGGGAATAGATAGATATAAGATTCTTTGCAATCCATACAATGGAAAAAGCAACATAAAATAATCTGCATAAGAATAAATGGGTTTGTGATGAATGTGTAGGCTGGCATATCTGATATGCCAACATATCTTTTTTCATGGTTTGTTTGATTCAATTGATTATGTACATCAAGTTGTCTTGATTCTTAGCAGCTAAATATCTGGGAAAATGTAATCTATTGTGGTGCTCATTGGCAACAATGAGGTGCAGAAATATGTGATGTCCTGGAAGCCAATTTATATAATGAATCTATAACTTATGTGTTAACTTTCTCCAAAAAGTCTAAAAATTGAAGATTTTTTAAAAAAATTGCTTCTAAAGTAACTTCTACATGGTATATAGTATATTTTCCCCAAATTGAGTTTTAACTCAAAAGAATTTTCCAGCTAACATGACTTCTGAAACTTTCAGAAATTGGTTCGCGTTGGAGATCACCCACTTTGAAAAGGTTTAGATAAGTAGTATCTGCCATTCCATCATATAATTCACAATATACTGTACCTACCTACTTCAATAACATCTGCACTACCAGAAGATCCTCTTTGCATAACTTATGGCAGGTTTCAATAGCTGCATGCTGTACATTTTCCTTTCCTTTTCCTGGAACCCCAGAGACCCTGAGATCATATTGCAAAAAAGATTTGTTGAAAGTGCTGTGTAATTTTCTGCCAATTTTCAGTGAGAAATCAAGGGGAAAAGCATGTAAGGCTTGGATTGGCTTAATGCACCTAAAATGCTCATCCCCTCAATTGAGAAAATAGAAAGTAGAAAAGTGGATATAGAAAATAGAAGTAGAAAATTCTTTTCTCAGTCAGAGGTCACTATGCCAGGGGTTTCAAACTTGGCAACTTTAAGACTTAAGGATGCCAACTCCCAGAATTCCTCAGCCAGCTATGCTGCCTGAGGAATTCTGGGACTTGAAGTCCACAAGTTAAAGTAGCCAAGTTTGGAGACCTGCCCTGTGCCTCAAGCTTCTTGGTTACTATAAACAAAATAAAACTTTGTATGCTTCTATTTAGTGATTAAACACATATATTGTCACCAGTTCAGTAACATGAAAATGTACTAATGCTTTAATTGTTCAACTTTCTCCTTTGGATGAGTTTTTTAGAGTTGGAATTAAGTTACTCAACATGCTTGGAATAATTTTGGTTGTACTTGATATGTACAAGAATAAATGTTACATGTATCTGATATATTATTGCTCTTATTATTGCTCAACCTCACAAGGTTGTGATAACAGGGAAAACAGTAGAGAAGGAGTATTATGTATGCCACCCTGAGCTCTTGAAAGAAGCTAGCATCCAATAAATGGAATTACTTCTGTAAAGTGACTCCTGCTATTCTTCATTTTTTCCACTAGGAGGAGATAGCATAACAGTTTTTAGAATGTTGAAATAATAATTAATGTAGCCAATAACAAGGTGGTTTATATAAACAATTATCATTAGGATGTTAGATGTTTTAACCACTAACATTTCAAATTATTTTTGTATCTGGTTTTTGAACTGATAATCTATCTTTATGTATAGAAAACAAAGGTATTGATAAGAATATCCTTCATTATTTTAATATCCTCATATTTCAACTGAGAACTCAGTCATCACAAGAAACGTATAATTCATGGGAACAGATTGAATCTAAACCTGGTTTTGACTAATCTGAAACCCCATATAAGTGTTCAACAATAACATTTTAGCATAGAAGGATTCTATGATTGCTGCTGTTTTGAAAATGACGAGGTGTGGGCTATGATAATAGCAATGTGATTTTGTTTTAGAATAGTTCATAATGTCGAAAGGAAAGCTGAGTTTTCCAGAAGCTCAGTTCAAAAATATTTGTACTAAATGGACAGTATAAATAGCTTCTTGAAAAATATGCTTGGAAGGTATAGTAGAAAATACTAAACTTAAACAGTCAGTGAAGTGTAGTAGTTGAATTTTGTCTCAGCAACACAATAGAAAGGTGTTAAAATGGAAGAAACAAAATAGAATGAGAAGAAGCAACCGGTAGTGATACAGAGCATTAATAGAGCATGTTTCAGTAGAACATACATGAGTTACTCGAATCAAAATAGTAATTGTAATAGAATAATAGAATAGCATAACTTGAGTATCCACTTGAAATGTAATACAATTGGAGAATGGTTTAATTTAGCAGATAGACATTAGTTGTTTCTTTCCTCGGCTTATCCTAGTGTTTATGGTACCCATGAAATGTCATAAATGCATGTCACTAAGATTCTTCTTATTACTGATGTTAAAGTTCACAGATATTTATGCTCTTTTTTCCTCACTGTCCTGTATGAGAGGGCATTGCCTTCAAAACAAATCTTTCTGTAAATTCTGTATGAGCATATCTGAGGTGGCAACAGAATCTATACAGAGAGGTTTTCAAAAAGTATTTGCTCCAGTATTGCAGATTAGAACTATTAGATTTGACAGGAGAAAAATGAAGAAAAATGATTTGGAAGACGTGTGGTGCCCATGTACTATCTCTTGGCACTCATTAAATCAAATGTGCCTGCAGCTCTATAGTCCTAGTGCAAAATCTAAATTTCTAGATTAGATACTAGGAGGGGCACTTTTTAATGCACTTATTTACTTCCTGGGATAGACACAAGGAAGCATATTTTTGGGGGGCAGGGGGAAGGGATTGGTTAAGACCAGCCAACATCTACATACAATTTAGAAAATCACCAGAAATTTTGGTGGGAGTTTGAATGAAAGTCATCTCCCTCTCTGTCATACTGAATAAAAAATTGGTAGGTCGGTGTTTTGTAAGATGAAATGATTTGTAGTCTTTATTTGACTTTATGTGTTTCTATCCCGCTCATTTTCCTGATTTAGTTCGTTTAACACCCTGCTGCAATTTTCAGTTAGGAATGGCTACCAAAGAAATTTGCAATTAACAATTAAAGTCAGACAAAGAGATGTAATTAGAGATACAGATCCCTAGTGATTGGTGATACAAACTTGATTTTCAGCTCTCTCCTTTGTTGGATAACCAGGCTAAGAAAAAAAAGGAAAGGAAAAATATTCTCAGAGAAGATGATGTTTATTTTGGGCATCAGAAAAATAAGAGGAAAAACTTATTTCTTGAAAAGATGAATTTCATCAGCTAGATATTAAGAATCTCCTCTAAAAACCAAAGGTGATAAATCAAAAGTTTAGCTCTTCATCTTGAAAGCTGCTTCCCTTCTAAGCGGTGCTCAGTTAATAGCTTGAACTTTGGAGGCATTCCCTCTTGCCAGACTTAAAAATGGAAATTGAATTTTGTTAAGGAATAATTGTTGGAGAGAATCTATTTGATATCCAAAATTCTTATGCCAAAATTAGGCCTAAGAAATGTTTGTTTTATGTGTGTGTGTGTGTGTGTGTGTGTGTGTGTGTGTGTGTGTGTGTAGGTCTTTGGTTATTCGGGTTTTCTCCCACATAAAATTGGAAGTATCTTGGCGATGTTTCAACAAAGTCTCATTCGTCATCTTCAGGCTTCAGTTTCATGCTTCTGGGAGCAATGTGTGATCGCAGCTGTTTCTTCCTTTTAACTGCTGGTAGGGGTTTTAACTGATTGGGTGGGAGCTTGGCTGTGCTCTGATTGGATGGTGTTTTTTTGTGCTCTGATTGGCTGGGGGTGTGTCCTGTTTGGGTGGGGGCTTGGTTGTGCTCACATTAGTTTGAGTTGCAGGGGGATTTGAGCTGGTGAGCTGCATTGCTGTTGTTTGGCTTCGTGTTCGTGGTTGTGCTACATCTTCATAGTGGGTGTCAGTCTGCTGCATGTATGGATTGGAGGGGTTTGAAATGGCTAATGTTGCAGCTGCGGTCTGACTTCTGGTCCTTGGTCGTGCTTCATCATCAGTGTGGGTTTGGGTCTGCTTTCTGGGTGGATGTGCGGTGGTGACATCCTGTGTGGACCTCGTGAGTGTGGGTCTGGTGTCATTCCTCGTGTTAGGGACTTGTTTGTCAATAAGGGCGGGTTTCCAAATGGCTGGTAGGTGGGAGGTATCATCTCGTTTATTCATGCTGTGTGGGTGTTTTTCTATCTCGATGGCTTCTCTGATTATTCTGTTGTTAAAGTGTTCAGTTTTGGCGATAGTTCTGGTCTTTTTAAAGTCAATATCATGTCCTGTGGCTTTAAGGTGTTGGACCAGGGAAGAAGTTGGTTCCTCTTTTTTGACTGAGTTCTTGTGTTCTTCAATGCGTGCACTTATTCTTCTGTTGGTTTGTCCGATGTATATGGTGGGGCAGGCAGTGCATGGGATTTCATATACTCCTTGATTTTTCTAACTCAATTTTGTCTTTGGGGTTTCTTAGGATGGTGGATATTTTTCAGTTTGTGCAGAATGCTGTCTTGATGTTGTGTTTGTGGAGGATCTTGCTGATTCTGTCTGTGGTGCCTTTTATATATGGGAGGAGGGCTGTGCTGTTTTCAACATGTGCGTGTTTCTCTGTCTTGGATTTTAATGGGAGTTTCTTTTTGGATTAGATTGGTAATCTTATTTCTTTGGAATCCATTGGATGTTAGTATGTTAGTGAGTGTGTAGTTCGGTTTTTAGGTGTTGTTCGTCAGCTAAGCGTTTTGTTCTGGAGATGAGTGTCTTGGCTACGGAGTTGATCTGTGCTGGGTGATGGTGTGCGTGCAGATAGCGATTTGTGTGTGTTTTCTTCTGGTAGATGGTGTGTCCTAGGGAGCCATTGGGTTTCCTGTAGACTAAAACATTCAGGAAGGGAAGTTGGTTGTTAGCTTCTGTTTCCATGGTGAACTGTATTTTGGGGTGTAGGCTGTTGAGGTGTGTGAGGAAGTTGTCCAGTTTTTCTTTCCCATGTGGCCAGATTATGAAGATGTCGTCTACGTATCTGAGCCAGAGTTTGGGTTTGTGATCAGATTTTTCTAGAGCTTGGGTTTCAAAGTGTTCCATGTAGAGGTTGGCAATGACAGGTGAGAGGGGTGATCCCATGGGTGCTCCTTCTATTTGTTTGTATTTTTGCCCGTTATAGATGAAGTATGTGTTGGATAGGCACCCGGTTGGTCAGATCTAGGATGTGCTTGGGGGGGTTATATTTGTTTTGGATAGCAGTCAAGGCTTCTTTGATTGGCATTTGGGTGAAGAGGGATATGACATCAAAGCTCACGAGTAGGTCGCTGGGCTATAAGTTTTGTTTCTTTATGATCTCTATGAACTGGAATGAGTTTTTTACGTGTGAGGTGATGGATTCTGCATAGGGCTGTAGCTGTTTGGCGAGAAATTTGGCTAGGTTTTGTAGAGGTGAGCCTATGGTAGTACAGTGGTTAAGTGCAGTACAGGACTTACACCAGTTCATTTAGTGACCATTTAGTGACCATTCAAAGTTACAATGGCATTGAAAAAAGAGACTTATGACCATTTCATTATCCCCATGATCAAAGTTTGGATACTTGGCAACTGACTCATATTTATGATGGTTCCAGTGTCCCGGGGTCCTGTGATCCACTTTTGCGACTTCTTATAAGCAAAGTCAATGGGGAAGCCAGATTTGCTTAACAGCTGTGTTACTAACTTAACAACTGCAGTGATTCAACTGTGGAAAAGAAAGGTCATAAAATGTGACAAAATCCACTTAACATATGTTTCGCTTAGCAACAGAAATTTTGGGCTCAATCGTGATCGTAAGTCGAGGAATACCTCTATTTCAGACAAATACTGCCTATACTGCTCCCCCCCCCCCCGCCCAGAGCCTGGAGTTTGATCCTGATAGGGCGTCAGGTTCCAAACAAAAAGAAAAAGAAAGAAACACAGCCAAACACAAACCTGGTTTGTTGCTGCCTGCTTTACTTCTTTTTTGGCAGTCACTGACAATCGCAAAAGGAACTTCTTGTTGGGGCTAACTGCCCGTGCTCCCCACCACCTTTTAAGCTATAAGCACCACCCACCCATTCACACGCGCAGCTCCCTTCCACATGACCCTGAAATGAACAGGGGATACTACATGTAAAGAAGCCAACATCTGCCTTAAGTCCAGCCTTTCTTTTCCTCCTCCTCCGCTGCCAGTAGGTGTTTAAGGAGGACTGGTCCTCCTCTTCCTTCACTGCCCATCAGCTTTTACTGAGTTAGCCTTTACAGGAGGATCCTTCCTGGCCAGTCATCCAGGACATTCCAGGATGGCCAGGGAGAGAGGTGGCTGCCTCCCCTCCAAATGGCAGCTCCAGGCCTGCTGGCACACCAGAGCTGACACAGGGCTCAAGGTTGACTCACCTTCCATCCTTCCGAGGACCCAGATATTTTTTTGTATTTGTATTTATTTGTCAGTCATGTATTTTATGACAGATACAAGTGTAAACATAATTATAAATGCATGAAAAGGATACGAATAAAAGAAAACATTAGGAGAGGGACGGTAGGCACGTTGGTGCGCTTATGCATGCCCCTTACAGACCTCTTAGGAATGGGGTGAAGTTTACGGTAGACAGTCTAAGGTTAAAGTTTTGGGGGTTTGGGGAAGAAACCACAGAGTCAGGTAGTGCGTTCAAGGCGTTGACAACTCTGTTACTGAAGTCGCATTTTCTGCAATCTAGTTTGGATCGGTTTACCATGAGATTGTAGGGGACAATAGGTGAATAATGCTTCTACGTTTGTAAACCGCCCAGAGAGTGCTGTAAACCACTATGAAGTGATATATAAGTCTAAAGGCTATTGCTATGGCTAGAAAAAAATATTACAAGATACTATATTGCAGACTCTCATCTCTTTTTAACTAACTTTTTTGCTTAATACTGTTAACATTGAGTCCACATGCAACTGATATCCACTGTTTGTAGAGCTGTTCTGATGTCATTTTAAAAAAACAAACTCATTCGTATTATATTGTTGCTGTTGTTTGTAAATTTTTTGAAGATAGAGCATTTTGAGTAGAGAACTTGCTTGCATCAGGAGGCCTACAGAAGGTGGAATTTTAGTAAGTGGGTTCTCAACATAGAAAAAATTGCCTTTATTCAGATTTATCCTTCTTTACAAATTGGAAACTTTGCATGTTTTATTTTTGTTCCTATTTACTTATTGACAAGTTGATCAAATTGGACAGGTTGTGACAGTCATGTACCTTATTGACTGGCAATTCCTAATCTATTGACGTATTCTGTAATAACTCTTACTTCCCTTAGAAAAGAGATTCACAGGCCTTAGGCTTTCACTCTAAGAATACTACTTGGAATTTATTTATTTTTATGTCTTCTCTTTGTAAGAGAACTGATAATATTGTGCTATTGCTGTTTAACTAAAATTGTCTTATTTGCACAGAATACGAAGAAGAACTTGATAGAAAATTTGAACTGGAGAAAAATACCCTGGGGTGGAGGAAGGTAAGGTCAATGAGATTAATTAAAGTGCATTGAAATGTGATTGAGATTGAATGACAGTAAGCAGTGCTGAGCTTTGAGGCCTAGTGTGTTAAATTTTATTCAAGATGAAGGTAGAGCATTTTGATACACGTTACGATAAAACTTCTGTCCATCTAGTGCAAAATGGCTTATCAAATTGTCATGCTGTGACTTGTCAATTAACATGGCCTGTAGTACTTAAAAGAAAAACAGAATTAGCACTATATTAAATTTAGCATATTGTTACCTGTGTAGCAGGAGTGTCAAACTCAAGGCCCGTGGGCCACATTCAGCCCATAGGGCTGCCTTGGAAACAGCAAAGGAATGGTTCGCGGTGCCTCTGCCAGCGAAAGCGGAGCTTGGGAGGGGAGCTTGGGACGCACTGCGCTTAGCTGACCCGAGCTCTGTTTTCACTGGCAGAGCACTCCCCAGCACGAGTGATATCGAGCTGGCCACACCCACCCTCGCCATGCCCCCCCAGTCCCCTGAGGTCAAATACAGCCCTGATGCAGCCCTCAATGAAATTGAGTTTGGCACCCCTGCTGTATAGCCTTGAGCGCTGTTCTCTCTGCAGGGTGGGTTAAAAGAGGCAACACTGTACAGTTAGTCCTCAACTTACAACCACAATCGAGCCCAGAATTTATGTTGCTAAGTGAGACATTTATTCAATGCGTTTTGCCTCATTTTACGACTTTTTCTTGCCGCATTCACTGCGGTTGTTAAATTAGTAACACCGTTGTTAAGTGAATCTGGCTTCCCCATTGACTTAACAAAAGGTCATAAATGATAATCACATGGCTTAGGGCCTGGGTACTTACGGGACCACCTGCTGTTACCGCATGCCTCCCACCGACCCGTACGCTCTCACAGAGAGGGACTTCTCAGGGTGCTGTCCGCCAAGCAATGTCGGCTGGCGGCCCCCAGGGGAAGGTCCTTCTCTGTGGGGGCTCCCACACTCTGGAACGAGCTTCCCCCGGGTTTACGCCAAATACCTGACCTTCGGACCTTTCGCCGCGAACTGAAGACATCTTTTCTGGCTTAGATTTTATCGATTTTAAAATCTTTATTATTATTATTAATTTTAAATGGGTTTTAGTTTTTATATATTTTAAATTTTTAGGCTAATTATAATAAGTTTTTTAATCTTGCATTTTAAACTGTATATTTTCTTGTCTGTTTTTATTTTGCCTGTACACCGCCCTGAGTCCTTCGGGAGAAGGGCGGTATAAAAATCAAATAAATAAATAAATAATAAAAATAAATGATCCCAGGAAACTGCAACCGTCATACATATGATCCTGTTGTCAAGGATCCAAATGGAAATCATGTGACCATGGGGATGCTGCAACAATCTTAAGTGTGAAAAATGGTCATAAGTCACTTTTTTCAGTGCTGTTGTAACTTCAAATCAGGGTTGAAGCCCTGTACCTTTATACATGCATGCAACATTGATACTTAAGTGCAGCTTTTTTCGGCTCCCACTGTGGGTACTAAAGCTTGAGTGTGCAAATAACCGCAATAACTGCGGTCGCACTCATCTTTCAGTGCATTCTATTTCTTAATAATATAAACTAAAATTGCTTGGAAACAATAACCGAAATTATTTTTTCCTTGGGGTACCACAAAATATTGAATATTATTACACTAAAAAATCTGAGACTCAATTTCTTTTATAATGTGTTGCCTTATATCTGAAAACATGCCCATGTTTGGATATGTTTTCAGATACAAGTTGTTTTTTTACAGATATGAATATGTTTTCAGATACAAGGGTATTTGGGATTACAATGAGGCATTGTAGGTTTAGGTGCAGATGTGAATCAAATATACAACCTCTTTTTAATTCTTTCTGCAAAAAATAGCTTCAGCCAAATTTTCTTCTAGTCAGCATCCTCAGTAATTTTGGTTGTGCTGAGTTGAGCTAAGTTTCACTTTTATAAATTAGTTTCATTTGGAATACTTAGTGATATTCACCTTAGAAGACTGTTTTGGCATAGCAGGCTGAATAGTTGCCTATTAAAGTATGCCTATTAACATATTAATTTAGGCATACTTTGCTGAATGTAATTTGGGCTCTTGGATCATGCAACTCTTGAGAATGTGCGATTTAAAAAGCTAGCAGCTTTTTGGTATCAATTCATTGCCCTTCCCTTAATAAAATTACCTAAGTCAAAGAAATAATTTCTACCCGGTAGAGGGGTGTAATTCTACAATTCTTTCCTGTGTAATCCCATATCTTTCTAAAAACCAATTGTCCACCATACTTTTTAAAAGCCACCCATGAGTGTGTGTGTGTGTGTGTATGTGCACATTCATCTTGGGGACGAAGTATGATTCTACACTAAATGGCCCCTGCAACAAGCAGAAACCTCACACAGCCACAAAAAACACACAAAACAACTTTCACACTTAACACACACACTACACAATACAACTGACTCTCTCTCACACACAAAATGCCACATACAGCTTTGTGAGATTTTGTGTGTTTGTGTAGTTAGAGTGAAACACTATAAAAACACATCAAATCTCAGAAAACTGCACAAATATTTTATTTTATTTTATTATTTCATTTCATTTCATTTCGTTTTATTTATATTTTTAGATAAAAGCAGCTAAATTTAAAACTTCCTTAACTTTAAATTGCTATGTCTAAAAAAAACAACTTCTAAAAAAACCCCCAATTAACTATTTTTTTAAAGCTCCCCCCCCCAGTTACTTACCCAATTGTAGGGACAAGGCAGGCAGATTAAGTTGCTCACCAATGAGATGGATTGCAGGCAGGCAGATTGAGTTGATAGCTGATGCAATTGATTGCAGCAGCAGCCACAGCAAGGTAGGAAAAGCAAGTGAGCCTAAAAGAAGCAGCAAACTGCGAAGTAGGCAAGTGGGACTGGGCGATTGGATGGGCATGGGGGGGGCAGGGATTTTTGCTACCGGTTCTCTGAACTAGCCCCATTGTTACCGGATCACCTGATCTGGTCCGAACCAGGAGCATTTCACCCCTGTAACAGTCAATTTTTAAACTGCACTGATAGAAAATTGGGAGTCAGTGAAGTTTGTGGAGCAAAGGTATAACATGATATAACAAATGACATCTATAATTACCCAGGCTGCTGCATTTTGAACTAATTGAAGCTTCTTGGATGCTCTTCATGAGCAGCTCTGTGTAGAGCAGTGGTCCCCAGCATTTTGGGCACCAGGGACCGGTTCTGTGGTGAGAGGTTGGACCTGAAGAGGCATGGTTTCGCATGCTGCTTGCATCCCATGGATGGGGCTTCGCTTATTTGCACAGCCTGGTTTCTGGCATGCTGTACTCCAGTGCCCGGTCCACAGGCTGGGGGTTGGGGACCCCTGATGTAGAACATATTGCAGTAAACCACCTGTTGTGTCTGCGCCCCCCGAGCCGGGCCTCCTGCCAGAAAGTGACTTGGAAAGTGAGGGGGAAGGGCCATCAGGACTTACCTCGGGAGCACCGGCTTCCCTGGCTCAGTTCTAGGAGCTAGAGGCAGGCCAGGTGGAGGAGATAACGAGGCCTCCGTCCCCTGACTCTTCCCCCTCCCCAGGCCACGCCTCTAGACCCGGCTGATGGCAATCAGGCCTGGCTGGACCCTAGGTTTCGTAGGCAGGAGAGGCGGGAACAATAGAATCAGGGGTGGGGCAGGCTTAGGAAGTGCTGAGTCATGGAGCCACACCCCACAGGATATAAAGGCAGCAAGAGCTGCTGTGCCTCTATTTAGCAGGCAAATTAACTGCTTAACTAAGGGCTGAAGTACTGTTTGTTCCTGGGTGACTCATTGGCGTCAAGGGAGATAACAGAGACACTTGGCAGACGCTCGCTATTTTGCTGCCAGAGCTGATAGTGCTGGCTAATTAAGCCATCGCTTGGACGGAGGCGAGGGGGGACAGAACACCACCTTTGGCCATAACCAAAGCACTGCCTCTTGATCCAGGAATAATGGTGCACTCCGTGCACAACATGAAGCTCTTCAAAGGCTCCCCTAGAATGGCTGGGACTGGCTCTTTGAATAGGAGTCATGAATCAAGACGGACCCCCAAGTTACATACTGATTTTGTCTGGAATAGGGAAGAAGAACAAATGACTGAAAATTACCAGATCCAGGAGCCATAATATCCAAAGCCACTCTCTCTCTTGCTAGAGCTGAAGCTTGTTTTCCATCGGGGTATCTGCAGCCTTCAGGTGCTGAGAGACAACCTCTACAGCATTGCTTGGCCAGCCGGGCAGAGATACAACTGAATATCGTCAGCGTAATAATACTGTACTTCACCCCATGCCATTGAAATGACCTGGCTTAGCAGCTTCATATAGATGGCTATCCAATATTTTCTTAAAAATTTACAGTGTGAATGCTCCAACACTGGAAATTTTAAAGAAAATGTTGGATAGCCATTTGTCTGAAATGGTGTAGGGTTTCCTGCCTGGGCAGGGGGTTGGACTAGAAGACCTCCAAGGTCCCTTCCAACTCTGTTATTATGTTATATTAGATGTTGAATAGGAATGGGGAGAGAGTCAAGGCTGGAGGCACCCTACATCAGAAGAGCTGTGGGGCAAATTTTCCTCCTTCTTCATTGGGGTCCACCCAGGACAAAGGAAAAGAGCTAGTATAAAATTGTGTCTTCAGCTCTTAATTCCTGGAAGCATCAGCAACTTAGGGCCTCTGCTTGCAATTACTGCAGGTTCTAGTCCCACCAGGCCCAAGGTTGACTCAGCCTTCCATCCTTTATAAGGTAGGTAAAATGAGGACCCAGATTGTTGGGGGCAATAAGTTGACTTTGTATATAAATATACAAATAGGATGAAGACTATTGCTAACATAGTGTAAGCCGCCCTGAGTCTTCGGAGAAGGGCGGGATATAAATCCAACCCCCCCCCCAAAAAAAAACAGTCAATGGCATTGAAGGTTGCTGAGAGATCAAGGAGAACATGGATGGATGTGCTATCTCTGTCCAGCTTCCTCCAGAGATTGTCCACAAGCGCATATTTCAGTTCCATATTCCAGAATGGAACCCAATTGGAAGTGTTTCCACTTCATCTAGGGCCCTCTGAGCTGCAAGGCAATCACAACATGGCTACAATCATCATAAATCTGTTAAACAGACTGTAAAGTCATTTAAGGTATTTGTCCATCAGCCAGTTCAATCTATTTGTTTCTATCTTGCTTGTTATGTAACATGTTCAGTTGTTGCATAATGTCAAAATTGTCTGGCTTCAACTGAGCCTCAAGTCTTGGCTAGTTGTTTCAAACCCATGTAGGAACTTGATTCTATATTTCTGCAGCTCACACTTATGTATACTTTTCCTCTGAGTCTATTTTTCAGGCTTTCTTCTCTGTTCCAGTTGAGTTTTTGGAACCACTCACTTGCTCTTTCCTTTCCTTAGGCTCCTGTGTTTCCCATAGCATGTTGATTTCTTAAATGCCTATGTATGTTTCTTATTCTTGACATTTGTGTGTTTTTGTGTTCCCTCCTTTTTAGAAGCAGAGTAGCACAATACAAGTAGTCCTCATTTAGTGATCACAATTGGGACCAGCAACCTGATTGTTAAGTCAGGCGGTCGTTAAGTAAAACCGTGACTGTGCTTACTATCATACTTCAGCTTTCCTTTCCTTTACTGATCTGTGGCCTGTGTGAGGATTGGTTGAAAGTTATTTTTTCGTCACCATTGTAACTTTGAACAGTCAATGTACAAAGCCATCTCTAAACAAGGACTTTCTATAATTGTGGGGGGCAATTGATAGAATAGAATAGAATAGAATAGAATTTTATTGGCCAAGTGTGATTGGACACACAAGGAATTTGTCTTGGTGCATATGCTCTCAGTGTACATAAAAGAAAAGATACGTTCATCAAGGTACAACATTTACAACACAATTGATGATCAATATATCAATATAAATCATAAGGATTGCCAGCAACAAGTTATAGTCATACAGTCATAAGTGGAAAGAGATTGGTGATGGGAACTATGAAACGATTAATAGTAGTGCAGATTCAGTAAATAGTCTGACAGTGTTGAGGGAATTATTTGTTTAGCAGAGTGATGGCCTTCGGGAAAAAACTGTTCTTGTGTCTAGTTGTTCTGGTGTGCAGTGCTCTATAGCGTCGTTTTGAGGGTAGGAGTTGAAACAGTTTATGTCCAGGATGCGAGGGATCTGCAAATATTTTCACGGCTCTCTTCTTGATTCGTGCAGTATACAGGTCCTCAATGGAAGGCAAGTTGGTAGCAATTATTTTTTCTGCAGTTCTAATTATCCTCTGAAGTCTGTGTTTTTCTTGTTGGGTTGCAGAACCGAACCAGACAGTTATAGAGGTCAAATGACAGACTCAATAATTCCTCTGTAGAACTGGATCAGCAGCTCCTTGGGCAGTTTGAGCTTACTGAGTTGGCGCAGAAAGAACATTCTTTGTTGTCCTTTTTTAATGATGTTTTTGATGTTAGCTGTCCATTTGAGATCTTGCGATATGATAGAACCCAGAAATTTGAAGGTTTCTACTGTTGATACTGTGTTGTCAAGTATTGTGAGAGGTGGAAGTATGGAAGGGGTTTTCCTAAAATCTACCACCATTTCTACGGTTTTGAGTGTGTTCAGTTCCAGATTGTTTTGGTTGCACCACAAGGCTAGTCGTTCGACCTCTCGTCTATATGCGGATTCGTCATTGTCTCGAATGAGACCAATCACTGTTGTGTCATCTGCGAACTTCAGTAGCTTAACAAATGGATCATTGGAGATGCAGTCATTGGTATACAGAGAGAAGAGAAGTGGGGAGAGCACACAGCCTTGGGGGGCCCCTGTGCTAATTGTACAGGTATTTGATGTGATCTTGCTTAGCTTCACCTGCTGCTTCCTGTTTGTTAGGAAGCTTGTGATCCACTTACAAGTCTGTTCCAGTACCTGTAGCTGGTTTAGCTTAGTTAGGAGAATGTCTGGAATGATGGTATTGAATGCTGAACTAAAGCATTCTAAACTATTAGGATAGTCCAGCCAATGGTAATTAATGGTCTTTATTATAGCTTAGCTTGTGACACTTGGGACAGGCTACCAGCTTCTCTCTGATAAATAGAAGGAGCCAGCACTTATATGAAAATCCTATAGCATACACACATTTTTGTATTTAATATGAAAGGGCCATTAGCTGTTGCACAATAGTTTCTTTTCTCATATTACAGAGGTCTATAGATATTGACATAGGTCTATAGATGTTGAGAAGTATAAAGCTGTTTGTTGCATTGTAAACTTTTATGGCAACATATTTTGAATTTAAAGCAAGAAAGCAGTTCTTGGGACATATATTTGAAATCTGTGCCACACTCCTCAAGGAATAATGGAAGCATAAACAGAGACAATGATGATTGTCTGCTTTCTGTTCTAATTTGGAAATTCCTTGTGATCAACACTGCAAAGGATGTGTTGTTCTTGGCAGGTTTCCTGGGAATAGATCTCCAGAAGTGAATATTACTTTGCAATTTGAAAGGGAAGCATTAGGAGACAAAAGGCAATAGTTTTGTTTATCTGCTGCATGTTATCGCCTAATTCTCTGCAGTTTGAAATAGTGACTTACAATAAAATGTAGGCTTAAAGAAGAAAATATGTAACTAAATGCAGCTATCAAATGGCAGTTTGTCATAGACAGGTAAAATAATTTTGCTCCCCTCTCTGATGCAATATTTGGGAAAGGCTCTCTACTCATGTAGAGAGTTTCACCAGCCAAATGGCAATTAATTGCAGTCATCATTTTGATAGGGTCCCATTTATTTATTTTTTTGGTGGGCGAATTCCCTGTTTCTTCTGTTCCATTAAATGGATAAATTATCTCATTACACATTAAATATATAAACACACTGAACATCTTTTTAAATACAAAGTATTTTAACTTACTGCACCTGTGTATGATTTGCCAATTGTATAGTGGCACTCTAGAGCAGGGGTCTCCAACCTTGGCAACTTTAAGCCTGGAGGACTTCAACTCCCAGAATTCCCCAGTCAGCTTTGCTGGCTGGGGGATCCTGGGAGTTGAAGTTCTCCAGGCTTAAAGTTGCCAAGGTTGGAGACCCCTGCTTCAGAGGGTTAACAACATTGCCCAGAGGATTATTGGTTGTCCTCTCCCCTCCTTGGAAGAGTTTTATAGCTCCCGCTGCCTTAAGAAAGTTCAAAACATTTTTTTAAAGATCCATCTCATCCTGGGCACCCTTTTTTTGAACTATTACCATCTGGCAGACGGTACAGAATAATAAAAACAAGGACAAATAGGCTGAAAAACAGCTTCTAACCCAGGGCAGTAACTACATTGAATTCTACTGTATAGTGTAGGCATCCTCAAATTATGGCCCACGTATATGGCCCGCCAGTGCAAAGTATCCGGCCCACGGAGTGGTGGGATTCAGCTGCGCTCCTCACCCTGCCCCTCACCGTCGGCCTTATCTTCCAGCGAGCATCCACTCCAGCTGCAGTTCTGGTTAATTATTTCACCGGTTGAGCTGCACTTCTGATCACACCGCTGCTGCTGAAGGTAAGGCCGAAGGGTCCTGGGGAGGACCAGCTGACTGAGGGGTGATCTCGCCAGTGCAGCCACATGATCCAGGGCTGGGGGTGGTGAGTAGGCGATGGGTTGCTTCTGGCTTGAAAAGCAGCTGCCAGCTTGTAAAGCAGTGCTTTAGAAGTCTTTAAAACAGCCTTTCAGGATGTTTTTCACAGCCGTGTGATCCAGGGCCGGTGGGTGAGTAGAGGAGAGACTGTTTTTAAAGTAGCGCTTTAAAAATCCAATAAAATTCAATAAAATCCAATAAATAAAAGGGTGTGGGTGGAGGTCATGTCTCCATGTCTCCTAGCTTTTTCAAAATCAGCTGAAGTTGGCTAACACTAATTCAAAATGCAACCGCAGTATAATGCCTGAAGGAGAATTCACCCACTGCTTTGATTCTTGCCATATATAAAGTACATCCACCAAATTGGTTGCTGAACAATTTTGGTAGATATTCATGTGTGTGGTTACACATGCACGAGTGTGGCAAAAAGCAAATCAGTTTGTGAATTCTCCTCCAGGCTTAACAGACCTTTAGCCCTGTAATCCCAAACAATTCAAAAAATGGAGTCTCCCCTGCTGGCAGGCACTCATAGGTCATCTGAAACATACGATCAGGAGTCATTTTGAAGGAAATTCTATTTGTTTTATTCTTTTTTTAATGGCCTATTTTAAGGAGCCTGAAGCTGCTGTTGTAATGAAGTTAGGCAAGTGGCAAGAAAGTTTGCACTCTTTTTCCCTTTGCGAGAGGGGGGGTCTTAAGTAAATAGATGCCTTGGGTTGAACAAGTAGAAAGGCAAAATGGACTGTTAAATTGGCCACGCCAGTCACATGACCAACTAGCCACACCCACCCAACAGTCTGAGGGATCGTGAATCAGCCCCTTGTTCAAAAAGTTTGAGGACCCCAGGACTAGGAGGTGCGGTCTCTTTGCAAAAGTTTCTATCGGAGCTGGGACCTTGCATTTAGAAGTCTCTAATACAGCATTTCTCAACCTTAGCAATTTTAAGATCTGTGGATTTCAACTCCCAACATTTTCCAGCCAGTGTTGCCCCAAATGGCTGACTGGGGAATTCTGGGAATTGAAATTCACAGAACATAAAGTTGTGAAGATTGAAATACACTGCTCTAATGAATATAGGAATGAGGATGAAGGTTCATTACCCGAACTTGTGGGATGGTTTCTGAATCTTTTTTTACCAGGCTAAGTAACATTTTCAGTGGAGTTTAGGCAGTGGTGGGATTCAAGTAATTTAACAACCGGTTCTCTGCCCTAATGATTTCTTCCAACAACCACTTTGCCAGACTGCTCAAAAAGCTAACCATTGGTTCTCCCGAAATGGTGCGAACTGGCTGAATCCCACCATTGAGTTTAGGAGATGTCAGTGTTAGTATACTTCTGTTTATAAGGGCTTCAGTTGTGCATGTGTCAAGCCCTTATAAACAGAAGAACACGGACATCCCCTAAACTCCACTGAAGAGCTCCTAGAACCTCCGTCGACAGCCTTGCTAAGTCTTACTGTTGTGTTCTATGCAATAAGCCCATTTGTGTAACAGTCCTGTATTTTTTCTGGTTCCTAGTGTGAAATATTACAGTGATGTGATATGAGCTTCTCCAGGTTGGGTCTCTATAACGTGTATCTTTCATCTTCACTAGTATGGCAGTCTTTTGGAGATGATAGGAATTTCAGTGCTGAACATCTTATCTGTTCAATTTCTTTATAAGTAAGCTCATTTCAGAAGAATTTAATGACAGTTTGGTTCCATTGATGTCTAGGATCCAGTTGATTTTGAATGGAGTTTCTGGATGGAATGGGGCAAAGGATATATACTGTGGCTTCTTTTTGGCCACCTGGTGGTATCATTGGTATCCAGCATTTATATGGAAAAGGTATGTGATTTTGTTTTCTACTAAACATTTTCTCATCTGCATTCTACTAAAATTATAATAATGTGTAACTAAAATTATAATAATCTGTATTTAGAGTATAGACCCGTGATGGCAAACCTATGGCATGCGTGCCACATGTGGCACATGGAGCCATATCTGTGGACATGCAAGTGTTGCCCTAGCTCAGCTCCAGCGCGCATACGTACACCAGCCAGCTGATTTTCGGGCCTTCCTGTCCCACCGGAAGTTGGGAAATGGGCCGTTTCTGGCCTCTGGAGTGGAGAGAGAGTCTAGAGAGCCTGTGGAGCTTGGGGAGGATGAAAAATGGGCCTTCTGGTCCCACCGGAAGTCAGGAAACGGGTCATTTCCAGCCTCCGGAGGGCCTCTGAAGGGTGTGGGGAAAGGCCATTTTCACCCTCCCCAGGCTCCAAGGAAGCCTCTGGAGCCTGGGGAGGGTGAAAAACAGGCCTACCATGCCCACTGTGCCATCACGTGCCAAAAGCGGGGGGAGCACGGGGGGATCTTCATTAGTTTTGAGTAGTTCAGAGAACTGGTAGTAGCCAGTTGGCTACTGGCCCTGCCCCCATCTATCTGCCTCCCAAGTCCCAGCTGATCGGGAGGGAATGGAGATTTTACAGTATCCTTCCCCTGGATTGGGGAGGGAATGGAGAATTTACAGTATCCTTCCCCTGCCACATCCACCAAGCCACACCCACTAAACCATGTCATGCCCACCAAGCCACACCCACAGAACCGATAGTAAAAAATTTTTGAAACCCACCACTGCAGTATACATATTTAATAAATAATTACATATCCTGTTTTCCCCAAAATAAGACCTCCCCTGATACTGAGCCCAATTGGACTTTTGAACGCATGGCAATAAGGCCAAGTGCTTATTTCAGGGTTCAAAAAAAATATAAGACAGGGTCTTATTTTCAGGGAAACGCGGTGGCTGTTTCTTAGGTTTCATCTATTAGCTCTATTTCTGTGGCTTATTGAAAGTGTTTGTGGGTCACCTATTTGATACATTGATACATCTGGCCTAAATTAACTGTATAAAACATGCTAATGTTTTGGGGGTTTTTTTGAATTTATATCCCGCCCTTCTCCGAAGACTCAGGGCGGCTTACATTGTATAAGGCAATAGTCTCATTCTATTTGTATATTTATATACAAAGTCAACTTATTGCCCCCCCAACAATTTGGGTCCTCATTTTACCTACCTTATAAAGGATGGAAGGCTGAGTCAACCTTGGGCCTGGTGGGACTCGAGCCTGCAGTAATTGTAATTGCAGGCAGCTGTGTGTTAATAACAGGCTGCATTAGCCTGGTGATACCAATGTTGGTATAATGTTCGTTTTCAGACTAAAAGATCTTTGAATTCTCCTTCATCCTTCGAATTGCAGGATTGAAAATAGACTCATTTCTTCTGAAAATTCAGACTTTGAGCTCCACTACCTCCTTTCTATCTATTAATCTTGGGTCCTTTGAATAGCACTTACTTCAACGTACTGCTCGCCCTGGGCATTCCATCCCACAGTTTTTGGAAAATAGTAATTATCTTCAAGTTGTTCAACAGTGGGAATAAGTTGGCAGGGTCCCCCACATCTTCCTTCATAGTTCACTTCTAATAAACTCCACCCTGAGTAGTGCTGGAAGAATGCTGTGCTATAAGCTTATTAAAATTTGAGGCGTGAAATTATTGAACTATGACAGTAAAAAAGTCAAGGAAAAAAAAGACCTATGTGCTCAGTTTTAGACAGGAAATGAATTTATGAGACCCAGGGGAGAACTAATTTTTGCTTGTTTCTAAACAGCGAGTTTCTGTGCTTTTCCTTTGCAGATATGTTTTTTTCAGAACAGCAAAGTTGTTCTTCCCATTTCAAATTTGCATTGGCAAATAATAGTCTTACGTGCATTGTTTGCCTAATATATTCAAGTTGTTTTAAGAGTCTGCTCTACCGTATTGTGTTTCATAGTTAGAATGATTTGAATAATTCTTGTCTTCAAAAGCAGACATGCAGAGAGGACATGTCTGGCTGAGCTTGAATGGGTAGTTGATGTACCCTGAACAGTATCTACAGTGATTCTCTCAGCTAAAACTTCTCTTAGAATCCTTTGACTCTTCTTGAGGCCAGAGGGTTGGGTTTTTTTTTTGTTTTCTTTTTTATTTGGAGTGAGCTGCTTGTTTAAGCATAGGGAAAAACAGTTTGGTGATGGGATAATCCTTAATTCAAAGATTAATTAAGTGTGCATATGTATATACATGCAGTATATTTTTAATTTATTTGTCAACTTGTATACTATCTCAGTAATAGAGTGGCTTGAGAAAACTTACACAGTAGGATTAAAACATCAAAAAATTAATCACTAAAAACAATCAAAACCACACAAAGAACATTTCGTGCACACTTAGGAAGGTAACGATATAAACAAATCCCCCACAAATTATCATTGGGGAGTAGACTAATCCATCCCAGCCCATTTCTGATAAAAGAACTAGACTGTTACAGCTTTATGAAAGCCAATAGAGTCAGGGCTGTATAGATTTCAGGGGCATGCTAGTCCTTAGATCTCATGAGATTACAGTGCTTTTAAGCTAAGACCTAGCATATCAGCTCTTCTAGATCTTATCAGTTAGAGAAAGACAACAGGAGGAGAAGAATCCCATATGCAACAAGAACCATAAAGAGTTTTATAAGTGAATGTCAATTTGAATAGCACCCAGTAGCCCACCACTAGTCGATATACCTTGCAGAATAAGTGGTATTACATGAGTGAAATGAGCATTCCTGTATAGCTGCATTATGGGCCATTTGAAGGTTTTGAGTCCCATATAGAGCACATTGCAATCATGAAGATCCTTGTGGTATGGGGGAGGTCACTAATTCAGTGAGTCATGTCCTCTTAAAGTCTTCATTCTGATATGCTTAGATTCTGTTCAGATCTGCTCCTCTTTGCTCCGTTCATAAAGAATGAGTCGAATAGATTTGATGAAATTTATATCCACTTCCATTTTATATATCCCAGCATTAAGGCATTTTCAATTGCCAAAATTCTATTTTTCTGCCTACTAAATGTTGAACCAAGAGTCTGATCATTATTTGATTCCCTTTATTTAACCTAATATGGCATTTGACATAGACAACCAGGATGAGTGCTGCCTGTCAACTCTCAAAACCATTTTAGTTGAAACCATATTTTTCTTGCTTCCTTTCTTAATTGCCATAATTATGGGGGGAGGGGAACTTATGTAATGTAGAATATTTTCTTCCAATATGCCAGACATAACAACAATAAGGCTCCTGAGAACCAAGGCCAAATCAGTGTGTCCTAGCAACAACAGAATGGAATGCTGAGAAGTTCATCACCTGCTTGGTTGACTAACGTGACCTGTGACATGAGGGTGGTGGACATTATCTATTCTTTAATTATACCAAAAACGCAGGAATTATTCAGAGTTGATTTCATCTTTGACCGTGCCAATATGATGTACACAGTAAACCGCATTTTTGAGGAAGCCAAGGCCTCAGAGTCTTGAATTGGTTGGGAGCATTACTTGGAACCATGACATTAAACCAGCACTGAAAAATTTCCGCATTTTTGGAATTATTCACATTGGAGGAAAACATTCTACATTCCATATGTTCTCCCTACTCCCATAAATATGGCAACTAAGAAATGAAGCAAGAAAAATATGGCTTCAGCTAGAGTCGTTTTGAGAGTTGACCCAGCTTTACGCTGGTTAACTTGATTAGTTCTTACTCTGTCTTGTAAAACAGTGCTGTGTAAGTATTGAATAAATAATATTTCTTATTTGCTTTTCTTTTGTGGGAATATGTTTGTATTTTTGTTTGCTTGGTCAAGGACCATAATTAAAATCATTCATTTATTTACTGCTTCAGCCTTAGTTAGCTGTCACTCATTATTTGATCATAAAACTTAATCTGGGCTAGGCAAAGTCTGCTATCATAATGACAAACACTGTTTCAGCCGCAGTTCACTCTCACCCACTATTCTACAGTTATAACAGTAAAAAAAAACCACCAACCCAATTATTGCAATATTAATATAGATCCTTTGAGAGAGTTGGATATATTGGTGATAGATTAAACATTCCCTTTTTCATGTATGACATTTCATCATCCATTCTCTCTGACATTTCAGTACAAACCTTGGTTTCTGATGGTGTATGGAATTGCTGCCTGTTGGTTTCTCCTGGGGTCCAAAGGACTGACTATGATTTTTCTGCATGTCAGTATCTCATATTTAGTAGCCCAGTTGAAAAATCCAGTGCTTACATGGTTGACTTCTTTGCTTCTGTTATCAACTCTGCATCTATCCGTCATAGAAGAAGTGAAGGTAATTTACACATGTAATTTTTGTGTGTGTTTTGTATAAATCTGGGATTTTGAGAAATTTAGAGGAATCACTCTTAGAAGATGTTATAGTATTCTTAGAATGTCTCCACCTTAGAAATTTAGAAATAAAATATGTATGTATATACATTAGTGAAGATACAAAATTATTATGTTTATTTTACAAAAGGAAAACAATAACATTGACAAAAACCTGATAAATATTTTTTTAAAAAATCAAGAATTGGGTTGATTCTTTCATAGCCACAATGTAAGCATTAAAAAAAATTAAATACTAAATGACCAGTGGCTAAAGTTGAGATTTCTTGTCTGAGGCTGATAGTAAAATATAGTGTCAAGGAGATGAAGATAACCTGAAGAAAAGCCAGATGGATTTTAAGGAGTTCTAAAGTAGCAGCAAAATCATATACCAGTTAATATACCTATATCTCAGTAATGTAAACACAAATTACTACAGTACCGTTGGAAGCAACAGTTCCATATTTTTGTATATGCTTATTATTTGTAATGGTAATCACTGTAAAACAGTGTTTCTAAAGGCTCAGTTTTGCTTATTTGAGAATCTGCAGCAGCATATATATGTATGCAGAAATATATACCATACATATACTGTATGTATGTATGAATGTATATACATATGTGTATGTATGTATTTACTGTGTGTATTGTGTGTGTAAAAAGAAATAAATTTTACTTTAAACTGTGGGCCTAAGTTGCTAAGGAAAGAGAGTTTTGGATAATGTAGTGTCTTCCTTTTACTTCCCGGAAGATTATTTTCCTAAATGCATAGAGCGAATTCTATTCTGAGTCTGGCTTAGAATAGTTTCAATGAAATAATTGGGAGCTGTGGTGGTGCAGTGGTTAAAATGCAGTATTGCAAGCTAATTCTGCCAACTGCCAGCAGTTCGATTCTCATCAGCCTCAAGGTTGACTCAGCCTTCCAACCTTCAGAGGTTGGCAAAGTGAGGACCCAGATTGTTGGGAGCAATATGCTGACTGTATAAACCACTTAGAGATGGCTGTGAAGCACTATGGAGTGGTATACTGTATAAGTCTAAGTGATAAGTGCTATAGTGCTATAGCTTTGGAATAAATTCGTTGGCTTTATTTCAACTTTGTCTAATGCTACCTTTCTCCAGTAAAACCCATAGGAAGTGTTTGGATAATATGAAGCTATTCTGGAGTCTTTCTTTTTATAAATCTGTACACATGCAGATCTCAGGTTTCCGGCTATGGAATATTACTTTTAATAGCTATGTTACTTTTTACATAATCTTCTAATTAGTTTCATTTTTTTCAGAGAGGCTGGTATGCCAGTGAAAATGAGTATTATCTACTAGTTTTCACCCTGATTGTGCGCTGTCTCTATTATACAAGCTTCAGTCTGGAATATTGTTGGGATAGGACTACTGACATGATACAGCATTCATTCCTTTGGATGTTGTCATATACATTCTACTATCCTGTGTTTCACAATGGACCTGTTATCACCTTTGATGAATTTTATACACAGGTAACAACACTTTGGGTTGCTTTGATGTTAATAATATGTTTTGGTATTGCCGCTTTTTAATATCTTCATGTTGGAGGAACCGTTAGGAACCAAAATGAGTTTGCATGAAAGCTTTTGGATGGTTTCTATCATAGTAGGAGTTTACATTAAGTAAAAGCATGGCCATAATATTGATTGGATTATATGGATTTTAAATTAACATTCTAGCAAAACTGAATTCATTATAAATAAATTAAATGTCTGCATTTATGCAAGAGGGAAAAATATTAAAACATACAGAATTGGAATGAGAAATATTGGTCGACAATAGTTCAAATGGAATGAATGTTAAGAATGCGATTAAATGTCAAACATCTATTAGCAATGTGATATTTCTGGGGAAAAAAAACTGATGCAATTTTACTCTTCAGTAATAGACCCATAATTTTCAGATGATGATGATGATGATAAGCATAAGGTATTGTTACATTAGCCAAGAGATCACAGTGCTATTGTAAAATAGTAGTGTGGCTGTCAATTTACCAGCTCTGTTGTGAGACACACTCATGCACTTTCCAAGGTATGCCACAGGAGGGCAAGCTGGCTTCACACCAAAAAAGAAAAAAAAAAGAAAAAAAGGTGAGCAGCTTTTCCTGCAGTGTCATCCAACTCCCCTACCTTCCCTGGAGCTACATCACAAGTGGGTATTGCAACCAGGAAGGTTCAGAGCTGGCAGGAATCTGACTGCTTATACGGAACACCAATTCGTCTCCCCACCAAAATGGTACCTATTTATCTACTTGCATAAAACATGCTTTCAAAGTGCTAGGTGCTGAGGCGTGTGAATCCACGCAGTGCTTGGACTTGAATCGCTGGTGCAGAGACCATCTTTAGCATCATTAAGCCACTGAGCCACCACGCCTCTTATAATTTTCAGACCATGAAAAGTAATAATTTGAATTTTTCTGTGTAAGCCCCAAGCCATTTTGGAATACTACATTGAAAACATTACTTTTAAAAATCATGCAGACAAAATCAAATAGGTTCAGAAGATGTATTGAAAAACTGTGCGTAATGACCTAGCAAAGTGAATGGGGATATTACTGTGTTTTTAAAATACATTGAGGATGAGAAAGACTGGGTGTATGCTATCCCAGGAGCAGGGCTAAATCTATTGGGTATAAATTCCAGAAATTTTAACTTCAGTTGAGTATTTAGCTGAATCTTGAGAAGTGTAGCTTCATGGTGAAAGCCAGTGATAAAGAGTAGGAGATGGCTATCATGGAAGTAGAATATTTGTTGGGAATACACTAAGTCTAGATTTCCTGTGTTGAACAGCTAGATTTTTATGCCAGGCCCGTCCCTTTTGATTCTGAAACTGTGAACACGTAAATTGAAGTTATGGTGATTTTTAGAATTGGATGTTGCGTGTTTGTGATTAGATGTAGCCCTGATTTCTCAAAAATAACTTAAACCATGTGAGACATGAAAGGTGTCTGTATAGAGCTGATTACATGTCCAAGGTGGGGGCCTGGAGAGAAATCATATCAGAGTTTTAGGCATTCAAAGAGAGAATTTTTAAGAGCTCTGGTACAAGCCCCTTTGGGAATTCATGCTAGAAAATTACTTTTGAATTTATATTAGATGATTATTCTCATTAGCTATTTTAATTGTATTTTTCTTACTTGAAACATTCATGTTGATGAGATTTTAAATGGATAATGCTTTAAATATTGGCCTGTTTCCATAATTTATTTTTAACAGAGATGGTCTCTCTGGAAGGAGCTGGGAAAAGTAAAGCACAGTTTGCTATTCCGGTTGATAAAAGAGATCTATATGTTTATATAAAATTTGGAAAAAGTATATTAGTACATATGACCGTTCATTGATCAGAGGCAGTTATTTTGTGTGTGGTAATGTGTCTCTCCTAGTTCTCTCACAACTACCCTGCCTTTGGAGAACCTTGTTTCTTAGATTCTTAATATCCCAACAGCCATTACTTTTTTTTAGAACTGGGTATTGGGCTGAGTTCATCAGGCTGTTAGCAGTTCTGATCAATCCAGTGGTGGGATTCAAATAATTTAACAACCGGTTCTCTGCCCTAATGATTTCTTCCAACAACCAGTTCACCGAACAACTCAGAAAGTTAACAACCGGTTCTCCCGAAGTGGTGCGAACTGGCTGCATCCCACCACTGGATCAAACCCTGTATACTTCCTGGAATCGGGATGGGACAACTTGCTTCAGCCAGATCCCCATGGCCAGCTCACCACCACCAACTTACTGCTGCCAATTCACAAGACTGCAGAACAACTTCACAGAGCAACTTGCTGCAGGGATAACTTGTTATGGGTGGCTCGAGGGAGACCTGGACAGGTGAGTGAGCAGGTGGATGGAGCCCACAGAGTGAGAGATGGGTGATGGGGAGGCAGTGGCAGCTGGGAGATTCTTATTTTAACACTCTGCTGCAACTACTGCACCAGGCTTGAAGATCTTGCATGATAGCAGCAGTGACTCTGAGCTGCTGCTGCCATCACCACACTGGGCTCACAATTACTGCTGCTTCAATCACTGCGCCGGGCTTGCAGCTGTCATCAATGTTGTCATGGCACCGAGCTCAACACCATTGCTGATACCATCACTTCCCTGCCTCCCACCCTTACTGCCATCCCCATCATCTTCTGCTTGGGGTCTGGTGGGGCAACAATGAGGGGTGTGAAAATGGGAAGGCCCCAGCCACTGCTCCTTTCTGCCGCCTGCCCCAACATGCTCTGCATTCTGCCCACCCATTCGCCTGCCTGCCTGGCTGTCCCTCCAGCTGCCCATGGTGAGTTGTGCCTGTGGTGAGTTGACTGCGGAGAGTTGTCCTGCGGCGTCTTGATGGCGGTAAGTTGGCAGAGTTTTGAAACTATGTTGCTTTCTGCTTTGCAAGGAAATTAATCACCCAGTGGCCTTAAACATCTCAGCTGCTAGCCATAGTTCAGTATTTTAATGCTGGCTATATAACAGGAAACAGGTGTGTCTACATGCCTTAAGAAGTCTGATTGGCATGCATCATAACTGAATTGACAACACTGTAGGGGTGTGTTTTCTCTTTCCTCCACAGTACTTTGAAGATATTTTCTTTTAAAGTAGTTGCAGATAGTGAGATGTTATTAAGGATGAGTCAGTATAGCGAAAGCATCTGGCAAGCTTGCTGAAAGTTGTAATAAGAGTCATTAAGTAATCTTCTATTCTTTATGGAGAATAAGCCAATCATCTGTGTAATCACTTCCTAGCAATGAACAGAGGAAAAATAGAGAGAAAAAAATCAAGTAAAGAAATTGGAAGTTGGCTAAATGAGGAGTTTCCTCATTCCTTTTTCTGCAACAACTGAGGAAATAGCTTCTTAAAAACGCCCCAGAATTCTACTTTATATTTAATAGAACAAAAGCCTACAATAATCTCATGGAAGGAGGAGATCAGTAATCCTGTTGAGCAGGAGATCAGATATATAATCCTATTAAACAATTTCATAGACGTTGGAAGAAATATAAAATTGAGATATTTAAGTCATATACCCTCCACCTTCACCCAGTTCTGCCTAAATGATCGGAAACATTATATTTCTTCTCTGTTACATCCGAGAACAAAAAGTTTGTTTCGGAAACAATTATCTCAACAGGTGATAAAAACTTGAATGTTGATGATATTCAAATATATCATACTTCCCTTTGGAATGAGTTCTATCAGCTATTATATTTTACAGAATGATCAAACTTGCTTAGGGAAATTAGCTTACTTTTCATAAGCTGAATTTAGTGAAAATCATAAATGTGAAAGATAATGATCATAATTCACTGGTGGTATAAAGTAAGATGTTTATTTTTTTAAAAAAATGTCAAAAATGTTTTTTTTGACTGGTTAAGATCTTATCTATGTAATCCAACAGCTAAATGTTGTATATCATTATCAAAATGCCCAAGGCAATGGAATTCTTATGCTAAAAATGTTAGATGAATTCATTTTATTACATAAAAAGAATGTAATAATAAAATCATTTAACTCAAGATGCCGTGCGACTGAGAATTTAAAGTACACACAGAAATATTATTTTAAAAAGAATTAATAATGGTAGGTGACTAACATTATTAGTTTGAATTGGCAAAAGTCTTTTAAAGTCTGATGTTTGACATCAGAAAAGGAATTTTTGCATAAGGTTGCACTCCTGTTTATAGATACTCAATTGAAACTAATTCTGTTTACATATGTTTTGTTAGCATTTAGTATTAGTATTTATTAAATTTCTATACCGCCCTTCTCCCGAAGGACTCAGGGCGGTTTACAGCCAACATAAAAACAATAATTACCTTATTCACAAGACGGCATTAGAAATATATTTTCTTTTAAAGTAGTTGCAGATAGTGAGATGTTATTAAGGATGAGTCAGTATAACGAAAGCATCTGGCAAGCTTGCTGAAAGTTGTAATAAGAGTCATTAAGTAATCTTCTATTCTTTATGGAGAATAAGCCAATCATCTGTGTAATCACTTCCTAGCAATGAACAGAGGAAAAATAGAGAGAAAAAAATCAAGGAAAGAAATTGAAGTTGGCTAAATGAGGAGTTTCCTCATTCCTTTTTCTGCAACAACTGAGGAAATAGCTTCTTAAAAACGCCCCAGAATTCTACTTTATATTTAATAGAACAAAAGCCTACAATAATCTCATGGAAGGAGGAGATCAGTAATCCTGTTGAGCAGGAGATCAGATATATAATCCTATTAAACAATTTCATAGACGTTGGAAGAAATATAAAATTGAGATATTTAAGTCATATACCCTCCACCTTCACCCAGTTCTGCCTAAATGATCGGAAACATTATATTTCTTCTCTGTTACATCCGAGAACAAAAAGTTTGTTTCGGAAACAATTATCTCAACAGGTGATAAAAACTTGAATGTTGATGATATTCAAATATATCATACTTCCCTTTGGAATGAGTTCTATCAGCTATTATATTTTACAGAATGATCAAACTTGCTTAGGGAAATTAGCTTACTTTTCATAAGCTGAATTTAGTGAAAATCATAAATGTGAAAGATAATGATCATAATTCACTGGTGGTATAAAGTAAGATGTTTATTTTTTTTAAAAAATGTCAAAAATGTTTTTTGACTGGTTAAGATCTTATCTATGTAATCCAACAGCTAAATGTTGTATATCATTATCAAAATGCCCAAGGCAATGGAATTCTTATGCTAAAAATGTTAGATGAATTCATTTTATTACATAAAAAGAATGTAATAATAAAATCATATAACTCAAGATGCCGTGTGACTGAGAATTTAAAGTACACACAGAAATATTATTTTAAAAAGAATTAATAATGGTAGGTGACTAACATTATTAGTTTGAATTGGCAAAAGTCTTTTAAAGTCTGATGTTTGACATCAGAAAAGGAATTTTTGCATAAGGTTGCACTCCTGTTTATAGATACTCAATTGAAACTAATTCTGTTTACATATGTTTTGTTAGTATTTAGTATTAGTATTTATTAAATTTCTATACCGCCCTTCTCCCGAAGGACTCAGGGCGGTTTACAGCCAACATAAAAACAATAATTACCTTATTCACAAGACGGCATTAGAAATATATTTTCTTTAAGGAAAACAATTATGTAAGAAACATTATCAGTGTTTCTGATAATCAGAGCAAGATGGCACATATGTTACCTGCTTCCAAGTGCTGCTAGTGGAATAATTTTAAAAGTTTGTTATCTTAAGAGATCACAAATTCTTAAAAGATTTCAGTGTTCTACAAGAAACATTTGGTGAGAATGCTAACATTCAGTAAGTGTATTTAGTGTATGACCATTTACATCATTTAGACTACCAGTGTTTCCTGGATCAAAGATTAGGAATCATTGAATCACATTATTTGCAGTATGATGACAATATTAATATGTGGATAGCAGAAGCCCTGAAGATCTGGCTGTGCCAGCTGGCATGGGGATCTATTAGTGCCAAACAACCACTGAAGGTGGTAGATGGCTGGAGGATGTTCCTTCTGCTTTAACTTTCAAAATCTGCCTTTGTTTTTATTATTTTACTATTGTTTTTATTTATTTTTAAATCTGTTTCTGATATTGAGTTTTAAATAATTTTATGACTTTGATTTGTAAACTGTCCAGAGCCACTCAGAGTTAGTTGGGTGGTGTATAAATAGAATAGAATAGAATTTTATTGGCCAAGTGTGATTGGACACACAAGGAATTTGTCTTGGTGCATATGCTCTCAGTGTACATAAAAGAAAAGATACCTTCATCAAGGTACAACACTTATAACACTTAATGATAGTCATAGGGTACAAATAAGCAATCAGGAAACAATCAATATCAATATAAATCATAAGGATACTAGCAACAAAGTTACAGTCATACAGTCATAAGTGGTAGGAGATGGGTGATGGGAACGATGAGAAGATTAATAGTGCAGATTTAGTAAATAATTTGACAATGTTGAGGGAATTATTTGTTTAACAGAGTGATGGCGTTCAGGAAAAAACTCTTCTTGTGTCTAGTTGTTCTGGTGTGCAGTGCTCTATAGTGTCGTTTTGAGGGTAGGAGTTGAAACAGTTGTATGTCCAGGATGTGAGGGATCTGTAAATATTTTCACGGCCCTCTTCTTGATTCGTGCAGTATACAGGTCCTCAATGGAAGGCAGGTTGATAGCAATTGTTTTTTCTGCAGTTCTAATTATTCTCTGAAGTCTGTGTCTGTCTTGTTGGGTTGCAGAACCAAACCAGACAGTTATAGAGGTGCAAATGACAAACTCAGTAATTCCTCTGTAGAACTGGATCAATAGCTCCTTGGGCAGTTTGAGCTTTCTGAGTTGGCGCAAAAAGAACATTCTTTGTTGTCCTTTTTTCATGATGTTTTTGATGTTAGTTGTCCATTTTAGATCTTGCGATATGATAGAACCTAGAAATTTGAAGGTTTCTACTGTTGATACTGTGTTGTCTAGTATTGTGAGAGGTGGAAGTATGGAAGGGTTTCTCCTAAAGTCTACCACCATTTCTACGGTTTTGAGTGTGTTCAGTTCCAGATTGTTTTGGTCACACCACAAGGCTAGTCATTCGACCTCCCGTCTGTATGCAGATTCATCATTGTCTCGAATGACACCGATCACTGTTGTGTCATCTGCGAACTTCAGTAGTTTAACAGATGGATCATTGGAGATGCAATCATTGGTATACAGAGTGTTCTGCCCCTCTCAACCATCCCCCAGAAGACACACGAGCTGACTGTATTTGCCAGCAATTTATTCTTGCTACAGATATCAGCTCTGGCAACGAACCTGCGATTGCCTGCCAAGTCCTCCTTATCTCTTCAATGCTACTGCGGTCTGTTGCTGAAGCAACCCAGAGTTCAGAAGTAAACAGAAGTTCGAAAAGTCAGTTCCTGAGTCTCGCAATAAAGCAGCCGAAGTTTCCAAAAGTCAGTTTTTGTCCCTCATGGAGCCCAAAGGCAGCTCCACCCACTTTTATACTCTTTGGGGTGTGGCTCCGTGACTCAGCACTCCCTGGGCCGGCCCCTTTCTTTCTTTTGCTGCGCATGCTTCACTCGGCGTCACTGCCTTACATCTAGCCACGATTGATCCTCCTCAGCTGGCTCTTGGGGAGTTGCCAGGGGGAAGGAGGGGTCAGGAGAAAGAGGCCTTGTCAACTCCTCCTCCACCACCTGGCCTGCCTCTGGAATCTGGAGCGGAGCCAGAGACGAAGTTTCTGCAGAGGGAAGCCCTGTCGGCTCTTCCCCCTCACTCTCCGAGTCACTCTCTGCCAGGAAGCTCGGCTCGGGGCCCGCAGACACAACACTGAGAGAAGAAAAGTGGGGAGAGCACACAGCCTAGGGGGGCCCTGAGCTAATTGTACAGGTATCTGTGTGATCCTGCTTAGCTTCACCTGCTGCTTCCTATTTGTTAGGAAGCTTGTGATCCACTTACAAGTCTGTTTGATAGATAAATAAAATATCATATGTATGATCTTTACATATCAGTCATACTAGCCTTTCTGCAACATCATGTTCATAGACTATGCTCATAGAGAATTCTGGGAGTTGTCTGTCACATCTGGAGGACAGCAAGCTGCTCTATAGATGGTGGTTTTGGTAGTGTGGCATGAAACAGAAGATCCAGAAATCAATAATCAAGGCTCAGTACAGTGTATTTATTTATTTATTTATTTAACAGTGCACACATGAGAATCACTCTTCCAAAAGAAAAGTGGGAGACACACCCCTGTAGACAAATAGATGCATGTGTATTATACATTTCAGACAGGAGGGAAAAGTGATATATTGCATATGTATTTGTAATACATCTCAGGTTACTTCCTGCCCTTCTGTTATCTACAAAGAACAATTTCTATAGAAAATAGAAGGGCAGGAAGTAACCTGAGATGTATTATAAATACATATGTTAGAAGAAACATTTGTATCTTGAGATTCAGCAATTGCTATGGGGATGTTCTAATAAAACCACAGTTGTTGCAAGGACATATTGCTTATGCCTCAATTTGTCTATTAAACGGTCCCATTCATCTGAAAACTGATTTTCCCCAGAGTTGTGTTTTTATGTTTTATCATTTTTACAAATTTCTTTATTATCTCCTGTATTACAATTAAATGCATATGTTCTTCAAATTACACAAACCCAAGACTATCAGCAAGCACAATATATTTTACATTGTTTACATGTTTTAATTTTCAAACACAAAGACTAAATAAAGATTTCGACTGGAATTAAAAAGGAAAGGAAAGATTGCTTGACACAATAGTCCATTAAAATCCAATTCTATATAGTATTAATGTTTAATTTATTCTAATACAGATGAGCAAACAACAATCCTGCAATTGGAAGTCCAATCTATCTATTTTCATCTGGGGAGCTGTTCGTATTTTGATTTGGTGGTGCTTGGCAGAATTGATGATTCATTTTATGTATATGCATGCTATCTACAGTAGCATTTCACACCTGGAAGCAGTAACTTACTGGACGTTAGGTGAGTGTATGTCTCTGTGTACAGAACTGTTTGTTATGTATTTATTAAGTGGCTAATCCTAACTCAGTGTAGAATCTATGACCCCAGTGGGCTCACCAATAACAGAAGCAACAGAATGGGTTTCAGTATGGGTTTACAGATGATAATCTGTAATCATCCACAGATGATTAACATTGCCTTCTCACTAATGTCTTCATTGGGCTACTAGGAATGAGTTCTATTTAAGCGCCTCATGCTAGGGAAGATGCATGCTTAGGTTAGAAAAAGAGAAATTAAGCAGAGAAATAACAAAGGGAGCACAAATATTTAATCACCCTCATCAATTTTCATCTGTTTATACTCTTGTGTACCAAGTGTGGTGCTTGATAAATGTAATTTGCCACTCAAAGAATGGCCCATGTGACTACTCAAGTTCTTGTATCATTACACTGCATAGACAAGATGAGCCAGCCGCCAGTAGTATCTCAGCAGAAGTGCAATAGATTCTGTACCTCAAAGTGTATCGCCCCTCCCCTTCTCAACACAGCTTATCATGTTCTATATTGGAATCCTGTAAGGGCTATATTTTTTATTCTTACTCATATACCATATATCGTACAGTAGTACCTTGGTACTCAATTGCTTTGAAACATTAAATTTGATAGTCCATGCATTTCAACATGAAAAATTTGCCCTGGTACTCATCATTTGTTTGGAACTTGATACACAAATTATAATTTACCATTGTCATCTGTTTTGTGACTCACTACCTTATTCCTTATGGGAAAAAATTATTTGGTATTCATTATTTTTGGTATTCATAGTGTCTCCCGTAACAAATTAACAATGAATACCGAGGTACCACTGTGCAGGCTGATGTAATCAAGTCCATCCATCTTGCTGATAATCATCCTCTTCTACTCTTCCATTTTTCCCACTGGTAGAGTCTTCTCTAGGCAGCTGGGCTTTTGTAGGTATAGATATGTTATGGCATCTGAATTCTGGTATCTTTTTCAAAGCCTTTATTGCTACCCTCCCAAATTCTAATATTTGGTCAATTTTTGATTACTGGTCATTTTACTGTTAATCTCAAATGGCAGGATTTACCCACCACTTCAATATCTTCATTGTTAAGTTTAAGACCGTTTATTGTATCTGTTGTCATTAATTGGATCTTCTTAGTCTCATTTTTCCACTGTGCTTCTTAATTTGTATTACTTAGAGCTTCCAGATAATTTGCATTTTCAGCTGTTAGAACATCTGCATAACCTGCATTATGCAGATGTTCATCATCTGCATAATGTAGGTTATTGATGATTCTCCTTCTAATTCTAAAATCACACTCACCTTCTCCCAATCCAGCTTCCCTTGATACATTCAGCATATGGATTGAATAAATAATGGAAAAGTATGTGGCTTTGTTGCAATCCTTTGCTAATCTGGAATCTGCTTTGTTCTCTTCCATCCAGACAGACTGTGGCTTCTGGCCTGTGTATACTTTCTCATGGGGACAGTGAGATGTTCTGGAATTGCCAGTTTCCTGAGGATATTCCATAGCTTAATATGTTTGGCATAACCAAAGATCTTTCCATAATAAATGAAGCTCATGTTGACTTCTTTCTGATATTCTGTAACTTTTTCAATTATCTAGCATCCATCAGCATTAAACATAATTACTTTGCTAGCATGTGAAATTAAAGATACTGCAGAGCAGTGCAATGTATACAGGTATCAGTTTGGATATTGGAAGATTGTGTTAGTGATTAGGAAATCATTGAATGGGCAGAAGTCATTTTCTTGCTTCATTTTGAATTCCTAGGCCATGGAATCCAACTATGTTTTCCACCTTAATAACTTCGGTATTCTACTCTCCAGCCAAAAGCAACACATCTTCTTGGATGTTCTTTTAATTTCAGATTGAACCTGACCATAAAATTCATCAGTCTCCTCTTTTTCCGCATCAATGAACTTGAATAATCATATTAAAATGTTCTCCACAAACTCTAATTGATAATATTTGTTCTCAAATATTGCCCTTGTTATATCCTTCCTATGAAAACTGTGAAAACAATACCATTAATTCTTTAATTTTTCATGTCTTGAATAGTAAACAGAAAGATATTGTGGTTAAATAGGTCCAGTGCTAGTCCATTTCACACTGGTAGTGTGTCGCATTGTAGTCTATCTATTTCATCTTTCACAGTTTGAGCTTTCCCATATTCACTCCACATTTAGCTTCAGATTTTCTTTTCCTACATGGTAACATCAACCACTAGACATCCTAAAGGCTTTAATTTTGCCATGACGTAAACACATTAGTACTTTGAGAGATGATTAGTTCTTCCTTAGTAGCATATTGAATGCTATTCAGTAGGGGAAGCCTTTCATCCAGTACTGTATCATTAATCATTCTATATTTCATGTCCTTGTGGCTTTCTTGGTGAAATACAGAAATAGTTTACCATTGCTTTCTCCAGCATGGTATGAAATGACTCCTTTTCCATTGCGATCATCGCCTTCCGGCATCTTCCTGTATCACTGCTACCCAGTATACAAGCGTACTTGTTTTAGCTAGGTAGCTGAGATGACTTTCATGCCTTAGGAGTACAAATCTGGCCAAAGGTATTGTTACGCTCATTCCCCTCCCCCCAAGGAATCTCAATTTGTTGTGAAATAAATTGAAAGTGACACAGGTAAATAATATCCAATATTTTAACTCCGTAATCCAAAGAATAGGCATTTTGCTTTTGGTGTATGACTTTTTTTTAATTTGCATTTATATCCCGCCTTTCTCCGAAGACTCAGGGCGGCTTACACTATGTCAAGCAATAGTCTTCATCCATTTGTATATTATATACAAAGTCAACTTATTGCCCCCAACAATCTGGGTCCTCATTTTACCTACCTTATAAAGGATAGAAGGCTGAGTCAACCTTGGGCCTGGTGGGGCTTGAACCTGCAGTAATTGCAAGCAGCTGCTGTTAATAACAGACTGTCTTACCAGTCTGAGCCACAGAGGCCCACTTAACATATTCTTGTGAATAATAATAAAAAAATGAAAATGGAATGGAAATAATTATGGCACCCCAACCTATTATTTCACAGCACATTTTTTCAGGCAATAACTACAATCAAGCACTTTTTTGCAATTTCAACTCTTGTCAACTGGTAATTTGTCACATTTTTCTTGAACAAATGGTTCCAATTGTCTTAGGTTTGATGTGTTCCTTCTTCCAACTGTGAGTTTTAGCTCTTTCCTTAGATGTTCTATAGGACTTTGATTAGGATTCATAGCAGGCTACTTCAGTACAGTCCATTGTTTACTTTTCAACCATCCTTGGACTTCCTAAGATGCAATTTTTTAAGATCCTTATTCTGCTGGAGGACCTGTGAGAGGCAACTAAAGAAGAGCTTTCTAACACTTTGCTTTAGAATGCCTTAGTAGTCTTCTTATTTCATTGTGTCCTCCATAGATTCAAGGCATGCAATGTAAAAGGTAGCAAAGCAACCTAGCATTGTGGAACCTCCTCCATGTTTCATAGTAAGAATGGTGTTGTCAAGGTTCCAGAAAAACCTCTTCTGCATAAAAAAAACTCAGAAGCCATTGTCTTTCAGAGTGCTTTACTAGCATAAGGAAACTGGCACACGATGAGTGAAATTCCAAAACTGAACTTCCGGATTCTTTTCCCAGTTATACAAACCCCAAGAGTCCCACCCCCCTAACCCCTTTGCTGGTCACATGGTCCCACGTTCTCCCAGTTCATTCGAATATCTTCCCGCCACTCCTCCTGCAGATGTGAACACCATCCGACCTTGACCGCTTGAAGAATGTTACCATAACCCTCAACCCCCCTTCTTCCCCTCAGGGGAAAAATGTGGCAGCGTCTGGAACCTTAAGGCCTAGTATGATTTCCAGGCCTGACAGGTGTCCTTTTTAAAAAAAAAGTATAATTTTTCTTTCTGTGAACATAGAACTCTTATGACGTACCAAAACACTCTTAATTTTGTTTCATATGTCCAACGGATATCCTGCCAGAAGGATATGCATTTAAGGAAACTCCAGTCTGGAGTTTTCGTGTTTGTCTTTCAGAAGTAGGGTTTTCCTGGGTCTTCTATCAGGAAGGTCTTTCAGTCAGACAACGAAGGATGCTTTAACTTGACATTTTTTGTACCTTGATTTTGGTCCAAAATTTTTGGAGGTCAGCCAGAAATTTTCTTGGTTCTTTTTTCATTTTTCAAACTATCCTTCTGTTCAATCTGGGGTCAATTTCCCTCCTGGAAGGTGGGCTACAGTCCCATGGACCTTAAATTATGATCACAAGAACATGAAGAAACCAACATGGAGATGGTTTATTTTATTTATTTTTTATTTATTTATTTATCAAACTTCTATACCGCCCTTCTCCCGAAGGACTCAGGGCGGTGTACAGCCTTCATTTAAAACAATAAATATACATATTAAAATAACCATTAAAAAGCTTATTCAATAAAAGGCCAGATTAAAACCGTCGATTGACCATAAAAATACCCAATAAAATTACCATTAAAAGTTTAAAATTTAAATTTAGAATTTAAAAAGTCAGGCCAGTCCTGCTTGTATAAATAAATAAGTTTTCAGTTCCCGCGGAAGGTCCAAGGTCAGGCAATTGGCGAAACCGGGGAAGTTCGCTCCAGAGAGTAGGTGCTCCCACAGAGAAGGACCTTCCCTGGGGCCGCCAGCCGACACTGCTTGGCGGACGGCACCTGAGAAGACCCTCTCTGTGAGAGCGCACGGGTCGGTGGGAGGCATGTGGAACAGCAGGCGGTCCCGTAAGTACCCGGCCCTAAGCCATGGAGCGCTTTGAAGGTGGTAACCAAAACCTTGAAGCGCACCCGAAGACCACAGGTAGCCAGTGCAGACTGCGCAGGAGAGGTGTTACCGGGAGCAACGCGGTGCTCCCTCAATCACCCGCGCAGCTGCATTCTGACTAACTGCAGTCTCCGGTACACTTCAAAGGTAGCCCCATGTAGAGAGCATTGCAATAATCCAGTCGAGAAGTGACGAGAGCATGAGTGACCGTGCATAAGGCATCCCGGTCAAGAAAGGCGAACTGGCGGACCAGGCGAACCTGGTAAAAGCTCTCCTGGAGACGGCCGTCAAGTGATCTTCAAACGACAGCCGCTCATCCAGGAGAACGCCCAAGTTGCGCACTCTTTCCGTTGGGGCCAGTGACTGCTTCAACAGTCAGCCGCGTTGCAGCTGACTGTACCGGGATGCCGGCATCCACAGCCACTCCGCCTTGGATGGATTGAGTCTGAGTCTGTTTCTCCCCATCCAGACCCGCACGGCCTCCAAACAACGGGACAGCACTCGACAGCTTCGCTGGGGTGGCCTGGGTGGAAAAGTACAGCTGAGTATCATCAGCGCACAGATGATAACTCACCCCAAAGCCACTGATGACCTCGCCCAACGGTTTCATGTAGATGTTGAACAGGAGGCGAGAGAATCGACCCCGCGGCACCCCACAAGTGAGGCGCCCGCGCCGATCTCTGCCCCTGTCAACACCGACTGCGACCGGTCGGAGAGGTAGGAGGAGAACCACCGATAAACGGTGCCTCCCACTCCCAACCCCTCCAACCGGCGCAGCAGGATACCATGGTCGATGGTATCAAAAGCCGATGAGAGATCCAACAGGGCCAGGGCAGAGGGACAACCCCTATCCCTGGCCCTGCAGAGGTCATCCACCAACGCGACCAAAGCTGTCTCCGTGCTATAACCGGCCGGAAGCCGGACTGGAACGGGTCTAGATAGACAGCTTCCTCCAGGTACTGAGGAACTGCCGTACACCACATTTTCTACAACCTCCGCCACAAAGGGGAGGTTGGAGACTGGACGATAATTACCCAAAATAGCTGGGTCCAGGGAAGGCTTCTTGAGGAGGGGTCTCACCACCGCCTCTTTCAAGGCAGCGGGAAAGACCCCCTCCATCAAAGAAGCATTTATAATACCCCGGAGCCAGCCTCGTGTCACCTCCTGAGTGGCCAGCACCAGCCAGGAGGGGCACGGCTCCAGTAAACATGTAGTGGCATGCAGCCTCCCAGCAACCTGTCCATGTCCTCGGAGCCACAGAATCAAACTCATCCCAAACCACATCAACAAGACGAGCCTCAGTCATCTCATCTGGATCATCGCAATCTTGGTCCAAGCTATCCCGGCTGAGCGATTTTATCGTATAGATAACCACTAAACTCCTCGGCACGCCCCTGTAGGGGTCATCCCGTCCCCTGGTGAAGAAGGAACGGGTCACCCAAACAGGGCGGCCGGGCGGTTATCTGCCGACGCAATGAGGGAGGAGGCGAGAACGCCGCCACCCTCAGTGCCACTAGGTAGGTCTTTGAAAAAGCCCTAACTAGTGGCCGATCAGCTTCGGAGCGGCTGGACCTCCAGGTGCTCTCTAGGCGTCTTCTCCGGCGTTTCATCTCTCTCAGCTCCTCAGAGAACCAAGGAGCTAATCGAGATCTGCGCCGGGTCAGAGGTCGCAAAGGCACGACACGGTCCAAAGCCCCAGCCGCGCCTGTTCCCAGGCCGCGACTAGTTCTTCAGTCGTGCCATGGGTAAGATCCTCAGGAACGGCCCAAGCTCCGCCTGGAACCTCTCAGGGTCCATCAGGCGCCTGGGACGGAACCAACGCATTGGCTCCGCCTCCTGCAGTGGTGAGTAGCGGTCTGAAAGTCTAGGCGGAGGAGAAATGATCTGACCATGACACCGGTATTGTCACTAAATCTCTTACTACCAGATCATTAAACCACTGTCCAGAGATATAAATCAGATCCAGCGCAGATCCCCGTGTGAGTAGGGCCATCAGTTACTTGAATCAGGTCCAAGGCCGTCATGGAAGCCTGGAACTCCTGAACCACTGTTGATGACAAGCCAGCCGATGGCAGATTGAAATCGCCCATGACCAAAAGTCTGGGGATCTCAACAGCCACCCGGCAAGCACCTCCAGTAGCTCAGGCAGGGCTGTAGTCACGTAGCAAGGAGCCAGGTACGCGATCAACAAACCCATCTGATTCTTATGGCCCCACTTCACAAGAAGGGATTCACAGCCGGCTATCTGAGGAACAGTGGTCTCTCGGCTCTAGACCCTCTCTCATTACAACCGCCACCCTCCACCCCTACCCTGGGCCCTTGGCTGATGGAATGCTCGAAACCTGGCGGGCACAGTTCAACTAGGGCACCCCTTCTGCACCCAGCCAGGTCTCCGTAATGCCCATAAAGTCCGTGGATTCCCCTGGATAAGATCGCAAATCAGGGGGCCTTGTTAACCACGGACCGGCATTGCACAACATCAACCGGAGGCCCGGCTCTGAGGATCCTGACCTTCCGGGAACGGGAAAGACTAGGGGCCGGAGCACGATCGCTTAAACAGCGAACACGTGCTCCCAACGAACGACACGGCCCCTTGCTTCCGCCATATCTGCCCCTCCCACTTACCGTACAGATGGAACCAACTTCCAATTCTGGAACGAACCCTCACCCTCCCTCGGACCAGATGAAAACGCCGTGAACTGGGACTGGGACTGAACCAACCTCCCGACGGGATCTCCTCCCGCCACTTTCCTCCCCTTTAAAAACCCTTATTAAAAACCTATGTACAAAACCCCATAAATTCTTCTTCCTCGATGCCACCTCTCCGGGTCCCAAGACCTCGTTAAGGCCGCCTCGATAACCCAGATGGCTATTCCTGCGAGGCGGGGAACCTCGCAGTTGAAGAAGTTCGCAGCCGATATTTCATGCATAAAGATCTAAATAACAGCGGGAGAGGAAAAGTTCCCGGTCAGTAGATGGTATTGCGGACGATGGGTGAGACCGGAACAGTCACAGACAACGGCCAAAAGGCCGGTAGGGCAACAGTTAGATGAAATAAAAGTTGGGCTGATGAATTCTGCCCATAATGTCGCCCATTGACTAAGGTCAAAGTTCCACCTGCCAGAGCTGTTCGTATCCAAACCGGCGATAACATTGCCGCCAAAAGTGCGGCAAACCGTCCAGGCATCCGCAAAGATGGCAAATGCGGTCAATGATGGTGAATCGTTGGGTTGTTGGTATCCGTGCTGCTAAGCAGAGCTGCCAAAAAATCAGCGGCCCACACTCAGTCGCCGATGTCCTGACGACCGGCTGCAGCAACCTCGCCAAGCCAGGCCATTTCTAGCGCACCAATCCGCGCCCTTCCAAAATGGGGGCCGTCGTTCATCATCATTAGTAGTGGCCTCCGATGGTATCAGGGCCACTGTTGGTATCATTGCCGCTGGACGCTTCAGCCGGTGACACCCATGCTGGGTTATCATGTTTGGCTATTGCCATCTTTTTTCCCCTTTGGCAACTCTCTGCTTTTCTTTCTGTGATCCATGTCCATTTTTTTTTGTCTTTTAATGACCCCCGTAGTCCCTTTCATTGGGGTGGAGTTGGGGCAACTGAATGGAACTGAGTGTTTACTGGCTGGATACCTTTCCAGTCGCCAATGAGGATTTCACAGCAGATATATTCTCATTGTACCAAGAGAGAGAAATATCTGCCTCTATTTAGGATTGAGCTCACAGCCTCCTGATTGTGAGGCAAGAGCTCCACCTTTAGGCTACCGCACTACTCTGTAGTCCATGTTCATTGTGCTGTACAAAATGCCCCGGAGAGTACTTTTCTCCATACAGATAGGCTGAGTGACTAATTATGAGATTGAAGACACTGTGAATTAAACATTCTGCTTGAGACATCATTAAAGTCCAGTTATATCTTTTAGCTTCTAAGGGGAACCAGTAATTATATCAATGCTATTCTCATTTTCTATTATTTTTGTAGACATAAAAACTTGTTCATTATGTTCACTTCATTAAATTAATTCAATCATCACTTTGTGAAAAACGGATCTTTAATAAAAAAAAGAATGCTAGTAATTGATGCTTATAGATTTGGAAATGTGGCCATTTGTTGAGCAGTTGTTATGAGGTAGACTATACTTCACATTGTATTTGAGAAATTTTGGAATGCTTTTCTAATCCTTATTAGAAGTTTGAGAGCTAGTTTGGTGTAGTAGTTAAGGCATCAACCTAGAAACTGGGTGACTGTGCGTTCTAGTCCTGCCTTAGACACAAAGCCAGCTGGGTAACTTTGACTAGTAATTTTCTCTCAGCCCTAGAAAGGAGGCAATGGCAAACCTCTTTCTAAAAACCTTGCCAAGAAAACTTCAGGGACTTGTCTAGGCAGTCTCCAAGAATTAGACATGATTGAACAGAAAAAAAAAATACAGATCCAGCCTTCCCTACATGAATGAGGCTGTTTTCAATAGCAGCTTCCAGACTGTGGGATATTTTATTTTCTACAATCCATCAAGAACTTTTTCTTAGTCTTTTCTTTTTCTGCCAACTGATTTAAGGTTTCCTGTTTGTCTTGCCAAACAGATGGTTTTGATATGACACATGCTCCTTTTATGTTTTAGCTGCTTCCGATTTGGGACTGTTACTTTATTTTGCAAGCAATAATTGAAATATGCAAACTATCTTGCCAAAAATAATGTCACATTTTCCAGTTTTAATATACAATTTTTTATAATTTCTAAAAGAGATAATATATAAATAATTCTGCTTTTCTCCCCTAAATACTGGGCATTCAAATAATTATGGAACTAAGCCCAATAAGTCCCTCGAAGCTAATATAAATTAGACATCAATGTTGTGATTTTGCTTTATCTCTTATTTTATTTGCATAATACTTATAATGGAGGGTGGAAAAATGGTATTGCTTATTGTCCCTAAAAAATAGAGCAAAATCCCGTTATATGATAAAAGAAAATGCACCTACTTGGAATTGTAAAGTGAATTGTACTTGAATCCTCAAGTACGATTGAATTGAATTGAATTGAATCCTCATAGTAACTTCTTGATTAGATTTTTAGTTATCCTTTACAAGGAGTTTTCTATGAAATATTTGGATTTTGTTTCTGTCTCCTTTTCATCCTTACAGTAGTATGCTAGCATTTAGAAATATTTGTCCTGCTTTTTCTGTGTTAATAGATCAGAAAGTAGATTTGCCTACATTAAGATTTGTCTATAGAGATTTTCAGGCATCCAGATCATGGCTCTTCCAAAGGTGCCTTTTTCAAAAAGCAACTGAACTGAAGAAGCTTCTTGGATGAGAAGCAAAATGTCTTCAAGGAAAAACAAAGTCCAGTTGCCTTTTGAAAAAGCATTTTTGGGACTACACTAATACTTTCCAAGTCAGAAGTGATGCTCAGGACAGCCTTGGCATTCAAGAACAAGCTAAAGAAATTTATGTGTTGATTACTAAACAAATTTATAAAAGTAGTCTGGGTGAAAACCAAATTAAGACAACATAGAGTGATCACAAAAGGATCTCTTCCATTTCCCTCTCTCTTTCCCTCCTCATTTCCAATTTGGGTCTTAGAAAATCTGGTTGGTTTTCCAATTTTTGCACAAGTTTTTACATTATACATGTGCAGATATGGCAAAGAAAGTGGGACACAGGATTTCTTTAAAACATTTTAAATTAACACCACTAATTTAATACAAGTGCATCTCTACTTATATTCACTAATTAGACATAATAGGAATAATGGAATAAATCAAAAGATGAGTGGGAGCAACAGAGATTTTTCTTCAAGTAAAGAGTTTTCTCAACGAAGAATAAGTGTTCATGCAAAATACATTTTTACAAATGTAAAAATTAGTATGTCGGCTGTTCGAGATAGACCAGGCAAGGAAGTCAAGGTTATTCTTACTGATACTTTTATTATAAAGTTATGGTTACAGGATCTTGCTATTCTGAATGCGCTTTCCCCCTCCCTCCCTTTATTATGGTGAAGAGGGCCTTATTGGAAAACGCAACAGTTCACAACTCTGTCCTAGACTCAGATTTTCTTTGTCTTGGTTGCAGCTCTTTTTCCTGTTCCTCAGCATGATTCCTTCTACCCAACATACAGAAAGGGTATTTCAGTCCTTCTATGGATTTCAAAAAGAATCCTCTGGAATACAGAACTCTTCAATTTTGTACTAACACTCTATTTCAGTGTTCTACTTGCGATATTGTAGTTGCATCCAGGGAAGATCCAAATTCAAGTATCTATTGAGATTCTCAGTCATCCAGGTCATGGTTGTACCAAAAGTGCTTTTTCAAGAGGCAACTGGACTTTCTGTTTTTTCTTTGAAGACGTTTCACTTCTCATCCAAGAAGCTTCTTCAACTGAAAAAAGCTGCCTCTTGAAAAAGCACTTTTGGGACAAGCAAATTCAAACTTACTTTGAGCCATATAAGGTGACTGGTGCTTTCTACCAGCTACTATCTCTCAGCAAACCTTCTTCATAAAATATAGCATTTTGGAAATGCTATAATAAAATAATCACTGCCTTGCAGCCAAATAAATCATGTTGGGATAATTATCTATCTATCTATCTATCTATCTATCTATCTATCTATCTATCTATCTATCTATCTATCTATCTATCTATCTATATACATACATACAAGTGGAGCTTAAGATACTGTATAATGACTTTACTTTTTGAATTGTTTTCAATTATTTTCTAACAAAATATTTTTTTCCAGCAGTCAGGACAACTTTAGAAATATAGCTTACAGTATGCTAATTAAGTTAATGACCAGCATGATATTATCATATACCATAAGATGATACATTTGTACCCTTACCCATTTGAAATCATCAATTTGTTGTGATATTCATTTATGATGCTTACCAATTACCTTTTTTGACAAAAGAACTGTGTTACTGTAAAAAGTGTATGTGTTTGATCGGCCACACTTGGAATATTGCATTCAGTTTTGGTCGCCATGATGTAAAAAAGATGTTGAGACTTTAGAAAGAGTGCAGAGAAGAGCAACAAAGATGATTAGGGGACTGGAGGCTAAAACATGAAGAATGGTTGCAAGAACTCGGTATGCCTAGTTTAATGAAAAGAAGGACTAGGGGAGACATGATAGCAGTGTTCCAATATCTCAGGGGTTGCCACAAAGAAGAGGGAGTCAAACTATTCTCCAAAGCACCTGAGGGTAGAACAAGAAGCAATGGGTGGAAACTAATCAAGGAGAGAAGCAACTTAGAACTAAGGAGAAATTTCCTGACTGTTAGAACAATTAATCAGTGGAACAACTTGCCTGCAGAAGTTGTAAATGCTCCAACACTGGAAATTTTTAAGAAAATTTTGGATAACCATTTGTCTGAAATGGTGTGGGGTTTCCTGCCTGGGCAGGGGGTTGGACTAGAAGACCTCCAAGGTCCCTTCCAACTCTGATATTATTATTATTATAATAGATTCTTGTGGGGAAAGAAAGCTTTTAACCAATTAGGATCATGAACATTCACAGCCTTCAAATGAGTTCAGTGTTTTGGGGTTGAAGATATTATTTGGCCCAGCTGTCCTATCCGAATGAGAAATCTCTCTTCCACAGTGTTAGGCCCACCTTTCATTTCTACAGATACTTATAACCATTCATTTAGTCAGTATTTGAAATTACAGTGGCACTGAAAAAAATGACATGACAGTTTTATCACACAACCATTGCATTATCTCCATAGTCATGTGATCAAAATTTGGACGCTTAGCAACTGGAATGTATTTATGATGGTAGGAGTATCCCTGGGGTCAAGTGATCGCCTTTTGCAACCTTTTGATAAGCAAAGTCAACGGGGAAGCCAGAGTCACTGTGTTACTGATTTAACTGCAGTGATTCACTCAGCAGCTGTGGTAAGAAAGGTTGTAAAATGGGGCAAAACTCACTTAACTGCTTTGCTTAGCCACATAAAATTTTGGGCTCAATTGTGGTTCAATAAAGGAAAAAGCCCTCATGATGTTATGCAGGGATGGGCTTCAAAAAACTTAGCAAGGGGTTCTCTGCCCGGTTGCTGGGTGGGCATGGTGATGGTGGGCATAACCTAGTCAGTCTCCTGCACCACGGCGCTGGGGGGGTTTTTTGCCCTCCCCAGACTCCAGAGGTTTTCCTCGAGCCTCCAAACTGTACAGAATCTTAGCTAGAGGTTCTCCAGAACCCCTGCAAACCCCCAGCAGCCCAACCCTGAGGTTACCTAGTTTGGGTATTGAAATGTCTGCAAGAAAACTACCAAGCTCAGAGAGTACCAAGGACCCTCAATTGTGACTGTAAGTTGAGGACTACCTGTAATCATTTCTTGATTTTCCCTTGGGTGGGGGGTGGGAAGGAAAAGAAAGCATGGCAAATTACCCTTGAAGGCAAATAGCCTTCAAAAAACTTTCCTTGGAGTAAGGCCATGGGAGTGAATGTGACTACTCATCTGCTTTATATGTTATGAAATAAGTCCCATATCCTTTTTTCACACATGAAAATTTCCAAGGAAATGAAGATAAAGACAGAAGACAAGAGTTGGTAACTAATATCTTTGTCTTTAATAATTATTCTCTGACCACTAGTAATGGGTGAAATCTAAATTTTTTTGCTACCTGTTCTGTGGGTGTGGCTTGGTGGGTGGGTGTGTCCTGTGACTGAATGGGTGTGGCCAACTCAATGTCACTCACAGCCATGCCCACTCAGTCACAACCACCCCCCCACCAAGCCACGGCCACAGAACCCAGTAAGGGAAAAAAATTAATTTCTATTCTGCCTTTTCCCTTTCCCTCGCCACCTGTTCTCCCTTCACCTAGGCCCCAAAGCCGCCACCTGCCTCAACGGGATCGGAGAATGCACCATTCCCCAACTCCGGCCTTTCTCCGGAGCTGCCGCCCACTCACTGCCCGCTCACCGCCTGCTCGCCCTTCGCCTTTGGTCAGGGGCCAGGGCCCAGGGACGCCCCATTCCCTGAGGCCCCGGAGTCGCCCCCTGCTCGCTGCCTCCTCAACCGGATCGGGCGAGCAGGTGGCAAGCTGCCTTCTTGGTGTTCCGGTGTCCAGCTTGCGAAGGCTGGACTGCAGGCCTTGGAGTGGTTCGGGGGCGTGGCCAGCCAGCGATTGCTACTGGATCGGTGAACCAGAACCAATCTCCGCTACCTACTCATCCGATCCGGTCCAATCCGGTAGCATTTCACCCCTGACTAGTAAGTTCTACTTGAGAACAACAAAACAAGTAGAAGTTAACCCCACTAAATTCAGGAGTGACATTGTTCAACATTGTCTATGTCTTCAAGAGGGAAAGTTGCTGCATGGATGAAGTACTAATTTCTCCAAAAAGCACCCTGTATGTTTCCCAATTAGAGTAGATGTGAGATGGCTCCTCTATCAGTTCACTGGTCATGTACTTTAGTTCTCCTTTAAAGGGCAGAACATTTGGGCAACTATGCACTAGTGTAGACAGTATCTGGAGAAATGGATGACATCTGGGGATAGAGCTTCCTTAATAGTTTTAAGAGTTAAGGCTTGTTTTTCCCTCTAACATCTCCTAGTCTTGTGTAGAAGCTAGGGGAGACAATTGGATTTCATCCTTGGATAACATCTGTGCCTTGAGCTTAATTCCAGCACCAACATCAAGTTGACAACTATTAATTATTTTTGAAATTTGGCACCATTTGTTCCTAATAGTTTGTCCCAAGCACTAATCTAGCAGCTGTCTTTTCAGCTAGTATTGCTTCTTCTTGCATAGGCAGTTTCATGTAATATAGTTTTATGAGATGAAAGCATGAATAAACATGCCTCAATCTACATTTGTTGTACATCTAAAAGTGATTAGCACAACCAGTTGATAGCAATTTGCATTAAAAAAAATACATTAAGTGCCATAGCTACTGTAGCCCTATGGAATAAGAAAGTATGAATTTGCATTATACTTTGGTCATATTGAAAAAGAGATGATGTATATCACTGCTTGGTACCCTTTCAAGCATGAAATAGTACTATTCATTTTTATTGTTAAAATTGAGGAATAATCATTCTTGATTCAGAATTAATATGAAATGCTGTGGCTGATATCTTTAATTTATAGACTAATAACCCAGAAAATTATTTTTAAATTCAGTTTTAAAGTTTCTATTTTTTTAATGAAAGATTTTGGTGTCTCTGAATTCATTGACATGATAATGAACTATTAACAAAGGAATGTATTTGTGCTGTTCAAATAATGTTGGGCAGGAAGAATTTTGAAATAAGAAAATACAGACTCTGGCACAAGATATTTAATGAGATCTAATGCAGTTCATGTACTATGCAAATACTTTTTACCTAAGGGCTATAAATATCCTTAGAGTAAAATATGATGGTTGCTTTATTGAAACAGACCATCGTCATTAGTCCCATCTAATATACTTAAGCTGAGAGATATGGGTGAAACAAAGTAGTTGCATGGCAGCTGGATTTAGACCCAGCTCTTCTTTTTCCCATCACCATCTTTGTGACCCTCAGTGGGTAGGCTTATGAAAATAAAATATGTATTTGTACTATAGCACAGAGAGTATTTAAAATGATGGTTTTAAGGTACATTAAGATAGTTACTCTACATCAAGGGTCTCCAACCTTGGCAACTTTAAGACTTGTGGACATCAACTCCCAGAATTCCTCAGCCAGCTTTGCTGAGGATTCTGGGGATTGAAGTCCACAAGTCTTAAAGTTGCCAAGGTTGGAGATCCCTTCCCTACATGCTTCTAATTATTATATTTTGGGATTCTTCCCCTAGCTCTTCAACAGCCCTGATTAAATATGTCTTTGAACAGTGTTTGCATGTGAAATACATTTCAGTGTATTTTTTCATGTACTTTCTAGAGTTCTCCATGGACAATACTGTCTTCCACCTTTGTTAGGCTAATAGCAAAACAAAAAACAAAAAACCCAGTCACAGGGTGGTACATGACAGTCAACAGAGGCTATTCTCTGTTAAAAACACCCATGGGAAGAAAGCCAATAGTTAGGTCAAACTTAAAAAGAGTAAGATTTCTCTTCCTAGTAAAACTGAAGTGAATTCAGCCAATCCTATTGCTTTTCATTGTTGTCTCTTTGGCCTTATTCATTGTGGGTCTCTAATTCATTTAGGTGACTTATGCACATGGAATTTTCTAAAACTTATGGAATTGTTTAGTGGGAGCTCTGTGTGACTAAGTAGACTGCCAACAAAGGCCTGTAGCTCCACTTTGACCATCATCATATTTTCATCCTTGAACTCATTGCTCTTCTGCTTTATTAAAATTATTTTTAATATCTAGTTCTATACTTAGGAAGTATTTACATGCAAAAGTTTGTTCCTTTTTTCTGTGCTTGCTTTAATATCTTCAAAACTCTTTGATTTTTTTTTTGGGTCGGGACGTCTTCTCCAGCTTCATGCGTATCTTTAAGGGTCAATGTTTCAGGAGCAAACTTTCTCTCCATTATGGATGGGTATAGAGCAGGGGTGAAATACAGCAGGTTCTGACAGTTTCTGGAGAACCTACAGTGGAAATTTTGAGCAGTTCAGAGAACCGGTAGCAGAAATTTTGAGTAGTTTAGAGAACCAGCAAATACCACTTCTGGCTGGCCCCAGAGTGGGGTGGGAATGGAGATTTTGTAATTTCTTTCCCCCAGGAGTGGGGAAGGAATGGGGATTTTGCAGTATTCTTCCCCTGGAGTGGGGTGGAAATGGAGATTTTGCAGTATCCTTCCCCTGCCACACCCACCAAGCCACACCATGCCCACCAAGCCACGCCCACAGAACCGGTGGTAAAAAAATTGGATTTCACCACTGGTATAGAGTATGTCCTTTCTCCATTAGAAAAGGTCACATAATAGACATTTGTAAGCACTGTAGGCACTTAATAAATAGGCTTGCCGCCATCATTGTTTTCATTTGCAAACACTCGCAGGGGAACAAGTTCTGAAGACAGATTCTGAAGCTGTTTTGTGAGAAACTGTGAAAAGTGGAGGTTGAGGTGTTTTGGTTTATATAAGAAAAGGAACACAGTCCAGATGTGAGAGACACAAGAAAATACATTTCAAAGAAACTCCACTTTAATTTATTCACTATAATTAGGGCTGGGAATTTGATTTTAGTTTTCAAAAATCTTCTTTTGTCACAAACTAACATTAAAGACATGTATTTGGAATGGATCTTATTCTTGCTTTTCTGACTTCATAAGGCTTTACACCAGTGTAGCCCATTTCTTCAGTCTTCCTACCACATCCAAAAGTTGTCTGGTAGCTTTCTCATCAAACAAATGAGATTCATTCCCACATACGTAAGATTTTCAGATCTCTCCTGGAATAATGGAAACCTTCCATTGAGGGATCAAAACTTTTCCTGCCTGATTTCAACCAGCATAGAAAGATTAATTTTTATAGCAGCCTGAGTAACCAAGACTTGGTTCCTCAATCAAGAACGTTATTTTGCATTGTTTAGTCTTTATAAGCAATTTTTCTTCTAACCCTAAGCCTATCTCCAGCACTCCATGAGCAGACCACTCACAAAATTGTGTCGCGAGATTGGGTCCAAAGAGTTTAAGGCAGATGGAAACAGATGCTTAAAAGAACTGTCAAAGTCACATTGACCTTGATTTTTTTGTTTAGATCCTAGAGATCATGTGGTGCATTCAGATGGATCCCATAGAACCTTGTTTCTCTGTTGGCAACATTCTTGCCAAAATACAAGAAGGGACATGCTGCTGAATGGGAAAGTCCAATAAATCCTGACAGTATGAACTCAGCATTTTTTCTGATTATGTTAAGAATGGAATTATAACATATATAAAGAGCATGCCAAGAAAAGACTATAGCTTTAACCCAATAAAATATAAAAATCTTTTTGAAAGTAAATCCATCAGCAGCTGGTTTGATGCATAATATTTTAAGCACCATTGAAAATAATCAACCAGAGTAGAATACTGTGAAGAAGTTCCAGCCAAGAGCCACTGTATATAAATATGTCCATGTTATATCTCACAGCTATATTTTGATCTTGAATATAAATTACCATGTTATTTATTCCACAAGTAAGAAACATATTTAGAACTGTAGAATGTATTTAGAATTAAATTACATTATATGAAATAAGTGTAAAACATCTGTATCCAAAATTATGCTAAAGGCTATGTATACAGTAATATAGTTAGCATATTATACATTTTATGAAGCCTTCATGTCTTGTCTGCTTCAAAATATATCCACAAAGTGCTAAGATCATTTCGGAGAAAGAGAATTGAATAACACAATCTTGAGTTCTAAAGTCTCAAAAGCTCCCATTGCTCTTTTTTACTGTGCTGCTCGCAAAACTTTTAGAACTTCTGAACTGTATTTTAGAATTGTTTAGATCACTACAAATGGACCTAAGCATAACTGATAGGCCTTTTCAGACTCTCAATAATTTTCAACATGCCAAAAAGTCTCTTCAACCTCTTTTTCCATATTGAAGCAATAACACGGGTATGGCACCTGCCTAAGGAATTTTAAGTCAATATATCTCAACCTTTTGCAGAGGGCCAGTTTAAAACAATTGTGTTCTTCATAACACTGGACAGAGCAATGAGACAAATAAAACAGATTTGTTGGTTTGAATAAAGTAGTTTTTAAAATTTCTGCATCACAGCCACCCATCTATCCATCCAATGTCAACAACTGATGATGATTTGTATGTAACTGGAGAAGCTCTGGTTAGGAAGAATAATAGTGATTTGTCAAACATTTCTCCTAAGTAATTACTGTTATGCTGATCTTTACAGATGATTTGATTCTGTTAAGAAAAAGAGGTTGCAGAAAAATCATTTTTTTCTTTAGTACTATTTTTTACTAGTATCTTCACACATTTCAGGTTAAATACATATCTTTAATAATGGAAAACCAAAGAAGATACTGGGAAAAATGAGAAAATATTAAAATTAGCTGTAAATTAACTAATAAGCTTGCTCCATGTATGTTGAGGACAAGGAATCACATAAGAATCTGTTAAGAATTAGTTTTGACAGATATTCAGAACTGAATTAATTAATTAGATAAGGAGCTTGCAGATTGAGACTTTTTTTTAAAAAATGGGTTTAATCAAGGCAATAGATCACTTATAAAATCTGAATGAGTGCTTAATATGTGTTATATTCTTCAAAAATGTATAAGACACTAATACAGTTAAAAATTGGAAATGCAGAGTTGATGAAAGTGTTATATGAATTCCATTTTGAGAAGAGAAATACTAGAAGGAGAATCAAAATGAGTATACAAAAACTTATTCCTAGATTATCCTTCAATAACTTTATAGGAAATCTACTTAGAGACTATATCTTTGCCACTTCATTTTGTGCAGTATAGGATTATTGTGTACTTTTTATGTTTTAGTGGTTACTGTTGTGAGCTGCTCAGGATTTATTGTATATAAAATGAGTGGCTATAAGTCTAATAAATAAGTAAGTAAAGTAAATTCCAGTGAATGTTTCATATCTAAGAAAAACAATGTTTTCTGGTAAGAATATAATTTTGTAAATAATACATTGTTAATACTTTTAGTAGTGGCTGCTACACTTTAACCCTTAATCTTAAAAAAGAAAGCTATCTGTATGACATTAGGAAAATGCAACAGTTGTGAATGATACAATGTTTGTGAATTAGAATATATGGAAATAGAGCCTTGATTTTTGTAAAATGTTGAAAATGAATTGATTCAAATTAGTGAATTGTTACTGCTGGGAAATGTTAACATTAAGTAAAAGTATTATTATTATTTTTTGAAAGATTACTGACTCAATGAATAGTACTTGAAAATACAATACTGCCTATCAGCTGTTCCAGGCTTCAGGGATCACCACTGCCCGTCACTGCAGTTACTGCCCATCGCTGCTGTTGCCTTTTGCCACCTCCATGCGCCCCATTTTCGGCCTCTGTGTGTCCCATTTTTGGCCCGTTCCAGGCGGCAGGGATAGGTGGCAGCAGCAATCCCTGCTGCCTGAAATGGGCCAAAAACAGGACGTGCGGAGGACGAAAATGGGGCATGCAGAGGCCAAAAACGGGATGCATGGAGGCCAAAAATGGGGCACGCAGAAGTGGCGATAGGAGTCAGCAGTGATGGGTGGCAATGGAAGCAATGTGTGGTAGCAATCCCTGCAGCCTGGAATAGCTGATAGGCAGTATTCTGGGAGGCCAATCCAACCGCCAATCAGCTGCTTGTGCTAAATCAGGCTGTGCTGAAGGTGATCAGGCTGTTTGCTGTTTGCTGTAAGGAGGTAAATTGCTGGGAGGAAGATTTTTTTCCCCTTGTTTTCTTCCCCAAAAGCTAGGTGCATCTTGTACTTCGGAGCATCTTATAGTCTGAAAAATACGGTAACTAAGAGGTTAAGGTTTTCTATATAAGTTCCATTCTGAAGAGAAGTTCTCTAAAGGCCCGACAACTCCATGGAGTTTGTCATGGAGATGAACAATTGGGCTTCCTCTGAACTTCAGAGATGGCTTGGATAATGATCCATGCCAGGAGTCTCCAACCCTGGTTCCTTTAAGACTTGTGGACTTCAACTCCCAGAGTTCCTTAGCCAGCTTTGCTAAAGGGACCAAGGTTGGAGACCCCTGATCCATGCAACCTCCTAAAGTAGCAAATAATGTTTTGTTCTTCACAAAAAAGATTTATCCACCAAAAATCAAAGCAATAATACCTGTCCAGCCCTAGCATCTGTAATAGATATTTTCTATTCCAGAATTGAAAAGACATTTGGCAATAAGAGACTTAAGTCCCAAGGCTTTCTGAGCAATTTTGGGCAGCAGCTTCCAACAGTGTGTGTTTCTTTTAGGAGTTTCTGTCTGTCTATGTGATTTCTGAGGCTTTTCTGAGTATAGACAAGAAGTCTGTAAACAAAATAAAGATTTTGGGCATGTTGCCAGAATTATCACATTTAATACATGTAAGCAATTCTCATTCATATCAAGCAGCATGTAGAATTATCTTTGGAAAGGTCTGGTTTATGAATCTCAAAAAGAAAAGCCATCTAATCATTAGAAATATTGTAAGATATTTCATTTCCATCCAATAGTGTCTGTTTCATGTATTATTCAGCCTTAAGATAAGTGTTGTATTTGCTACCATTGCCTGAAAGCATTCTGTATGCTTTTAGAAAATGAAGCCTTGGAAAATATTGGGCCTGGTAGAGGATGGGAAAGATACTACTTAAAACTGATGAGCACTATGTTAAAGAGGCTATGTACTTCCTATTCCCTGTTAGGGGTATAACAGTGCAACCAATACATCAATATTTTGGATGGCAAATAGGGTAGAACAGAATACAGTACAATACAAATCTCTATTTTCATGACCTTTACCAATAATATCAACAATATATTATAAATGCTGTAGAAAAATGCTACAGGACTGACACTCACACCTGTCATTACAATTTGTAGAATATACATGGTTGACATGTAAAGAAACACGAGTTACATTAGTCCAATTTATGTAAATAGGAGAAGGCTAACCCCAAATGTTGCTGAACTCCATTTTTTAGCTTTTGCTGTCATGAACATTGATAGATGTTGTAGACCAATTTCTCAGACTGCAGGTTACTGTCCCATGAGAATGCACTGAAAAGGGAATATAACTGAGCATTTTAAAGACTCTTACTTTCAGACATTGCAGCATTTATTCTGTCCATCCCCCTCCCTCCTGGAGTTACATATCTTTGAAGCAGCACAGTATTAAAGGCTAAAAGAAATTTAGGTGCAGAAGTAAAGCAGTATCTGTAATAACACTGAATATATGAAGTATTGACTTAATATTTAGGGCACATGAAGATTTATAGTTCTTGGAGGATAAATATTTGTCTTTCAGATCCATGTCTTGATTTACACTGAAAAGAAAATCAATATTTACTTATTATAACCATTTCAATCTAGAAATCCTAGCTATATTATGGAAGTGTGATATTCCTCTTGTATTCTTACAGTTGTTAAACTGCATAATGATGAGTAGAAATGAATAGATTAAAAAAAACCCTATTACAACTTTTGCATTGATGATTTTAAGATCATATATTGTTCCTTAAATAAAATTTCAGCCTTGTTCTAGAACAGGACTGTCAAACTGGCTGCCCACAGCACAGATGCGTCGCACACAGGCCACGCCCACCCCAGCTCCGTGAATGAGAAAAACTTCATGAAATATCATCTGACGGCAAAGTGACAGCGAGTTTGACAGCTGTGTTCTAGAAAAAGTGTTTTGAAAAAAATCAGTAACTAGGCAAATAAGGGCCGGAGCAACCATTCTATTCAAATGAAGAAATCAATTTGGAAATTTATTTTACAGTTTTCAGTTGAAAAGTACAGCGAAGTAGATGAAGAAGTCTGGGTCTTCTAGACCACAGGTCTTCAACTTTGGCAATTTTAAGCCTGGAGGACTCCAACTCTCAGAATTCCACAGCCAGCAAAGCTGAAGTCCTCCAGGCTTAAAATTGCCAAGGTTGGAGACCACTGTTCTAGACAGACTTGTGAAATGTGATTCATGTTCCCTCACTTTTTTCCCCTAAAGCTAATGGTTTGTTGTGAGTTGGCACCCTTATTTTAAAAGCCAAATGTATTATGAAATGGGCTGTAATTTTTCAAGATGCATAGTAAAAATGGCCTACATTTATCTTCATTTTATGGAAATTCTATATGTGAACCACTTCAGTTTCACTATGAATTTGCCAAATTCTTCTAAGTTGGTCCATCCTGCATCTGTCCAAGAGGTACAGTACTGATAGAAGAGAATATTTGTAGCTTAGAGTTGAACTGCGTGGTCCATGGTGCTCTCTGAGCTTGGTACTTATACTCTGTGCACATCTGATACAGGCAGAAAAAAAGACATACTGGATGCTTTAATAAAGTGCATTTGTAAAAACGCAGTAGCATATTTAGAAAAAGAGGACTGTAAATATTACAATGATATACTAAAGTAGAGCATTTTTCTCTTGCATTCTTACAGGTGGCCTTGCACTGGCCCAGGTCCTATTTTTTTATGTGAAATACCTTGTACTTTTTGGTGTTCCAGCACTTGTTGTTCGCATGGATGGACTCAAGCCTCCCGATTTACCTCGTTGTGTAAGCACCATGTACAGTTTTTCTGGAATGTGGAGGTTAGCTTTATTTGATTGTTGATGTTTATTGCGCGAGCCTTCTTTTATGAAATAGCAGTGGGGTGCTAGAGGAGTCTTTGCATATTCATTACAAATCTCTTCTGTTTTAAGAACAATTTTCTATTTAATAATCATTGTCACCTAATGCATAGAAAAATTCAAACATGCCGTTGGGATGTTCTTGACGAACTGACACTGATCTGATAATTATTCTCCTATTCAGTTCTTTCTGAAATATGATTCATTTTCCATCATTGTCCCCTTGAAAAAAGCACTTTGTCTAGAAAATTCATAAAGTCAATTAAATAACATTTTATTATGTAATTCCATAGGGACAGTACTGAGGATAATTTCTTCTGTGTCAAGTTAAAAGTAGGGCTCTACCTGAAATAAGTAACCAGAGTCATTTTGAAGGTGTAAAAATTTGGTTGATTTCAGTCCACCTTTGGGTTTCCATTGTTTTAGAAGGTTACTTTGCTATTGTGGATGACATGTATAATGATGACAATCTATTTTTGCTGTCTGGAGAAAGGGGCTAACCTATGAAGTGAACATCTGCTTAGCTATTTTGTCTTCTCTTGATAGTGTAGATTTAGCAGCAATTCCCTGGAATGCTTTATAATCACCAACAGTTTGTCAATTACACTGTCCTCCAGATGGCATCAAGCTTTCCACCATATGTGTATGATTGGTAACCTCCTTATAACGAGCCTTAAAGTGGAATTGTTTTTTAAAAAAACTGTTTTAGAACTTTGGCTGGTACAATATCAATGGTCTCCATGCAATTTGTCCATAAGGTAACGCTAAATTAACATGACAAAAATAGCTTTCATACATAAAATTAAAACCTATTTGTTCCCATGTTGATCAGTCTGGCATGTCTGGGAATCCTATAAGCAAGACAAGAACATTGTTTTATTGTTTTCTTTACTTTATACAATGTTCTTCATAATGGTCTAATCTCATTTGAAAGCTGATCCCCTATTATTTAGGGAAAATGACTTCAGTTACATAATATTTTTTATCCTGAGATCTGAAGGAAAATCCTTCAGGTCTAGAAACACTTGTTTCAAACTGATAGAAATGAAATTATACGGAAGTTATTTAAGTTTCAGAAAATAGTTGAAAGCCTTATTTTATCATTCCTTGATGGTGATGGGAAATTGTATATTGTGGCTTAGCTTTTAGGACATCATTTATTCTAAGAGAGTTTTGCTACCCTGTTTCCCCGAAAATAAGACCTCCCCGGATAATAAGCCCAATTGGGCTTTTGAACGCATGTGGTATAAGACTTCCCCAAAAATAAGCCCTCCCTGAAAATATTAAAATGCATGCGCAGTCAGTCCCTGCCATTTCCTCTGGTTAGAGTTAGGGAGACAGAGCTGGAAATCAGGTAAGATAGCAAGAGAAGCCCCAACTTGCTCTATACGCCCCAAATAATAAGACCTCCATGAAAATAAGGCTGAGCACTTATTTCGGGGTTCAAAAAAATATAAGACAGGGTCTTATTTCTGGGGAAACACGGTATTTAAGCTAATATTATCAGATTTATACATTTTATTTTATAATAACTATTATTATTTTCTTCAGGTTTGTCTTGTTTATTTTGCTTTTTTATTTATATCCAACCCTTATTATTTTTACAAATAACTCAAGATGACGAACACGTATAATACTTCTTCCTCCTTCTATTTTACCCATAACAACTCTATGAGTTGGGCTGAGAGAGAGAGGGACTGGCCCAAAATCACCCAGCTGGTTTTCATAGCTAAGGCAGAATGGTCTCCCATTTTCTAACTTAGGGCCTTAACCACCAGACCAAAATGTTACTGGTTTGAACACAAAAATGCTAAACTGACAAGATGAGAATGAGGATGAAGAGACTTGCCATCTCTTTGAGCTCTTTCTCTTGTATATTTCCTTCCCATTTTGAACAATGTACAATAATTTATTTATTGTTAATAAATTAACAATAAATAATTCTAAATCAAGCTAATGTAGATAGCTCTCTGGGTTGGGAATGTGATCTGATATTTAGCTTCCCCTTTCAGTCATCACCATCCAATGTCTAACTGTCACTGGATTTTCCTATTTGAGGATGGAATCTTCCCTCTAATCCTGGGTCTCCAAGAGTCACAAGATTGCTGCCCAAATAAGCCAGTTTTTCAAATTATGTTTGAGCATTTGATCTCTGCATCATAGGCAAGAAACTGCATGCATTCAATTCACTAGGATTCAATTCTAGTGATCTTTGCTTCATAGGCAAGAAACTGCATTCATTCAATTCACTAGGATTTAAACAAGCTTTTCAATAATTAATCAGCAATATTAAAAGCTAGTAACAAATAACTAACAGCTTTAAATAAATAACAGCTTTAATTGCAATAATACAAGGGCAACCAATAGATTTAAACTTAATGTTAACCGCTTTAATCTAGATTGCAGAAAATATGACTTCTGTAACAGAATCATCAGTGCTTGGAATACTTTACCTGACTCTGTGGTCTCTTCCCATAATCCTAAAAGCTTTAACCAAAAACTTTCAACTATGGACCTCACCCCATTCCTAAGAGGACCATAAGGGGCATGCATAAGCGCACAAACTTGCCTACCGTTCCTGTCCTATTGTTTTTCTTTTCTTCTTCCTATATATATATATGCTTATACCTCCTAACATTTACTCATATATATGTTTATATACTATATAATCTTTTTGTATGATGTTGTGACAAAATAAATAAATAAATAAATAAAAACTAATTTTCTGTGGGGCTGCATGTAGTTTATTTTATTTATTTATTTATTTTATTAAATTTTTATACCGCCCTTCTCCCGAAGGACTCAGGGCGGTGTACAGCCAAAATAAAATACAGGATATATACAATTAAAAAGAATTTAAAATAAAACTATTACTAAACGGCTGATAATTAAAATAGATTTAAAAATTTAAAATATTAATAAAACCCCAATTTAAAATCAACTATTTATGCCAGTCCTGCTTGAATAAATAAATATGTTTTTAGCTCACGACGAAAGGTCCGAAGATCAGGCACTTGACATAGGCCGGGGGGAGTTGATTCCAGAGCGTCGATGCTCCCACAGAGAAGGCCCTACTCCTGGGGGCCGCCAGCCGACATTGTTTGGCGGACGGCACCCTGAGGAGGCCCTCTCTGTGAGAGCGTACGGGTCGGTGGGAGGCATAAGGTAACAGCAGGCGGTCTCGTAAGTACCCGGGTCCTAAGCCATGGAGCGCTTTAAAGGTGGTAACCAGAATCTTGAAGCGCACCCGAAAGATTACAGGAAGCCAGTGCAGACTACGGAGCAGTGGTGTTACGTGGGAGCCACGAGTGGCTCCCATTACTACTCGTGCAGCTGCATTCTGGACTAACTGCAGCCTCCAGGTGCACCTCAAGGGCAGCCCCATGTAGAGAGCATTGCAATAATCCAGCCGAGACGTAACCAGAGCGTGAGTGACTGTGCATAAGGCATCCCGGTCAAGGAAGGGACGCAACTGGCGGACCAAGCGAACTTGGTAAAAGGCCCTCCTGGAGACGGCCGCCAGATGTTCATCAAAGGACAGCCGACCATCCAGGAGGACGCCCAAGTTGCGAACCACCTCCTTTGGGGCCACTAACTCACCCCCAACAGTCAGCTGCGGATGCAGCTGACTGTACCGGGGTGCCGGCATCCACAGCCACTCCATCTTGGAGGGATTGAGCTTGAGTCTGTTTCTCCCCATCCAGACCCGTACAGCTTCCAGGCACCGGGACAGCACTTCGACCGCTTCGTTGGGGTGGTCCGGGGTGGAAAAGTACAGCTGAGTATCATCAGTGTACAGATGATAACTCACCCCGAAACCACTGATGACCTCACCCAGTGGCTTCATATAGATGTTGAACAGGGTAGGCGAGAGAATCGACCCCTGAGGTACTCCACAAGTGAGGCACCTCGAGGACGACCTCTGCCCCCCTGTCAACACCGTCTGCGACCGGTCGGAGAGATAGGAGGAGAACCACCGATAAACGGTGCCTCCCACTCCCAATCCCTCCAACCGGCGCAGCAGGATACCATGGTCGATGGTATCAAAAGCCGCTGAGAGATCTAATAGGACCAAGGCAGAGGAACAACCTCTGTCCCTGGCCCTCCAGAGGTCATCCACCAAAGCGACCAAAGCTGTCTCCGTGCTGTAACCGGGTTGGAAGCTGGACTGGAACGGGTCTAGATAGTTCTGATTTAGAAAGAGATGCTACCTGACAGGGATGTGCAATGGAAAGACACAGATGTTTTAAGGGTTGCAGAGAAGTAGTGCATTTAGATTCCTGTATCTGTTTTTGAATTAATTTTGAAGCACTGCACAGCCCTGCTAATAAGATGATTAATGCTTCCAAATGTAAATGTAAATTATCAAACCTGGGAGGAGGATCCTTATCCTCAAAAATAAATATACTGCCTCAGCCCTAGGAAAACCATTTCTGAAATCTTGGCAAGAAAACTGCAAGGAGCAGTCTATGTCAGCAGTGTCAAACTTGATTTCATTGAGGGGCTGCATCAAGGTTGTGTTTGTCACTCAGTTTCACTCATGTCAGGGGGGTGCCCTTGGTGGCCTGAGCACTCAGCCAGCGAAAACAGGTTCCCGAGCTTCATTTTTGGCTGCAATGGCCTCTTGCAACCCTCTGCTAGCAAAAATGGAGCTTGGGAGAGCTGCATGCGCCCCTTGTGAGTTTCATTTTCAGCTGCGATGGCCTCCTGCAACCCTCTGCCAGTGAAAACGGAGCTTGGGAGGGCTGCACGTGGCTTTTGTGAGCTTCATTTTTGCTGGCAGAAGTACCACAGACTGTTCCTTTGCTGTTTCCAGGGCGGCTCCATGGGCACCCCTAGTCTAGGTGGTCACCATGAATCAATAATTAACACAGAGAAGTTAAAACACAGATTAAAATTAAGAGTATATAATGTACAAATATAAATTAAGAATATATTTAAAAAGTCATTTAACAGTTACCAAAGTTCAAGAGTGGTTTACAGCTGATTACTAAAAGATCAGTTATAGAAATAGTTCTTAACAATTTCAGTAACAACCTACACGTTCATGGGAAATGACAAGCAGAAGCATCTTCAAAAGAGCTTCTTGTACAGAACAATAACTGTACAAATACATAACACACTGTAGGTTGTTCTGTAGGGGTAACAAAAGAAAACACTATATCTCTAGGATCTGTTCAACTCTTTGCTCCCAACAGCATTTTGGATAGCCTGCGAGCACATCATGTTCAGCCTTGATTATCATCTAGTCCCATGATGGTGAACCTATGGCACGTGTGCCACAGGTGGCACACAAAATCATATCTGTTGGCATGTGAGCATTGCCCTAGCTCAGCTCCAACATGCATGCACATGTCAACCAGCTGATTTTCAGGCCTTCCAGACCCACCGGAAGTGGTGAAACGGGCTATTTACAGCCTCTGGAGGGCCTCCATGGGGTGGGAAGGCCTTTTTGCCCTCCCCAGGCTCCAAGAAAGCCTCTGGAGCCTGGGGAGGGTGAAAAATGGGCCTACCAGGCCCACCGGGCCATTGTGTGCCAAAAGGTGGGGGACCACGGGGTGTGTGTGTCACATGCGCATACGCATAGGGGCGGGGTGCATTGAATTATAGGTGTGGGCATGCACACACACAATCCCCTCGTGCTTCCCCCGCTTTTAGCATGCAACGGCAAGTGATGGTTAGTGATGGCAAAAAGGTTAGCCATCACTGATCTAGTCTGTTGTGGTACCTAATATGAACTGAGACAGGAAGGGGCCTACCAGGCCCACTGGGCCATTGTGTGCCAAAAGGGGGAGACCACGGGGGGGGTGTCACATGCGCATACACATAGGGGTGGGAGGGAGGGAGGAAGGGAGGGAGGGAGGAAGGAAGGAAGGAAAGAAGGCTTAATTGAGCTGTGGGAGTTTAGATGCTGATCATAAAAAGTAATGAGCATGTTTGTAGATTTAAAATAAATCACAAGTAGTTTCCATGAAAATATGAAATATTTCATATTTCCATCTATTGCAAGTGGAAAGTTATTGAGTGATTCAAAATGATGCTGTTTCAAATAATTAATGTAAATTCACTGTCTTGAGTTATTTATATAAAATAATAAAAGCAGAATATAAATAAATAAAAACAAGGTTGCTAATGTAATAAAATGTGATTTTTGGGGGGAGGGATGGGGCATGACTATGTGTCACTACTGAAAAATATTTATAATAACATGCAGTCATTTCTCCCAACTTGACATCAAGTTGGTTGGGAATATTGGAACCTTTATTCCCGCACATCTGCAGATGCCAGATTGAGGAAAGCAGATTTACAGCTTTGCCGATTTTAGTCAGCGATGAATTCATTGATAGTTAGACTTTTGAGAGTGAGATAGCAAAAAGAGTTTTTAAAAGCCATGACACTATCCTTTCTGAGATTGGAAAGATTTTTTTTTCTGTTTCATGCTTGGAATTAGGCTAGACTGAGCATTGGAGCTTCATGAAAGGATTTCAAGCTGCTTTACTTCTTTTTCGGTAAAGCCTGGGGACAAGCCGTTTTTATTCCACAGAGGCATGGTAGTGGGTGTGGGAGGGTGCCATTTCCTTTCTGAGCTTAGATCATCCTTTTCTGTTTCCTTTTGTAACCATAGTAAAGATGATATTGATGTTTTTTCCTGGGTTCAACTTCTCAATTTCTGCATCTTTCAGAAGATTATCTTTTGTCATCCCACCCCATTATTTCCTCCTATCAATCTATAAAAAAGGGGGAGAGTTTGAGGGGGGAAATGTCTGATTGCAGAATGTTGGTAGTTTTTGCATGTATCTCTCAAAACTAACAATGATGGTGGAATTTAGCAGCTCCAGAAGGTTAAACAATAATGAGCCCAAACAATGTGGTATTGTTTCTATTTCCCTTTAAGATTATTATGGGAAAACTAAGGAAATTTGTTTTCACCCTTTCATTTTTGCTTTTTTCTTTCTTTTTTAAGAAACACATGAAGTAATACATTCTGGAAGACAGAGTAATTAGAGTTCCTAACAATGTTCCCATTTGAATTAAATTCTCCTTTATGACATTCTCAGTTATATTTGTGTAATTATTTCAGCGGAAAGTAATTTCTACCAATCTTTCCTTTGATTGCTCAATAACTAATTGAACTCAGTCCATGAATAGATTAAATCTTGCACTCGTTTCTCATGACCATGAGGGTTTTTTTGTCCCCTTTGTAGCATCCCAATTGGAAATTGCCATCCTGTAGACATAAATTTATTTGGAATGATACACATCAAAAGAAATTTTGAGCTGATAGTGGATGATTTATTTAATTATTTATTTGCATGCTTGTAGGGTTAGTAAAACCGGTATTTGAGCATGAAAGATAGTTTCAAAATGTGACAAGCAAAATTATGAAGCATTTAGCTACTGTTGTGACTCCGGCCCCCCAGCCTCTCCACATGGAGGAGGAGGACTCGGAGAGTGAGGGAGAGGAGCCAACAAGGCCTCCCTCTCCAGGTCCCTCCTTCCTGGCAATGCCTCATATGCCGGCGGAAGGCCAGGAAGAAGGTGTGTCTGAGCTTCTACAGATAGAGGTCGAGGAGAATCAATCCTGGATAGACCCTAGGCACTGTCGGCAAGAGAGGCGTGCGCAGCAGAGGAAGAGGTGTGGCAGGCCCAGAGAGTGCTGAGTCACTGAGCCACACCCCACAGGGGATAAAAGCGGGTGGGGTTGCCATCTGGCCCTTGTATTTATTTATTTATTTATTTATTGTTTGAATTTATATACCGCCCTATCTCCCAAAGGACTCAGGGCGGTTCACAGGCATATAAAAACATCAATATACAAATTAAAACAATCATTAAAAAACTTATTCTACTGCCCAATTAATTAAAAGTAAAAAATATAGATATTAAAATCAATTTAAAAACCCCTCTAAATTTAAAATCTAAAAAACTAAGCCAGTCCTGCACAGATGAATAAATGAGTCTTGAGCTCGCGACGGAAGGTTCGAAGGTCCGGAAGTTGACGGAGTCCTGGGGGGAGTTCGTTCCAGAGGGCGGGGGCCCCCACAGAGAAGGCCCTTCCCCTGGGCGTCGCCAGACGACACTGCCTAGCTGACGGCACCCTGAGGGGTCCCTCTCTGTGAGGGCGCACGGGTCGGTGAGAGGTATCTGGTCGCAGTAGGCGGTCCCAGAATAACCCGGCCCTATGCCATGGAGCGCTTTAAAGGTGGTCACCAAAACCTTGAAGCGCACCCGGAAAGCCACAGGTAGCCAGTGCAGACCGCGCAGGATAGGTGTTATACGGGAGCCACGAGGGGCTCCATCTATCACCCGCGCAGCCGCATTCTGGACTAACTGTAGCCTCCGGATGCCCTTCAAGGGGAGCCCCATGTAGAGAGCGTTACAGTAATCCAGGCGAGACGTCACGAGGGCGTGAGTGACCGTGCATAGGGCCTCCCGGTCCAGAAAGGGGCGCAACTGGCGCACCAGGCGAACCTGGTAGAACGCTCTCCTGGAGACGGCTGTCAAATGATCTTCTAGAGACAGCCGTTCATCCAGGAGGACGCCTAAGTTGCGCACCCTCTCCATCGGGGCCAATGACTCGCCACCGATGGTCAGCTGCGGATTTAGCTGACTGTACCGGGACGCCGGCATCCACAACCACTCTGTCTTGGAGGGATTGAGCTTGAGCCTGTTTCTCCCCATCCAGACCCGTACGGCCTCCAGACACCGGGACAGCACTTCGATGGCTTCGTTGGGGTGGTCCGGTGTGGAAAAGTACAGCTGGGTGTCATCCGCGTACAGCTGGTACCTCACACCGAACCCACTGATGATCTCACCCAGCGGCTTCATATAGATGTTGAACAGAAGGGGCGAGAGGATCGATCCCTGCGGCACCCCACAAGTGAGGCGCCTCGGGGCCGACCTGTGATGGACAAAAGCTACTAAGGGTGAACTGCATCGTGTGAGCTTCAGAAAGTTTTTGGATTTAAGGTTTGGATTTTCGTGAGTAACTCGACCATTCTGTAGACTCCTGGTTGCTCCAGCGACGGACTGTAACACGCTGACTCTTGATAAGAACTTGGCAGGCACTTGGGGAATCGCTGCTAGAACTTTCCTCTGCCAAAGGGAACCAGGCCAACTTATAAATAAATTGCTGGCAGACGTTCTTTGACACGTGTGTTTTCTTAGGTGAGGTGGAGGGGACAGAACAGCTACAGAGAAATCAATCAATCTATCTTTCTGTCTGTCTATCTATCTATCTATCTATCTATCTATCTATCTATCTATCTATCTATCTCCTTTCTTTCTCATCATTCTCATCATCATTCATCATCATCATCATCTCTCTCTCTCATCTGAAAGCAACTAGAGACAGAAAGTAGTTTTAACAGTGTTTTAAACAATCAGTTCATAAAGATTTCTTTAGATTAAAACAGTCAAAAGAATATTAGAACTTCATCTCTGCCCACAAACTTTGAATATTCTCTCCTCCCCAGATTTGCCACCCCATTTTTGACTACCCAAATTGGGTACAGATTTGTCACATACTAATATAATGCTATTTTTTTTCTGATTGTTTTTCAGCTATTCTCATTCAGTTTGATAGGAAAAATGCTTTCATTGTTTTCTTATAGGAAAAGCTGAGAAAGTTCTCCTTTACACACCAAGAACATATTGGTGTGTAAAGCCCTTGTCTTGTGCTATCATTTCACCAATTTGCAACTTACTTATTTGAAATAAGTATAAGTGCAATCCTATTGTTTTCATGGAATTTGGGAAAGTTTAGGGTTGTGAAACTAAATGGCTAGATTGCAGAACTCAAGAAACAAAATATTCCAAGGCGAGTAAATGGAGGTACAGATTTGGGGAAGATAGGAAAGATTTCCTATGAGATGTTGTATTGATATAGTTGTAGTTTAATATACCTCTTTGGGTATCCCTGTTTGTCCCCACAATGGCTAATTCTGAGTTTGAAAAACTGCTATGATGGGGAATATCTCCCAGCTCCAGAGCCCCAGCAGTTTCTTTTATAATTCCTATCCTATCCCCTTCTCCCAAAAACCCCAACCCTTCAGCCATTCTGCTGCTAACTCTCTCACTAGTGTGGGCCAATTTGTAACCTTCCCAGCTAACTTCTGAGAAGCAAAATCAATGGGGGATATCAGATTCATTTAACAATTACATGTTTCACTTAATAAATGGCAGTGATTCACTTAACAACTGTGGCAGAAAACGTCATAAAATGGGGTGCAACTCACTTAACAACTCACTTAACAACAACTTAGCATAACAGAGCAAAATTTGGGGCTCAACTGTGGCCATAAGTCGATGAGTTTCTCTATAATGTTTGCTAAGTGCCACATGCAATCAACCTGACCAACACATACCAAATTCAAGCTAATTACTACGGTACATTTCCATTCTACCTATAATACAGGAATCTTCCCAGTGTGGCAGCTTTTCCTTGGATACAATTAGATAAGGTTCCAAGGAACTTAAGAAAGAAAGTTGTGTAGCCCTTTTGTGGTTGTGCAGTGACTCCAGGCTGAATCCGTGCTTGATCCCTCCTCCCTGCCAGGCTGGGTGTTTTCCAACAACACGTGACTGAAACAGGGAAAGAGACTGCAAAGATCATTGATTGTTGCCATTATAGGCAAATAAAGTTTTCTCATATAGCTATCCCAGCATTAACTCTTGGTCTGGTATACATTACTATGAGGATCCCCAAATCTGGACCTAAATGCACATATTTCTGACATATTGGTCAGAAAATTAATGTATTGCATTAATTTATTATTGCCATTTTTGTGAATGGGCATTAACCACGATAGTCATTAATCAAGGATACAGAGTCTATAATACCCACGAAAACTATTACTAAGCCAACTTATTTGCATTTGTACAATCTTTATAATACAAGTAGGCCTCAACTTACAACCATATGACGACCATATGAAATTACAATGGCAGTGAAAAAAATGATTTATGACTGTTTTTCAAACTTAAGACTGCTGCAGCATTCCCATAGTCAGGTGATCAAAATTCGGATGCAAGTGGTATATATTTATGATGGTTACAATGTCCTGGGGTCACGGGATTATTTTTTGAGAACTTCTGACAAGCAAAGTCAATGGGGAAGCTAGATTCCCTTAATGACCATGTTACTAACTTAACAATTGTGGCAAGAAGGTCATCAAATGGGACAAAATTCAATTAATAACTTGTTTCGCAATGGAAATTTGGGGCTCAATTGTGTTCATAGATTGAGGACTACCTGTAGTAGGAGCATTTTTTTGATTCATAGCAGAGTATATACCCAGAGAGCTTTGTATTATTTGCCGGTAAAATAAAGTCCAGTCCAGTACATATGCAAATCTTTATTAATAATTGTATTCCATAAGCCACAGGAACTCTACCTCTAAGAATCCTTTTTTAAAAAAGAAACAGTCATACCTGATGGGTAGACTTGGAGACATAGCTGTGAATGGAATTCTTCTGTTTGGCCATGTTAATAGTTGTTTTGCTTTCAACACTCCACTCACTCCTCCCCTGTTTTCCCAAAAATAAGACATCCCCTGATAATAAGCCCAATTGGGCTTTTGAGCGCATGCGCTAAAATAAGCCTCCTCCTGAAAATAAGCCCTCCCTGAAAATATTTAGCCGCAGAGCTGGAAATCAGGTAAGAGGGCAAGAGGAGCCCCATCTTGTTCCACGCGCCCCAAAATAATACCTCCCTGAACGTATCTTTTTTCTGAAGTACCTTGATGAACGTATCTTTTCTTTTATGTACACTGAGAGCATATGCACCAAGACAAATTCCTTGTGTGTCCAATCACACTTGGCCAATAAAATTCTATTCTATTCTATTCTATTCTGAAAATAAGGCCAAGTGTTTATTTCAGGGTTCAAAAAATATAAGACAGGGTCTTATTTTTGGGGAAACACGGTATATTGCCCCCTTCAGTCCTAAACAACAGCAGCTGAAATGTGACTGGTCTCTATTACTGTCCTGACTGGAATAACTACATTTTTTTAAAAAAAAAAGAGCAAACAAATCAGTTAAGTCACAAACCACAGAACAAAAGGCATTGTCCTATTCTTAGACCAATGGGATGCCACTTGGAACACTTCAAACTTGGTCATTTCAGGTCAAAATATTTATGCATCTCCGTGAGGTAAAAAAAACAACAACAGGCATTTTCACAAGGGAAAGCAGAGGATAATGTTCTTCATAGTATCAAGCAAGCAATTTGTTTGGGGAAAGTTTATTGCCTACATTGTTGATAGCCTCTATCTTTCTAACTTTTTCTCCCCAGGGACCGTCCCTGCCACTAAATGATAACAGTCTTCGCTTTTCTATGGAATTTTCAGTATTCATGTTCTGGCAGTTAACTCATATGTATTTATTTTTCTCATTTACTATAGTACGGCGTATCTGAAAAGAACAATTAAATATTAGCGGTACATATGAAACCTGTGTCGTATGTTTCTGTATTATGAAAGTCAGGCAGGAGCAGAAATTCCCCAGGGCTTCTGGTGAATTATGGGTCAATTTCAATTATCTAAAAATCTTACTGAGCTTGCCCTCCACATCCCTTGAGTTATGACTCCTTCATGCCTTTACAGTTAAAATAATGAATCACAGTTACCCATGGGAGGGAGACAGGGAGGGGGAGAGAGGGGGGGGAGGGGGAGATTATTTCTTCTCTGCCTTCTATAGGAATGTTATCATCTTACGTTGAAATGCAGAAACGGTAAAATATATATTGAAAGCGTCAAAGTCAGGCTGTGCAGTGCTTTGGATTTAGTTGAGAAGAGGGGCTTCAGAATGTGTAGGTTCATGAACACAACAGCTTTCTAATTCAATAAAGCTCCTGTTTCCATCTGTGTGGATGCAGCAGACAGCTATCCATTGCAGCTCTGCAGTCCTAGAAGAGTTGTAGTTTTAATAACCTGTAGACCGGAGCAGTATTTTTATTTCTGCATTCCCAGAACTGCCTCTTGTCAAGTGAATCTGAGCAACAGCAGTGAGTAGCAGGCTGTTTTAATAGGGCCTGGCAGAAAGCTGTCTTGTGCTGTCGATTCAGGGGTCTTCTCTGGAGATTATGCCTAGTTTATGCAGTTATTTTATTTCTTTGCAACAGAAAAAAATATGCTAGTAAATGTACAGAGCAGTAAATGTATTATTTTCAACCATAGTCTAGAAGGAAGACACCATACCAGGTATGTGATTTTAGCATAAAAGCACATGGTACGCACTCAGCTGCAAGAAAATGATTCAAGGCAGGCCTAACTACTAAGAGCAATCACCCATCGGTCACTCCAAAAAGAAGTTGATAGAAGATAGGGGAATACATCATATTGGAGTGCAGTGATTACCTGTACAGCAGCATTTTTCCTCATCCAATTTTCTATGGAAAATCCTCTTCCAAATCTCGAGGTGGAGTTGGGTGTTGTGAGAAGGGAGAGGAGAATTGTGTGTCTTTCAGAACTATATGTACAAAGCTTCCTATGTTGGAATGCTGAAGAGCTTGGTTAAATTTGGGGTCCATTAGCTCTCTTCGACTCTGAATTCCAGGGTCAATGTGAAAGAGACGTTGTCTTTATTGTGTTAGTTTATAGCGTCCAACTACATGGCAGTACTCAGCTTTCTGACATCAGCCAAGATCAACTAAGCAGGATTGAACCTGGCGAATACTTCTTTGAGGAAACAGCAGAGCTGTACAATGGATGAATAATTGAAACAAGCAAAAGAAGGTTGCTGTGGCAAGATAATTTTGGTTTGTTGATAAGAAAACATATGGACCTGTTTGTAAAATCACTAGGAATTAAGTTTGGTTCAAAAGGAGGCTCTATGCCGATTTCTTGTTATTGTTGTTACTTTTATTATAACATGATCCTGTTTATGTCTCCACAAGCTTGGTGTAATCCTATTAATATGTTGGGAATGCAGACTTGGTAATGAATTTCAGGCTTCGGTTTAAGCACAAGTACTGATTAACATGTTATTCAAATGTCTGGAAGCAAAAAGGTGTTTCTGAAAAGTCACACACATTGATTTGACCATAGGTCATACAAATCAGAATAGAAGAATAAAGGGATCAATAGGCTATCACAGATGCAAAATTCAATTATAACACTAAGATACCCTTTAGCCTGACTGTGTATAAATCCCCAGATTCCACATTTCCAATATCATTATAATGTAATAAAGATAGCCTAGTTATGTAGGAAACAGATTTGTGCATTAGTATGAACAGATTTGTGCATTAGTATTGAACTGTCATAAACCTCTAAAAAAATCAACTACGCAACGGAGAGTAATGGTTAAACCTGTGGCAGTTATAGTAGCTCTGGACTATTTTGCTCTGTCTTCAGAATAGAAAGTTAAGATGAACTAATTTTGACCATCCTTCCCCACTGTGTAGAAAATCCGGGAGGAAGGTGCAGACTCCTAACAACCTTCAGATATGTATTAAAAAAAATATGAAGCTGATGCTCCATAGATCAATATGCCTATGTTGTTGAAGTCTGCAACATCCCTCCCAAATGATTTTGGGAAATCTCTGCTGATTGATCCAGATAAGAACAAGGCTTTTTGCTCATATGGAATTCCTACTTTCCTTCCAAAACTGAAGACATTAAATGTAATCTTGCTGGTATTAGTCCTCTCCTCAAACTGACTTTGTCCACTTCCTTCAAACAGAGTTATGGAACTACTCTAAATTTAAGGAGCTTTAATCATGGTATATTTTTGTGGTTTGGGGCAAAGTAATTTTGCATTAAAATATCCTGGATCTGAGTTTTGATTTCATATTTGGCATTAATCCTATCCAAATATGCAAAATATTACAGCAATTTTTTTTGCAGCAACAGCATTATGTACCTGGTATGGTTTTCATGCAAACTCAGAATGAATTGATCTTGTAGTTTCCTGGCAGGAAGGTGACATTCAGGCATCCCATTTCAGCAAGTTGGAAACTGTTAGTAAAAGATGGACTGATAAATTGGTATCATTTTGTAATCCTGAGAAACAAGCAAGGTATACTTGGGTGTTCCCAGAATTAATCTTACAGTATATTTCTGAGCACTGTTGAGGTTCCTTTATTTGTAATTCATACAATAATTGAAATCAACATCTGTTAGCTTGATAACAGAGGTAATTTACCTTTTCATTAATTAGTTGAGCATCTCTTCTGCCTTTAGTCTGACTGCTTTTATACATTATTAGACAGAAAACATTGTTCCTAAATATCTATATTCCTTAACTTGTTCAATGGCATTTTTGCCAGTATGTCATCCCTCATCCTCGGTGCCTTTCCAAAACCAATGATTTTTTAAAAAATGGTTGGTTGCACAGAAATTATCCAAACTATCTAATAGCTTTTTCAATCTTAGCTGGGTTGGATACAAAAATCTTCTTATTTGCATATGTTAAAAGAGCAGGCTGAATGGTGCTGGGGGAACTGCTTTTATCATTAGTGCAAAATTTGAACAAAATAGGACCATATACAGTATAGCCTTGTGTGTCTCCCCAGGATGTACTTATGGATTCAGATAAAATTAAGCTAGAACCAGTTTAACTTTTAATGAAGTACCCTATTTGTATTTAATGCTCTGATCCTATTTCAAACTTTTTCCATAGCAAATCTTGATTAATAGAATGGAAAGACTGCCTTCAGGTCAGTGACTATAGCATACACTCTGCCTTTTTCATAGTTTATGTATTTCATCATTTGTATATTTACATACTGAATGATCAAAAACAAATCCATTATCAGTCATGGGATAACCTTTCCTAAACTCAGCATGTTCTTCCAGAAAACCTACCACTTTGATTTCCTAAGTCTTCAGTTTAGCTATCAGGAATCTAGGATACATTTTTGCCACAGTAAAAGTGATAGGTCTATAATTTGAAGGCAGTGACTTATCACCTTTAAAAAAAATTAAGATGCTGCTTCAGGGCTCAGTTTTCTCTTCCCTCCTCTTCCCTCTATTCCTCCCTTCCTATCCCACATCTATATGATATCACTAGGTGAGGTCTCTTCATAGTTTAGGTGAGGTAACACCAATATTTGGATGATACCCAGTTTTATATTTCCATCCTGGGCTGCCTGAGTGATGATGTGGATGTTCTGTCACAGTGGCTGTAAGCCTGAGGGGATGGATGGGGTGCAACAGGCTGCAGCTCAACCTAAACAAAACTGAGTTGCTTTTGGTGTTTGGATCTCCCGGTGCTGGCAGTTTTCTACCTTTGGCTCTGAATGGGGTGGCATTGCCTCAGGCAGACCTGGTGTACAATCCAATTCCTCTTGGACTCATGATTCCTGCCAGAACAGCAGGTGGCAGCCATGGCTAGGAGAGCCTTTAAACAACTTAGGGTTGTGTGTCAATTGTGCTCATTCCTGGACCAGGAGGCCTGGCTCACTTTCACTCATGCCCTCGTGACCTCCCATCTGAATTACTGCAACAGGTTCTACATGGGTCTGTCCTTGGAGAACATTCAGAAGCTTCAACTAATGCAAAATGTAGCCACAAGAATAGTAGATGATGTCAGTTACTTGGCTTATGTAACAACTGCAACTGCATCAGTTGTCAATGTGCTTTGAGTGCAATTTAAAGTGCTGATTGTCACCTTGAAAGCCCTTCATGGCTTGGGTTATCTGAGAGATTGTCTTGTTGTTTCTACTCCCATCTGATCTGGTCCAGCAGGATGGGCATGCTCTAGAATAGAAATAAAACCAGAATTACTGATAAAATTAACAAGTATATCTGCTTTTTTTTAATAAGTAAAGCTTAAAATAGAAATCCAGAATAGGCATAAAGAGGAGTTCCTGGCTTTTCCTGGTGAAGATCCCACTTCACCTTTGAGTGGTATATGAAGCACATCTTTCATATATAATGAATAGAGTGAGTTAAGTATTTAATTTGATTTCATTTACATTTATATGCAAACACGATTAAATATCATTAATCTTCATGTCATGAACCTGAGCGCTTCCCTGTTCTTCATATTAAAAATTATATCAGTAATGACTTGTAAAGATTTCTGAGGATCCCAGCCAAGTTATTTTTGGAAGGGGACGACACACATTTAATCCTTGGAATTCAGTTTGTACTCCTCTAATAGGAAATCTATACATTAAATAAAGCAATCTTTCAGCATTCTTTAATATTGAAAAGTTCTGTTTAATCTGTCTTAAAATACAATAGTTTGAAATCAAATAACTCAGGGCAGACAGCAACCACATGAAAGGGAGGGGGAGAGAGGAAAACACTTCACCGTGTTGCTTTTGCAAACAGATTTTAAGTGGGAAGAAGGCAATAAAGGAGTTACAGCAAATCCAAGGCTCCTGCAGAAATATATGCTTGAGGTCTTCTACCAAGAATAGGACGGCTAAGCTTTCTGGAATTGCCAGGGCTTGAGTGGCCCCTTGATACAATTCCTTTCTACTAGCAGTGCAAAATCTTTGCCTTCATTCTGATCAGTGGACATAGAATACGGTTGCTCAATCTTAGATGAAAGCCCAAACTGATTCAGAGTCAACCGGTGAAATTTATAATTAAGTAAAAACAATTAAGTAAAGCCTGCTGTGCTTTGATTCCATCTTCCACATCTTCCTCTATTTCATTTGGCAAGTATGTGCTTTGGTGAGTAAGGACCCCCCCAGATTCCCATTCTCTGCCTTTGATGGGCGTTTCACATTGAGCTGCTACCATGAAAGGCTAGAGATAGGAAGGAAGCATTGAAAGTGGGTGTTCAGATGTAATCATATTGGCCATTTATTTGTTTTGGTTTGTGTTTTCAAAATGTTTAATGGGGGAAAGCTGAAATGCTGGCCCTTTGTTTTGTTTTTTCTTTTATTTCTTCACATCCTGTACATAAACTGTTTCAACTCCTACCCTCAAAACGATGCTATAGAGCACTGCACACCAGAACAACTAAACACCAGAACATTTTTTTCCCGAACGCCATCACTCTGCTAAACAAACAATTCCCTCAACACTGTTGAACTGTTTACTAAATCTGCACTACTGTTAATCTTCTCATCGTTCCCATCACCCATCTCCTTCCACTTATGACTGTGTGACTGTAATTTTGTTGCTTGTATTCTTACTATTTTGTATTGATATAGATTGGTTCCTGATTGCTTATTTGTAGCCTATGACTATCATTAAGTGTTGTATCATTAAGTGTAAAATTTATACCCTATGACTCTCATTAACTGTTGTAAGTGTTGTATCATTAAGTGTAAAATTTATACCCTATGACTCTCATTAACTGTTGTAAGTGTTGTACCTTGATGAAGATATATTTTCTTTTATGCATATGCACCAAGACAAATTCCTTGTGTGTCCAATCACACTTGGCCAATAAAGAATTCTATTCTATTCTATTCTATTCTATTCTATTCTATTCTATTCTATTCTATTCTATTCTATTCTATTCTATTCTATTCTATTTTAATGGGGAGACATTGACAAGTGTTCTGTCCAAGTTTTTCCTTGTAGAAGAACTGTAAGACTCTGGTCTCTGCTTAATTTTAAGTTCAGTGGAAGATGGTGTAATGCTGTCCACTTTTTTGTTTTTTTAAAAAATGCATGAGCTTGACAAGAGTTCTGCCAAGTGCCTTGGAGCTGAAGTGACTGGAAGAACTATAAAATTGATATACTTTATTTTCCTCGCCACCAGTGCTCAAAAACATGCTTACAAAAGGGAAAATAATTGGCATTGGCTTTTCTGGCAAGAGTAGTGGAGGAAGAAGCAAGAAAGCTATCAATCAAGAGTTATGGGACCAAACTATCAGGCCATCGCTGAAGCCAAAGTGGACGAAGGCATTAAAAGTTAGAAAAGGATTTCTTCAGGCACATTCATTTCCACCCAGTTTATGCATGGGACACAAGCAGCAAAGACTGCATTGAGGAAAAGCCTTTAGCTCCAATGCATTAGTTGACTGGTTCAATTATTTTTTTAATAATATGTTTATTAAAAGTTATTGTTAACATTGATAAAAAAATACTAATGCAAACTGAAAAAGGAACAGGGCACAGAAAAAAAGAAGAAGAAAATATTTTCTAAAGAACAAGAAAAGAAATATATAAAGAAACAACTTCCCTCTTGTTCCAACAAATTTAAGTGTTCTTATTTAATTGTAAACTTTAGTTCCTTCTAGTTCCCACTTGTGTGCAACCTCCAAACTCCCATTCTATCCTGTTCAAAAGAAAAGCATTTCAAAGCACAAGGAGATGAAAATATATTCCTCTACTTTCTTATATACTGAACTGAGCTAGCGTGAGAGAGAGAAGAAAGGAAATAGATTTACAAATCAAGATATGCAATTCATTACTGGCATGAAATCAGCCATTTTTTCATCAGTAAATCATATTTAAGCAAGTTTTGGCTTGGTGCAACGTGTGAATGAGATTAATTGTTGAATAAAAATGCTCTCTTTGTTTATTTGTGCAAATGTGTGCAGGAGTGAGAAAGAGCACAAATATTGAGAGCCTGCCCTGCCCACTTGCCTACAGCCAGTGAATATAGTCTACAACCTGATACCCTCTGCCCTTATCTCTATGTAAAAAGACATTCATACTTTGCAAAAAAATGGAAGCCAACATCATACTTGTGCTGATCTTTCATTGATATGCAATTTATGGTTCTAAGTGATTTGTTTCTACCTGTGGTTAACCTTTTCTCTGCCCTGCCTGTGCTCCCTAATATCTAACAAACAATGATTCTTTCACCTCTGAGACATTGTTCAGCCACCGAAGTCTGAAAGCAGTGAAGGGTCAGACAAGCTGACATTCTTTTCTTTTCCTCTGTGTGTGCCAGCTTCTGAAGAGCTTTTGGTTCTTTTGTACTAAATGGATTTCAGTTGAGGGCACTTAAATCTTGATGAGCCTGTCAAATTAAAAAAAAAAGGCTATTTTTAAAGATAATTTTAATACTTTAAATATGGTTCCTCAAATTATTTTACATGTTTTGCCCTCCTACACAGATTAGATCACATTTAATACATGAATTGTTCCTGAAGTATAGTGTATGGGAAATTTGCCTATCAACAAAAGAGAATGTTTGCAGCTCAAGGTTGAAACGAGGGGTCCTTGGGGCTCTCTTGAGTTTGGTTGTTTTCTTGCAGATGTTTCATTCCCAAACTAGGTTTAACATCATCAATGCTGGTGATGTTATCTAGTTTGGGTAATGAAACATCTGCAAGAAAGCATTCAACTTCAGGGAGCACTAAGGATTTCTCAGATTTGTCTATATTTTGGAACTGCCCATGGTGCTAAGATGCTAGTCTTAGAATTAGGTGCTAGTTATAGAATTCATTCCTTCAATTTAAAAAACATGCTTTTGAAATCTAACCGTAAAAGCCACAAGTCACTTATTTGAATCAGAGAATGTGTCATAAGAACGGAGTGTTTTCAAACTCTGTTTTACATTAGTAGGAAAAGAATGCAGCTTCCACTACTATTAGAATAATCCATAGTCTATCTTCTATTAATTACTTTAGTAATGAATTTTCCCGTGTCTCATAGAATTAAATGAACTTTCCCCTCCTCTTCTTCTCCTTATATGTTATGTTTTTTAATAGTTGTAAACCTGAAAAAGGACCCAAGTTATTACTGATTTTGCCAACCTCACTTGGAGAATTTTTGACTAAAGAACAAGATAAAAGTGTATACATGCATCCATCCATAAATAAATTTGGTGTTGGAAAGGTACTTTGCAAAAATAATGATTTTATTGGGAGGGTGAAGGAAAATTATGCAGTCCTTTAATTCTACAGGAACGTTGATTGCCCAGAAAAGAAATGTTCGGCGTAGATGATCTTCACATTTAAAATTAATTCATGGCCCTCCTCCTTTTCTATTCCTGCAATTAAGTAATACAATCTTCAGTACACAGAAAAATAAAAAAAGAAACAAATTTTATATAATTAATCCAAAATGCAAGGAGGAATGTGCTCAGAAAAATTTATGAAACTCTTATTTTCTGAAATGTCTAAAAATGACAAGATTAAAAATATTTAATCTTAACTCATTCTTTCTCTCCTCTCTCTTTCATGCCCCACCCCCATCCCATACTTTGGCTTATAAATTCTTTCTCAGAATAAATAGAAAAGGCTCCTCTGTGTGAAAAGAAACAGAGACATTGGAAAGGGTTTCAGAAATCATTCAGTGGAAGGAATTTTTAGTTCTTTGTGACAGTGAAGATGATACCCCAAACACAATATAGTCAGTCAGTCAGTCAAAAAAACTAGTGCAGAAAAAAAGGTCGGGCCTCCTTGCTTTATTATGCTCTCTGCATGCACATCCTTCCTTAATTTCCACAAAAGTTTTTCACATTTCTTAGGCATCCTGTCACAAAGGATTCCAATGTTTGCAAGTACTACAAGAGGAAGATGCCAAATTCTACTTACCACTCATAGTGAATGTTTTGCCAAATTCTACCCTGTAGAACAAAACTGTTCTTTTATCACATCTTCTGTCCCAAAAGAGAGAAGGAAAGGTTCTGATAGGAAAGGTTTATTTATCGTAAGAAAATACCGTAGTACCAATGCGGACAGATGCCTCATCATCTGTTCAAACACCCCTCTGGATGGAAATATTGAATTTTGATGCTTAAATTGTTTCTATTACTTCTTAACATCAGAAAACACAGGAAATCCTTCAGAGTTTAATTGTGTTTGTCTCTGGCTTTGTTTTCATTATTGATTTATTTTTATACGCATTTCTCTTTGAGCTGTCCTTTCAGGTTCTTGAGCCAATTTGCTGTAAAGGAACTTTGCTTGACCCCATTCCACATTGGTTTTTTCAAGCCTTTTAAACCCTTTTTCTCCCTTCATCTCAAGGTCAACCTGATCTCCACAACTATTATTTTCAAATTTCCTGCGATGTCTCTTCCCTCAGCTGCTCTTGCTTCCTCGGGTTTTCTTCCCTTCAAACCAAAGCCAATATAGACATTTAAAACTGAAATTAAGACAAAGTGGGCTTTCTATATGCAAGTATATATTCAGCTCAGTCTGTAATCATACCAGATAATCACCTTCTCATGTGGTTGCTTTACATACTGTAGTTCCACCTGTTTAACATGACTGAATTAGGTAAAAAGCACACATGTCTAGGTTTTTCTTCTACAGAAATCCTGAAAATGATGATACTAGTAGTATCAGTATGCATGCATATTGATTGCTACATTAGGAACCTATGAATTGAGGAGTTCTTGGTGATTGCTAGTTTCCGTTTCCTCTTAAAGGATTACCTTTGCAAAAAGATGAGGAAATGCAGCTTATTGGCTTAAATTCTTCAAAAGATTGTGATAATAAGCTAGAAGAAAAACTATGTACTTCAGCCATCTCCCATTCCTCCTGATTCTTGGCCATGCTGATTTGTGATGATGAAATCCAAGGGCATTTGAAAAGCAGAGCATATTTTGACAACCTCGGTATGAAATTGTTTGCTATGTAAATGAAAAGAAGGACTAGGGGAGACATGATAGCAGTGTTCCAATATCTCAGGGGTTGCCACAAAGAAGAGGGAGTCAAACTATTCTCCAAAGCACCTGAGGGTAGAACAAGAAGCAATGGGTGGAAACTAATCCAGGAGAAAAGCAATTTAGAACTAAGGAGAAATTTCCTGACTGTTAGAACAATTAATCAGTAGAACAACTTGCCTGCAGAAGTTGTGAATGCTCCAACACTGGAAATTTTTAAAGAAAATGTTGGATAACCATTTGTCTGAAATGGTGTAAGGTTTCCTGCCTGGGCAGGGGGTTGGACTAGAAGACCTCCAAGGTCCCTTCCAACTCTGTTATTATTATTATTATTATTATTAAATAAGAATTCCTCTAAAAGATATTCTACCTTCCCTTTGCCTTCTCTAGTGAATGTGCAGCCTTTTTTCTTCTGACCAAAATTGTTTCAGTAAATACATGATGGAGAAAAAGCCTCAGGGGCAGGTTTGAAGTGATATAATCAGACATCATGGAATTGTGTCTGTTTTTATCAATTAGATCCTGAGGTGTAATAAGCACGATACATGCTACATTTTGTTTTGTAAGCTGCCTGGTAAGGCAGTAACAGTGTCAAACTAAGACTACTCTCAAAATGCTGAGAAAAAAATACTCCTGGTGAAATAAGAACTCTTGGCAAATAACTTCAGAGCATATGTGACACCATAAGACAGTGGTTTTCAACATTTTTCATCTCATGTCACATTAACAAGTGATAAAATTGTCAAGGCACACCATACCTTTTTAAAGATCTCATTAAAAAAAACAAGTCTTATGATTGTGCTTAACATTCAATAATTAAAAATAAATTTGTGGAAAATCTGTGCTTGGTGATGTTTCATGATGTCCTTTGTCCAAAGGTGGATGGTTGACAAGCATATCCTTAAGTCCTTCTCTAGTGTTTGAAGCCACAATCTGTGGTGGCTCTTTATTGTATCATAACTGGAAACCAGCCTCACATAGATAAGATGCTGAAAAAGGAAGAAATGCTTTAATTGATAATTGGAAACATTTTTCCTTTGGTTAACAGTAACCAAAGTAACAGTTACCAAAGAATTGGAAGGGACCTTGGAGGTCATCTAATCCAACCCCCTGCTCATGCAGAAGACCTTTACTAGAGATTTGAATTGCTGACCTTTCTGATCGACAAGCTCAGTGTCTTAGCCACTGAGCCACCTAGTCGGGCTTAATTATAGTTTTCATTTTATATGAACCAAGAAACTTAGTAATATTAACTGGGTGACCAGTTAGAATACATTTTCATTATCATAATTTTATCATGATTTCAAACCTGCACCTTAGAAAAATTATATATTATATATATTATAATATTTTTTCTTTCTTTCTCCTCTTTTCCCTTTTCTTCCTTCCACAGAAGTTTTGATGTTGGATTGCATAGGTTCCTTATCAGGTAAGTCAGAATGTTTTGTTATATCACTCCTGATTAAGGCCTACAGTCCAATGAATTATTTCTTTTTTTAATCATACTTCCTAGATGGTTTGTAGTACTATTGAAGGGATCCAGTAATATTTGAGTTCTGTTTTACTGATTTGATTTTATCACTTCCCAACTCCAAATGACTCTGCTAAAGTTCTGGAGGGATTTCCTATTTAACAAATATAATGAATTAAAACACAAGATTTTATCAGCAGACCTGTGTTCCCTCCAACCTCAAAAACGGTTCTGATGGTATGCAGAATGCGCTGAGTAAACTTTCAAAGTTCTTGACATTGACTTTTTCCTGGCCCCGCTTCTGCTAATAGAAAGGTTTGTTCAGCAGAAACATTTCACCCTCTATGTCAAAAAAAAACCATGTAGAATGATTTAGAATGTAGAACTAGAAAACAGGGCCTGAATGCAAATTGTTTAGCATTCTCTACTAGACAGCAAATTGATTTATAGACTCTACAATATAACTCTGAGACCATAATTTATTTATTTAAACTTTATTTGCTAAGTACACTATTTCATCGGCAGACTGATAGAATAAATATAGAAACGTGATTTTCTCTCAATATAAATGTAATATCTCACAGAAGTGAATATATGTAGCTCAGGATTGAACTATAGAGTCCTTGGTGCTTTCTGAGTTTGCTTTCTTGCAGACATTTAATTACCCAACTAGGTAACATCATCAGTGTATTATGATGTTATCAGTCCCCGAGACATTTCGTTTGTGTAATGAAATGTCTGCAAGCAGGCAACCAAGCTCAGAGTTCACCAAGGACTGTATAATATAATTTCTCAGTTTTCTAGAAGATGGGGCAAAAAGAAGAATAAGCAATTATGGCCAAATTAAGTTTCTTAGTTCATTTAATATTTATTAGTCAAGAAGTAAAATAAATACGATATGAAAGCATCAGTAGGCAACTGGATAATAGCAAATAACTGGATATATTTTTAATGATATACATAGAAATATTAATATGCTAAATAAGAAGATAGCAGATACCTGAGAGAATCCCTGATATTTTGCTGTTTCATTAAACTGCGGTATGGGAAGGCATTTTGCTAATGAGAAGAGAGATTGGTGATTTGCAATCTTGCTTCTGTTCGCATTATTATCATTATACCTTCATGATAATGGGATTTGTGGGAATAGTTTCATCAGGAAAGAAGACACTTCATTGTTCTGATGTGTAAGAGGTTGACATGACTGCAAAGTTGTTTTTTCCCCCACCAGAGATTCATATGCAAATAAGCTTTTTTTTTAAAAAAAATAATCCCTGAAACAAGTTCTTAAATCTGTAAAGTTGTTTGCTCACCTATTGCTTTTTGTAAGCACTATTTTTCTGTTGCTTGAGGAGGAAAAAAGTAGGAAAAAAGTGGCAAATTATGTTTTTGTTTGGCACTTTCTTCATCTGGAAAATAATATTATACTTTGTATGCTTTATAATAAAGACTATAAGATAAAGTACTGGTTTCATCAGACTTTTATTTTTCTTAAATATGGTTCACATTTACATGTTTATAATTTTGAGGATATAGTGTATATTTTGCTATGATGTAACAGCCAATGGTTGAGTGTGTTACTGTTAATTATTACAACAGTTTATATCAGTTCAGCGAATATGGGTGGGATCACAGCTCTCAGGTGCTTTTATTTTGTGGGAAGTGTTGTATAATTCTGTAAATATATGAGAAAAATAACCCTGGACATATTTTGGCTTAAGAATACTACTATATAACAAGTAGCAGATTGTGACTAATCAGAATGATAGTGTCTCTCACTTATAAAAATGGGGCAGTATCTGAATGAAATAAAGGCTAAGACTCATGTGGTATCTAGCAAACCTTTGGGCTCATACCAATCTGTTTAACAATATTTAGTTTTTATTTTTCCAGTGTTCTGTATAATTGCCTGCATGCAACCATGGCTTCCTGCTGGCTGTTCGCATACCCATGCATATATCTAAACACATTGTCCTAGCCAGCTGGTCAGAGAAACTGAGATTAGAAATAAATGGCATTTTCCTTTTGAAAATATTTGCATAGAAGAAAGAAGGGCTCTTGGACTGGCTTTGGGAGTGATTCCTTAAAGTAGAGGAACTCTGGAAAGTAGTGGAGCTGTGTAATGGCTAATATGTCACCACAATAAAAGAAGATGTTGAGACTCTGGGAATAGTGCAGAGAAGAGCAACAAAAATGATTAGGGGGCTGGAGGCTAAAACATATGAATAAAGTGCTCCAATATTTGAGAGGCTGCTATAAAGATGAGGGGGTCGTCAAACTATTTTCCAAAGCACCAAAAAACAATGATTGTAAACTAACCAACGAAAGAAGCAACCTAGAACGAAGTATAAAGTTCCTAACAGTGAGAGCAATCAACCAATCAAATAGTTTTCCTTCAGACATTGCGGGTGCTCCATCACTGGAAACTTTGAAAAAGAGACTGGACAACCATTTGTCTGAAATGGTGTAGGGCCGTGATGGTGAACCTATGGCACACATGCCAGAGGTGGCACGCAGAGCCCTCTCTGTAGGCACGCCGGCCGTCACCCCAGCTCAGCCAGCTGGTTGTCAGGTTTCCAAGGTGCGTGTGCGTGCTGGTCAGCTGGTCATCGGGTTTCCAGCACTCTGGCATGCTGGAACTGCGCCTTCCAGTTTGGGCACTGTGCCAGTGATGGTATAGGATCTCCTGCTTAAGTGGGAGGTTGGACTAGAAGACCTCTGAGGTCCCTTCCAATTCTATTATTCTATATTCACCAAGAGCCACGGTGGTGCAGTACTGCAGTACAGCAGGGCTAACTCACCGCTCGCTCCAAGAGTTCGATTTGAGTAGTTCAAGGTTGACTCAGCCTTCCATCCTTCCAAGGTCAGTAAAATGAGGACCCAGATTGTTGGGGGCAATATGCTGATTCTGTAAACTGCTTAGAAAGGGTTGTAAAAGAAAAAAGAGGTTGTAAATCTAAGTGCTATTGCTTTGCTAAATAAGATGGACCTACACAACAGTAACTGATGTAAATTGATGGCTTTAATAAAGCATATAGATGACATGTAAACCTAACTGGGACTCTAAAGGTTTGTCTTATTCTGGGATGTTGGTTTGAACGGAGTCTAAAACCTCCAGAGCACAGTCTGGAGAAGTGGAGAAACAAAGAGAGAAGAGGCTTTGAGACCCTTTACAATGCATCCAAGATCCTCAAAAAACTCTTTACATCCTATAACCATACAGCAAGACTTACCTTAAATCCTGGCTCCATATCAAGTTTTTAAAGCTTTCAGTCCATTTCTAAATAAATATATACGGGATGCTTGTGATAATGGTAGAGGTATGTTGTCTGGGAGTGAGAGTGTACTTTTGAATGCAGAAATCACTAGGTTGACTGAGAACCTGAATGATATTCATTGAATACTGGGTTACATGATGCAGTGACCTGGAACTGAAAACCTGTGTATTAAAGACAAATATAATTGTAAGTGATAGGGTAAATGGACTGCATAATTGCAAGTCGCACTTAAATGGCAAAAAATAGAGCAAGTATATGAATGTGTATACTCCAATAGAGTGTTTAGATAAAGGAGGAAATGAAATTTTAAAACAGGCAATACTGGTAGAAAGATGGTGGGTAATATGTGGTCTCTGCAAAGAATGATGCAAAGGTAAGATGGCTGTGTCTAAGAGCCTATTTCCTTCCGTGTAGAAGTGTAAGAGTTGTAAGTGTCAGGAGAAATGTGAACAATGCGATTGAGTGGGAATTGGCTACTTATGTATGCGATAAACTATAAGAGAGAGGGCACATGGGTGCTGAAAGACCCTTTGCTGAATATGAAGGTGAATGAACCAAAGGAAAGAAATACATTGTGGTGCCTTGTGTATATGAAGAAAATGAATGAGGAGCCAAAACTCAAAACAAACCATTGAAGGAAGAGCAAATAAGTCAAGAGGAAAGGGAAGAATGAGAAAGTCATGGCTACATGGAACTGAAGAGATCCTGAAAAAAGGAAGAAGTGAAATGTTTAACAAACAAGAGGCAATGTAAAAAGCAGTGCACTGGTGTGATTGAAACAGAAATGGTTTGCCAGGATAGAAAGATACAGGAAAGAGTGTTGTGCTAGAAAGTAATTTTTATCCATGTTCCTTTTTCTTCCTGCATGATTTTAATTTTGTTGGTTTACTATTTCTTATGCTTTTTCTGAATTTTGCAGAATATGGTTTACCTGAAAAGGAATAATATTGTGGGTATACATATATTGTAATATGCAAGTACACATTCATGCAACCATATAGTTGTCTGCCACAATCAGTTTCCTCATGCTGACAGCTAGCCATCCTTTGCCAGGATTGCAGATAACCGCTACTGATAGATAGGCATCCATCTCTCTCCCCACCTCTCTCTCTCTGTCTCTGTCTCTGTCTCTCTCTCTCTCTCTCTCTCTCTCTCTCTCTGTCTCTCTTCTCCCCCACCGTCTCTCTTCCCTTCCCCCAGCCCCGTCTTTCTCTCCGAACTTGCTATTGGGTTTTTCTCAGCGAGTTTCAGAAAATCAGTTTATTATAAGTAGTTTGCAGTACATACTTACGTTTGCTGTGTTTTGTTCTTGCACAAATAATACACACTGACAGTTTCCTGGTATGACTGAAGTTCCCCAGGGGCCTAGAAAACCTGGTTCCACAAGGTAATTCTGTTAAAAAAATTGAATTATTCATTTTTTAAAACAAAAATCTGTCATACTGTCACATGCAACCTTGTTGTTCCCAGTAATGTGTTTTAATATTTTAGATAATGATTTTGCATCTGTTCACTAATCTGGGTTATGAATCAGATGTTTGCAGAATGCAGCGTGAACGCAGCACTGCTGTGACTCCCAAACAATTCACAGAGTCCACTTGTTATGCACTGTATGAATTGATGCATTTTTGCCCATTTGTTGCCTGTTATTATATTTGTTTCCCTTTAAATGTGAAAAGGAAAAAATAGCAGTTTTCTTAACACAGCGTTGTCTTTGTTCTTGAATATGAATATTATACTTGCAGATAAAGGAAGGAGTTAGCCTATAGGGGGAAAAAAAGGAATAACCTGGAAAGTACATTTTTTCCTTATTTTATTTTTATTTTATTTTATTAAATTTCTATACCGCCCTTCTCCCGAAGGACTCAGGGCGGTGTACAGCCAAAATAAAACACGGAATATATACAATTAAAAGCCATTCAAGCCAGAAGATTCAAAGGGAAGTCTGTTCCAGCCTAGTTATCTTAGTTTGACATTCTTTGTGTTTGAGATTGGCATTCCCACTAGGTCCTGCCTATTCCAGTATTATCCAAAGACTAACAGAATTTGAATAATGAGCCATCTGCTGGGTTACTAAATGCTTTGAGTCTGATACTGGCAAAGCTGGTGAAGAAGGAGGTGCTAACCATCCTCAGTGTACACACCTGTCTTGTCAGTAAAAGGTCATTGCAATGAGTTCAGTGTAGAATAGAATTTTATTGGCCAAGTGTGATTGGACACACAAGGAATTTGTCTTGGTGCATATGCTCTCAGTGTACATAAAAGAAAAGATACGTTCATCAAGGTACAACATTTACAACACAATTGATGATCAATATATCAATATAAATCATAAGGATTGCCAGCAACAAGTTATAGTCATACAGTCATAAGTGGAAAGAGATTGGTGATGGGAACTATGAAACGATTAATAATAGTGCAGATTCAGTAAATAGTCTGACAGTGTTGAGGGAATTATTTGTTTAGCAGAGTGATGGCCTTCGGGAAAAAACTGTTCTTGTGTCTAGTTGTTCTGGTGTGCAGTGCTCTATAGCGTCGTTTTGAGGGTAGGAGTTGAAACAGTTTATGTCCAGGATGCGAGGGATCTGCAAATATTTTCACGGCCCTCTTCTTGATTCGTGCAGTATACAGGTCCTCAATGGAAGGCAAGTTGGTAGCAATTACTTTTTCTGCAGTTCTAATTATCTTCTGAAGTCTGTGTTTTTCTTGTTGGGTTGCAGAACCGAACCAGACAGTTATAGAGGTGCAAATGACAGACTCAATAATTCCTCTGTAGAACTGAATCAGCAGCTCCTTGGGCAGTTTGAGCTTACTGAGTTGGCGCAGAAAGAACATTCTTTGTTGTCCTTTTTTAATGATGTTTTTGATGTTAGCTGTCCATTTGAGATCTTGCGATATGATAGAACCCAGAAATTTGAAGGTTTCTACTGTTGATACTGTGTTGTCAAGTATTGTGAGAGGTGGAAGTATGGAAGGGTTTTTCCTAAAGTCTACCACCATTTCTACGGTTTTGAGTGTGTTCAGTTCCAGATTGTTTTGGTTGCACCAAAGGCATTATGCCTTTTTTGAAATATACAAGCCTTGTTGGATTAGGCCAAAGACCCATGGAGTTGAACATTCTGTAGAAAATAGTGACTGAACAGGCGTGACTGGGATAGTCTTCTTCCGTTGTGACTCCCCTGGCAAATAGAATTTAATTTTTGCTGCCTTTGTGTATTAAAGCATTCTTCCCTGAATATGTCCCATCCCACTTTAGCATAGCCAGAATTGGTGACCTTTATACATTTGATGAGAGTGCACTCCATAGTAGGTGCATGTTATATTATGAAGCACTCTGTTTTATAGGTTCTTAGAGTCCCTATATTTAGCCTTAGGAAGCAGGAAAAGGTTCAAATATTAACACTTTATCCTTATATCACATAGCAATTTAAAATATGTTATTATATAAATAAATACCTCTTCCTACTGAATCTTTCCCCACCTCCCTTCTTTGGAGAACTGCTGTAACCCCTTAATTATTTTGATTTTCCTACAGCACTTTATATAAAGATTTGCATATTTGCAACTCCACAGTTGAAAAGAATTCAGTCTCTTGCTACAGTCACTCAAGCAATCACAATTGAGTGATTGTGGTAGCAACTCTCCTTCCCCTTATTCCTGTCCTTTGTTTGTACAGTTAATTTAAAATTATGGTTTGCTAGTTTAAATCATGGAGAGAGAGGGAGAGAGAGAGAGAAAGAAAGAAAGAAATAGAAATAGAGAGAGAGGAGAGGGAGAAGGAGAGAGGGATACATACACACACACACACACACACACACACACACACACACACACAAGTTTAGGTTTGTTCCTGAACTTTCAAACCATGGTTTTTAGGATTGTATGAATTCAGGATTTCAGATTAGTATTAATATGTACATGGATGCCTCTTACATAGAAAGTTTGCTCTTTCTTTATTTTCGCTTAGGATCATTTTCTTTTTCCTTTAAAAAAATTCAAATTACGGCTTGCTTTTTGTAATGCAATAACAGATCAGATTTTGTTGTCCTCTTGCTGACTGTGTTGTGTAAGAGGAATAGTTATATAATGGCACCACTCGACCCTGTAGTGTTGTGATTTGTGGATATAAAAATCAGCCTCTTTTTCTTCCTGTCCTTATTTGTGGGAAGGTAGAAGAATATCTGAAGAGCAAAATAAAATAAAAATTTATTTTAAAAAGGAAAAGAGAGAAGATGTAGAGAGGGAAGTAACCTTGTCTCCATTGCCAAGGCAACATGGATTAAAGCATTTTTAAAGTACAGAACAAAATAATATTCAGAAGTGGTTTAGGCTGATGCCTCCCTCATTCATTACCAGAAAAAGAAATAAAGAACAATCAGAAAAGGTAACAGCAAAATCTAAATTGCAAGATTCTGTTTTTATCACCAATCTGGATAAAACTAGAGAGCCAGTTTGGGGTGTGGTGATTAAGGAATCATCTAGAAACTGGGAGACTGGGTGTTTTAGTCCTGCAATGGGCACAAAACCAGGAGGACCAGTCATTCTGTTTCAGCTCTAGGGAAGAGGCAATAGCAACTGACTTCTGACTTCTGCAAAAATCTGCAGGGACTAATCCAAGCTGATTTGAATAGAATAGAATAGAATAGAATTTTACTGGCCAAGTGTGATCGGACACACAAGGAATTTGTCTTGGTGCCTACGCTCTCAGTGTACATAAAAGAAAAGATACGTTCATCAAGGTACAACATTTACAACACAATTGATGGTCAATATATCAATATAAATCATAAGGATTGCCAGCAACAAGTTATAGTCATACAGTCATAAGTGGAAAGAGATTGGTGATGGGAACTATGAAACGATTAATAGTAGTGCAGATTCAGTAAATAGTCTGACAGTGTTGAGGGAATTATTTGTTTAGCAGAGTGATGGCCTTCGGGAAAAAACTGTTCTTGTGTCTAGTTGTTCTGGTGTGCAGTGCTCTATAGCGTCGTTTTGAGGGTAGGAGTTGAAACAGTTTATGTCCAGGATGCGAGGAGTCTGTAAATATTTTCACGGCCCTAACAGATTTGACCCTAACCTTTTGATATTACAAAAGACTCTTAAGACATGGTTATGTGAACAGGCCTGGGGCTCCCACTGAACAGAGCCTATCCAGGTGGCTACATTGTTTTACCCACATAATTGGGATCAGCAGAAGTCCTGTTGCTAAGCGAAACAGCTGCTAAGTGGGAAATCATGTGACCATGATGGTGCTTCCCCTTTTCCTACTTCCTCGCCCTTTGGAATGCTCATTCTGATGCTGGGAAAATCAGCAAGAAGGGAATTAATGTTTTTATTTATATCCTTGGAGAAGAATAGATTATAAGAACTAAACGGCACAAAATGAGGAATGCACATAAAAAACAATGGCAGAGGTATTTTCCCCCTCCTCACTTGTTTAAACAATCTTTCTGCTCTGCAAGGTGAAAAAAACCCTCAGGCAATTTCTATAGGCAATCTCTCCTATCTCTGACCCAATTTTTTCTCTCCTCCTACTCCCAGAGGAAAGGGATTATAGAGGAAGGAATTACAAGAGAGTAAGCAGGCACACAGTGGCAATATATTGACGGTTTGCATATTATGATCGTGGCTTCTAGCCCAGAATGCACTCAGGGCTGCCAGAGCCACCATATTTCTTTTGATGTGTATTCCTGATTGTATGGTTGCTTATTCTTTCAAATCTGTTCCTCTTCAATCTCTCTCTTTGCAAGGAGAGGAAAAAACAAAAGGGTCAGGGACAGGGCATCTCGTACAGTCTGCAATAATGATTCTGTGGCTGAGGGATGCTGTTGAGATTATTGGCTGTAAAGCTATTTTTTCAACGTTCATAACTTTGAATGATGCTAGAATGGAGCAATTGTAAGCAAGGTCTACCTGTGTATATTCTGTGGTGTTTATTTCATGGTCCATCTAATAAGGATGTTGTTGTTGTTAGTTGCGAAGTCGTGTCCGACCCATCGCAACCCCATGGACAATGTTTCTCCAGGTCTTCCTGTCCTCTACCATCCTCTGGAGTCCATTTAAACTCATGCCTACTGCTTCAGTGACTCCATCCAGCCACCTCGTTCTCTGTCGTCCCTTTCTTCTTTTGCCCTCAATCTTTCCCAGCATTAGGCTCTTCTCCAGTGAGTCCTTCTTTCTCATTAGGTGGCCAAAGTATTTCAGTTTCATCTTCAGGATCTGGCCTTCTAAGGAGCAGTCAGGGTTGATCTCCTCTAGAACTGACTTGTTTGTTCGCCTTGCAGTACAAGGGACTTGCGGGAGTCTTCTCCAGCACCGGAGTTCAAAGGCCTCAATTCTTTGGCGTTCAGCCTTTCTTATGGTCCAGCCTTCACAGCCATACATTGCAACTGGGAAAACCATAGCTTAGACTATACAAACTTTGGTTGGCAGGGTGATGTCTCTGCTTTTTAGTACGCTGTCTAGATTTGCCATAGCTTTCCTCCCCAGGAGCAAGCGTCTTTTAATTTCTTGGTTGCAGTCCCCATCTGCGGTAATCTTGGAGCCCAGGAAAATAAAATCTGTCACTACTTCCATTTCTTCACCATCTAATAAGATTTCTTATTTATTTATTTATTTATTTATTTATTTATTTATTTATTTATTTATTTATTTATTTATTCTTATTTATTCTTATTTATTATTTATTTATTTATTCTTATTCTCATTTCTTTAATAAGGATGGTTGAACATAAACAAATGATATTTTACCTTTTAAAAACACTGGAGGAGTAAAGTCAAGATTAAGAAGATATATATCAACTCTGAATCGAACCTGGCTGAAGCCATCTTGTGCTGCTTCATAGTTGCCACACATTATGAGGGGAGGATGAGGGGGAAATAGCTAGACCATCTTGTAGACAAAATAAAGAATGTGGGAACCAAGATCATCCCAACAGGTGGCAGTAGGAGGAGGAGCGGAACCGCTTGAGGACACCCACCAACTGCCTGGATTGGACAATGTGACGTGTGACACCTGGGGAGGGAAGTGTTTGCTCTTTTAATTACATGGTAACCTTGGGAAATTTTTAGAGTTGGTTTTCACCGGCTGTGCAGCTATGATGTACCCAATAAACATTTTCTCTGAGGAACATTCCTGCCTTGGAGTTCTGATTTCTTTGGATGTGTTACTCAGAACGCTGACAATATAGATACTGGCCTACTTGAATGTATCCATGGCTTGTGGTTTAAAAACAGTAATATGATTGTGAGGCAGAATATTAGTTCAGCTGTTATTAATAATTGGAAGTACTCAACTTGTCTTTGAAATATTTCCTGGAATGTTATAGTAATAATGGCTAAAATCTAAAGAACTGTGAGATTCTTCCATGCCTTTCTTAACATTTTTAAGCTACCTTTTGTTTTTTGGATTCTCCCCTCCCATTACAAAACAATACATATAAAAGTAATGATATGGAGGCAGAATAGGAGAGATTATATATATTGTGTTATATTTACTTGCCTTATAAACCTCTGTAATCTGCTTGCTCTGCCAGTGGTTAACAACATACATCAAATTAAAATACCCCCAGTTAACAAGCAATAAATTATTCATTATAAAGAAATACATTAATAAGTAATAATTAATGTGAACATAAAAATAAACTAAATAAAAAATAGTACCTCAATAAAAATTGAACAGATGACACTACCTCATTCAACAAATGTTTTCCAGAAGAACTGTTTTACTGCAGTTTCTGAAAAATAAAAATAATCTGTTCGCCAAGGTGAATCTCTTCCAAAGAACCAGTGCTTCAAGAATCATCATCTCCAATCATCACACTCCTCACTTGCACATAGTGTCCTTTAAGATCAGTACAAGTTCCTATCCTTGGCATTGGTGTCAAGGCTACCGAAGTTCCCGAAACCCTGGGGATCAATTCACTGATGACAGCACCAAACAATATTTTGGTAATGCATGTTAAATTCACCTCTGTGTGTATCATAAATAATGGGTAAAAGTTTTTTTATTACAGATATAAGTTTATCCCAAATGACTATGCATCAGGAATACAGTCATGCCTTATAAACTCAATTGTAAGATTTTATTAATAAGATTTGTCAGTTTGTTAGTTTTAGTTCCCTTAGGGTTTTTTTCATAAAATAGTTAAGCAGGATGTTTGCTTCCTTGAATTAAAAAAAAAATCACTGATATATATACCATATTTTTCGCACTATAAGACGCACTCCCCCCAAAAGAAGTGGGTGGAAATGTCTGTGCGTCTTATAGAGCAAATATTGTGGTGGGGGGAGGGGGGTTGGTGTGGAGGCAGCCATCACCACTGTTTACCACTGCCATTTGCCATTGCTGCCATTTGCCACCGCCGTTGCTGCTGCCAATTGCTGGTGATCGTTGCTGCTGAATGAGAGGCCGATCCAACTGCCAATCAGCTGCTTGTCAGCGAAGGCTCCAGTGTTCCTATGGTAGCTCAGCTCAGTTGACCTGTGGTGGGTGCAACGCAGTAGAGTCCTGATGAGCCATGTGCTGGGGCTGCCATAATGTGCTGAAGCTGATCTTGCTGTTTGCTGCAAAGATACTAGTCCGATGAATACCGGATGGCTCCTGGGAGGCAGAGGTGTTTTTTTCCTTGTTTTCTTCCTCTAAAGCTAATGTGCATCTTATGGTCCGGTGTGTCTTATAGTGTGAAAAATACAGTATTTATTTTGCAACCTAACTATTAACCCTGTTTGAAGATATGGTTATGGGAAATAGAGAACTTCACAATGTTCCACTATTACATAGAACTGAAGAGTCAGAATATCTGTTGGTTAAAACTATAATGGAGCATGCAGTTGGAACCAAAGTCAGAGAAGTCCTATGAGAATTTCTTTGAAAACATATACAGGAAAAGATTCTTTGTTTTTCTCTACCACCCATTCCTAAGTTATGTCTATGGCTCGTGTTCTGGATGACGGAGAAGCTTCAGAGACCTTTCCTGTTACAAATGCTGTCAAGCAAGGGTTCGTGTTGGCACCGACCTTGTTCAGCATAATGTTTTCAGCCATGCTGTCAGACACCTTCCAGAACAGTTCCTTGGGAGTTAGCCTGAGATAAGAGGACTGATGAGAAACTGTTTAACCTGAGAAGGCTCCAGGCTGTCACCAAGATAAAGAAGACTGTGTTACTGACGACTATGTCCTGAATGCTGGATCAGAGCAGGAAATGCAAGCCAGTGTGGACAAATTCACAGCAGCATGCAACAACTTTGGGCTCCTCATCAACATAAAGAAGATCAAAATGATGCATCAGCCCACTCCAAAAGCCCAACACCAAGAGACCACCATTACAGTGAAGGGACAAAAGCTGCAAGCAGTGGACCAATTTACATACCTTGGCAGCAGCCTCTCCCATGCAGTGACAATTGACATTGAGGCCAACTGCAGAATCGCCAAGGCAAGCTTTGCATTTGGCAGACTACTGACCAACACGTGGGACCGATGTGGAATAAACCTTGTTACAAAGGTCAAAGTCTACCGAGCATAGTGCTAACTACCCTGATGTATGCCAGTGAGACTTGCACGCTAGGCAACTGAAGCACTTCCACACAACCTGCCTTCGTAGAATTCTGAGGATCCAGTGGCAGGACAAGGTACCAGACACAGAAGTCCTCTCCAGAGCAGGCCTGCCATCAGTTCACACCCTGCTGATGAAAGCCCAGACACGCTGGGCAAGCCATATTGCAAGGATGCCAGACCATCGCATCCCTAAACAGGTCCTATTTAGTGGGATGCACAGGGGACAAAGAAAGCGATACAAAGGCATACTGAAAGCCTTCTTCAAGTCCCTGGATATCAACACCACCTCCTGGGAAACCTGGCACAAGATCAAACAACATGGTGCATGCTGATCCACCAAGGCTGCCAGACATCAGATGACAGAAGAACCATAGCACAAGAGAAGCGAGCACTCCACAAAGCCAGAGTTGCAAATGCTGTAACAATGGTGCCCACACATGTTTGCCGACATGTGGCAGAACATTTTGTGCCCGTATAGGTCTTACCAGCCACCTGCAGACACATCGTGGATAGCCCACAACCTGTTAGATGTCAAGGTCCTCTTCGAACATGATGGATGGATCTTCTTGTCTACTTTAATGGCATCTGTTAATCTTATCTTTGGAAAACAAAAGGGAACGTCACTCTAATATCTAATAGCAATAGCACTGAGACTTATATACCGCATCACAGTGCTTTACAGACCTCTCTAAGTGGTTTACAGATATCAGCATATTGCCCCCCGACAATCTGGGTCCCCATTTACCGACCTTGGAAGGATGGAAGGCTGAGTCAGCCTTGAGCCTGGTGAGTTTCGATCTGCCAAACTGCTGGCAGCAGGTGATCAACAGAAATAGCTTGCAATACTGCACTTTAATCACTGCGCCACCGTGGCTCTTATCTAAATATGAGAAATGCTCTTCCTTGACAATCCAGATAGCTGATCAAAGTGCAGTCTAAGTTGTGTACTTTGTGGCTAAATTTCTGGGCTAAATGGGAGATATTCCAAGAAAAAAAATATTCATTGGGATGGATGCACTAGCACTAAAATTTACACACCACAATTGCCAGACAGATTTTAACAATTGCCTGTTTTTAAAAAAAGTTATTGGATGGTAGACCTGGAAGCTTAGTGGGCTCTGGAGTAGACTACAAAAAACATAATCCCAGGTTGTAGGATAGACAAAGTAAAAACAATCCTGAACAAGAGGCAGTACATTTTTGGATTTTGCCAAAGGGACTTCGTCATGTCCATGAGGTTAGTAGAATATAATTTTAGTTTGAGGGTATCTTTACTTTTTTACCTATACATTCTTGGGAGTACATCCTATTGAACTTGGATTTAATTTATTTTCAAATAAATATGCATATGATCACATTGTTAAATACTTGCAATTATCATGAGGCATTATATTTTGTATTCACTTAGATGCTATTGTATCTAAAAGGCTAGTGACAATCCTAAAAGGCATATAGCTAAAATTACTGATTGCTTTTTACCAACTAGAGGGGAAAATGTTTTATAGATGAAAGAGAAGGGGGAGTGTTTTATTGACATTATTGAAACAACTGTGTCAGCATGAACCAACTTTTAAAGGGCAAGAAAAGACTAAACTACTTCCTTAGAGACATAACTAGGGTATAGAATAGCCTTTTGTACATTAGAGATCTTGAAATAATTTTTTTAGTCTAGTTACATTTCAGCTTCTTGAACATTCTTTTATATTTAAAATGAGAATGTATGAAACCAGAAAAAATATATTCAAAAACATAGGGAAAAACAGAAAACATTTTGGTTCTATATCTTAAATCATTCTACATAACCCTTGAATGCCATTAACACGTTCACATATTGTCTGCATTGTTTCTTTCCTTCTCAATGTTTTTCTTAAAATGAATACTATCTAGCTTTGCTGGCTGGGGAATTCTGGGAGCTGAAGTCCAGCAGGCTTAAAGTTGCCAAGGTTGGGGACCCTTGATCTAGATCAGTGTTTCTCAACCTTTATTTTAAAAACTTTAAGATGCATGGACTTTTAACTCCCATAATTCCTCAGCCAGCATGCACACAGTAGAAGCCCACACATTTTAAAGTTATCAAGGTTGAGAAACACTGATCTAGATGATATTTTGCAAGCAAAAGCTTCATATTATGTGGAAGTAAGTTCAATTTATATAATTCATTATGTTAGCAAACTTGTGGCAAAATCAGTGATATGTGAGCATAGCTTTTGACAAGATACAAGTCTCTGGGTCTCATGGTTGAAAAGTTAATGGTATTATTTATTTGTAAATCATCTCGCTCCTTTTGTGCAAATGGTGAAGTCAGTGTCACCTAAAAATAGTATCAGTTCCAAATAAATTATTTTCAGATTCTTGCCTGTGTAGGGCAAGAATCTTTTGTGTCTTTCATTTTATTTCATAGTCCTCCATTTCTTATGTGATGGGCTGGAAGGCAGCTTACATTTCCAAACAATTAGGATTCAATTGGCACAAAGCTCATTACTATGCTGTCAAAGCCAGGCAATTGGTTTCCCAATTATTCCATAAGCAGAGACGTGTATATTTTCTGTGGGCTTTAAAAAGCTGTTTGTCATATTTGCATCATTATCAATTGGGGATAGTTAGATTTGGACATGAGTAGAAAGAAAATGTAAAAGTATCACATTCATGAATAATTTTAGTATACTTTTGTGCAGTGGTGAAATATAAAATTGGTTACTACCGGTTCTGTGAGCGCGGCTTGGTTTGGGGGTGGGGGAGTAATCTGACTTTAGCCGAGGTTGTAGAAAAAATACTTTTAAAAAACTCTGATGATCCCAGCTGAGCTGCACTATCATCAGAGGCTTTTTTTTAACTTTTAAAAGCATTTTTTGGGCCGAAGAAAAAAAGTTTTTAAAAGTTAAAAAAAAAACCTGATGATCCCGTGGCTGAGTTGGGCGGAGGTGGGGAAAGGGATTTTTGCTACAGGTTCTCCAAACCTACTGCCACCATCGCTACCGAATTGGGTGATCCGGTCCAAACCGGGAGCATTTCACCCCTGCTTTTGTGTTAATCTGGAATTTGTTCCTTTGTATCTATTTGTTAACAATTGCAGTATAGTTTTCTTCCCTCTTCTCCATTATACTTTACGTTCTGTGTTTTATGTGTGATCTTTTTAATTATTTCTTGCTGCCTCTTATTATTTTATCATGGCAATGAAATCTCAAGAAACTCTGCTGATACTTCCTTGAGTTTTTTTTTTATTTATTTACATTTATACCCCGCCCTTCTCCGAAGACTCAGGGCGGCTTACAGTGTATAAGGCAATAGTCTCATTCTATTTGTATATTTACAAAGTCAACTTATTGCCCCCCCAACAATCTGGATCCTCATTTTACCTACCTTATAAAGGATGGAAGGCTGAGTCAACCTTGGGCCGGGCTTGAACCTGCAGTAATTGCAGGCTACTGTGTTCTAATAACAGGCTCCTTACAGCCTGAGCTATTACGGCCCTTAATGAGTGAAGGTATTACGGTCCTATTTATTGCTCATCTCATGAGAAACCAGAGATGGTGCTTTGTGAGGCTCAATTCATGCCTTAGCATTATTGGCAGTATGCTGACAAATGGAGATATTCAGATTAAGGTATTCCATCAGCAGCCAATCCACCTTTCTTGCAAACTTCTTTCTTTTCGCAGCAGTGTCCTCTCTTCATAGGAAAAGCATATTACATTTCTTTGTTCCAGTATTAAGTTAAAAGTCCTGAAATGGAAGATTTTTTTCAGCCATTTCATAAGGCAAAATTGGTTCATGAAACCCAGAAGATTTAAAGGCTAGTGAGTAGCAGAATAGCATCCTGTATCTGGTAGATTTAATAAGCCTTGTTTCCTTAATTTCTGCTGTCCATGGTACTGAAGATTTCTTAATAGTTACAGTCAATAGTATGGCAGTTTAATGGTTTGAATATTGGACTTACATCATTGGGTGAAACAGTCTCCTAACTCAACCTAGCTTACAAGGTTGTTCTGGGGATAAAATTAGGACAAGTCCTTTTGTAACTTGGCGTTTGCATTCATAGGTAAAGGTGGGGTAAAAGCGCCTTGGGATCATTGTGATCACAAAGAACCATCATAATTCTTAGCAGGCCAACTATTATGCCTTGCAAAGGTACATAATAAAGTAAATTTATAATTTATCATAAATTGTATTTATGAATAGGAGTAGAGACAACTTGTCCTTGAGCAACAATAATTCTAAAACTTCTGCTTAAGTGATGAATATGTAGATTGCTATATAGTCTTTATCATGTAGTATGTGTGGGATAATTTCAACCATGCAATAAATTTGTTGTCACTAGAGGGACACCTTGTACTAATATTTTAGGGAACTGCTTAAGAGGTTTTCACAGCTGCATCACAGAGAGACATTCAGTTACTCAAAGCCTTGCTTTTCTCATGCGAATCCATGTTTTGGAACATTTTACTTTTAACATATATGAAAGTTAACAACATTCTACACCAGTTTATTCTGCTACCTAAAATTAGATTTATATAACCATAAAATATATAACCATAAAATATAACTGAAGTGTATTATGCCTGCAATTTTCTCAGTTTACCTGTTTCAGTTTATAACGGTAGATTACTGATAGTAACGGTAGATTGTAGATGGTGAAGAAGTTACTATCGATAGGCTAATTATAAGCTCTTCCTTCTGATATACTTCTAACTGTCATTGTTTGCAGAGGTTGATATGTATTTGTTTGTCTTTATTCTACATATAACCAATATATCCTTAGTTTCATTCCTCCCAATAGGTGGGCAATCTGTCTTGTGATTTGATTACAATTCATTTAAGCTTTTTTATTGTTTTTTTTAAATAACTTGATTCTTTTCCTGTGGATGTTTTTCAAAATCAATTTTTGGAATTCAAGAAAACAAATTGAAACATTAGAAGTGAAGAGAAAAAATAAAATCTATGTATAGTTCGATCAGCACAAAAGTATGTTTGAATGATGTATTATCAACCACTAGAGAAAGGATATCAGTACTTATCTTCTCAACTATACAGTTCCTTGAGAGGTTTAATCAGTGCTAAATGTTCTATGTGTGAACTGCCTCAGAGGTACAGAAAGTGGTATATATTTGAAGTAAATGGCATTGGGCTATGCCTAAATTCACATCTTTTGTTTCTTCTGAGGCAATAATAAAAGTTACTTTTATGTTTCTCGGAATTAGATGCTGTGAGACTATTTTATAGGTACAGGTAACAACTAAATATCTAAAATTAATCAATACTTCCACAGAGAGTATCGACTGTTCCACTTCGTAAAATTAAGATCATGAAGTCTTTCCTTTGATGAAGTTGCATCAAGCTTATGGAAGCATGACAGAAACCAAACATTGTCTTTTTCTCTTTCTTTCTGAATTACAAGAAGAGATTTGAAAGCAGTATCATGGGCAAAAATTCAGCTGGTCTGGTTTTCCTTGATATAACAATTCAATGAACAGTCTCCTGCTTATCTCAGCACTCCTTGCTTTAATGCTGAGTCATAATAACCTATATGGATAAAAGCACATACATAAGACTGTAATAAAGATTAGTAAATTAAATTTATTTTGGTATTATTACGTTTTGAAATTTTAAAAAAATGTAGAATTATATTTGGAGTTTTCCCATAATGGGTAAGCAAGGGTTCAATTATAATATATGCTAGAATGTATAATTTAGATGTGAAACAGAACATTTTCTGATAGCCTTTGTTAAAACTGAAGATTTAAATCTTTAGTTGCTTTTGAATAACGTTTTGCCATCATAAGCACATCGGTGTCATTTGTCTTAAGGTTTTCCTTCAGTCAATGGCAGATCTGTAATATTTGAGAGTACACTAAATATTATTATTTTTAATAATAATAGCTGTAGCTGATGGCTATGTCCCTCATACTCATTATGTAACTCACCATACTCATAATGTAACTCACCATTGCACTAGATAGATAGATTCAAAGACTACTCAACCATGAAGCACATAAGATGTTCTGGAGACCAGTCATCATCACCTTTCCCTCTTTGTGATATCTTCGTTTCTTGGGTATCTGGAGAATGAAGGGCCTCTGGTGGCTCAACAGACAAAGACAGTCTGTTATTAACACAGCTGCTTGCAACTACTGCAAGTTCAAGTCCCACCAGGCCCAAGGTTGACTCAGCCTTCCATCCTTTATAAGGTAGGTAAAATGAGGACCCAGATTGTTGGGGGCAATAAGTTGATTTTGTATATAATATACAAATGGATGAAGACTATTGCTTGACATAGTGTAAGCCGCCCTGAGTCTTTGGAGAAGGGCGGGATATAAATGCAAATAATAAAAAAAAAAGAATGTCATGGGTGAAGCCAAGGAGCTACTGATGTATAGGATGGAGGTGTCATGAATTTTGCTATCATGGACAAGCAGAGTTGGAAAAAACATTCAGCAGCATATCCTCAATTTTATATGAATCGAGAAATGAAAGATTAATTAATTCCTATAGAAAGAAACTTAGTTTTCACTAAAACAACTGACCACATTATAGCTAATCTACAAGTTTAAATTATTCCCAGTTGCAAGTGCAGACTTTGTTTTCTATGACAGCAAAACCCAAATGATTTCTCTCCCAGAATTTTTTTTAATTGAATTACATTCTGGAAGTTGTAGTTCGAACACATTAGAGGTGTCTGATACAGGAAGGCCAGATTAGGAGGTATTGTTCCAATACAAGATATGAGAATGATAAGTATGAGTATTTAGATTATTCTGTATGCTATTGTTGCAAACCTCCAAAAGACAGAAACAGAAAAATCTACTAAATGGCTTCAAAATGGTTGTTATGGACAAATAACTGGCATTATCAGAATAAATATTTACATGATCTTCCAGAAGATCTCGTCTTAACAAAAATGTATGGCATTCTAATGTTAGACAAAAAAAAACCTCTTGGAAAGAAATTTGTATAGATAGTTCAGTTATTAAAATAATTATTTAATTCAGAAGCTGTGCTGCACAATTTTGTTATATTCATAATCAAAATTGTCATGCTATCACAAGCAACTGATTAATAGATGGTTGGATTATTTATGTGCCTTCAAATTATTTTTCACTCTAAGTAACCATAATCAATAGTTTTTCTCCATGATGATTTGTCCCTAACCTTGTCTTTCAGATCTTCCAATAGTGTATTCATTGCCACTGTAACTGAGTGCATTCAACTTTATCCTCTTCTTCTCTTCCATTCCATCTTTCCCAGCATTAAAACCTTCTCTAGAGCAGTGGTCTCCAACCTTGGCAACTTTAAGACTTGTCGACTTCAACTCCCAAAATTCCTCAGCCAGCTTTGCAGGTTAGAGACCCCTGCTCTAGAGAGCTGGGCCTACCTTTCAGGTGTCCAAAGTGGGATAATTTGAGCCTGGTTTGATTTGTTTCATAATTTTTCGGTTTCTTTTCTTGGCTGATCATGGTATTCTCAAAAATCTTCAACATCAAAGTTCAAAAGCTCAATTTTTCTTCCTATCCTGCTTTTAAAGTATTTTAAGATACTTATATCGTGCAGATTAGGTATCATTACTTTTTAAAAATTTGAGTCATTATTCTTTCCTTCTAATATAGTAGTAATTTTAGTCCATTGAAATCCAAATATTTTATTTTAAATCATATTTCCACATTGAGATAGAGCTTGAGGTCGGTGCTGCTAGAGGAGGGAGGTTGAATGAAGGCTGGAGAGGTGCAGTACAAGCACAGGGAAGCTCAGGGCGGGTGACCCGAGGTTTGTAGGTGGTGGGGAAGATACGGCGCAAGAGCAAAAAGGCTCAGGGATGGTGTGTTGATGTGGGGGAGGGTGGTGCAAGTGCAGCAAAGTTAAGATGTGTAAGATGTCCTACCCAGGTGGTGGGAAGGCCAGTGTGAGCATAGCTATGTTCATAGATGGTATGTATGACTTTATGGCTGGCTGGCACAGTGCAAATGCAGAGAGGGTGTAAGGGTGGGGCAGACTTACCAGAGTGACATGTGATCTTTCCTGCGGACTTCCCCATTGATTTTGCTTGTTGGGAGCCAGCAGTAAAAATCACTAAACTGAATTGTAGTTTGTGGTTGTAGGATGCTGCAACCAGTTACCATGCCCGGATTGCAATCACATGACTTTGGGGTATTGGGAGGGTCAGAACTTGACTGGTCATAACTACCACTTGTTCAGCACTATTATAACTTTAGTCACTGAACAAGTGGTCATTAACCAAGAACTACCTGTACTTTGTTGTTATTTCCCCTTCTCTTTCACTAGGTGCCCTATTTCAAGGTAATCTTTCTGCCTAAACATACATTTGATCTATCAGTAATTTCTATTTTAAATACAACTGAATTAGATTTCCTGTTAGAGCTAGTTTGATTTTTATTTTATTTTTAATAAGCATTTCTAATTTTTATAGACATTTATAGAAAAAATAATGGTAACATACTGTATGTGCCTTAGTTTTGTTTTCTGCCATAGTTTTGGTTTTCTGCTTTCCTCTATTATACCTAGCAAATGCCTTGATTGTTTTGCTCTTTATATTAAAAAATGATGTGATTTGCCATTTCAGATAAATTAGGCCCTTATACTGTTTTCTCACTGAAGAAATACTGTTCTCTTAAATCGAATGAGAGGGCTCAACCAAAAATGATCGCTATATATTCTGTTTCTAGTCTTTCTCCTTTATCAGCATAAAACTCCGATGCAGTAGAAAACATCTGTGTGAAACTGAGAAAAATATGCATAGAAACGAAAGCGAATTAATCATAACATAATTAATGTTTAACATTTTGAAGCATATTTAATGTGAAACATAAACTTAAACAAGGGTGGAGCATAACATCAAATCTTTTTTCATTATTCTCTTTCAGTCTGTCCCACATTTCAAAAGAATAATGGAAGCTATTAATATTCATTTCAATTTTTACATTGAAAAAATGTAAAGTATTCCCCCACTCTGATTTTTTGCTTAGCAAAGATACAGTCTTACAGTTTTTCAAAGGACTTAAGAAAATAATAACATATTATTTTTGTTCTTTCTGCTTTTAAATATCTGTTGGAAGAAAACAATGATAATCACACACAGAGACACACATACAATATCAACAGAGTAAGTTGTTATAATACAAAATACACTAATAACAACGAAAATAATTCTTGTCCTTTCCAAACTGACAATTATTATTTTAAACCTACATTCTTGAGTCTAGACTAAGCGGACTGTTGTCCACAAAAACTAATATCAAATATCTTAGTTTTTCAGTTGCTAAGAAACAAATGTATTGTACACATGGGTCCCATAATGTATGCCCCATACCTATATTCATGTCTGTCCTCGTAAAATCTGTTTGTTTCTTTTTGGGTGGAGGGTATTCAAGGAGACCGTCACCTTAGGTGCCTATCTACTGATTGAATAGCTTTTCTATAATCTCCCACTTGCTTCTTTTTAATCATCTTCTCCATACCCCATTCAGATTAGCTTTCCTACCCATTTATTTATCGGAACAGCAGCTTTCCTCAAACTTATCGGTAGGCTCTTGAGAGGAGTTGTGACTTCAGTAGTTATTTTCAATGGAAATTCAGAAAATTGTAACCCACACATATCTGGAATAAGATAGATGAAGAAAGGAGCTGAGTTTGGGAGTTTAGATAACTTTTAGGATCTTGGGCGTTGGTATTTAACTTCCCTTGGTTTGAGCTGACAGTTTTGGAACCACCCTTTATCTTAATTTTGCCCTGGTGTACACTATAATTATTAGGGGCAATATGCTGACTCTGTAAACTGCTTAGAAAAGGCTGTAAAGCACTGTAAAGCAGTATATAAGTCTAAGTGCTATTGCTATAATTTTGGTGTAATAAATTTCAACTCCCTCCAAATCTGTGTTGGAGAATTAAGAAACCCCATGGGATAGATTCAGAAACTGCATGGAATTATATGGGGAAAAGAGATTTCTCTTCTTATTTCATCAGAGCAAACTGCTTTTCCTGCTGGAAATAATACAGTGGAATCTCACCCACACCATGGATGTTTATCTTCTTACTGTACATTTGAGAAATTCTGTAATTATTTGTCACGCACACAGTTTAATTGACAGGCTATTGGTTTAACCAAAAAAAAATGTGGTTGGTGTAACAAAAGTGTATTGTTTAAAATGACGAGTGATTGTTAACCATGCATTGTCCTTTTCTATATTTTTATAAATGGATTGACTCAGGCAGCGTTCGTGTTCACGATTGAATAAGCAATGCTAATAAGATTATTTGAGTCAGCTTTTCATTTAATTATACATACTAGAAATCAGTGTGTTACCTACCAGAGGAAATAATATTAATTTCTATTTCTTGGCAAATTTTATTTGCTGAGTGTCACAGTATTATTTTTTGTTATAAAAAGTTTTTATTGGTCAAAAAAAATTTATGCAAATACATATCAGGTATGGTAAATTTTCATTTTTCTTATACATGATAAGAATTTTACTCAAAATTTTAAACACATACAACAGCCATATGGCAAGCAGGTGATACGAAGTAGCTAAGTTTCAATCTTACACAATAAGATCTCCTGCCTCCAGTGTCCGAATCCGGCCGCCGCCGAGGCCCTTAGGGGCCAGGTGTTCCGAAAAGGACACCTGCCGCACGGACGGCTCGCCAGGGGCCTCCCAGCCGATATACAGGACTGGGGGGACCGATGCTGGCGCGTCCTAGGCTCGGCGGGGTTCGGAGGCCACAGGCCGCGGCCATTATTTTGGTCGTCGCCTGGGCCGCTGTGCTCGGTGACACCGGGGCTTTGGATTTATAATTGCAGCAGCCTGGTGGTGAACAGGGAACGGAGAAGAATTGAGGAATGAAGAAGGGAAGGGATATCGGCAAATGTGGTGGAGTACTCCGGAGTGCGGGGGTTTTCTCCCTGCGACTGGAAGGAATCTGAATCACTGGAGAGAGGAGAACTTAAAATAACAAGATTACGGTTTTGTGGAGCTCTGGAGAAGAGGTGATGGAGAAATTTAGGAGGGAGGTTTGAGGCCCCCCTCCTCTGGGGAACAATGGTGGCGTCCAGCTTCCGCCTTCACTATGAGAATCTTGATGACATCACTTCCCTTGACTTCCTGGTTGACTAACTGTACTCTGGACTCGTTGCTCCTGTGAGTGCCCCTGGTGGATCCGGAGGAAATTATAAGGATACTGTGCTTGCCTGAGGATTTTAAAAATTTTTTTAAATGGCAAAGGTCAGAGACCAACTGCTGGAGAAATGGAGAGAATTCTGGAAAAGTTATCTAATATGGACAAGAAACTGGATGAAATAAGAGCAGAAATTGTGACTATCCAAAAGGATTTAAAGGATACTCAACAAGTCTCAGCAGAAAATAAGCAGAAAGTGGAAGGTCTGGAGGGTGAGATGCGGGCAGTGCAGAAAAGAGGAGGCGACAAGCAATGCTGTGCTTGGACTACAGATGGATAAAATGTCTTATTTCCTTAGGTTTCAAAATTTGGAAGAAGTGGACCAAGAAGACTTGAGAGATGTTGTGACTAACTGTTGGGAGAATTTCTTGGGAGAGGTGTTGATTTTATGAATTGGGATGTGGATCGAGTTTATAGAGTTAATTCACAATATGCACGCATGCAGTTCCTAGAGAGGTTCATGTCAAATTTGTGAAAAGAGGCGAGAGATGAAATTCTTAGAAAACATAGGAGTGGGGCACTGACTTATAGGGGCAGGGAGATAGCCATTCTGAGGCAGATTCCCAGACAGGTACGTGAAATGTGAAAGAAATATTATTTTTTATCAAGCAAATTGTACCAGAAGGGAGTGGGCTTCAGATGGCTGATGCCAGAGGATTGATGATTTTCGGGAGGGCATTACGAAAAAATTAGTACAATTGCGGAGGCTGCGGCCTCGTGGAGGAACACAAAGCCCTCCTGGATTTAGATGACCCAGGAATTGAAGAAGGGAGGTTATAGACCATGGGGCGGAGGCTGCGCTGTTGCGCCCTGGAGTTGGGTCAGGCTGAACCCAGAGTTCTGAGATCCAAAACTAGGAAGTGACAAAGATATTTGGGATTGTGTTGGTTTTCCTTATTCTCTTTCGTATGATATTCTGATTATTCTTGAGTGTCACAGTATTATTGAGCCATTGTAAATACTAATGAAAGATAAGTGATCCCTTTCCTAATTTATCTTCAAATTCCTGCCTATGTTTTTGGAAAAATATTGATCTAATCATATATCTTTATCAGTATCCGATATAGATGTATGATTATTTATACCATATGTATTTATACCATCTATATCACTCTATATAAACAAGACCAGCCCTGAAAATAGGAATAATATACTGACGGCAACTTTTTCACGTAACAAGATGCCCCCATAGGTAGAATCCTTTTTAGTGTTCATATTCTGTAGACAAAAATAATCTTTCGTTTGGCCCTTATTTATGGATTTCTTATTTTGCAAAGCTGCTTCTCCCCAAGTTCTGAAGTATTGAATATATTTTGTCTTATAATTTTAAATTATATTGTTTTATAATATTATAAATGTTTCTAGAATGCTAAGGCATGAGTATTATAGGTTTAAACAAAGCTGCTAAGCCTGCAGACATGATATATGACTTGCATTTATTTATAAATTTTGTTTTTAAATTGAGAAATAATTTCCTTCAAGATGTGATTGGTAGCCAATCTTTCAAGAAAAGTATAATGAGTTTGCTTCTATTTAAATTTTTCAGCCTTTTATCATCATTGTCAAAGCAACATAAGTTTTAATGCATTCAAATCTTTTCTTGTGAATTAAAGTGAACGTTTATGCCTTAATAATAAGAAGGGGAAAGAGAGACCAGTTTTGCTATCAGATCACACCTGGAGAGAGAACTTAAAATAACAAGATTACGGTTTTGTGGAGCTCTGGAGAAGAGGTGATGGAGAAATTTAGGAGGGAGGTTTGAGGCCCCCTCCTCTGGGGAACAATGGTGGCGTCCAGCTTCCGCCTTCACTATGAGAATCTTGATGACATCACTTCCCTTGACTTCCTGGTTGACTAACTGTACTCTGGACTCGTTGCTCCTGTGAGTGCCCCTGGTGGATCCGGAGGAAATTATAAGGATACTGTGCTTGCCTGAGGATTTTAAAAATTTTTTAAATGGCAAAGGTCAGAGACCAACTGCTGGAGAAATGGAGAATTCTGGAAAAGTAATCTAATATGGACAAGAAACTGGATGAAATAAGAGCAGAAATTGTGACTATCCAAAAGGATTTAAAGGATACTCAACAAGTCTCAGCAGAAAATAAGCAGAAAGTGGAAGGTCTGGAGGGTGAGATGCGGGCAGTGCAGAAAAGAGGAGGCGACAAGCAATGCTGTGCTTGGACTACAGATGGATAAAATGTCTTATTTCCTTAGGTTTCAAAATTTGGAAGAAGTGGACCAAGAAGACTTGAGAGATGTTGTGACTAAACTGTTGGGAGAATTTCTTGGGAGAGGTGTTGATTTATGAATTGGGATGTGGATCGAGTTTATAGAGTTAATTCACAATATGCACGCATGCAGTTCCTAGAGAGGTTCATGTCAAATTTGTGAAAAGAGGCGAGATGAAATTCTTAGAAAACATAGGAGTGGGGCACTGACTTATAGGGGCAGGAGATAGCCATTCTGAGGCAGATTCCCAGACAGGTACGTGAAATGAGAAAGAAATATTACTTTTTATCAAGCAAATTGTACCAGAAGGAGTGGGCTTCAGATGGCTGATGCCAGAGGATTGATGATTTTCGGGCAGGGCATTACGAAAAAAATTAGTACAATTGCGGAGGCTGCGGCCTACGTGGAGGAACACAAAGCCCTCCTGGATTTAGATGACCCAGGAATTGAAGAAGGGGAGGTTATAGACCATGGGGCGGAGGCGGCTGCCGCTGTTGCGGCCCTGGAGTTGGGTCAGGCTGAACCCAGAGTTCTGAGATCCAAAACTAGGAAGTGACAAAGATATTTGGGATTGTGTTGGTTTTCCTTATTCTCTTTCGTATGATATTCTGATTATTCTTGAGTGTCACAGTATTATTGAGCCATTGTAAATACTAATGAAAGATAAGTGATCCCTTTCCTAATTTATCTTCAAATTCCTGCCTATGTTTTTGGAAAAATATTGATCTAATCATATATCTTTATCAGTATCCGATATAGATGTATGATTATTTATACCATATGTATTTATACCATCTATATCACTCTATATAAACAAGACCAGCCCTGAAAATAGGAATAATATACTGACGGCAACTTTTTCACGTAACAAGATGCCCCCATAGGTAGAATCCTTTTTAGTGTTCATATTCTGTAGACAAAAATAATCTTTCGTTTGGCCCTTATTTATGGATTTCTTATTTTGCAAAGCTGCTTCTCCCCAAGTTCTGAAGTATTGAATATATTTTGTCTTATAATTTTAAATTATATTGTTTTATAATATTATAAATGTTTCTAGAATGCTAAGGCATGAGTATTATAGGTTTAAACAAAGCTGCTAAGCCTGCAGACATGATATATGACTTGCATTTATTTATAAATTTTGTTTTTAAATTGAGAAATAATTTCCTTCAAGATGTGATTGGTAGCCAATCTTTCAAGAAAAGTATAATGAGTTTGCTTCTATTTAAATTTTTCAGCCTTTTATCATCATTGTCAAAGCAACATAAGTTTTAATGCATTCAAATCTTTTCTTGTGAATTAAAGTGAACGTTTATGCCTTAATAATAAGAAGGGGAAAGAGAGACCAGTTTTGCTATCAGATCACACCTGGATTTCCCAGATGATAAGGAATGACCTTATTTGAGTAACTAGATCAGCCTCATTGGTTGGAATTCAGCCAGTCATTGGGGATTGTTTCAGAAGTCACTCCATTGCCTATTTAGACCTGACACATGCCTGGCACAAGCTAAAAGCTTCATCCTGGTTTGCAAATTCATCCCCAATTTTGCTGTGCAAAATGATTTGAAAAATTATGTTATTTGACACATTTTCCAATTCTTGAGCCTTTCTGCAAATGAATGAATGGTGCTGAAAATGTAGCAGAGAAGATGCTTGCTTGCTTTCATTAAAGACTTGATAAGAGATCTTGCATGCACCATCTCTTTTTCTTTCTTCATAAAACATTTATGTATAATTTGAATGTCAGTTCATTGCTTCTGTGACTTTTGGGGCTTTTGCTGCAAAACAAAAAGATATTAATTAAATATTGATGTAAAGCACCTGGCATCTTGGAATTATACACTTGCCAATGTCAGAAAAACGTTCATGCCTTGGCAGCTGTACCTAACAGCAAGAAATTAGTGGGGCATTTTGGAAGAACCTTCTGAACCTATTGGGACTGCATAATACTACCTGTCATTCACTGCTGTTAGCACAGCACTCTAATAGTTATGGAATGTTTATTTGTGGATATTGTTTTCTTCCTGCAGAAAAAGGGTATCAAGGGCCGGTGAATAGCACAGGCTGGTAAAGCCTGTTATTAAGAACACAAAGCCTGCAATTACTGCAGGTTCAAGCCCGGCCCAAGGTTGACTCAGCCTTCCATCCTTTATAAGGTAGGTAAAATGAGGACCCAGATTGTTGGGGGGGCAATAAGTTGACTTTGTAAAAATATACAAATAAAATGAGACTATTGCCTTATACACTGTAAGCCGCCCTGAGTCTTCGGAGAAGGGCGGGGTATAAATGTAACCAAAAAAAAAAAAAAGTTATTTTCTGGTTGGTTTTTGTTGTTGTTGATTTATGATCCAGCTAATAGTCCTTGCTATGCAAAAAAAAAAATATGCCATGCAGCTCCTTTTAAGAGGTTTTAACAGTGCAGTGTATTTATTTATAAATGTACAGAATTTAAGAAATATGCAGATCATAGTCATGATCAGCAACCATATTTTAAAAAGTTTTACATAGATGATTACAGATAATCCTTAACTTTCAACAATTCATTTAGTGACCAAAGTTTCAACACCACTGAAAAAAGTGACTTACGACCAATTTTCACACTTATAGAATAGAATAGAATAGAATTTTTTTATTGGCCAAGTGTGATTGGACACACAAGGAATTTGTCTTGGTGCATATGCTCTCAGTGTACATAAAAGAAAAGATACGTTCATCAAGGTACAACATTTACAACACAATTGATGGTCAATATATCAATATAAATCATAAGGATTCCAGCAACAAGTTATAGTCATACAGTCATAAGTGGAAAGAGATTGGTGATGGGAACTATGAGAGGATTAATAGTAGTGCAGATTCAGTAAATAGTTTGACAGTGTTGATGGAATTATTTGTTTAGCAGAGTGATGGCCTTCGGGAAAAAACTGTTCTTGTGTCTAGTTGTTTTGGTGTGCAGTGCTCTATAGCGTCGTTTTGAGGGTAGGAGATGAAACAGTTTATGTCCAGGATGCGAGGGGTCTGTAAATATTTTCACGGCCCTCTTCTTGATTCGTGCAGTATACAAGTCCTCAATGGAAGGCAGTTGGTAGCAATTATTTTTTCTGCAGTTTTAATTATCCTCTGAAGTCTGTGTTTTTCTTGTTGGGTTGCAGAACCGAACCAGACAGTTATAGAGGTGCAAATGACAGACTCAATAATTCCTCTGTAGAATTGGATCAGCAGCTCCTTGGGCAGTTTGAGCTTACTGAGTTGGCGCAGAAAGAACATTCTTTGTTGTCCTTTTTTAATGATGTTTTTGATGTTAGCTGTCCATTTTAGATCTTGCAATATGATAGAACCTAGAAATTTGAAGGTTTCTACTGTTGATACTGTGTTGTCTAGTATTGTGAGAGGTGGAAGTATGGAAGGGTTTTTCCTAAAGTCTACCACCATTTCTACGGTTTTGAGTGTGTTCAGTTCCAGATTGTTTTGGTTGCACCACAAGGCTAGTCGTTCGACCTCTCGTCTATATGCGGATTCGTCATTGTCTCGAATGAGACCAATCACTGTTGTGTCATCTGCAAACTTCAGTAGCTTAACAGATGGATCATTGGAGATGCAGTCATTGGTATACAGAGAGAAGAGAAGTGGGGAGAGCACACAGCCTTGGGGGGCCCCTGTGCTAATTGTACAGGTATTTGATGTGATCTTGCTTAGCTTCACCTGCTGCTTCCTGTTTGTTAGGAAGCTTGTGATCCACTTACAAGTCTGTTCCGGTACCTGTAGCTGGTTTAGCTTAGTTAGAAGAATGTCTGGAATGATGGTATTGAATGCTGAACTAAAGTCTACAAAAAGGACCCTTGCATAGGTCTTTGGAGACTCAAGATGTTGTAGGATGTAGTGCAGAGCCATATTAACAGCATCATCTGTTGATCTATTTGCTCGGTATGCAAATTGCAAGGGGTCTAACAGCGGATCCGTGATGGTTTTCAGGTAGGAAAGCACTAGCCTTTCAAAGGTTTTCATGACTACAGATGTTAAAGCAACTGGTCTGTAGTCATTCAGTTCCTTGATGGTGGGCTTCTTGGCACTGGGATGATGGTAGGCGTTTGAAGCAAGAAGGAACATAACACATCTCTAGTGATTTATTGAAAATATGGGTGAAGATGGGGGCCAATTGGTCAGCACAGACTTTTAAGCAAGAAGGAGTTATCTTGTCTGGGCCTGGAGCTTTTCCTGGCTTTTGTCTGTGAAATAGGTCCTGCACTTCTTTTTCTGTGATCACTAGGGGTTGTGAACCCAATGAAATGGGGTCAGTTGTAGGAGGCTTGGCTGTTGTTGGTGTGTCTGAGATGGGGGTTGTGGAAATAGGTGGCTGTAGTTTCCTTTCAAACCTGCAGTAAACTCATTCAGGTCATCTGCCAGTTGTTGATTACCTTCAGCCTGGGAAGGAGGTTTGCCATAGCCGGTGATATTTTTAAGAGTTTTCCACATGTTTGCTGGTTCATTTGCTGAAAACTGATTCTTTAGCTTTTCAGAGTAGCTTCTTTTTGCTGCTCTGATCTCCCTTGTTAGTGCATTTCTGGCCTGATTGTACAGCATTTTATCACCTTTTCTGTAGGCTTCCTCTTTGGAATGTTGTAGCTGCTTAAGTTTAGGTGTGAACCAAAGTTTGTTGTTACTGTATATTTGCAAGTTCCTTGTAGGTACACATAGGTCTTCACAGAAGCTGACATATGATGTTACAGTATCTGTGAGTTCATCCAGGTCTTATGAGTGTTGCACATCCCCATGGTCACATGATCAAAATTCAGAACTTGGCAACTGGCTCATACTTATGTCGGCTGCAGTGTCCCAGGGTCATGTGCTCACCTTCTGAAACCTTCTGACAAGCAAAGACATTTGGGAAGCCAGATTTACATAACAACCATATTATTACTAAGTTAACAATGGCAATGATTCACCTAACAATTGTGGCAAGAAAGGTCATAAAATGGGCAAAATTCATTTAACAACTGTCTTGCTTAGCAACAGAAATTTGGGGCTCAATTGTGGTCATAAGTCAAGGATTACTTGTAATAAGTGCTGATAGTTTAATATTAAAAAACTCATATTTATTGATAAAAGATGTCAGTAGTTTTAGTTGGGAAGTCTGCTGTGATGGATGTGGTCCATTACAAAATCCCAATTTAATTAAATGGTATTGGGTAGAGAGCACTCTCCCATATAGATGTGTGTATAACACATCTAGAAAATTATAAAAGAAAAATTTTACATTTTTTTTTGCACAGACAAAACTGTCTAGTATGGGAGATACAAGGCAGATATTATATTGTGTTCCTTTCATGTATTAAAAATAGGTATTTCACCACACTGAGGTAAATTAGATTGAAGAGAGTGATTATTAGATGAGTAATCCATATGAAAAGTGACAAGAGAAGTGAATCATTTAATGTATTTAATAGAATAATAGAGTTGGATAATATAGTCCCTATCTTGGAGGTCTTCTAGTCCAGGGTTCTCCAGACTTGTGGACTTCAACTCCCAGAGTCCCTCAGCCAGCAAAGCTTCTGGGAGTTGAAGTCCACAAGACTTAAAGGGACCAAGGTTGGAGACCCCGTTCTAGTCCAACCCCCTGCTCAAACAGGAGACCTTATACAATTTCAGACAAATGGTTGTCCAGTCTCTTTTTAAAAACCTCCAATGACGGAGCACCAACAACTTCTGAAGGCAAATCATTCCACTGATTAGTTGTTCTAACTGTCAGGAAATTTCTCCTTAGTTCTAGGTTGCTTCTTCCTTGATTAATTTCCATCCATTGTTTCTTGTCCGGCCTTAAGATGCTTTTTTTAAAAGGTTTGCTCTTCAAAGTGAAATGAAATGAGCTGAAGTTTCTTTAAGTTGCAAGAGAAACAACCGTATAAAGAATTTTTTGTGTGATTCTCTTTACTTCTCATGGTGCCCATTTCAGGCACTTCTTTTTCCTGCTTTTCCAACCATGAATTATGGATGGCAAAGTGCAGTATTTTGCCATTTATGTTAATGGGATCAAACATCTTGCTCCTTTCCCTCCCTCTCCTCCCTCCCTTTCCCTCCCTCTCCTAGATCAGAAAGGACACTTATGATTATGATCTTTTCATATATCTTTTCCCAAGATTGAAGATTTCATTATTATATGCCAGCATAGAGAAATGCAAAAGTCAATTAAATTCCATTCCACCATCCTAACTGAAGAAAATGATTAATGTTTATCAGTGTATATAACAGTAACAGAGTTGGAAGGGACCTTGGAGGTCACATAGACAAACCCCTGCTCACGCAGGACACCTGTACTAGGGATCCGAACCACTGACCTTTCTGATCCATAAACTCAGTATCTTAGCCACCTAGTCAGCTCAGTATGTTTGTTTGTGTGCATGTGTGGTGTCCCACAAGAAGTTCACTTCAAATACTGTGCTGCTTTGTGATAATTTTTGCCATAAGTCTCTGATAAGAGACCCAGTTTAGTACTTTAGTAAGGCACCAGTTTAGAAACCAGGAGACTGTGAGTTCTAGTCTGCCATGTCATAAAACCCAGATGGATAATTGAACCAGTCATTCTGTCTCAGCCAATGACATCAAGCTCAGGCAACAAGGTGGTGCGTTAGCTTTTCTCTCAAACAATGATCTGGGGAAAAATACTAGGAAGAAAGAAAACACATAAGTTTCTGATATATATACATAACAGTAATATAGGTCTGTAAACACCCTGAAGTTCTATTACATACTTGTATAAGTGAGCCTTTGTAAACAAACAGCATGGTGATAGTTATACCCTGTACTCTATTTTTATGTCCTTACTTATTTGTAATCATTAATATGGGAATAAAGAAAATTGTTGCTTCTAATTTGATGACATCCCTTAAGAATAGAATAAAATATTTGGAGCTCAGGGTTGAACTGTGGGGTTCTTGGTACTCTCTTGAGTTTGATGGTTTTCATGTGTATATTTCATTAGCAAACTAAGTAACATCTAGTACTGATGATGTTACTTACCATATTTTTGGGCATATAAGATGCTCCTTTTCCCCCAAAAAAAGAGAGTGAAAATGTAGTGTGTCTTATACTCCAAATGTAGCCCCACCCAGCTTCTCAAACGGAGGTGAAAAAAGCATCAGAAATGAAGCTTCAGAAAAGAAGCCGCCAAACTGAGCTTCAGAGGCTTTTTTTCTGAAGCTCTGTTTTGGAGGCTTTCAAAGGCAGAAAAAAGTTTTTTCTGAAACAGAGTTTCAGAAGTTTCAGAGGCAGGAAAAAAAGGAAAAAAAAAGAAGCAAGGCATAGAGCTCACAAGCCAGGAACCTATTGCTAAAATTCACCTCTGGGAACAGCTGATTGGGGGTATTCCGGGAGGCCAATCCACCTGCCAATCAGCTTTTTTCTTATTTTCCTCCCCAAAAACTAAGGTGTGTCTTATATTCCAAAAAATACGGTTGTTTGGTAATGAAACATCTGCAAGAAAACCACCAAACTCAAAGAACACCAAGGACCCCGCATGAATGGAATGTGAAGCAGAGGAAAAACTAAGTTTCCTCAAACCTCTCTCTCACCAGCCCAGATCATGACAGGATAATCAAGTGACTTGGCTGATGTATATAAAATTTGGAATAAATGTTGACAGTTTAACAGATTGGGCTTTTTAACTGGCAGATGGCATTAAAATATCTATGTTGCAATATGCATATTGGGTACAGAAATGGAAATGTTGCAAAACTGTTCCACAAAAAGAGGTTAATTTTAGGAAGCACATTTTAAGGACATTCTAATTTTGGACTACTCCATATATGTAAGCAAAGATGAAATGGATGACACTTAGAAGTTCTTTAATTTTTGAAGGTTTTTGATTTGTACTTTTTTCAACTTTTTGAATTTCTGAAGCTTCAGAATTTCTTACTTTATTAAAAAAAAATCAAGCAATTCCAATTATGATGATGCCCAACTATCTCCAATAGGACTGCAAAGTGGCTGTTTATAGTCTTAGATCCTGATTGTATATATCATAGACTCACATACCTGGCAAAATTCAAAGAGGGTCATTCCATGTCAAGTGGTCTGGGGCTCCCAGGTTGACCATCATGGATTTTGATGAAATTTGGTGTGAACGTGCACACACGTCCCCAATGAACATTGGTAAAGTGTTATGTTTGCCGATGCAATACTTGCGGAGATGTAGTCATTTGTATGACCCCACACCACGGCTTTTGACAGTATGACTCCGAAAGAAGAAATCAAGGAAAGCAGGATGTATATATATTTAAGTTCGTGAATGTTTCACCATGTGATTTCGCTTCACCAAATCACCATGTGATGGAGTTGGCAGCACAACTAAACATTTGGCTGTTCAAGCCAGCCTGCGGCAATCATCAACCGACCAAATACTGATGCCGACAAATCTGTTCAACTTTTGCGACAGAAACATTCACGGAATTAAATACATCTACGTTCCGAAGAGAGAAATAGAAGAAAGCAGGATGCTGCAAGAAGAAAGATGGAAAGTTAGCAGCACAATAGCTGGCACAAAAGATCATCACCAGTTGGTTCAAATTCGATTTCTGCCAGCAAAGTTTCAAATGATATGATTAACGTTGTGGCCAAACTGTCCAATATCGTCGATCCGAATTTTAAATTGGCCGACCTATTTCCCAGTTGTTATGTTGCCTGCATTTATGACGAAAAATGGTGGGTAGGCAACATCGTGGAAATTTCAATTAAACAAAATGATGCGCTGGTAACATTTATGTATCTGCGAGGCCCTGCTCATTCATTTTATTGGCTTGAAAGACAAGATGTTTGTTGGGTTCCAGAACCACATCTTATTTGTGTGCTTCCAGCGCCTTCAGTTACATCATCAGGTTGACAGTATCAATTCCCAGAAGCGATGGTAAAGAATGTGGTGCGTAAATTTAATAATACATAAGCAATCGTTGGAATTTGGCAGTTCATCTGAGTAGTATGGACTTCAGCTTGGAAACCACATAAGATACCCCCTTTAGGCTTGGGAACCTAGGATAAGCTGCCCAATTGCTGGCTTGGGAACTGGAAAGATACCCACACAAGGCTTTGGAACTCAAGGAAGAAACCAAACTATGCCCCCTATGGCGATGGGTTTGCTGGGTCAAGTGCCTGAACTGGTAGTGACAATGTCACCATGGACCAATGCAATATAATAGTAGTAATGATGTCTATATAAAACAAACAAGATAAAACAATAATAGAATGCATGTGACACTACCATAGCAACGTCCTCCACTTTGTCCCTATTTTTAGGGCTTTATATGTCAGCAATGAAACACCAACTCTACTTTTTTAGGGGGTTTGAAACATGCTCTTTCTAATGAGAATGATTTAACAGAGTTTCCAGAAGGTCTTTTTTTTTTGTAAAAGCAGGCTGAAAATTACTGCAATTACTGCAAGTTCAAGTCCCACCAAGCCCAAGGTTGACTCAGCCTTCCATCCTTTATAAGGTAGGTAAAATGAGGACCCAGATTGTTGGGGGCAATAAAAGTTGACTTTGTATATAATATACAAATGGATGAAGACTATTGCTTAACACATTGTAAGCCACCCTGAGTCTTCGGAGAAGGGCGGGATATAAATTCAAATTAAAAAAAAAAGTTTTGCTTCTCTCAACAAGATATTGCTGGAGATATTATATCTCAAAGTTGTTGAAATCTCAGAGTCATACTGTCGAAGGCTGCAGTATGGGGAATCATACAAATGACTATATCTCTGCAAGTATTGCATAAGCAGACATAACTCTTTACCAATGTTCATTGGGGATGTGTGTGCATGTTCACACCAAATTTCATCAAAATCCGTGATGGTCAACTTGGGAACTTTCCTGAAATCAAACCACTTGACATGGAATGACCCAAGAGGTTTAATCTTTTTTCCTTTCGTAGATCAACTAAAAACATTGGTCAGGAGAATAATTATGCTTGATTAACATGAAGGGGAAATTGAGGGAGAGAAGACTACATGCCGATCAGCTACTTCTGGTTTTTGACTCTACACTGTACTGGAGAAACTCACATTTGTGTATTTGGAAATTTCTGTAATGATATTAAGGTTGCAATATTACAATTAATTGAAAATAAATTCTATTGAACTTATGCATAAGTAGTTACGTTATAGGTTATATGGCATTGTAAGCATTTTCTATTATATTCTTGATCTTTCAGATGAACTAAATGAATTCTGATTGTATGCAGCAAAGTAATTCCTTATAATCCTTTTGGTTTGAAAATTTATTAATTTATCAGGTTGAGAAAGTTGTTGTATTTACTGATAAGTAACTTTGGTCTCACTCCAGTTTGGCTTGGTCTTCATTGACAGTATATCTGTTATGTGTGTGTGTTTTGAGGCACTAGTGGTTGTGCCACAATATATTACATGTTGAATGGCTTGCATTGCTAAGAAGGGGTACAACTAGTTTGATACTTTGATACTTCCTTTATATCAGGGGTGTCAAACTCGATTTCATTGAGGGCTGCATTAGGGTTGTGTTTGACTTGGGGGGCTGGGTGGGTGTGGCCAGTTCGATGTCAATCCTGCAACTCTCTGCCAGTGAAAATGCAGCTGGGGCGCCCCAGTTCCATTTTCACTGGTAGGGGGCTGTAGGAGGCCATTGCAGTTGAAAATGGAGTCTGGGAGAGCTGCAGGAGGCCCTCATGAGGTCCATTTTCACTGGCAGAAGCTGCATGCCGGTCCTTAGCTGTTTCCAGGGCAGCCGCGCAGACCAGATCTAAGCCACTTGTAGGCCAGATCTGGCCCAAGGGTCTTGAGTTTACACCCCTGCTTTATATAAAGTGTGGGACATTTAGGGTGCTTTAGTTGTTGCTGAACTATAACTCCTATTAGCCCTAAATCCCTCACTTTCATTTTATCTATTTTAGATAAATAATTCGATGGATTTCCTTTATTTTTGTTTTTATTTTAATCATGCTAAGTGTACCTAAGGATTTATGTGTGAACTTTGGGGAAGAAACTATGGTCAGGTAGTGCATTCCAGGCGTTGACCACTCTGTTACTGAAGTCATATTTTCTGCAGTCGAGTTTGGAGCGGTTTACCATGAGTTTGTATCTATTATTTGCTTGTGTATTTTTCAACCATGTATGGTTGAAAATTCTTTTGGATTGGTCAGTAATGATCAAAAGTTCTAAGGACCAGCTTTGACTGACATTTATGACCTCACCTATTCATGAAGAATTATAACCCATCAGAATAATCTGAGCCTGTATCACTTCAAATCTAGACTACTGTAGATCCCTTCTACATTGAGATCCCCTTAAAATGTTTACAAGTCATTATTGTGACCTGATTTCAGTATGTCATGAACAAATATTGCCAGTCTTAAAATAGCGCTGTTGGCTTCATAGTGGCTTTTAAGACTAATTGTAAACCTTGAAAGCCAGAATGCTCAAAGACATCCTCCTTTCAGAATCTTGTCTTCCTCTCTTGTCTAATATGTTAATCACTGAAATGTCTCTTATGTATCCCACTTCCTAAAATAACTCATTTATGCACCTAAAGTGATTTCTTTTGCCAGTGATTTGTGATCAGAATGCCATTTGAGTTAAAAATTTCTTTGTAGACCATGTTCCTCCACTTTTAATTTCTGCACGTTAAGTTGTTATAAAGGCACAAGAAGCACCAGCAGGTGCAAGCAATAGAGCTTGTAATAATTCTTTTTTGTAGGCTTTGGAAAGGCTCACAGATCAGTGTTGCTTATGACACATTGTCTTCCTGTTGCCAGTGAGAGCAGTCTTCTGAATCATAATACTAAAGAAAATTTGAAAGTCAAGATTCTAATGCTTTTCCTTGAAAACTCTGCAAGCAAAGAGAGATTTTTTGGCAGTTTTGTTCTATTGCTAAATTGCCCTCATAATGGAATTTTTTTCTCTTAAGATTTAATTACAAAACTGTATTCCTGTATTTTAAATCCATATCTGATTCTTTGGAATATCTGTCATTGTCTGTACTAATTCATTATTAAAAGTACAACTTAAAGATTTGTAAATTCAACTTCTGCTGTTCAAACCACTTTTGTTTTTATTAGCTCAACTGAACTGATGTAATATATTTATTTTCTTGGGTGTAAGAGATGGAATTTTATATTCTCACTGAACATTTGCTCTAAAATCCCACTAGAACATTAATTACCTTCAACTGATTTATTCAGTTGAGTTTATCTGCAGAATGGCAAAGATATTGTAAGCAGCTAATCTCTCTTTTCTTTCCCCTTTTTCATTTTGTTCTTTTTAGTCTTTTGGTTATAGTCTATAGTCTTTATTTCCAGGCAAAATGGGCTACGTTACAAATGAAAGATTCAAAAGTAGAATTTCTGCATCTTTTTACATGTGATTTGCATGCCATTTCCCCTTCATTTGTCTGTTATCTCTTGTTCTTTGTTTGTTGTATTGCATTCTGTTTTGGATATTGAAAGGCTTCAAGTGACAGGAAAGCAAATATTTAGTGGCTTTTGGCATAATTTGTGGCCCAGGATTTATTATTGTATTATAGACCCCTTGTTTGTGGCCTAAATTCCTTTAAATTGGAAAGTCATTGGCCCCGATGGAGAGGGTGCGCAACCTGGGCGTCCTCCTGGATGAATGGCTGTCTTTTGAAGATCATTTGGCGGCCGTCTCCAGGAGAGCTTTCCACCAGGTTCGCCTGGTGCGCCAGTTGCGCCCCTTTCTAGACCGGGATGCCTTATGCACGGTCACTCACGCCCTCGTGACGTCTCGTCTGGATTACTGCAATGCTCTCTACATGGGGCTCCCCTTGAGGGGTATCCGGAGGCTTCAGTTAGTCCAGAATGCGGCTGCGCGGGTGATAGAGGGAGCCCCTCGTGGCTCCCGCGTGACACCTATCCTGCGCAGACTGCACTGGCTACCTGTGGCTTTCCGGGTGCGCTTCAAGGTTTTGGTGACAATCTTTAAAGCGCTCCATGACATAGGGCCGGGCTATTTACGGGACCGCCTACTGCTACCAAATACCTCTCACCGACCCGTGCGCTCTCACAGAGAGGGACTCCTCAGGGTGCTGTCAGCTAGGCAGTGCCGTCTGGCGACACCTAGGGGAAGGGCCTTCTCTGTGGGGGCTCCCACCCTCTGGAACGAACTCCTTCCAGGACTTCGTCAACTTCCGGACCTCCGAACCTTCCGTCGCGAGCTTAAAACACACTTATTTATCTGCGCGGGACTGGATTAGATTTTAAATTTATGGTTTTAAATGGGTTTTATTATTTATATGGTTTTAACAATTCGGCTATGGAATAAGTTTTTTACTTGTTATTTTAGTTTGTATTTATGTGTATTTTTAAGTGCCTGTGAACCGCCCTGAGTCCCTAGGGAGATAGGGCGGTATATAAATGTGAACAATAAATAAATAAATAAATAAATAAATATAATGGCCACTAAACTGGCAGTTAGATCACAACGTGTTCAAAACGGACAATATAAATTATATTCACTTCTAATTTTTAAATTTTTTGTCATACCCCTCTAGTATTATATTTTATGACTGTGGAGTTTAAAGTTTTATTCAGCAGAAGAAAAATCACAATTGTCAAATCACATATATCAAACATGGCATTTAATCATTGTTGTTAATTGTGAAGTTGTGTCCAACCTATCACAACCCTGTGGACAATTTTCCTCCAGGCCTTCCTGTCCTCTATCATCCCGCGGAGACCATTTAAGCTCACACTGATTGCTTCAGTGACTCCATCCAGCCACCTCATTCTGGGTCGTCCCCTTCTTCTTTTGCCCTCAATTGTTCCCAGCATTAGGCTCTTCTCCAGTGAGTCCTTCCTTCTCATTAATTGGCCAAAGTATTTCAGTTTCATCTTCAGGATCTGGCCTTCTAAAAAGCAGTCAGGACTGACTTAAAATCATTAGATATATCAAAACATTTCAGTGCCAGAAGTTTGTAATCCAAATCTATCTTCTTTTGGGCATATTCCTGAACGTAAATTTGTAAGGAAACAGAAGTGCATGTAGCAAAATACAGACAATATAAATTTCATTTGGTTGCATGGGAATCATATGTTAAAAATACTAAAGGATTAAGCAAAAAAATACCAAATGTAGAAAATAACTAGCATTCTCAAACATTGCAATTTCCCCTCCATTAAGTGCTTAATTTCATTATAAAGTACAGATTAGTTAACTAAACTGACATTTCAGTACAAATGCTTCTATTGAACAGAGGAATTTTCAAATTTAGAAACCATCCAACTCTTTACTACTTGTTTTAGACTTTATCATTTAGTCTACCAGTTTATCAGTAATATAACCAGTAGAGTTTCAGATTTACTTTCTTTTACCTTCACCTTCAATCTTTTTAAATGTTTTCTAGTTAACATTTCTCCCCCTTTGGGATTTCATGTTTCTTGAAGTAGCCTATATTACTTCTCCAGTGTTTCTTGGCCTGCTAGTCTCAGGTTGTAAAGACTAAGTGGATACAGGCAACATCCAGTGTGTGCCAATTGAGGGCTCAAATCCCTGTCTCGTAGTAGTTTTTGCCTTTTTCCAAAAAATAGCAAGAGATCCATGATATTGTGAGCTGCAGAATAGCTCTGCAAATCTAAATCATTAAATTTCAGTTTAAGAATGCAAACAACTATTTCAAAGCATTATCAATTTCTGTTTCCAAGGTGTTCCATATGTACAAATATATGTTCTATATACTCATGCTGAGGCTGTGATTATGCTTCAGCTTGTTTCCTGATGCAGACATTAAAATTCCTGTGCTAATATTGCCTGATTCCTGAAGAAACCTGTGCTGTCCCGTTCCTTCCACGTATGGCAAGAGTTCTACAGGTGTTTATTCAACAACACCCCCCACAGGTCCTCAGAAGGCATTCCTGTTGCACATGTCTGAATTCCAAGCTCAGTATAGCAAGAGTCACTGGATAACCGAATCCAGTGGGCACACATGAAGTCCAGGAAAATAATCCTGGAGTTAACAGTCCAAGATACAAGGCACAAGTACACAAGACACAGAACTGGGCACATTGCTCCAGCAACACTCAAGTCCTCAGAGCAGGGTTAAGTAGGCAGTGTTGGTGCAACCCTTCATGAGAGGCGATGTTGCCTCCTCATGAGTAGTCTAGTTGACAGGGTTGTACCTGTCTCCTCTCTGCTCTATGTGTCCTTGGATCAGTAGGACACGTAGTCATTGCCTGGAGCTTCCTGGCCGACTTGCTGCAGCTATGGCTCACCTCCCTCAGCCTGTTGCTTGTCCAATCCACCCAACTGAGGCTGCTTCATCAGCTAGCATTCTCTGAGCTCTGATCCTGCCCAATACTTGGTTCCACACTTTCCTCTGCAGATTGAAACCCATTCTCCTCCTCTGAATTTGCATCTGGAGAAGGTTCTAGGCGGTGGATCCAAGACAAGACCTGATTTACCTCTACAAAGAACTTAATAACTCAAATAACTACAGATGGGAAAATCTGTTTTCCCCCCTCAATTCTCTTTTTTTTAAACTCCATTTAGCTTCCAAATTAGTGTGGTGGTGTTGCTTTTTTTGTCAGCACAAAAATTAGTATGTTTTCTCACATGCATTTCCATTTGAATACAAATTCTTCCTAAAATGCACCTGATTAATATTATTTTTCCTACTTCTTTCTTCTTACTATAATGCATTTCCTAAATTTCTTAAGGTGCATTTGCACAATCTTGAGGTGTTAATTGCATTACAAAGTGTCTTCAAATTTTCAGAAGGGTTAATTAACATTTCAAAAGAGCAAATATTTTGCCCCTCTGTTTAAACTTGTTTCTAATTCAGAAGTCCTTAATTAAAAGAGAAAAACAAAGATCTTAGCTCAGATCCAGATGTATTTTTGAAGAAAAATCTTGGGAGTCTTCTAGAAACAGAAAGTAGAAGGGTTCCTCCCCCCCAGTTTCCCCTACAGCTCTCTCACCACTTACTTTGATCTGCATTTTGTTCAACTCCATATAGAATATTATTAGAATATTCTATTCCATGAATGGGTAGTTCATTTACAAAACCCAGAATCATCATCATCACATCACAGTAGTAATGGGGGATTTTAACTAACCTGCCATCAACTGAGAGACAAATTCTGCACCAAGTGGAAGATCCAACAGATTCCTAACAAACCTAGCAGACAATTTTGTTTCCCAAAAAGTAGAGAAATGAACAAGGGGATCAGCCATATTGGACTTAATTCTCACTAACAGAGATGAAATGATAGAAGATGTTGAAGCTACAGGAACCTTGGGGGCAAGTGATCACTCAATACTGGAATTCGACATTAAGCAAATACAAGCAGTAGAACAAAATCAAACTAGAGTCTTGGACTTTAAGAGAGCTAATTTCAATAAACTCAGAGAGAGCTTGAGAAGGATTCCATGGATGAGAATCCTCAAGGGGAAAACAACTCGAAGCTTGGGAAATTTTGAAAAGGGAGATAAAAGCCCAGTCTAGCACAATACCATTGAAGAAGAAAAATAATAGATCTCAAAAGAAACCAGCATGGATGAATAAAGAACTATCTGACAAATTGAAAGACAAAAAGGACAAGTATAAAAAGTGGAAAGAGGGGCAAATAACTAAGGCAGAATATCAGCAAATAGCCCGAGCCTGTAAAGATGAAGTGAGGAAAGCTAAGGCTCACAATGAACAAAGGCTAGCGACAAAAGTAAAAAATAACAAAAAAAGCTTCTTCCAACATGTTAAAAACAAGAAAAAAGTCAAGGAAACAATTGGCCCATTGCTGGGAGAAAGTGGCAAGAAGGTGACAAGCAACAGGAAGAAAGCAGATCTACTTAACTCATTTTTTGCATCTGTCTTTACACAAAAGGAAAAAACAATCCAACCTATCAAAAACAGCACCACAAAAAAACAGATTAAGAACACAAGTTAAAATAGGGGAAAAAATGGTAAGTGAACATCTGTCTACCCTAGACGAGTTCAAATCACCAGGACCGGATGGATTACACCCCAAGGTTCTGAAGGAACTGGCAGATGAGATCTCAGAAGCACTGAACTATATCTTTCAAAGATCCTGGAGCACAGGGGAGCTGCCAGAGGACTGGAAAAGAGCTGATGTAGTTCCCATCTTCAAAAAAGGGAAAAAAAACAGATCCAGGAAATTACAGGGAAGATTCTGGAAAAGATAATCAAGTAACGAATCACCGAACACCTGGAAGCAAACAAAGTAATAACCAAAAGCCAACATGGGTTTGTTAAAAACAGATCATGCCAGACCAATCTTATTGCATTCTTTGACAAAATGACAAAATTAGTAGACCAGAGGAATGCTGTCGATATAATTTACTTGGACTTCAGTAAAGTATTTAATAAAGTAGACCATAACCTACTACTAGGTAAAATAGAAAAATGTGGGTTAGTCAGTACCACCACCAGATGGATTTGTAACTGGCTGACCAACTGCACTCAACGTGTAGTCCTCAACGGAACTACATCCACATGGAGGGAAGTATGCAGTGGAGTACCCCAAGGCTCTGTTTAGGCCCAGTACTCTTCAACATCTTCATCAATAACTTGGACAAGGGGATAGATGGGAAACTCATCAAATTTGCAGATGACACCAAGCTGGCAGGAATAGCTAACACTCCAGAAGATAGGCTCAAGTTACAGAAAGATCTTGACAGACTTGAACATTGGGCACTATCTAACAAAATGAAATTCAACAGTGTAAAAAGTAAGGTTCTACATTTAGGCCAAAAAAACAAAATGCACAGGTACTGTATATGTGATACCTAGCTCAATAGTAGTACCTGTGAGAGGGATCTTGGAGTCCTAGTGGACAACCATTTAGATATGAGCCAGCAGTGTGCAGCAGCTGCTAAAAAAGCCAACACAGTTCTGGGCTACATAAACAGAGGGATAGAATCAAGATCACATGAAGTGTTAGTGCCACTTTATAATGCCTTGGTAAGGCCACACTTGGAATACTGCATTTCAGTTCGCCGCGATGTAAAAAAGATGCTGAGACTCTAGAAAGAGTGCAGAGAAGAGCAACAAAGATGATTAGGGGACTGGAGGCTAAAACATATGAAGAACAGTTGCAGGAACTGGGTATGTCTAGTTTAATAAAAAGAAGGACTAGGGGAGACATGATAGCAGTGTTCCAATATCTCAGGGGTTGCCACAAAGAAGAGGGAGACGGGCTGTTGTCCAAAGCACCTGAGGGTAGAACAAAAAGCAATGGGTGGAAACTAATCAAGGAAAGAAGCAACTTAGAACTAAGGAGAAATTTCCTGACTATTAGAACAATTAATAAGTGGAACAACTTGCCTGCAGAAGTTGTAAATGCTCCAACACTGGAAATTTTTAAGAAGATGTTGGTTAACCATCTTTCTGAGATGGTGTAGGGTTTCCTGCCTAGGCAGGGGGTTGGACTAGAAGGCCTCCAAAGTCCCTTCCAACTCTGTTGTTATTATGATTACCCCTCCTCTTCCTCCTCCTCCCTCTCTCTAACTTCAAAGTGATCCAGACATACATAATTAGAAACTCTACAAAGCCCTTTAAGACCCCATCTGCTTTCTGATTTATCTACCTAAATCTAGCACGTCTGCAGAAAAAGTTCTTGAAAGCTAGTATGATGAATTAAGTAAGGGAAAAGAACACATATAAAAATTGTTTTCTTTAAAGATTTGGACATAAGTACCTTGAAGACAGTTGGACTACTGTAATACTCCCTCTTCTTGATTGTTTTTTTAAAGCTGTGTAACCCTAAAATGTATAGTGACTACTGTCTTCCTTACAAGCTATATCTACACCATTACGTAGCTTGCATTACTGTTTACGTTGCTGAGTTAGGAATGGGAATGGGATTATTCCTGTGCATTTGCATTCAGAAGTGGTTTGACAGATGCATAGATATTGAGAACTAGCTTAAAAGCTTTAGGTTAGTTGTCTTAAGTAATCCTTTCTTATGGCCTCAGATTCAAGAGTGGATTATAAAACAGCTGTCAAATACTAAGAACAAAAAACAACAACCATGGAACATAGTCTGATTATGATATGAAGGTTCACTATAACTAATTTTTACAGCTGATCACGAGAGAGAATCACTTTGCCATTTTTATTATCTCCAAATTATTCTTATACGTTTGCAGATCATCTTCCAAAGATTTTCATGGACTTGAGCTAAATGAAACTTCATAAATAATTGTGTGGGTTAAGGAGAAGAAATCCATTCCCCTCAGGCCAACTACAGATTTCTCTGTAGGGCATGGTGGAAAAGAAAGCAATCAAAACCCTCTTTATTTTTGTCACTACAAAGTAGGTGCAGCTCTGAATACATATCAGAGGCAGATGAATTGAGTTAAAGGTGCCAACATTAGAACTTTCTGCACCACAAATCCAGTCTAAACCACACAGCTTTTTAAAGCTTTCACTCTCCTCAAAAAGTATGGATTTTGAAACAATGAAGTTATGTGCTTAGACTTTGAAGAATTTGGCTTGAGGATATTACCATCTTCACAAAGAAATAGAAAATAATATAGGTCATTAATGTGATCATACATTTAAATAGTGAATTATTTGATCCCTTAGGAGCATTTGCGTATTAACTTCTTGATAATGAGATGGGTGGCAAATAAATTTAATAAATAAACATAGTATGTTCCAAAATATATTCCAAGAAGGAAGGAAATACACTCCATCATAATATATTTAAAAGTCACTGCTACTCATAGAGTAGTTATTTTCTTAGTTCTTCATTAATACATCCTCTTAATAATCTGATCCACCGTTAATATTTTCTTTAAATCGTGTTTGTAGGTTGAGCATTTGCAAATGACTTTAGAGAAAAATACTTTTAGCAGATTTTAAGTTTAGTTTAGACTTTTCTATAATATTAGTGAAATGATTATATTGAAGATGTGTCATCAACTCCTAGTAGATTCTTAGCAGTCACAGAGATAAAATCTATCCAGGATCATTTTTTCCTTTTCTAGTCTTACAGATCTTCCAGTGGTACATCCATCATATCTGTAATTGAGTCTATCCACTTTGTTGCTGGTCCTCTTCCCTTTTTTCCCATCTTTAGCTGCATTATAAACTTACCGAAAAGACTAGGGTTTTGTATAATGTATTCAAAATACAATAATTTCAGCTTCGTCATTTGTGCTCAAGAAAGAATCATGGGTTGATTTCTTCAGTAGTCTATTGGTTTGTTTTCTTGGCTATCCATGGTATTCTCTAGAGTATTCTTCAACATCAGAGAACAAAAATGTCAATACTTGATTTATCCTGTCTAATTTTCATTTCCATGATGTCACAGGACCAACCACTTTCTGCACAATTATAATTTTTCTTCGGTAGACATATCATGTCATTTTATAGTTTTTTCTATGGGCATAGTTTCCAATGTGTTTTATAAATACTGATTCTTTACGGCTGACAATCAATCCTAAAAGCCAAAGCTGTCATTTACTTCAGTATCTTCATTAACAATTTTAATTGCTATATTTCTTGTCCTTAGTTGGACTTTTTTATATTTAATTTCAGTCCCATTTTTATTGCATTCCTTGGCTCTCATTACTATACCTTCCAGATGATTTGCATTTTTAGATAACCAGGGAAGCAATATCTTTCAATCCAACTTCACAAACAATTATTAATGACCACAAAAACAAAGTACTGTTTGATCAACTAAAGAGGCAATTTAAAAAAAAAAAGTATCACAGGAGAGGCCCACTCTGCATGCAAGCATGGAGCCAGTTGATCTTTCCTCCCTTCCTCTCCTCCCCTTAATTCTAGTCAATGCAAAAGTTAAGGGAAGCAAGAAGAGATATCCAATGGCTTATTAATATGTATACTTTTAGAAGATTTTAATTATTGGATGGTTTAATTTCTGGCCATCTTATCATTTTAAGAGTTATAAATGTTTCCCCTGAATTTTGAACTTCATTTTAATTTCTGCTTATTTGGCATTCAGCAGTAGCAATATACTTATTTGTTCAAATTCTGAAGCGTGCTGTCATATTTTTTTTAAAAAGTCACTTAAAAGCTCTGAAAGCTTTCATGTACAGTATGTATCATTTATCTTCCTGTTTCATGGGTATCTGGTAGTATAATCTCCACGCTGGAAATATTTATATGATTGAGCTATACTTATTACTAATACAATCCTATTAACACATCTAATCTTAGATTTGGCTTAGATTAACAATTTTCACTTGTATTCATAGCCACAGTTTTGTTGACCTGGTGTATACCATTAATCCTTTCATATCTTTCATAGTCTTGTCGCCCTTCAATTGTTCTATAATCAGATATAATTTGAATTGGCTTGTAAAGAATACATCACTTCCTTGCATTCTAGCAGCATTGTAGCCATTTTCTAATATTACTTTAATATCTTCAGTGTATGTATTACCCATATTTTTATTCTACTATAACTAAAATGACTCTCAGTGGCTCACATAGAAAACATATCATGTAAAACAAGTCCCCTACAAAAGCAAAAGTACCACGGTGCTAGAATACAAAGGAAATTAAAAATGGTAACATCACATCAGGAGGCTTTTATGTTAACTGACAACTTTAAGTATCTGTCCACACAGAATCAGTTGTAGGCAAATTAGACTTTGTGATGTCAATAATTGTATTGTAAGCAAAGAGAGTATTGCTTTATTTGCATCTTCAGCATGGTAGGAGAGAACAGGAGCTGCTCATGAACCCTTCAGGGGAGCTGAAATTGTCAAATGAAGAGCATTAAAAGTATACAAAGATGCAGTTGAGTAATGATGACTGATAGCAAAAACAAGTTTACCAAAATTACAAGGATACTTCATAATGAGCTTCTTTGAAAGAACAACTGATTGTGAAGCCTAAACTTATAGTTATTAAGCAACAAAGTTTAAAGGTACAAGCAAATTCTTCCAAGAATTATGATGTTATGCTGTTGCTAATATTACTCATCCTTCCTGGAGTTTGTAAGAAATGGGAAGAGGTTGCTGAATGTGTAAGTTTTCATTTGATGTCATTCTTAACTTTTTCAGAAATTAAGTTTGTGATACAGCAGGGATTTGAAGGGTAATATTTACATAATCTGTTCAATTCAGTAATGGGTATCTAGTGAATTAAAACTATGATGTACTTTTTAATTGGAACAGCTTGCTGGCAGGAGATAAGATGACTTAAAAAGCTGCCCAGTTTTGAAAAAGAAGCAATGCAGTTGTAAAAAAAACTCCAGTGGTATAGGCAATTGGCGCAAATTCTAGTCTCATTTTCAATTAACACTTTAAAATGTTTATTATTTTTGTGTCCCTAAAACAGGCATTGCAATTACTGTATTTTTCAGAGTATAAGATGCACCTTTCTCCCCCACAAAAGAGGCTGAAAATTTGGGTGCGTCTTAAACTCCAAATGTAGCTTTTCAAAGCTTTTTTTTCAGCCCTAACTAGGTGCTAGCCAAGTGAAGCGATCTCTTCCCCATTCCCACCCCCATGCTTTGCCTGCTTTTCTCATTGCTGCTTCTTCTCAGCTGTGCCTTACAAGCTGTTTTTTATCCCTAAGCAGGGGATTAAAAAAACCCCAGCAAACTAATGTACTGAAGCTGACCAGACTAAGGACACTAGCCAGATGAATATCTGGTAGGCAGATTTCCCCCCCTATTTTCCTCCCGAAAAACTAAGCTGCATCTTATACTCCGAAAAATACAGTACATTTTAAATTGTCATCATGGCTTTTATTTAGATAAGAATATGTAGGTTTTGTACACAATATGCAAAGAGAACCTAGAGAAGGTTCTAATGTTGGGAAAGGTGGCCAATAAGTGAAATGGATGAGAAGTTGATGAATTTAGTTACAGAGGCTATGAGTGCATCATTGGAAGACCAATGGATAAATCATCATGGAGAAAATCTATCTAGGTCAGCATGTTGATGACTCATAGTCAGAGTATATGTGGGTATGGATATGACCTCTAAACTTCACTCATACATCTATACAGAAAGTGATATCAATCTACATTATGAATTATTACAATTCAAATATTTACAGCACCATTTTTACAACTTCACACACACTGTGTCATCATAACACTTGGCAGAATTGGCTTATATTTTCAAATGTTAGTAGTCATAATATTAGACTTCAAAATCAAGTTGTCCTTTCAATGAAGTCCATCATGAAAAATATATATACTTTATATATAATATAAAGTATATATTTACAATGCACTATATATTATAATTCCTAGAATCTGACCAGATTAAGACTGTGTATGATTTTTATAAATAAATTAAAAATATGAACAGAATTATAGCATATCTCCAGAAAAGGTTCAATGTGATACATGGAATTATATTGCAAATATTGTGATTTTGACTTAATGAATTTATGTGTGAACACCTATTTTAGTTTCTAGACTATATTATCTATATTAATCTGCATTTTTCTGATAACTTGGGTAAAAATTATTAAGTCTAAATCTGTAGCTTAACTTCATTGCTCTGAATGCACAAGCTATGCAAAATTTGCTTTCAGAGTCTTTAGGCTGGATCCTGTCCTTTGTCAGTTTTTATTGGCATTTATCATGTGGCTTGGCAATAATTTACCTACCTTCCCGCAAGGACACATCTCCACATTTTTTAAACAAAATAAAATGAAGCTTGCACAATTAACCAACTACATGTATTAGAAATAAAAGTCTGAAATGGATCCCTTTTCCTCTGAGAAGTCACTGGGGGAGGAATAGTCAATGTCATATAAACTGAACCGTAATTGAAAATACAGTTTTTAATTAAAGCTGTTTTTAGCTTATTCCCAGGTATAGTCTCATCAATGCAGTAATAGCAGTGGTGTTCTCTGATGTTAAGCAGGCTAATTTTTTGCTATAGTTAGATGTTTTTCATGGAAAATAATGAACATGAATTATCATTTAAGAGCCAAGTTTGTACTCTGAGGGATTTACTGTACTAGCTAGTAGCATTAAAAATTTCCATTGATTTTAGCAGGCTTGAAATCCCTACACTGATACAAAACTGCATAGCATTGTACCTACTTACTTTTCAAACATGTTATCATATTTGAAGAAAGATCTGCCCTTCCTCAGTTTGAGAAGAAATTAACTGGATCATCAGTGGGGAAATTTGATGTTCATATTATATTTTTGATTCAGGGGTAGGAACATAGCATAACAAAATTTATTACAGCTAAGTAACCAGAAGAAAGAGAAAAGTATAGCAAAGTATCCACGTATATACAGCCTAGATAATTTATGTAAATTTAAGATAGCTGATTTAATTAACTAACACCATAAAAACATTCTTTATAAAAGTTATATACTCTATTTGCTACTACTTTACAGTCTTTGAGTGCATGTATGAATAAAATAGAGAAAATAAAATGGAGGAAGTAAACAATTTTTTAGTATAAAACATTAAGGTAGGACAAAAGATTTTGCCTTGATGAGCTTGCTGTATGACTTCAGAACAAATTTTGCAACTTGTGGTGCATTATTAATGGGTAAAGACAAAGTTATGTAGACTGTCCTTTATACCTTTTAATATAGGGCGTTTTACTTTAGTGTCTGGCTTGCTCACAGAAAAAGCAACTTAGAAGCATGTGAGCCATTGATTCCAATTCCCACTTTCCACACTGACAGAGTCTTTCTAGGTATGGAATCTTATTATATCTGTTTTCCGTATTGCGGAGGGAAAATATTAATATATGGCCTTGAAAAGATGTATCTACAATGGTTAAAAAAGGATTTTGTAAATTATTGATCTGGGCACCATTACAGTAGGCAACCATATATGCCAATGTCTTCATGGATATCTTTCTTGCTGCTGACCAGGCTACCTGTCCCTATCTGCTTTTTAAAAAACTATTTTCGTGAATGAAGGCAAATATACATGTTGCAGGATAATTTTGCAGGATCCAGTCTGAGTCAGACACCAGGACCAGAGGTTTAGTGTTCTGAGCTTTTGGACTCATACTGGAGCCCATCTTCAGGGAACTTCTTTCTACCAGAATGTGTGCTTTGAACTATTCTATGTGCAGTATTTATGTGGTGCCTGGTTGTGTGCGGTTTTTATTTGTTGATTGGGGTGTTGATGGCTGGCTATTAAGTCATTGGCTGTTGTTTCCTTGTGCTGCCAAGTCTTCGGCTCCTAAGTACCTGATAAGCTGGTAGTAAGTCCTGTTGACTGACAAGGGGCCCGTTTCCCAGGCTTCAATCATTTCCCTGGCTACCTATGTACCTGCTCAGCCAACAATCTTAGTAACTTGAATTTGAAATTGAATGTATGTCCTTGTTCATTGCAATATGAGGCTACCAATGAGCTTGGGTCTCCTCCTTTGACCACTCACTTATGTTCTTGCAGTCTGGTGATTAGCTTCCTCTCCATCTGTGCTACGTAGTCACAGAGATAATCCAAGCGATCTTTGTGTCACTATTTCACTCTTTTTAACTTGCCCTTCTGTAATTCTGTAATTGTTTTGCTACATAGTTATTCCACTTTTGCGATTCTCCCTGTCAATTTGTTTTAAGACTAAGAAAATGTGGAATGCCGTGTTATCAGGATCCTTGATGAGTTAGAGAAAGAAAAAAAAACCTTAATTCTACATTCTCATAATCTAGTCCAAATATGAAGTATATACACAACACTAGTGAAAAATAATATTTTAAAAATCCAGCTAACAAGTGTTTGAATTATTTGTAATAAAGGAGAGAGATTGTATAATATCTAGGATTTGGATAAAAGAATTCATTTTCATTGGAATATTCATGCAAAGCAGCAGGATGCTGTAGAAATGAGAAGAGGGAGAGAGGTGTGGGAAAACAGGCAGAAATTATCAGCAAACAAAGAAAAGTGGCTGCTGCTTTTGAGTGTAAATCTTCATTGAAAACAAGAAATTATACTTAAAAGGAACTTTTCTCATAAAAACAACGATTGGATTTTACCTCCACTTTTCCAAACAAGTAGAGGTTCACAAATCAGTTGTGGGTCCATTGAAAGTGATATAGGACAAGAGTTTGGTGGTACATCATCTGCAGGAAAAAAGTGTTTTGACATTTGTTAAAAATGTTGTGATCTGCTCTGCTCGAGAAACTAGAATGGATTGCAAATATAACATGTCAAGTAATTAGTCAAGAGAAAACTTTATCATTAATAAAAACAAGCAACTCTTGGAAAGCTTATATCTAATTACTTCTATTTTTAATTTCTCTGGCAGGTATATTTATGTCCCAATGGGAGGATCTCACTGCAGCATATTTAAGATGCTGTTTTCGACTGCCATCACATTTGCTTTTGTAAGTTATTGGCATGGAAGCCATAGCTATCTTTGGTCCTGGGCTGTGCTTAATTGGCTTGGAGTAACAGCTGAAAATGGAGTGAAGAGGATTGTTTCTTTTCCAATTGTCCATAATTTTATTGTAAGTTAATTCTTTTTCATGTTTCTAAGAATCATATGTAAGTTTAGGATTAAATCTGACGTGTGTTTTCTGAAAACTTCCTGAGCAGGTTAAGTACTTTTTAGAACTGCTTGTCTCCTAATCATAACATAACATAACAACAGAGTTGGAAGGGACCTTGGAGGCCTTCTAGTCCAACCCCCTGCCCAGGCAGGAAACCCTACACCATCTCAGTCAGATGGTTATCCAACATTTTCTTAAAAATTTCCAGTGTTGGAGCATTCACAACTTCTGCAGGCAAGTCGTTCCACTTATTAATTGTTCTAATAGTCAGGAAATTTCTCCTTAGTTCTAAGTTGCTTCTTTCTTTGATCAGTTTCCAACCATTGCTTCTTGTTCTACCCTCAGGTGCTTTGGAGAACAGCCTGACTCCCTCTTCTTTGTGGCAACCCCTGAGATATTGGAACACAGCTATCATGTCTCCCCTAGTCCTTCTTTTTATTAAACTAGATATACCCAGTTCCTGCAACCGTTCTTCATATGTTTTAGCCTCCAGCCCCTAATCATCTTTGTTGCTCTTCTCTGCACTCTTTCTAGAGTCTCAACTTCTTTTTTACATCGCGGGGACCAAAACTGGATGCAATATTCCAAGTGTGGCCTTACCAAGGCATTATAAAGTGGTACTAACACTTCACGTGATCTTGATTCTATCCCTCTGTTTATGCAGCCCAGAACTGTGTTGGCTTTTTTAGCAGCTGCTGCACACTGCTGGCTCATATCTAAATGGTTATCCACTAGGACTCCAAGATCCCTCTCATAGGTACTACTATTGAGCAAGGTACCACATATACGGTACCGGTGCATTTTGTTTTTTTGGCCTAAACGTAGAACCTTTCTTTTTTCACTGTTGAATTTCATTTTGTTAGATAGCGCCCAATGTTCTAGTCTTGTCAAGATCTTTCTGTAACTTGAGTCTATCTTCTGGAGTGTTGGCTATTCCTGCCAGCTTGGTGTCATCTGCAAATTTGATGAGTTCCCCATCTATATAGACGAGAGGTCGAACGACTAGCCTTGTGGTGCAACCAAAACAATCTGGAACTGAACACACTCAAAACCGTAGAAATGGTGGTAGATTTTAGGAAAAACCCTTCCATACTTCCACCTCTCACAATACTTGACAACACAGTATCAACAGTAGAAACCTTCAAATTTCTGGGTTCTATCATATCTCAAGATCTCAAATGGACAGCTAACATCAAAAACATCATTAAAAAAGGACAACAAAGAATGTTCTTTCTGCGCCAACTCAGTAAGCTCAAACTGCCCAAGGAGCTGCTGATCCAGTTCTACAGAGGAATTATTGAGTCTGTCATTTGCACCTCTATAACTGTCTGGTTCGGTTCTGCAACCCAACAAGAAAAACACAGACTTCAGAGGATAATTAGAACTGCAGAAAAAATAATTGCTACCAACTTGCCTTCCATTGAGGACCTGTATACTGCACGAATCAAGAAGAGAGCCGTGAAAATATTTGCAGATCCCTCGCATCCTGGACATAAACTGTTTCAACTCCTACCCTCAAAACGACGCTATAGAGCACTGCACAACAGAACAACTAGACACAAAAACAGTTTTTTCCCGAAGGCCATCACTCTGCTAAACAAATAATTCCCTCAACACTGTCAGACTATTTACTGAATCTGCACTACTATTAATCGTTTCATAGTTCCCATCACCAATCTCTTTCCACTTATGACTGTATGACTATAACTTGTTGCTGGCAATCCTTATGATTTATATTGATATATTGATCATCAATTGTGTTGTAAATGTTGTACCTTGATGAACGTATCTTTTCTTTTATGTACACTGAGAGCGTATGCACCAAGACAAATTCCTTGTGTGTCCAATCACACTTGGCCAATAAAATTCTATTCTATTCTATCCCCTCGTCCAAGTCATTGATGAAGATGTTGAAGAGTACTGGGCCTAAAACAGAGCCTTGGGGTACTCCACTGCATACTTCCCTCCATGTGGATGTAGTTCCGTTGAGGACTACACGTTGAGTGTGGTTGGTCAGCCAGTTATGAATCCATCTGGTGGTGGTGCTGTCTAACCCACATTTTTCTACTTTATCTAGTAGTAGGTTATGGTCTACTTTATCAAATGCTTTACTGAAGTCCAAGTAAATTATATCGACAGCATTCCTCTGGTCTACTAATTTTGTCATTTTGTCAAAGAATGCAATAAGATTAGTCTGGCATGATCTGTTTTTGACAAACCCATGTTGGCTTTTGGTTATTACTTTGTTTGCTTCTAGGTGTTCAGTGATTCGTTGCTTGATTATCTTTTCCAGAATCTTCCCCGGTATTGAGGTCAGGCTGATAGGTCTGTAGTTTCCTGGATCTGTTTTTTTTCCTTTTTTGAAGATGGGAACTACATCAGCTCTTTTCCAGTCCTCTGCCAGCTCCCTGTGCTCCAGGATCTTTGAAAGATATAGTTCAGTGGTTCTGAGATCACGTCTGCCAGTTCCTTCAGAACCTTGGGGTGTAATCCATCCGGTCCTGGTGATTTGAACTCGTCTAGGGTAGACAGGTGTTCACTTACCATTTTCTTCCCTATTTTAACTTGTGTTTCTAATCTGTTTTTGTAGTGCTGTTTTGATAGGTTGGATTGTTTTTTCCTTTTGTGTAAAGACAGATGCAAAATATGAGTTAAGTAGATCTGCTTTCTCCCTGTTGCTTGTCATCTTCTTGCCACTTTCTCCCAGCAATGGGCCAATTGTTTCCTTGACTTTTTTCTTGTTTTTAACATGTTGGAAGAAGCTTTTTTTGTTATTTTTTACTTTTGTCGCTAGCCTTTGTTCATTGTGAGCCTTAGCTTTCCTCACTTCATCTTTACAGGCTCGGGCTATTTGCTGATATTCTGCCTTAGTTATTTGCCCCTCTTTCCACTTTTTATACTTGTCCTTTTTGTCTTTCAATTTGTCAGATAGTTCTTTATGCATCCATGCTGGTTTCTTTTGAGATCTATTATTTTTCTTCCTCATTGTGTTAGACTGCGCTTTTATAATCTCACTTTTCAAAATTTCCCAAGCTTCTTGAGTTGTTTTCCCCCTGAGGATTCTCATCCATTGAATCCTTCTCAAGCTCTCTCTAAGTTTATTGAAATTAGCTCTCTTAAAGTCCAAGACTCTAGTTTGACTTTGTTCTACTACTTGTATTTGCTTAATGTCGAATTCCAATATTGCGTGGTCACTTGCCCCCAAGGTTCCTGTAGCTTCAACACCTTCTATCATTTCATCTCTGTTAGTGAGAATTAAGTCCAGTATGGCTGATCCCCTTGTCACCTTCTCTATTTTTTGGGAAACAAAGTTGTCTGCTAGGTTTGTTAGAAACCTGTTGGATCTTCCACTTGGTGCAGAGTTTGTTTCCCAGTTGATGTCAGGGTAGTTAAAATCCCCCATTACTACTGTGATGTGCTTCCTACATACCTTAGTTAGCTGACTAGCAAAAAGTTCATCTACTTCCTCTGTTTGGTTGGGTGGCCTATAGTATAGACCTATGGCAATATCGTTTTTCACTCCTTTTATATTGACCCAAATCCATTCAAGATGATTTTCATCATTGTTGTGCTCTATTTCTGTAGAGATGTAGTTATTTCTTATATATAGTGCAACTCCACCTCCTCTTTTATTTGGTCTATTTCTTTTAAATAATTTATATCCCTCTAGCTGTATGTTCCATTTGTCAGTTTCATCCCACCAAGTAATGGCAACAATATCATATCTGCCCTCATTTACTTGAATTTCTAATTCACCCTGTTTATTCCTCATACTCTGTGCATTGGTGTATAGACATTTGAGTCCATTTGGATTGACCTTGTGTTTACTGTCTACATAACCTGTGTTGACTGCCCCTACTTTCTTGCCACCTGTTGGTTTAGTGCACATGGTATGGCACTCACTGTTAAATGCTTGGTTTTGCTTGATAGCAGGGCTGATAGTCTTACCCATACAGACATCTATGTTACATGCACTGATAACCCTTTTAGTTTTCGATTGCTCATTCGATTAATCAAAGAACTTGGGTATGAAACTAGCACTACATTGCCTCTAAAGTTAAGAAAAAGTGGGACTCTGTAATGGAATGCAAGGGAGACCTTGTGGGAAAGGTAGAAAGAAACCAGACTATTGGGGAGGACCTCACCGCCCTTTTATGGTCAGAGAAAGAAACTAAGGCAGGCCCTACCCTAATGGAGCACACATTTTCATAAAGTGATATGTGCTCTGTGTGATCTTTGATTGTCATTTGCAAAGGAACTATGTGGTGTAGGACCAGTCTTGTCTTTAGCAGCTGCTGGTCAATAGTTTCAACAGCCATTGGGCAGTCTAGGGGTTGAATAGGGAATTGGCTTCTGTACTGTTTCTATACCAATGAAATTATTAGTTGTCCAGATTGTATAGGGTGGCACAGTGGTTAAGACACTGGGCTTGTCAGTTGGAAAACTGGCACTCTGGTTTGAGACCCAAGCTCCACACTTCAAAAGCATACAAATGCAAGTCAGTAAATGGGTGCCACTTCAGTAGAAATCACAGCAGTGAATCACAGCAGTCCGTGATACCATGCTGGCTACATGACCATGGATATGTCTTCCAAAAGCGCTGGCTCAATGGCCTTGAAATTGAGATGAGCATCGCTCCCTATAGTCAGCAACAATTACCTTTTTTACCAGAGTCTGCAAAAGCAGAAAGCTCCTCTTTCTGCCCAGAATCTGAAGTAACAATAATAGAAATAATTAAGTATGCTTGCCTACTTAATGTTCTTGGTTGGCTGAGTTCTCCTCAGATGGTGGATGGCCTCCTTTTGGAGCTCTGAGGTGGGGAGAATGGTGACATTTTCCTCAGGCACTATCTGGGATCGAGCTAGGCAATTATAGGCTTTGTATTCCATTGATTTACAAATTCTGCATCTTATTATTGTAATCACTGCTGTTGTTTTATTTGGCATGATATATCTATGTGTCCAGGAGCCTCACAGTAATAGCATAGTCCTTGCTGCCTTCTGTTTTGGTTGTCCCATACCGCCCTCACTGTTCTGCCATGCTGGATTTGGAGAATTGGGAGAGATTGTATGGGGAAGACATTGTAGGTTCTTTTTTCCTTCCTGTTTCTCCCTTGCTTCAATTGTTTCAGCTGGCCATCTATAATTACACAATGTTAAAAAAGCTCTTGCATAGTATTTTGGGCTCCTTGCCTCATTAGCTTGTCTCTCAGTTCATTGGCCAGCCTTTCTCTGAACTGGTCAATTAATGCTAAGTCTTTCCACTCTACATCACCATCAAGTAACTTAAAACTGAAATATATGCTCATACTCTTCTCTGTCCCTGCTTGAACTTCCAAATGTCTTGTTCAGTAAGCATTCATAGTTATGATGATAATGAAAAAGTAGCTGCACAACCAATCCTTGCATTTATGACTTTCATAGGACTGTAAAGCAAAGGAAAGCTAAAGTAAGATCGTATTTTTCGCTTAATGACTTACTAGTCCCAACTGTAATTATGAAATGAAGAGTACCTGTAGTAGTTTAACAGAATAACAGAGTTGAAAGGGATTTTGGAGGTCTTATAGTCCAACCCCCTGCTCCAGCAGGAGACCCTATACCAGTGATGGCTAACATTTTTGCTGTTGTGTGCCAAAAGATGGGGTTGCACGGGGGGGGGTCGCGCACGTATGTGCCCATCCCCATAATTCAATGCCCCCCCCTGTGCTCCCCCTGCCTTTGGCATACAAAGGCACGGTGGCCATGGTAGGTCCGTTTTTTGCCCTCCCCAGGCTCCAGAGGCTTTCTTGGAGCCTGGGGAGGGTGAAAATGTCCTTTCCCCCCCAAAGGTTCTCCGGAGGCCGGAAACAGCCTGTTTGCTGACTTCCGGTGGGCCCAGAAGGCCCGAAAATCAGCTGACTGGTGCGCACATGCGCACTGGAGCTCGCTCACGTGCCCACTGATATGGCTCCACATGCCACCTGTGATATGCGTGCCATAGGTTCACCATCACAGCCCTACACCATTTTCGACAAATGGTCCTCCAGTCCCTTCTTAAAAGCCTCCAGTGTTGGAGCATGTACAACTTCTAAAAGGAAGTTGTTCCACTGATTGATTGTTCTTACTGTCAAGAAGTTTCTCCTTGGTTCTAGGTTGCAACCAATCCTTGCATTTATAACATCCATAGGTCTGTAAAGCAAAGGAAAGTTAAAGTAAGATCATAACTTTTGCTTAATAACTGAGTTACCAGTCCCAACACAGATCACTAAATGAAGAGTACATGTAGTACTTTGAATGAAAAGAATGTGAACGAAAAGTTCTTTTGCATTAGTACTGACCCTGTCAAACCATTAAAAGGAGTGTCTTGGGAGGAGGGTGTTGGAGGAAACAAGGCAGGATATGAGAGCTTACTAATCACCTTAAAGGTAATTGGAAGACATGGAAAATGGTTACATTTCAGTTGCCTGGGCCTTTGGCTTCGTCATATTGCTAACGTGATACTAGGCAACCACAGGCAGTCTATTGAATGTGGAGATGGCTGATTCTGTCAGGCATGCTATATGATCACAGCCATTGAGAAAGACCAGGGATAATAAATTATAGTGATAATTTATTTTGCTCTTGAAATGTTTCGAAAGATGTAAAATGGATCCCTGTTTAATCATTTTAAAACATGTAGATGGTGCTTAATGGTGTAGGTGATCAATCGGCATCTTTGTCTTGTGAAAGGAACAAGTAGCAAGTATTAATAGAAAATCTGATGGCTGGCGGGTTAGGCCTTCATTCTTATCCTCCCTATTTCTGTGCGGTGAACTGTTTAATCTTGGCTTAGAAAAGAAGAAGAAACAGCTGCATGGCGCCACAAGCAGTACGTGCTAAAATTTCCTGGATAGTGGCTGAAAAACTGGAGATGAGGTGAGACTAGACTGAAGTAGGAATTAGCAAAAGAATATATATCACTGTAAAATATCAAGCAAATTAGGAAGAGATCCCACAAATGATATCCAAAGGTGGAATTCAGTTGCCGTTTTTGCGTTTCTTTTTTTAGCAGAATCAAGAAATAACCATTCTTTTTGCACCATTAGCCACTCTATCTGTTGTTGAAACAAGCCACAAGAGTTTAGAAAGAAGATTTTCAGTAAGCTTGGTGGAGAGTTGCAGTGGGAGAGAAAATTGGCTCCTTTTATGCCTACTGACAGAGGAAATTCTGTAATTGACGAGTTGCCTTCAGCAAGTTATATAAAAAATGAGCAACAAGCAAAGCTGCATAAAGATGAGTTATGTAAGGGTTGGCTGAAATTCATCTCAGCTGAAAATTCTCTAGAATTCGCTTCATGATTTTTGTTTTAGAGGGAAGAAAAGCCTTTGTCTTCCAATAGATCAGAGTTCCCCAACCTTTCCGGCTTTGCAGACTGGCGGGGAGGCGGGATGGTTTTGCGCAAGCTTTGTTATTCTGTTAAACTGCTACAGGTACTCTTCATTTGGGTAGATTGGGACTGATAACTCAGTTATTAATAGCAATAGCAATAGCACTTGGACTTATATAGTGCTTCACAGCACTCTCCAAGCAGTTTACAGAGTCAGCATATTGCCCCCCCAAATCTGGGTTCTCATTTTACCAACCTGGGAAGGATGGAAGTCTGAGTCAACCTTGAGCCAATGAAAATCGAACTGCCAAACTGCTGGCAGCTGACAGTCAGCAGGAATAACCTGCAGTACTGCATTCTAACCACTGCGCCACCACAGCTCTTAAGTGAACCTGATGATCTTAGCCTTCCTTTGCTTTACAGTCCTATGAAGCAGGGGTCTCCAACCTTGGTCCCTTTAAGACTTGTGGACTTCAACTCCCAGAGTCCCTCAGCCAGCTTTGCTCTGGGAGTTGAAGTCCACAAGTCTTAAAGGGACCAAGGTTGGAGACCCCTGATATGAAGATTATTAATGCAAGGATTGGTTGTGCAGCTACTTTTTCATTAGTATCATAGCTATGAATGCTTACTGAACAAGACATTTGGGGATGCTGTAATGGTTGTAAGTGTGAAAATTGGTCATGTCACTTTTTCAGTGCCATTGTAACTTTGAACTATCGCTAAATGAACTGTTGTAATTTGAGGAGTACCCATTGGAATGAACAGAGAGGTTGTAGACTCTTAAACTACAGAGATCTTTGCTTTTGCTCTATGATCAAATCCCTAATTACTAGTCAATGACTACTTCTTCTCTGGTAACATAGTCAAAACTAGTATTTAAATATTCCAAATATCTTTATGCTTGTCATGTATGAAATATGGAATCCAACAAGTTAATTTAAAAAAGTATATTTATGAATTAATTAAAAATTTCCTGCCCTAACTACATATCACAAGGCATTCAAACACATTTTTCTTTTTACAATTTATTAAAAAAAATGACTGCCTTTAGCATTCCTATATCAACGTTGTTATAAATATCTGTTCAAGGTTTGGAAAAGAAATCAGTATGTGTATTTGAAATATGGCAGCTGGAGAAACTTAAGATAAATTTGGCACAATGATTGAGAATATCATGATGTTACAGCTCTTGTGCAAAACAAAAGCAGGTAGGACTAGTTTTGTTGCACAACTGTGATTTTCATGGTTACAATATTTTGCCATGGAAAGTCCAGTGGCATTGTACTGATGTAGACTGCTAATCTTAAGTCACTAATGTGGCTAGATACTGCACAGCCACCCTTTGTAAACTGGACTGCTTCTCCTTTCCTGGCTAGGAATCAGCAATAGCTGATAATAAATGTCTAGGTTTGTCTTTTCTTTCCCTTATTAGTGGTTGCTAGGTACCACAAAATATTCTTCTTGGGAATAACCAATATCCCCAAAGATTGGATCATAATCTTTGGCATAGGAGACAGAAAGATGAATTCCTATATGATGAAAGATAATGTGCTGTTTTTACTCACAAGAGAACCATAGTCTGGTTGTCATTCATCTTTTACCTTAGAATTTGATATTTAAAGAACACATGAAATCATATTTTCCCGCAGAGGCTGCCTTTTCATGGAGTTCCCAGAAAACTATGAAAGGAATTTGTATTCTGGCATATCATTAGGCATGGCCCTTTTGAGACCTTTCTCCTGTGCGCTGCTTGGAGAGTCCAAGCATGGGTTTCAATTCGTCTCATTGGCCAGAGACTGAGCCTCAGTTTTTTCAACTCAGTCAGCCTAGAGAGACTTATATTGAGTTGGTTCTACAATTTCTTTAATTCTTATTAGGAAAATTTGGGGAACAAACAGTAGAATTGAAGTGGCTGGAGTGCTGAGGGGGTGACAAGGCGGCTTGCAATGCCGAGGCTTCGGTCCAAGGCTTGGCTGGCTGCAGTGAGTTGCGACCGTGGCTTGCTGTGCCGCGCACAGATCAGAAGGCTGATAGCCACCATTTTATCGGCGGCAGTCATTATCATTGGAGCCGCTGCAAGCTGCGAAATGGAGGAACATCGGCGCGGAGAACATTCTTGCAATGATCGAGGCTTCGGTCAGCAGCCAGGGAGGCAGCCCTTACATGCAAGTAAACTGTGTTGCCAGTTTCCATGTGCTGATTGTGATGTTTGTGACAGTGTTGCCGGTTTTGCGCCTTTTTTACTATTGCTGCTGCTGCCTTTGCAGCCTGTCCTGCGCTAACAAACCGTGTTGTCAGTTTGGCACTATTCCTGGGGCCTGGACTGCCTAGTGAGTACCCAGCACTACTGATCTGTGATAGACATTCCCTTTTAAGGGATTAATTCCAGTTGGGTGATTCTTTGAGGCTATTTTACAAGTAGTTACAGCAATAATGGCGGACCACGTGGGCCCTAATAGTAGTAATTCTGCTGGATCTTCCCCCAGTCAGCAGATGGCTCAGTGTTCTGAGCCAAAGAAAGCAAGATCAGGAACTAAAAGGCCTACTACCAGATCTACGGCCAAGCATTCCAAATCAACTTCTTCAGCATCTGACAACGATGCCAAAAGAAGGCAAAAGGCCCTGGAAAAGCATTTTGTGAAGGCCCAAAAGCAGGTAGAAGCAGTGAGAGCCCCGGAGATTTCTGGGAGCATTAGTGTACCTTGCATGTCCTTAGCACTGGATATACCATCGCAAACACTACTGCAAGACCAGCTAAACTGGTCTCCTATTGTGATACCTGAGCTGCAGGAATTTCATGCTATTCCCTATCAGGCAGAGAGTGATCATGCCTCCATCCTGTCTACTTCAGGACTACTAACTGTGCCTGGCAAAAGACCTTCCGTTCCATCTGCCACATTCACTCGTACAGTGGTGGGGCTCCGCCCTCAGGAAAACCCAGACCAGGACTTGTCTGTAGAATTATGTATGCCATAGTGCAGACTATTGCTCAGGGTATTGATGTAGCCCTTACCCAAAGGGGTTTGATGAGGCCATTGAATCAAGGACCTTCGCAGGCTGGAGCCCTGCACCATCACTTGCATCCAGATAAAGGCTATCTTAGACAGCCTTATTTCCCACCTCCATCAATGCAAAGCAAGGCCTTACTGGAAGGGGAGGAAGAATTGGGGAATTTTGAATTTTTTGAGGATTTTCTGAGGATAAAGTGGTCTCCCCAGACAAACCCACATATTTCGCCCCAACCTTTTAAAGCCCTTATTACTTAAGGCCAAAATGACAGCCAACATGGGTAGGATGGGGAGTACTAATGAGGACCCCATGGAATCTCACAATCCCTGTGCCAGCCTCTTTACAGAGCAGGTCACAGCTCAGGAAGTGATTCCCTCACCTAAGATTTTTGTGGATGTCATTAAAAGGCAGTGGGATCAGCCTGGATCCATTCCTGCCCCTAGTGGCCTGGACAAGAAAATGTATACAGCACAAGAGCTAGAGGAGCTTCCACAAATTCTAACTGTGGATGCTCCACTTCCTTAGCTTTGGCTGCAATTCTCCCTTCCAACACTGCAGAAGGGTTGAGGGCTGAGGATGGGAAAGCAGAGCTGTCTGCCCGTAAAACTCACCAGGCAGCTTCTTGGGCAATTAGATTGGCCACAGCCACTTCCTTCTTCTCTAGAACATCGGTCTTATGGTTGAGGCAGATGCAGACCAGGGTCTCTCCAGACGATACCTGTCTGCAACAGGATATCAGTAAATTGATCGCAGCAACTAGGTACTTAGCTGATGCAACTTTCAATGCGGCCAAGTTCGCCTCAAGGGCTGTGGCGTCCAATGTTACCTCCAGATGCTTGTTATGGCTATGCCAGTGGCAAGCCAACATAAAATCCAAATGGATATTAGCATCAGCTCAATTCGGAGGACGTCAGCTGTTTGGGGAAGTGTTAGATCCAAACCTGGTAGAAGGGAAATACAAGCGAAAGGCCCTTCCTCGTATTTACAAGCGAACAGACAGGAGATATACCCCAACAGAAAGATTCAGTATTCTGGTCCTGGATCTATTTGCCAGCCCACAGAACACTCAACTTCCAAGATTTTTTCCAGGTTCTGGACACCAGCAGCCAAGGGGATCAATCCCCTCCATTTCCCGTGGCCTGCCAACCTGTTGTATGCGTTTCCTCCAACCCCCCCTAATACCGAGGGTCATCAGAAAGATCTTGTAGGAAGAGGAGGAGGTGTTGATGGTGGCACCTCACTGGCCACAGCACCTGTGGTTTGTGTATCTGATGACTCTTTCCATCTTACACTCATGGAAAATACCGCCTCACAGGATCTGTCTCAGCTAAGGGGCCCTGCAACACCCAACCCCTCAGTGGCTCCAGTTGTCCCTTTGGCACTTGAAAGGGAGATCCTTAGGAAGGGACATTTCTCTGGCAAGGTAATTTCGACTATTCTTGCTTCCTGAAGGCATCAGTGAACAGGATATATGAGGCCACGTGGGTTTCATTTTGTTGCTGGTGCAATAAGGAGAAAATAGTCCCTACATCTGCGGGTCTTGGACTTTTTGCAAGTGGGCCTTGATAACAAATTATCTACAAACACACTCCGCAGAAAGGTGGCAGCCTTGGCCACCATCCTACCAGGCGAGGGAGCAGCTCCTCTTTCCCAGCACCCAGCACCCAGTACATAGCTTTTTGAAAGGGGTGTCCAACCTGCTACCCCCACTATCCACAGATACCCAACTTGTCGACCTGTCAGCCGAGGGGACCCTGGACCAATCTGTCTCCCGCCCTACAACGACTCTCCAAGCAATGCACAGGAGGAGGAATGTACTTATCTGAATGTTCATTCTATGTGCGCTGCATTAGAGTCCAATCCCACCCTGGTTCTGATATGGTCCGGGGTCCAGGAGTGGTCGATTTCAACGGTTGGGCTACATCCTCTCCAGATCTGTCTCGTCCTTGAAAAAACTGAGGTCCGGCCAGGAGGAAGAGTTGTGGCCAAAAATTTTACAACTCAGTCTCTGGCCAGTCAGACGAATTGAAACCCATGCTTTGATTCTCCTGCAGCGCACATAGAACAAACGTTCAGTAAGTCCAACATTCCTTCTCAGAAGTTGGCAGATGAAATTCATATGCAGCATCTTTTCTATCAGCCAGACACATCCTTTGCTTAAATTCCAGGTTGCATTCAGTTTGTTTTGATGGAAAGGCTCCATAGTCAAATATTCACTACCATTTCTCATCCAAGCAGCGCTGAGTCATATGCTGTACATTGACTTCCAAGAATTGCAGATATTCCACATTTGAAGCAAATTGTTATACTCATGTGTTTCTTTCCTATGAGATCTTAAGCCTCCCATTTTCATCACAATTCAAAACATCAATATGCGTATGATTAAAACAGCTATTTGTGCTCTTTGCAGTTTTTAAGCATTTAAGAGCAAGTTTGCTATCATATAAAGTTTTATCACAGAGGCAGTTATTAAAATTGGCCAAAATTAAATTATCTCTTTATTTAAAAATGAATAAAAAGTTATCACTGCTTATGGCACAGACTACAAATTGGGACCTCTCATAATGCCTGTTCTGTTAGAGCTTAGCTTCTATTAGCTCTCTCTCAACAAAGAATATAAAAATGCATATTACAACGTAATTAAACATATAGATAATCCATCCGACAATATAAAAAACATGTCTATTAAGGGGGCCATATCCACACTACCCCCAAATCCTGGGAGTATATCTATATTTTCAGGGCCTTGTGGTGTGCCCTGGGGATGGGAGTCACAATAATTTCTGTAAGGATCTCATACCAGAGGCCATGACAGAGAAGGAAGGTTTCCTAGGTTCTGTTAGATGGCATTGTTTAATTGAGGGGTTCCAGAGCATATCAACTTGGCTAGCTGTTATCAACTGAGCAGATACCATGGAAAAGTTATAGGCAAAGCAAGATAGTGAATATTCTGCTATTTGATTTTTGTTATCTATGTAGTAGATTAGAAACAGGCTTATGTATTCCTAAAATTCAAAAAGAATTCATATTTAATAATCAATATACATTATTAAGACATATTTGAGACTATAGCACATCAGATAGGAACATTTGAGAATAATTGTATTCAGGGCTATCTTCTATCAAATAAGGAGTTAATAATCAATTAAAACTGTAATGCACTCAGTTTGGTGATTGAAAGATAAAGCAAGTGTTGAAAAAGTGTCAGGAGTAACAGAATCGTGATTCCCTTACACAGTTGTTCAGCTTTAGTCTCACCTACTCAAGATTGACTCAGTCTTCCATCCTTCTGAGGTCTGTAAAATGAGGACCTAGATTGTTGGGGCAATATGCTGACTCTATAGACTGCTTAGAGAAGCACTGTGAAGTGGTATATAAAAAAAGTGTTATTGCTATAGGAAAATGCAGGAAAATGCAGAAAAAGCAAAATAAGACTTTTGCTGCAACAAAGAAAGTTACAAATTTGTAAACTTCCCGCCAAAGAGGAAAAAATATATCGCCGTCCCTCTCTCTGTCACACACACACACACACTGGTTGATTTGAATTAACTGCTATTCAGCCTAATCTAAAGACAACTTTCAGAACTAGAAGCATTTAAATACAATTCACAAAGCCAATATACTTTGAGGATTACAAATTTTCACCTGAAAATTATTTCTGGAATGTTTTAACACAGTGCCAACATCCAGGTAATATTTAATCTGGCGACAACAAATAGACTGCAGTTAATCCAGCATTAAAATTTTGCTAGCTTTTATTTTAAGCTGTCTTTTAATTTTTATCTTTTTAGAACCGGGTTTTATCCCCAAGAGGGATTCGTCGATTCCATGCAGCAATGGCAGCTGTATCCACCACATTCTTGATTTTTTCCAACCTCATCTTTCTTGGTGGAAATGATGTTGGCAGAATTTATTGGAACAAGATCTTCAAAGAAGGCAAGTCAAGTGAATTTGAATTTTTCTTTAAAAATTATTAAAGATTCCTGCATGGACATACATTGCTGGTCTATCTTTATCTTAATACTATAACAACAACAACAATAATAACTCTCATTTGGCTTGTGGCTTTGAAACTGATTTTTGTTTTTATTTTGTTTTATTTGAGATGCATTTTCTAACAAAACTGTATTCAGATCCTGACGGTAAAAACAGTAATAAATACTGCTTTGTGCAGTTTGACTCTAATTTAGTGAATTTATCAAACAACAAATTATTTGTTAGTATTAGCATGAAGAGTGAGGTAAAAACTAAATACTTCATCAGTGAAGAATATATTAGGATAAGAGTTATGTTTTATATAATCAAACTGAAGAATTGTAAGAGAGTTTTTATAGTCTTTTGAAATTATAACATTGAATATTCAGAAAGTTATGCAGAGTAGGGCTGTATTGCAATTAGGAACATGTGAGAGCACAACAGCAATACTTCTGCAGCTGTGTTAGTAGGCACATCTTTTCTTAGAATTTCTTAGCTGCCCCCTTGCAAACAGATGCAGAGTTTGTGTTTCCATATGTTTCACAGCATTTTGTTTTTGAAATAAAGCATTGCCCAGCCAAATATACAATATTCAGATTGTTTAAACTCCTACATATCATAATTCTTTCTTTTATTTACTGCATTTTACTCTTTTGTAATTTTAGTATATAAGGAATTTTATTACCAGTTTTAAAAAGTTGTGGGGTTTTTTAGAATTCTTATTCCAAGAATTTAGAATTTTTATTCCAATGAATGGCTGATGGTGAATAAAACCTTAAGTAGGCTTATATGTGATATGCGCTTGGCATAAGCAGTTGGTACCCATTCAACTGATACACAGTGTATACTCACTTTCCTCAGTTCAAGGCTTCGAGCTAACAGGGTTATAATTCCCACTGTGTTTAGCTGTCATTACAGCTCCATATATTCCTGTGATGCTACACTGAAAGCTATTAGTTTAATTAGTGCCTTTATGGAGATTTCTCTGAATCTGTTGTTCCAAGAAACTAAATCTGTCCCCCTTGTTGTCCTTCAGGAAGATCCTAAATATTTCCAGTCCAATATGTGTTTGTGGTACTTTTGTCTTTATGAAATGTGCTTCAATCTTGGCACAATTATGACTTTTCATTCAATCACTTTTATTTCCTTTTGGGCAATTCAGTTTAACATTCAACAATAGACATGTGTTTTTCTGACATGAAGAGTGTCTACCTCTATTGGAAGTCAAGTAGGATAGTTTTATCTCTTTGTCATTATCTTTGTCAGTCCCAAATTGGACTTGAACTTCTGAGAAATTTCACCAGTCCTATCAAACCTGGCTTTGCTTTTACAAAATTTATCTGTTAATTTTGATTGACAGAGCCATTCACTTTAACCCAAATTTGAGTCCCATTAGAATAAATGCAGTTAGTGAATTGGTCAAGAGCAATTATTATTCTTTGCAAGAACTTGAAAATAAGGTTAATTGCATGATCCAAGAATTCCCCTGTTATTTACTTCCTGCTATGAATTCTTACCTTTCTATATATGTGTGAACCCAATAATGACTGAACATACTATTATAGTTATGTATTGCTTGATTCTGCATTTGAGAAGTTTTATACAAACCAATCTGCTACTCATTAAGATTATGACTTTTAAAATTGGTTTCTTATTTTTATAAATAATTCAGAATGACAACCATTGCTAATATTCATTCATCTTCCTATTTTCCCCACAACAACAACCGTGTAAGATGTGCTGGGCTGAGAGAGAGTGCCTGGACCGAAATCACCCACCAGGCTTTCATGCCTAAAGCAGGATTAGAACTCACAGGTCTCCTGGTTTCTAGGCGAGCACCTTTACCAGTAGACCAAACTGGCTCTCATAATTTTCATTGATTTTAATTATTAAATCTATAATTATGTAATAATAATTTAATTATTCCATTATTGTTTAATAATTTAAATCAGTTCTCATAATATTGCAATGTAGTTCTTACTTGTTTAAATATGAGAATTAAGTAATATTTGGAATAAATAAAATATTTTGTAAACACTAATAAATTAATGTTAATAAAATACAGTTGGAACGGTTTCAAAGGAAAGGCTTTTACAGCCTTTTGAGAGAAGCACTTCCATGTATATGCATTTCTTACAATTTTTGACAGTTCTTTTTTTTTAAAAGTTTAATAGAAAACAAGCAGAATAGGCTTTGGACATGGACACACGCTGGAAAGAAAATAGTGTATCCCTTGATCTTTGTCACATAGCTGTATGTAACTTGCTCTTTGTTTTGATTCTTTGTATAAAAATAGAAAACTAGTAATTTTCATGGTAAAATAAGAATAATATTTTTAAAATAATTTACAGACTATTTTTAGAAATAAGACATGAAAGCATGATTTGCTCTGAGATTACCAGAGTGTCTTGGCTGTTCAGGCTCCTGTTGAATGAAATTATTTTGGACAGGCATTGCATTTACAACTGATCTAGAAGACTGCAATTTTAAATCAAGGAAAGCTGTGTAGATTTATAAACAGCTATCCTAATCTATATTTATAGATTCTCATTTTGCAGTGGGATTTGTTGCTCTGAAATCTGCAAAAGTTCTGGAATAGCTGCCTTCAATTTTTACCTCAGATTTAGCTTCCTTGCTCCGTGAAGCCTTGTGGCTAAAAACTACTATCTATACTAGAAGGGAAGCAAAATGGATTCTTTTGAATTAGAATGTTAATTAGCCATCTATTGTTTTCATTGAATAAATTGTGGTGAGTGAAGCTTTGAGATCATCCTATTTAATTCTAGGAGCTGGAGGAGGTTATATTGAAGCACAGGCATTATTATTCCCCAACACACAATTAAGGTGTTTTGAGATTGACATTCAACAACTGCAGGAGGATCATAATCTATGATGTACAGATTTGGCTTATATTATTTACCATTAATTACCATTATTTAGAATTGTAGTATCTAGTGAGATGGACTGATGCAATAGCATTCATAAAATCTGTGAGAAACCTCCAGTGTTCTATTCAGTAGCAGTACTGAAAATACAATTGTTAGTTCTGCTCTAACTTCCAGATTTTCTTTTATCTGAACCATTTTTTTAAAAGATGAGAAATAAAGCATTCATAACCATGATGATCAAATGAGACATTTCAAGCATTATCACTGCGGAAATGATTTTGTCTTGGATTGGCCAGTACATTAGAGAGAATATGACAGCAGCCTCCAAGAGATAGATGTTAGCACCAGTAAAATGGAAAGCTGTTGTCAGTTAACATGTACATATTTTTGTTTTCTTACAATTTGAAAGCACCATTAGGAATTGTCATTTGAAATCTACACCTATGCAATTTCACGTAATTGTATAAAAGTGGAAGTGTTAGATATATTCATACTAATTATTGTGCTGAGGAATAGCAGTAAAAGGCCACTAAGAGGTTTATGTAAAAGCTGGCGTTTTCCTTTTAAGCTTGTTAAATTAAAAGGAGTAATAAATTAGACATTCAGCTGTTGTGAATGAAGAGTATAAAGTTCTGAAAAGGTCTGATCATGGACAAATAGCTGACCTAAGTAAATGCCTGCCACTGGATGAAATCAGAATTAAAATTGAACGTGGGTAATTGTAAATCAAACTGCGGAAATCAGATCTTCTGAAGAGTGGAAAACTGTTCCACGAATACTTACAATTATCTGACATGACTAACTAACCTTAGGTAGAACTTCCCAATAACTCTCATAGGGAATGAATGGTTTTTAGTCTAGTCATTTGAGGATGAAGGGCTTGTACACAAATATGATTTTCTTTAACATTATTTATTTAGACATTTTCTTCTCTAAAGAAATCAGGTGTAAATTTTAGGCCCACCTAATAGGACAGATTCTTAAGTGTTGTTATTGATTCAGTTCATTACAGGATGGATAAAAATGGATGATTTTTTTTAAAAAAATCAAAACATCGTATTTTTTATTTAAATTGGATTTTTTTGATTTAAAGCAGATTTTTTAAAATCAAATTTATTTTAATAAAACTCTTTTGGAGTAAAAATCTATCTAAAGATAGTTTTCTATTTAAGATACATTAATAATTTAGTTTATTCAGCATGAAATGGAGCTTAGTTATGTAGAATGAGGCTGTATGTTCTGCAATATTTACATTTTTCGTAAATTCATTCAATAAATCCAAGCTCTGCAAGCTAAATAGGAAACCGTCATTTTGTTTGCAAATAATAATATTAAAGATTCTAACTACCAGCAAGTATGAATCCTTACATTTAAAGACCATCTGTCATTTCAGATCCATCATGGCAGCGCCTGTTAGCGGGCATCCATTCACCTGCTGCCCGCCATGTCCCTCACCTTGTTACTGCCACATCACCAGCCTTCCCATTAAAGTGAATGGGACTGTTGGTGAGTCAACAGTGGGTCAGAGGAGGAGCCGCTGCAGGACAGAGATGATAGTTGCTCTTTAAAAATTATGATTTAAATTGAGTTGATTTAAATCAAGCCTTTTTACTAGTGATTTAAATCAGCTTGTAATTTCATTAATGTACTAAAATATTCAAACTGTTTGAAATGGATTTATCAAGTAAAAGATAATCCCCATTAGGGGGGAAAAACACCTTACAGTGATGGATCATCATATGATAATGCATAAATACAGAAGATCTGGAAGATTGTCAGTTCCTGATATATATGTCTGTCAAGTCTTGTTGAATTTGGTAGACTTGTGAACCATCATGTTCATATTCTGCCCCCAGTCTGAGAAAGGTGGTAGCAGAACATTTATCAGTGCATAATTCAATAATGGATTGTTGCAAACAAGAATTTTGAATTTATATTTCATTTGGACATCTTATGTATGCTTAATATTTTTCAACAGTATCTATTAATGTGTAATTTTTCTACACTATATAATTTATGTTTACACTAGAGTTGATGAGGAGTAATGAAATTACATTAGGTGTGCTATTTGCAAAGCTGTCTCCTTGCATAGTCTTGAACTACACATTAACTCAAAGCTTCTTTCCATGTGATAGTGTAGCCAGGCCAGAACTAATTATGTATTCAAGAATGACTAATTTATCCTGCAAGTATAAGATGAAATTTGAAGATTATTTAGTTACAGGATGAAAATTTTTGACCAGTGAAGATTGATTAGAATCCTATTGCAAAGGAAGGTGGGCAGTAGATTAAGAGCAATGGAAATACGTTTCTAATAGGGAATTGTGGACTGCCATCAGTAGTTCATATTCATTCCCATTTTATGAAGCTTTGCTACTGATTTGAGTGTGAGTGAGTGTGTATATGTTTTATATATGATTCATATTTATCCAGATCTGTTGAAACTGCAGTGCAACCACCTTCTCCACCACCTTCCCTACAAACTAGATGACAACTGTTCAAATTGGTTGGGCCAAATGATAGCCCTTTTAGTAGGGAGCACACCACTGTCACCTTGAGAGTTGACAGAACCACCCCTTAATTCAAGGAGGAATTAATCATCACCCAAACCCTCTCCCTGGAAACCTTGACCAACCAGGAGGGTATGGATCTAATACAGATGTGGCTGAACTAATGGAAGGATAATAATTAGTTTTTCTCTCCTTTGGTGTAACTTTGGCTTCGTAAAAAATGAGTTTTGGAAAAAGTTGATGGCCTATGACAGTGATAGTTAACGTTTTCTGGACCGAGTGCCCAAAGTGCATCCAAACCCCCAAAATACAATGCATGAACAGCCCCTGCCCTCCCACTTACATGCACATGCACCCCCCACACACGCCCCGCCCTCCTGCATGTGTCCCCTACGCATGCATTCTGCCCCCCCGTGCATGCGCACACGGCCCCCTGCATGCACCCTGCCCCTGTGCATGCACATCAGAGACCCAAAGACCAGCTGGCTGGCGGGAGGCGCATGGCATGCACAGCGGAGGTGAACTGTGACGACGGCTCACGTGCCATCAGAGAGGGCCCTGTGTGCCACCTCTGGCATGTGTGCCATAGGTTTGCCATCGCAGGCCTATGACATCCATCTATTACAATGCAAACATGCTTTTTGTATGGGACAATTTTCAGACTTTTCCTGAGGAGCAATTCTATAGATCACAGATGAAAAATGTATATAAGATGGTCTTTTGGTGATGGTTTCATTGTGCCAGAATTCTTTATATTTTTCTTTTTGAGTATATTTAATTTGAAGATAAGAATAAAAACAACCTTGGTAATCCTTTACAGTACTCAGGATTCTCTTAGAAGCAGAGGCAGTCAACTGGTTTCAAGCGATTAACTCCAATTGCGAGTAGTCATGACTCCAATGAGTGAGAAGCTTCGATTTACAGACATTAAAATGAAAAGCCAAACAGAACTGCTTTGTGGGGGTTTTGCCTCACTTTCTTTGCAAACCTTCAGGATAGATCTTAGCATTGACTCTTGATTAATTTAGTATGGAATACTCCCATCTACCGATCATATTTGGCTGGAGATGAAAATTTTTTACCTCAGTCCAAGGATCTGAGTTGTCAGCATGCCACTGAAGTCTCCTAGGCCATGCTGTCTAGGGAGCTTTCTTAAGTTTGTGGGAAACATCTATCAGTTTCTTTAAATAACAGTTTAGAATTTATACAGAGGAACAGAAAATCAATGCTTTAGTTCACCTCTTGAAAGAAAAGAATTGGAGGGGAATCAAAGTAATCTTGAAATGAAAATTATTTTCTCTTATTTTTCTTGTGGTGTTTTTAATATTCAGGATATGTAAGGAAAATGTATGTTGAACCCATAGTGGATATTTTTCTGGCCTTGCTTTTTTTTAGAAAAGCATTTCTAAAATGTTCTGTTCATTTCTGAGGTAGATTCTAAAATGTTCATTCTGAAATTGATACTGAATTAGCCACTGTCTGTAGAGCCCAATTCTCAGTCTTTCCAAAGTTAACTTGTTTACAGAACCATGTGGTAAAGTTACTGCTGGGAGAAGCAGAAGCATAAATTTAATAAATAAATAAAAACAATCAGTTCTTAATAATAACCACATCTTACAAAACCTTGCAATTTGTTTTCCTAATACAAAGAGTCAAGCATTTAGGCTTAACACTTAGGAAAGATTATAGTTAAAAGAAAATCTTTTTCAGATTAAACTACCAAATAATAAAAAGTTGGGGAAAATTAGAAAACAGAATGAAGGAGGCACAACGGAGACGTACATTTCCAACCAAAGTCAATAAGATAAATTTATTGATTAGAGCCTTCATTTTGTGCAGTTTTGTGCAAGTTTTATGCAGAAAAGTCTGCTCTCAAAATAATCAGGCCAGAAAATTAAGTTAACCCAGTTGTTGATATCTTTTTATGACTGGATGGTATCATGTGTGGGGGGCACCATGAATTATTTCTAATTGCTGCATTTTAACTTTTTTATGCTACCCAGAGTCGTTGATGTGAGATGGTTGGCTATATAAGTCTATTAAATAAATTCAACATGTATACAAAAAACAAAATATTCAGGTGAATCTTCATTAGTTTATTGGAGTTTCCAAATGGTAAAAAAACAGTTCCTTGATGGAGTGTTGTTTAACCAAGCATGAAAAAAAAAATCCATTTCTGCCTAGAATTTTTTTTATCCTTAAACATTTTTACCTTACATTTTATGAGAATCAGTTGATTTAGAATGAATATGTCACGATGAAAAAGGGATTAACTTAAAAATGTTTGGTAAGCAAAGCTAATACCTGTCTGTTCTTGATTTCCAGAAAAATATTCTTAGCAGCTTCTTCATTTGTTCAGGGGATAGACATTTGTCACAGCAGTGATTCCATTCGGTAATCCAAGATAGCAGCATAACACTATAAACAGTCCCTCACTAAGTTTCTAGCAAATGGGATTTGGAACTAATCCTTGTTTGTGAATTCTGCCCTGTGGAATTATCTTTCTCCTCCCAAGAATCAACTGGTTCCAGTGCTTGTAACCTTCAGAAAGGTTGTGATAGAATAGAATAGAATAGAATTTTTATTGGCCAGGTGTGATTGGACACACAAGGAATTTGTCTTGGTGCATATGCTCTCAGTGTACATAAAAGAAAAGATACGTTCATCAAGGTACAACATTTACAACATGACCTGGTACGAGATGTTTGGTGAGCTCATCCTGGAAAGTGGGTTGTCTGTTGGTTTGCCCCACTCATGTATTTTGCTCTTGATTTTTTGTTGTTGGTATATCGTGATTATTTTTATTCATCTACACTACCCATGTTTGTGAGTTGAATAGCCATATAATCTCCCTTCCTTCTTATATGACTGTTCATAGTGACAAAGCATTTTTTGAAAGAATTGTATTCATTTCAATATGTAACACTCTTTCCTGAAATCAAATTTATATACATAGGGGAAAGACAAACTATCCCAGGACTAGAACATTTATAAGCCTCAACACCAGACAAATTGTAGACAAATTGTATGGATGAAGTTTTCTCAGAGACTGGGCGGACAACTTTGTTTATCTATCCATTTTTAAAGTTTCACCTACACCACAAGTTTAAAAACAAAACAAAATTGTCAATTGTAATGATTCCTGCAAGGTGTGCTCAATTCCTACTGACTTCATTGAAGCATCAGCATAGTTTCTTGACAGCAACACAGAAGTGATTTGCCACTATCTTCTTCCAGCATGTTTTTCAATAACTTTAGTGTTAGTGCTTTCCAATATAGCTTCAATCCAGACCTGACCATGTCCTATCTTGTCAGAGAAGTTGTCAAGCTTGATTCCTAGTTGCTATAATTTACTTACTACTTTCTTCCAGACCTTGTTTTGTTTTCCCTGTCTAGCTACCAGTACTGGAATTCCCAGTGATTTCCCCCATTCAAGTATTCACCAGGAGCAACTCTGCTTAGCTTCTGAAATTAGCCAAGTTTGTCTAAATGCTGCCATCTGCTGAGGATGAACATGTATATGCCCACACTTTTTTCTTTTCCCCAGTCTTCTATCTATCTATCTATCTATCTATCTATCTATCTATCTATCTATCTATCTATCTATCTATCTATCTATCTATCTATCTAGAACTCAAGAACAAAGAATCAAGAACTCAAGAAGAAAAGTATTCTCTTAATTCAGTACTCAAGTGTTATTTAATACAAATACTATTAAAATGCAGTAATTAGCAATGCCTAAATAAATAATGTTTCAACAGCATATACAATAATGCCTCTATTACGAAGCTATTTCTGAATTAGGCATAATTACAGAGAAACCATAATTTCGAATTTGTATCATGCACTTCTATAGACAAAATCTGACAATTTTAGAAAAGAAGCAGATTGATATATAAGAAAATACTCCAGATTGTTGTGCCTTGGCTTTAAAAGCAAACATCATCATCTTGAATTTTGGTTGTTGGCAAACAAGTAGCTAAAGTAATTTTTTTCAAAATTAATGCTGGCATAATTCAGTCAGATTTCTAGTAGCTGGATACTTTATGAATGTAAGGTTCCCAGCTGTTTCTAAAGAGAGCATCTGGAAATTTCCAAAGTGTATATCACCCTATCCAAAAAGGCCATGCACTATGAACTAATGAAATAAATACTTCATACAACAAAGACCATTGATGAACATGTTTGAGAAACCTCAGACAGATTGACCCCAGAGGGAACTCCATCCTTCTAAACTTTAAGATGTCAGCATATATAGTAAGGTTCAACTTCAGTTTATAGACTTTCATGCCACCAAAAAATACCTGTTTGATACTTGCATAATCTCAATACACTCTGATGATAATAGACAAATTGAATTACATACTGAGAGCTATCTCACTCAAAATCAATGGATTTCAAAATCCCTATTTATTTAAACATTTTGGAGATACAAGGAAATAGGAGGCACTATTGCAATGTCTTTTGTTTTGTGAGATTTCATCACAGTAGCATAGTTTATTATGTCAAAAGTTTCTGAATCACTTGACTGTCACATCTCCTTGTAGTCTTCCATGACAATTACCAAGGCTGTCCCACTAACAAAACTTGGCCTAATTTGAATTAAAATAAGTTTAGGTAACTGGTTTTATTAATAAGACCTGGAATAGGGGCAGTATCACTCCTTTTAGTATCTGGTTTATCATGAATTATTCCTCCTCCTTCTCCTAACTAACTTCCAGCGTTGCTTGACTCCCATCTTGGCTATAGAGAGCTGCCAGATGGTATTTTCACATTACAGAAGAAGACCTGAACAAGTACTCACTGCTATTCTTGCCTATTGTTTTCTTCAAACTTCTGATGAAGTCCCTTGTGATAAGGAGGCATATGCCCAAACATTAAGCCCTCATGAGCAAAATGTTTTGCTGCCCTAGAGGTACTCATTTTCTGTTTTAAATGGTGAATAATGCAGCATGCATCCCATTTCTCCATATGGTAACTATTTTCTGAATTATTTTTGAGTGGAAATATCTGAGGTTTTTTTTCTTCCCTTCTTTAATTACGCAAATTAAGGGAAAGATGTGAACCATGTTCTGCACTTAGTATTGGAAATATTAATATGAACTTCTTTTCTGATTTCAGTATGAAATATTTGTTGCTGTTCATTAAATCAGTTTTTTTCTTGTTGCCAGACAACCTTACTAGACTAGAAGATGGTAGTAGGGAATTGATGGAGTATTTCAGGGATGCTTAGATCTGGCCCATGGAGATGCCCTGGAAACAGCAAAGGACCAACCCATAGTGCCCCTGCCAGTGAAAATTGAGCTCAGGAAAGCCATGCATGGCCCTCCCAGGCTGTTTTCAGCCAGGATGGCCTCCCGCAGCCTTCAGCCAGCAAAAATGGAGCTCAGGTGGGCCATGCAGGCTGGCAAAGAGCTGCAGGAGGTTTTCCTGTCAGAAACATGGCCTGAGGGGGATGTGCATGGCCCCTGGGCTCTGTTTTTGCTGGCAGAGCAAAACAAACTAAAAGCAAAACAAAACAAAAGGAGAAATGATTCACCTTTTGCATTTAAGCATCCAAGAAGGGACAGGAAAGGAGAAAGGGAAAGAGGAAGGACAAGAAAAAGAAGGAAAGACGGGAAGGAAAAAGAAAGAATGAAGAGGGAAGGAAGAAGGAAGGAAGGAAGGAAGGAAGGAAGGAAGGTAGGTAGGTTGAACCTTAGTCACCAGCAGCCCTGTTGCACTTTCTCCATCCCCTTGTTTCCTTCTCCTGATACCTCCTTCTGGTATCTCATCCTATTGCTGAGGATGCTTTGGTTACAAAGCCATGTCTCTTTGTGTGGAGAGGGAGTGGGCCTCCCTCTGACCCAAAGATTTCACCCTCCCATATACACTATGAGCAACCTGACCAAGGAGAGCAAGAACAGTAACAGCAGCCTTTAGGAGAAGGTAAGCGCAGCTGGTACCCCCTCGGGAAAGTGGGGTTGGGCCGGGCTTGGCTGTGGGTTCGTGGTGCCCTGGGAGCTTGAGGACTGGGCTGGGCACTTGGCCTCCACTGCCTAGGGCTCTGGACAGCCTGCACCAATGTCCGGGGGTCCTCCAAGTGGCCTGAGAATGACGGCAAGGATCCTCTGGAGGACAAGGGTTTGGTGCTCTCCTTTGTCTCGCCTTCCTCCGCTGGAGACAATGGATCTCCCCAGCCCCAGCAAATGCAACTAGATAAATAAATATCACTTCGTTAGGAAGGTAGCAACACTCTGTGAAATCATGCAGACCACATGATTGCAGAAATGTCTTTGGACAGCAATGACTCAATTGCCTTAAAACAGAGATGCACATCGGCCCCTATAGTTAACAATAACTAGCGGAGTGAAATCTGCAGGGTTAGGGTTATTGTGTAGCTGATGCACATCTCTGAAAGAAACCATTGAGAGGTGATGATGAGGCTGAAAGTGGCTTTCCCCCCCTGAAATCTTGAATTAAAAGATGACCATGCATAATACATGATACCAAACGTTCTGTGGAGAAATAGGGAGGCATCTAGTGCTTATTTTAAAAAGCTTTTTCCTGTTTAGGGATGAATAAGATGCTAAACACTCAACAGTGTTTGCATAAAGATTTAATGTAGTCTCTGACCCTGTTCTACAGCTGTTACAGCAACTCATAAGGTTACTTTCAGTTCCAGGGCATGAACAGGAGAAGCACCTTGTAGTTGTGAGTGGATATAATCCAGAAAGCTGGCATTTATCCCAAAAAATGTAAATGCCTTGGATAGTATGGCTGTATCCTGGGAATCCCTCCATTTAGCTAGGAGGTGCCCATCGATAGTGGTATCTTCTTTTATCTCTGTTTCACAAGCTCTCCAGCAAGAACTGGACTTGACCATGAGTCAGATCTTGAATGACGTAGTGTAAATTGATGGTTAGTTATGATCGGGGTGAAATTTAAAATTCATTACTACCGGTTCTGTAGGCGTGGCTTGGTGGTGGTGGGGTAATGTGCCTGGGTGGACATGGCCAACTTTTTTTTTTTTTACTTTTAAAAGCATTTTTCTACAACCTCTTCAGCTGAAGAGCTTCTAGAAAACATGCTTTTAAAGGGTTCTGAGTCTGACGATCCCAGCTGAGTTCCCTGATTGCCAGAACCTTTTAAAAGCATTTTTTTACATCCTCTTCGGCCGAAGAGCTTGTAGAAAACATGCTTTTAAAGGGTTCTGATGATCCCAGCTTAGTTGCCTGATTGCCAGAACCTTTTAAAAGCATTTTTTTACAACCTCTTGGCCGAAGAGCTTGTAGAAAAAATGCTTTAAAAAGGTTCTGGCGATCAGACAACTCAGCTGGGATTGCCAGAGGAGCCTTTTAAAAGCTTTTTTTTACAACCTCTTCGGCCGAAGAGATTGTAGAAAAAATGCTTTTAAAGAGTTCTGACGATCCCATTGTAAGAAAGGTGGGGTACACAGAATTAAAAACCATAAAAATACATCAAAATAAAACTACATTAAAAAATTACATCCCCACCGCATATGTAGCTCACCTCATACACCTAGTCGTAATGAGATTTGTTTTCTTGTAGCTCCAGCCATTATGGTAAATGAATCCATGTCAATGGAGTAGGAAAATGTGTAATTTATAGCTTATTTCACAAGCTATTGTTATTTGTTTTCTGGGAATCCTTTTCCCTCTTCTTCTCCATTAGTATATGCTGTATCTGGGATTCTTTTTACCGAGCTTTTTTTTAAAAATAGCGAAATGGAAATTTATAGTTTTGTTCTTGATTACTAACATTGATTAATTTGAGAACAGAAGTACAAATGCCTCTGTGTTGCTAAATTATAGGAACATAATAAATAAAATTGCTACTACTATCAATCAGTTGCACTCCTGGGACTGCATATTATTCTATTCTACTTAAAAAAAAAGATGGGCAGGTGACCCCTTCAAATTCATTTCTCATGAGGGTGTTGAATGAGATAGCAGGGCACAAGCATTCCTCTTTAAAGAGTGTAGGTTTTTTTACAGTGGAATGAAAATTAACACTTTACAATAGTCAAAGAATTTGATTGAAGATGCACCTCTACAGTGTAGGGGGAAAAAACCTGGACTGAGTTTATTTTTTTTATATGTGAGCTTGCTAGGACTAGACCATAAATTCCATCAGGCGGTCTTCATAGCCAACAAGTGGAGCATTTTTGTAAAAACGAAACAACACAATATTGCAACTATTTTAAAAGCCATAATATGAAGAAATTAAATTGGAAATTGTTTTCTAGTGAAGAAAAATTTATGTTTATCTCACTCTTTTAAAAGAGAAAAATGTATCACTATTTCTACTTCCCAACAATGCTTCATTGTTGAAAAATTAATTATAATGACAGTTGACTAGATCAGAAATAGCTTGTAATTAATTAATTTTATTCACTTTCCAGTGTTAGTTTCTTAGATTCAGCTTTACTCTTACAATCCTAACCTCAAAAAAGCATTTGCACCACCAGCTGGATGAAAAATTCTAGGAGCTCCAGATCCAACCCAACTTGGGGAAAGTTGGCATAATTTTTAAAAGTTTCTTTGTAAAGATGGAATTCACATGGCTAATGCTTGCTTTTTTAGGAATAAGCCCTGTTTACTTGCAAGTTTGATGTTGTCCTTCTGTGGCAGCAGTACCAGCATTTACCAGGCATGTATAAGACAAAAGATAACCAGAAAAGAGAGGTAATACTGGAAGCATCTAACTATTCACTCCAAATGTTTTGGACTACAATTTATATCATTTCCAGCTAGCATTTCTAATGGTAAGGGACTATAAAACCCACTGCTATTTTTTTTAATGCAAGTTACATACTTCAGGTAATTGCCTTTTTCCAATAAAAATATAATTGCATTTGTTGCCACCATTGGGTGGTTTTATTAAACTTTTTATCAGTTGCGAGTTATATATATATTCTCAAAATACATCTTTATTTGCAAGGAAACATGAGTATTCATCCAACACTCGTCAATCCCAGAACTACTTATAACATAACCAAAATGCTTACTTTCATTTTGTAACTTTTGCTTTGATGCGTCCAATATCACCAGTTTAATTTACTGTAATCAAGCTTTTAAAAAGGCATGAGAATGTAGTAATGGTGATGTTGTTTGGTTGCAAAAGATGATTTTCCAAGCAACCCCATCCCAAAAGTGACATTTTTTTCAAGTAACATATCCACATGTGCACAAGAACAGTGGATATAAAATATGAAAGTAGTTTTTGTCTAATTAATCTTGTTATTTTACCATAAATAATATCCTTGTCATGGGAGTTTTATGGAGTACAATATGTCTGTTTCTTGCTACCCATTTTAAAAAGGAGAGAAGAGGAAATACACCAAGAGGCAAATAATTGTAAATCAGTTTCACCATTTTCATTTATCATGTTTATAGGCGTTTGGAAGGAAAACTAATTAAAATCATTACAAATTCTTTTTGGTTTAGCACATATTAAAATCCTCTTGAATATAT